>NC_135907.1:16857735-17457735 GCF_964194155.1 Cetorhinus maximus | reverse complement strand
CTATATAAATGCTTTTCTTTCTTTCTTTTACCGCATCAAAGAGGCTGGAGGTTTAATCTCCAAGTCTGTGCTAGTAGCTGATCTGAGTTAGGATGGTATTAATGATGGTCTCAGGATCCCAAGGACAAAGGAAGGCGATGGGTGGTATAAAACAGTTGGCTTCCTGCTACCCAGTGTCATGCAGTAAACTTCTGCTGGAGAGAAACTGGGCTCAGCTGTGAGGTGCAGCTGTGTAGAACAGCAAATCTTGCCAACAATGCTGCCCAGACTTTCAGAAGAAAGGCACATAGGTAAGGTAGTAAGGGGGTTACCAACACTGGAGAAATCTCATCCCAACGAATGACAACAAGAAACATGGGGAGAGGAGAAGGAAAAAAATATCATGCTTGATTTTTTTTTTTAAATGGGTTATTTCGAGTAAGATTTCTTCTAAATGTGAGCATCTTTCTGCTCTTATACTTACAGGTTCTCGCCTGGGTTGACGTACACCTGGCATGGAAGCGATCTCGTCAGCTTTGCAGTTAAATCCACTGATGCAGGTTTGGGTTTCTGTGGAATGTGGAGCAAAAGGAGAATTCAATCTGGGCAACATTCAGCAGGGTGAAGCCAAGTTTTGAAAAATAGCTCAATTTCTGAAGTTATAACATGCCAATGGCTGGAGTATTTTTAACCAGCACTGTAAATAACTATCCAGCAATACCAAGTGGCTGTGCAATTGTACTTCAAGCTAATTATATATTTTTCCCTTTCAAAATCTTCTCTCAAGTGGGTGGCGAAAGAGAAGTGTTACATTTCAAGCAGTTGGATTACTACAAACTACACTTGTCATGTCTTTGTTAGACACCCAAACACCTCCTTAATCTGATAGAGTTTCTCCTTTAATTTGCTCCTCTGGCATCATTCTAGTCAATAAAAATAAACACAAAGACAGACATATCTCACCTCCTGCCACTCCAAAACCCCACTCCATGCTAGGATCTTATTGGCCACCGAGCCAGGAGGTGGAGGTGCCACAGTCACTCCGACGACATTTCCAGCACCAGCTCCAACACCCACGGTCTGCTGAAAGAACAGAGCCAAATACGATTACTAAATAATTGAGATGATGCAAGTGCTAAGTTCCTCTCCTGATCTGCCCATCCCCAACCCCCCAATCTAATTCTGCTTTCCTGCTCTCTTGAAGAGGTATAGTCGCACTTATCTTACTGCAGACCCAAGCACCTGTGTAAAGTGTGTATGTGAAAGTGGCTGCTGACAAGGTCAGTCAAGAATAGGTGGGGAGCATCATGGAGGAGCTTGCTCCTGTATCCAAAGAAAATCTATCAAATTTGTAGAGGACAGCGGTAGCATCATGGTAACATTAATGAACTTATAATTCGGAGGCCCAGGCAATTAATCGAAAGAAGAGATCAAATTTCACCAGGGGCAGCTGGAGGAATTTTAATTCAACTAATTACTGAAACTAGTCTCATTAATAATTGTCTTTAAAAAAAAAAAACCTGTTCTCTAATATCCTTCGGGGGAAGGAAATCTGCCTGTCTCACCTGGTCTAGCTGACATGACTCTTTGAAATAGCCTAACATCTTGTATCAAACCGGACAAATCATCTGACTTGTATCAAACCGGACAAATCATCTGACATCAATCTCGGCACTGGAAACAACGAAGGTGCACCCTGTCCAATGGACCCTGCCCTCCTCACTAACACCAGGGACCTTGTGCCAGAATTGGGAGAACTGTCCCAGACTATTCAAGCAACAGCTCTGGCAGTCTTATTCACTAAATGATACCTTACAGCCAATGTCCCAGACTACTCCATAACCATCCTTGGTTATGTCCCAGCCCATCAAAACAGACAGACTCAAAGGTGACTCAGTGGTATACAGTTGAGAAGGAGTCCTCAACATCAACGCCAGGCCCCATGAAGTCTCATGGCACTAGCAAGAAAATCTCTTACAGATTACCACCTACCACCCTCTCTCAGCTATTGGATCAGTATGCCACCATGGAAGAATCATTGAGGGTAGCAAAGGCACAGATGCACTCTTTGTGGGGCACTTCAAATGTACAAGCGGCACTGTAGCACCACTACTATGTAGCTGGTGGAGTTTTGAAGGACATTGGGAAAAACTCTCCACTTGAAGTCATACCTAGCACAAAGGAAGATGTTTTGTGTTGGGGGCCAATCATCTCAGCCCAGGACATCACTGGAGTTCCTCAGGTCACATCCTAGGCCCAACTAACTTCAGCTGCTTCAAAGGCGTTCCCTCCAACCTAAGGTCAGAATTGGGGATGTTCGCTGATGATTGCAGTGTCCAGTGCAATTCGCAACTCCACAGATGCTGAAGCAATCTGTGCCACATGCAGCATGACCTGGACAACATTCAGACTTGGACCGTTAATTATGCAATTGACATTTATGCCACACAAGTGCCAGACAATGACCATTTCCAACAAGACAGAAACAAACAATTGACATTCAATGGCATTACCATCACCGAATTCCCCATCATCAACATCCTGGGGGTTACCATTGACTAGAAACTTAACTGGGTCAGCCATATAAATACTGTGGCTACAAGAGCAGGTCAGAGGCTAGGAATTCTGTAGCAAGTAGCTTATCAAATAACTCCCCAAAGCCTGTCCCACCATATACAAGTCAAGAATGTGATGGAATACTCTCCACTTGTCTGGGTGAGTGCAACTCCAACAACACAAGAAGCTCAACTCCATTCAGGACACAGCAGCCCACTTGATCGGCACCCTGTCCACCACCTTAAACATTTGCTCCCTCCACCACCAGCGCACAGTGGCAGCAACATATGCCATCTTACAAGATGCACTGCAGCAACTTGCCAAGGCTCCTTCCAAAATCCCTACCACCTAAATGGGAACATCATCCCTCCAAGTCATACACCATCCTGAATTGGAAATATTTAGCTGTTCCTTTGCTTTCACTGGGCCAAAATCCTGAAACTCCCTCCCTAAAAGCACTGTCGGAGTATCTACACCACATGGACTGCAGCAATTCAAGGTGGTGGTTCATCATCACCTTCTCAAGGGAAAATAGAGACAGACAATAAATGCCGGTCCTGCCAAAAACAAATAGAAAAAAGATCTGTTACTCACCATGGGCTGCTGGCTGGGCTGCTGTGCGGCCTGTGGCTGCTGTGGTAATGGAACGCCAGTGGTAACTGTGGATACCAGGCTAGACTGTGCCGCTGCAGTCATCATGGAAGCCGTGGATGGGATGACTTTGGCAATACTGGTCACAGGGGTGGTTGTTAATGTTTGCGGAGTGGCCTGGCTGAATATAGCTCCCACACCGGAAGCAGGAGGTATTTGACTGGCTGCAGGAACTGTGAAGGAGCAAAATGTGAAAAACAACAGTTTAGCCGTCTCTAGAGTAAGGTTTTAAACATTTTTGTCAATGAGTACAGTAATATATCACGTCCCAACAATTTTCTTCGCTCTTCTAAATGTACTTTCTCATTGGAATATGACTCCATAGGCCCTCTCTTAAGTGCCTTTCCTAAATAGCCCACACACGGTGCGCTAGTGGGCTAGGTTTTTTTCTCTTTATTTTTTTCCATGGGGTGTGGGTCTCACCAGCAAGACCAGCATATGTTGTCCATCGTTAATTGCCCTTGAACTAAGCGACTTGCTAGGCCATTTCGGAAGGCAGTTAAGAGCCAACCACGATACTATGGGTCTGGAATCACATGTAAGCCAGACCAGCTAAGGGTGGCAGATTTCCTTCCCTAAAGGATATCAGTGAACCAGATCGGGTTTTTTTTTTTAAAACAACAATCGACAATGGTTTCATGCGTCACCATTACTGAGACTAGCATTGAATTCCGAATTTTTTTTTATTATTGTTAATAGAATTTAAATTCCACCAGCTGCCCTGGCGGGATTTGAACTCATGTCCCCAAAGCATTAACCTGAGTCTCTGGATTTTAGCCTAGTGGCATTGCCACTATACCACCGCCTCCCCGGGTGTTATTTTGGAGGTCACCCCCAAGTCAAATCCTGTTCTTAACCAACGTCCTTTCTAGTTACTGTCCTTAAAGGAGCTCTGGTCATCAGCCTGAAATATTTGCCCTGGCTCTGTCTCAACAGATACTGTCCAACAGGTTGAATGATTCCAGCATTATCTGTAATTATTCCAGTAAAAGTCACGGCACAGCAATCAAAAATAGCAATCCCAGATGATATTCTGCACACACCCTCCCCAGTCCCAACCAACCCAGGACACAGAGGTTAAATTTGATATGCCTAATGCTGCCCTGACCAAGATCAGGTGACTCAGCAGAGGCTGGGAATCAAACATTCAATCTTTTTTGTTAGTCTGTTTTTGTAACACACCATGCCCCATTAGACTGCCAGGGAAACAAGTGTAACCTGTAGCTTCACAGAAGGATTAGAAGAACATTAATTAATAAAGCCTTGTATTTTGTTGCTCTAGAAACAGTCCTCAAAGCATAGTCAGATTCATTTAAGACGGAGATGAGGAGACATTTTTTCTCTCAGAGGGTCGCGAGTCTCTGGAACTCTTCCCCAGAAAGTGGTAGTCATTGAATATTTTTTAAAGGCACGGGTAGATAGATTCTTGATTAACAAGGGAATCAAAGAGTATCAGGGATAGGCAGGATAGTGGCATCGAGGCTAAAATCAGATCAGCCACGATCTTATCGAATGGCGAAGGAGGATCAAAGGGCCGAATGGCTTACTCCTGTTCCTAATTCAGGAGTATAATCAGTTCCAAAAGGGGCCAAAAGGTCACCTTTGCATCATTATTAATTGTTTACTAAGCCAACAACAAGCTAAATGGCAAATTGAGGGAGGGTGCAGGAGTTAAATTATGCAATTTTGACCCTGCTCTATTTGGGCCACAAAATGACAAAAGTCTACAGAACTACAGAATCCAGTTTACGGTTACAAAGTCTCCGATGTTTTGATCGTACATCGATTGGTTGATGGGACAACAGCTGCCTTGAGCTGATTGGTCGCTGTTTCCACGGCAATCTGAGCAGCAGCTTGAGCAGCAGCAAGGGAGCCAGACACTGCAGGGCCCTGCAAACAAGAGAGAAATTAAAGGCAAATTCTATATTAAAGCAAAGTGGGCAGACCCAACTTTGTTGCAGCAAAATTTTGAAGTTTATATTTTGTTTTTCTGTTCTTAAAGCCATTTTGGATACACTTGCTGGTGTGATGTTGTTGCTGACAAGAATGCTTACCATGCGATTTGAACATTAACAGTACCTGTACCTTGTATTCAATGTATGCAAACCGCCAGGAGTTTACTGACTAGGGGCACACAGATCTGTCAAAGTAGGGCTGTTTGCCAGCAATTCTGATGTTGAGCTCCATTCACAGCTGCTTCAATAATGAAGCAGCCTGTTCCGGTATACAGCAAGACTTGAACAGCACTCAAGCTTGGGCTGACAAGTGACAAGTAAAACATGTGCCATCTAAATGCATCATCATTGCCACCATCAATATCTTGGGGTATGGGGCTTAACAGGAACTACATAAGCCCCCAGTTCAGCAATACCTTTGTTTTAAAATTCTCATCTTTTGTGTTCAAATCCCTCCATGTCTCTGCAACCTCTCTGCACTATCTCCCACACAACACAAATTTCTTACACTTGTCAGTAGTCACAGATCAAACAGGAAGAATCTCTAACTTATGTCAGATGGTGGCGATCCACTGGAGGCCACTCTAGCGAAAGAATCATCCAACAGCTGATTATTAACAGTTAAGTGTATGTACCTGGTATGGCTGCGAGGCTGAAGGCATTGCTTGGGACTGTGATGGTGGCTGTGATTGCGATAGCTGGGGTGCCTGTGGTTGACTCGACAACAGACTTGGCTGTTGCTGCGTTGATGGTTGTGGCTGTGGTGGAGCTGGCTTCTGTGGCAGTGTGTTAACTGCAACTGTTCCTCCACCTAAGCAAGCACAAAATAGGTCAAAATAGTAGCTAGTTTCCATTTTTACAGTGATCCAGTTACAAACTTTGATCTAGTGGTGCTGAGGGAACCTAGCGCAGGTTGCAACATACAGTTGCTTTCTCGTTAATACCCTGCTCTCCTGCAGAAATGTTACTCCACTGGTGCAGGATACCTTCCAGTACCTTTAGTGACTATTACTCATGTGACCAACAGGCTATTCAACTGCAAGGCAAATCCATTGATGAGCCCAGCAGTGCACTCACCTATCCACACTTATCAGAGGTAGGAGCACAGGAACAGGAGTAGGCCACTTAGTCCCTCCAGCCCTTTCCACCATTCAATGAGATAATAGTTAATCTGTAGTCAAACTCCATTTACCTGCCTTTGCCTCATATCCCTTAATATCTTTGGTTAAGTTCCTCAAGCTCAAGATTTAAAATTAACAATTGACCTAGCATCAATTGTCATTTGCAGAAGAGAAATCCACACTTCTACCATCATTTGCATGTTGAAGTGTTTCCTAACTTTGCTCCTGGAACATTTAGCTCTAACTTTAAGGACATGGCCCCAGTTCTAGACTTCCCAACCAGCCAAAAATGGTTTCTCCCAATCTACCCTATCAGTTCCCCCTCAATATCTTGAAAACTTCTATCAAGTCGCCTCTTAACCTTCTAAATTGCAGTGAATACCACACCAGTTTGTGTAAGCTCTCATTACTTAACCAGTGGAGTCCAGGTATCATTCTGGTAAATCCACACTGCCCTCCCTCCAAGGCCGGGTCACTTTGATAGTGATTAAGGGCAGCAATCCAGGCTGATGTTTTCCCCCTTTACTCCTGAAGCCAGATGTAGTGAACCTCATTGCCAATCCAACTGAGACCAAGGTCCAACACAATCCACCAACCTGTAGTCCCCACCCAAATCCTGAACTAGATTTAAAGACAGGTCCCCACAATGAAAGAACAGTTTTGAAACCAATTATAACAGTAATAACGTGCATTTATCTGAGGTGCCTTGGGGGCACTATATAACGAGAGGTGACTCAGAGAGAGAGTGCCATCATTCTCACTATCCAGGCTGGATACAGACCCAGCTTTTAAAAGAGCATTCAGTCCTCACTGGCAAAAGGGGTTTAAAATCTGGATTACGTAAGTTTTTTTTTCTAAAATTAGATGTGGAGCTTGGACAGAATTTTTCTCCAAAAACATTCCTGCAGTCACTGTTGGTTGCCAAGGGGCCTCTGCTGGAAAACACACATGTAAAGGTGCCTAGCGAGGACAGGATGGGCCGCCAGCTGTGGTGCTCTCCCTGATCAGTTGTCTTGTCAATGTTCACCACCAAGGTTCACACACGAATACGACCATGTATCAGGGAGCAACCGAAGCCCAGGAGAACTATGGCTTCAGAGGGGAGGGGGAGCTGTGAAAAAAGAGGGAAATCTTTTAACTCATCTTCTCCCCTACTGTTTTTGATATCTATTTATATCATGACAGTCAGCCACTTCGTTTGCTTGCAAAGCATTGAGGTGTTTGGGATGCTGATAAGGCTTTATGTAAATACAGCCATGTTCCTTTCTAATACTGTTGATGCCCTGGACTTTAAAGCTTACACTGCACATGTTCTGGTATGATAGCAGGTTAATCTTTTGGTGTGGCTTGGATTGTGGACGAACGCGGAGACAGACTATTAGGAGCCAGGGACAGCAACAATGGTGCTGCAGTTCTTACCTGGAAGCACCATCCCCCGGATCATTATCATATGGCGTGGGTCCTGACTGTAGTCCTTCAACGGACTCTCCACGACATTTCCCAGTGCCGCTTTTTCAAAGAGTACACGCAAGGCGGGTAGTTTACGAGGAGACACCACAGAGAAATGGATCCCTCTCTGCAGAATGAAGACATGACGCAACAGGTTAAAACCAGATGTAATAAGAGATGGTGAGTGGGAGGAAAAGAGACAATTATACTTTATCTACACATGCAAGAACAGAACCTTTTGCACAATTCTCTGCCACATTTTCTCCAGGACATATGTTAAGATGCCCTATTAGAAGGTAGACTTGCTCAATAAACTGATACAATGGTCACTGGGCTCTTATATAAAGAGGTTCAAGGTTTAAAAGAGGGGGAAAAAATGCCAAACTTAATACACAGGAACCAGTAATGAATTAGTTGATCTCAGCCAAAGCAGTGTGCAAGGCCTTGGCACCCAGATATACAAAAAAAAAAGAGGGGGGGGGGGCGTGAAAATCAGGGTTTCTGCTACTGGTGACCATTTAGTGAACCTGGCTGAAAGTGCGGTGTATGAATAGTGAGTGGGGATAGGATTGAGCTTGCCGCTTATTCCCTCCAGCACAGAACAGTTCACTGGCACTTATTACCTAGCCTCACATGGGAAGATCGGCTGAGTGTGTTGGTGGTGGCGGTGGGGCAGCAGCGAATGGTGCATAGGAAACTTTCCTCTACCAAGGGGTCAGCGGCTTTAAAGCAGAAGTAGAGTTGCAGAATGATACAGCACAGGAGGTCAATCATTAGACCAATTGTGCCTGTGTCAGATCTACTAGAGAAGAAAAAATTGCTTGGGAAATCTAATTTTTTTCATATATGAAAACTAAGTTTTAGAAAACTTAAAGAAAAGGTTGGACACTGTACCAATCTTGCTTGTTTTTCGTCCAATAAAGCTTGAGATCTTTCTGGGTAATTTTCAAGTTAATCTGAACCTGAATAGCTAGCCTGCACTTCTAAAATTTAAAAGTAGTGTCACAGGCAGATCAAGTATTTAAGACATTTTTGTCAGATTACTGGCAGATTTTTACCAGCCACTAACCACACCAGGGGTTACAACAGGCTGCATTTACTGAGCAAAATGCACCAGTGATTTGGCCATTTCCATTTTTTTGCTCTTGGTCTTTCGGATTTATGAGCTTATGGAGGGGAAATAATCGGGCTTACAGGTAAAAGTTTCTCACAGGTAGTGCAAAATCTGGTCGCTCAGTGGTTAAATATGCCTGAGAATGACAAACGTTCAGCACTACATTGCTCAATCACCATAAATGGGAAGCACTCTTTAAAGCCACAGCTGGGTACATTCCAGAAGCCACTGGCAACATCTTGTTCAGTAAACAAAATGTATTCCCCACAACCACTTTAAGAAGGTCCCTTTCCCGATTTAGGTCACATACTACCACCTCCCCAGTGACCATAATTCTTCAGCTGCACGCTAGCCCGGTGAAAACACTTACATCTCCGATCATCTGCACCAGGTTATCTGTTGTGAAGCCCGAGTACGTGGTGCTCTCCACAGCCGGCAGTAGGTATGGCGGAGAGTTACAGATCAAAACGCAAACTTTGTGAGTCTGCCCACTGAAATAGAGAAAAGATATTTTTTTAAAAAGCACAAAGACCCAACTAAATCTGTATTCATATCTGACCATCTCTCAGTTCACTTGATTAATGCAAAATTTGTTGCAATCTATTAACAAGACATTTGGTTCACCCCCATTCGGAGACTGGTCAAGAGCAGAGCATTGGTTCCTTCTTAATCTTGGCCCAAAAAGTGACCATGTTGTCATGACCACGAATCCAATCCCTGAATTACCTATGGATATATTGAACTTTTAAGTGAGAAAAGTGTTTTTTTAAAAAAAAGGACACACAAGCAAAAGCTGACTGAAACTAAGATAACTTGCTGGAAAATTCCAATGTGGATTACTTGACCAACTAGTTCAGACAGTATGGAATGTTGCACCTAAAAGGAGTGACAGGGCCTACTTCAGACAGGGGTATTTCAAAGGAAAATATACAATATGCAATCTCCTGTGGTTATGGAGATAATGGAAAAAAATTACCATCTCAGCCGAAACCTGTTAAGTTATATCCCAGACTATGAACATAAACTGAGTTGAAAGAAAACAGAGGGCGAAAGACATTTTTGTTTTTTTCCCCTTCCAGGAATACACAAGGGAAGGGGCTTAAAAAAGCCAACTGCAACCCTAGTTCGGTGTGCTCGCTTGTTGTTCTGTTCTGGTGTGCGCGTGCTGTGAAGGTCATAGCTGAAAGACACCAACTAGGCATCCTTGTGCTTGCAGCAAAATTAATCTTCTCTCCCTGATTTGTTATGACCGAAGCAGTTGGTACAGCGGAGTTATTTAAAAATCCCAGAGGGAAACTTTAAACAACTGTCATAACCTATAATTTTAAGTGTTATGTTTGAGATGCCACTCTAAATTCAGGAATCAGACCACCAGTTCGAGGTTTTACATTAAACTAAACATTTTATTAATTTACACAGGTTAAAATATATATACACATGGCTACAAATTACTAGTAACATAACTTTTAACAAATTCCCAAACTAATCTCCATTAAGGTAACAGCAACCCATAGACTTAACCAGACACCAGACAAAGCATTTTCACCTTACAAATTCAAAATTAGGTTCTTTTCACTTTGGTTCCTGTGGAGGGAGTTAGAGGCTTGGAGTTGCAACTGTCTTTTGATCTCACATTGCCTCTGCTCTGCACACCCAAAACGGTTGTCTCGTTATACCTACCCCTGCCCATTGAATCTTAACTCTCATTGTATCAACAACCTGTGAACTAAACCTCTAACAATAAAACCCCTTTCATAGGGCCAATTTTATTAGTAATATAAACATATTGCTTGGTAACTGCTAGATAGGTGTCCGTTTTCACTCTACTTCTTGGATGCTCTATTCAAAAAATGCAAATGTACGCTGTCTCTCTTACATATCAAAACTAATACACAAAGCATCCAGACTAGCTGGCTTTTATCCAATTAAGACACACCCACAGACAAAACCTCTATTTTAAAAGAAAAATATTTTTCAAAATATTATATACATTAATAGCTTCATGACAGATTGCTGGAAGTCAGTCACAAGTCAGCAAATCCACTGTCGAAAAGGAAACAGGTTCCTTTTCAGCTAACCTGCAGAACCAAGACTCTCCAAACCAACTACTCAACTGCCAAAGTCAGCTCTACCGGAATCACCCCGACTTAATGGCCACAACATCTACTCCTCACAGACAAGCCTAAAGATTGATTCGTATATCTTTTCTCCCTTATATTTTTGAACTCAATTTCTTATTTCTAATGCGTGTGTGTTGCGTTGCGTTTTTATTATTTTTCCTCACTAATAAACTCACTCTGACTCAAGACAGCCTTGTTAAATTGGCTCCTTTTCATTTGGGCTGGGAAAAGGTATTCATGAGGAAAGGGATCTTTTTTTATATTAACCTTGTTGCAACCAACCAAGAGGGTTGAATAAAGAAGGGCAGCCGGTTCATCCCTCCTCACCGGGTGCTTAACAATTTGGGGTACCTCATCTGGGATCATAAACTGGGGGAACCTCGCCCGGTTGCAAGTTTCATGGCAAAGTACATGAATTATAGGTACAGATTTTCTGTAATAGTTGTAGGAAAAATTAATATTACCGTCTTGGGGAGCTGGCTCTAACCATATTTTGGAATGGCAGCAGGACTGTTGCAGAGGATTTGAAGAAGGTATAAGAACTGATTGTGCAGTCCTGGTTGTTCCACAGAATCAGAAAGAGGAAGAGGGGATTAAAGAAAAAGGGAGCATTATATTTCTTTTTTGTAAAGAGAGTCAAGTTTATCCCAGTGGCCCTCAACTTTGATTTCCCAGTTTGTGTAGATTTCATTCAACTAAGACTGGGAAGAAGATAGGGTACAATAACTGTACGTGAGCACAATCAAGCAGGGGTAGGAACACCGGAACAGGAGTAGGTTATTTAGCCTCTCAAGCCTGTTCCTCCTCATCTGCGACCTAATTTCGTATGCCCATCATTGTCCCAAATCCCTTAATTTAGATGAACAATAATCTATCACAGATTTAAAGTTTACAATTGGTCTAGCATCAACCACCATTTGCAAAAGAAAAGTCTAAACTTGTACCGCCCTTTGCATGTAGAAGTAATTCCTAATTTCGCTCTGGAAAGGCTCTATTTTTTGAGGCTTTGCCCCACCCCGGTCTTAAACTCCCCAAAACAGCAGTAGTTTCTCCCCCATTCATGCTTTTTGTTCCCCTTAATACTTGAAAACTTCAATCAGATCACCCCTTAACCCTCTAAATTCCAGGCAACACAGCCCTAGTTTGTTTAATCTCTCCTTATAAATTAACCTTGGGGTTCACCTATCATCCTGGCAAATCTAAGTTGCATTCCCTCCAAGGCCAGTGTATCCTTCAAGCAGCTTCCCATCATTATCCAGTGACCCCTGTGAAAAATTTCCAAGTTCATCTAGGTCAGGATTGGGCTTGGTTGTGATGCATTCCATGGTTCAATAGCCTGCCAATACTTACAGTCTAAGCTCATATTTAAGGAATGACCACTCAGCTGAGGAACCAGAGGCTGAATAGCGCTTACGAAGCTGCCCACCAGCAGGAGTTAAGAGCCTTCAGAACAGTTGTGGCAAAAAAAAATACTATTTGGTACTTAGAATTTGCCCTTAACCACCTTGCAAGGAAATCAGGACATAGTTACGCAGTTTGATCTTCACATAACATTTCTATATATTATGAATAAATAGCTAATGCATTTGTCTTTTTAAGCTCGCTGCAGATTGAATTAAATGTAGGGGGATTAGCCCTAGCAGTACCAAGGTTGTGCTGCACTGCCAGTGGTGCCATCTTCTGATGAGATATTAATGCGAGGCCTTGTCAGCCCTTTCATGTGGATGTAAAAGATCCCACACCACTATTCCAAAGGAGAGAGCAAGGCTGCTCTCCCCGGTGACTTGGCCAGTATTTAACCCTTAACTAACATCATTAAACAGAGATTGTTGGGTCATTTATCACGTTACAGTTTGTGGGACCTTGCTATGTGCAAACTGGCTGTCACATTTCAACACCAACAGCGTCTGAACTTTAAGAGTGCTTCACTGGTTGTAAACTGCTTTGGAACATCCCAAGGTGAAAGGTGCTATATAAATGCAAGTCTTTCTATCTTTCAATCATTACCATTCTGAACTAGAAAAGACATTAGACCTCCCAGCACAGGAACAGCAGGCACAGATCCATGTCTTGTCAGTGTCACGCTGTGCTGTTCAAAAAGGATTTTTTTCTCCCGTTTCAAAACAACAACAAAAAAATCACAAAACAAAATAGATCATTTTTTATCTTACATTTGCTCTCGCATTTTCTTGAAGTCATCGAACAGCTGCAGTGCCGTGCTGAGTCCCTCTGCAATCAAGCTGCAGCTCTCCCCTCCACCCCCCATGAACCTGAGGACACAAAATAGATTTTGATGAAAAATAGCTCAAGAATTTTTTGGGTGCAGGAAAAAAACATGGAAAGTCTATTTAGTCTACCAAGACCATCTTTTTATCAGAACTTCTACAACCTTACCCAGTCCCACCTCTCTCAAATGCAGAATTTCACCAAGAGCCCATTTAACAATTTGCTTCGATCACCTTCCTTAGAAACTCATATCTGGTTCATTAGCCTTTGGGTGCATATATTCTGCCTGACTTCTCCTCTTACTCCAAACTTTTATTGCAGTCCCTTAGTGTGTTGAGTCACACACAGTGAACAGTTTTCCATTCTCTTCTCACATTGAGTCTTTAATAGATTACTTCATATTTTTCCAGATTTAAATCAGCAACAAAGGTGTTCATACCGTTTTCCTCGTGTTCTGTTGCTTCATGCTCTTTGTTTTTAATAGTAAAATAGCCACACCAGGTGTGTTACTAACTCACAGTACAGTTCAGCAGTTTTCAACAGGTAACTTTTGTTTTTAAAAAAGCTGCAGAGTGATCATCTTCATCACATTATTGGAAATGACTGTTATTGTGAAATGAAATCAGATACGCATGGCCAACAGTCTCAATTATCACCCAACCAAAAACTGGTTGGTATTTGCAAGACATATTAAGATTGCCACAATGAAAGCTGCCAGCCAAGGCTCAGCTGGAAGTGCTCTCATCTCTGAGTCAGAGGGTTGTAGGTTCCAGGAAATTGAACAAAAATAATCTCGGCAGACAACCAGTAGAGTTCTGAGGGAGTGCTGCACTGCCAACAGTGTCTTCTTTCAGATGAGACATTAAACGGAGGTCCCAGCTGTCCTTGAAAGGTGGATGTAAAGATCATCTGGCACTGTTTCAAGAAGAGCAGGGGAGTTAACCTCGGTATCCTGGCTAATATTTCTCTCAATCAACATCACAAAAACAGAAACATCTTTCTCACTTTGCTGTTTGCGGGAGCTCGCTGTGCACAAATTGGCTGCCGTTCCTGCATTACAACAGCGCAGTAAAGGGCTTTGGGAGGTCCTGAGGTTGTGAAAGGTGCTACAGAAATGCAATTCTTTCCTTTTATTCCACACAAGAAATCAGGTTGATTCATGTCAATTTATGTTTTAACAGGAACTTATTGGTGCATAAGCGTAAAACAAAGGAAAGAGGGCAGTCACTCCAGAAAGAAAACAATACCATCAGTACATGTGTCAACTTGGGACAGTTGGCAGCACTCTTCGCTTTTTAGCTTGGAGTTGTCATCCACTTCAGGACTTGAGCACAGAAACTCAGGCAACCGTGCAGTTCTGAGGGATTTGTGAAGAGATTTATTCTTCGGGTGAGGTGTGAACCAAAGACTCCATCTTCGCATTCGGGTAGATGTTAAGAAAGGCCCAGGTACCAATATCAGTGTTTTCCTTGCGTCTTGGAAAGCTTACTTCCTTCAAGCAGCACTACCAGAAATTAATTAACTATTTATTCATATTATTGAATAGGAGACTGTGTGTGCAACATAGCTGTTGCATTTACCCACAACACTGAACACAATTCAAGGTATGTACAGAACAATACAACTTTACAGCACCATTTACAAACATACAAATTAGGAGTAGGAGTAGACCACTCGGCCCCTCGATCCTGCTGCACCATTCGATAAGATCATGGCTGTTCTGATTGTAACCTCTACATGCCCACCTACCCCCGATAACCTTTCAACCCCTTGCTTACCAAGAATCTATCTACCTCCACCTTAAAAATATTCAAAGACCCTGCTGCCACCACTTTTTGAGGAAGGGAGTTTCGAAGGCTGACGACTCTCAAGAGAAAAAAAAATTCTCATCTCTTGTCTTAAGTGGACGACCCTTTATTTTCAAACAGTGACCCCTAGTTCTAGATTCTTCCACAAGAGAAAACATCCTCTCCACATCCACCCTGTCAAGACCCCTCAATCAATCAAGTTGCCCATTTGGCCCATTGTGCTTCTATGAAAAAGCCATCAAATTAGTTCTGCTCTCCTGTTCTTTCCCCATAGCCCTACAACTTTCTTTTTTAGGCAAGTGTTCAATTCCCTTTTAAAAGTTACTGTTGAATCTGCTTCCACCACCTTTTCTGGTTATGCATTCCTGACCATCATAGCTTGCTGCATTAAAAAAAAACTCATCTCCCCACATTCTTTTGTCAACTATCTTAAGTCAGTTACTGCCTCTCCTACCACTGGAAACAGTTACTCCTTATGTACTCAATCAAAACCCTTCATAATTTTGAACACCTCTATGAAATCTCCCATTAACCTTCACTAAGGAAAACAACAGCCTGCCACAGTCATATTCACTGAATCAAGCCTTACAGCCAAACTCCTCTATCTCCTGTTCCATTTGCAACATAGACTTACCAAAGGTGGCAGCACAGTGGTATACAGTCAGGAGGGAATTGCCCTCGGCGTTCCCAACATTGACCCCAGACCCCACAAAGTCTTATGGCATCAGGTCAAACGTGGCCAAGGAAGCCACCTGCAGATTACCACACAACACCATCCCTCAGCTGATGAATCAATACTCCTCTGTGCTGAGTGTTAAATGTTGGAATTGTGCTGCAAATAGAGTAAATGCTTTAAGTTGGTAATTAAGAGCGGCTGTCCCCAATCAGGGAAGTATTAGGGCTTCATCACAAGAGTATAAAAAGGTGCTCACATTGGGTGTTGGGAGGAATTGAAAGAATCTATGTCTTTACTCTGCAGGTTTGGAAATAAACCTGCCTCAAGATACTGGCTGGCTTCAGACTCATTCTTTCCTCAGCAAACGAATACTGGATTTAACACTGAGCACCACAAAGAAAAAGCGTACCAAGAACACAATGTACTTTGGGTGGGAACTTCAAAAGTGGCTCAATAGCACCACTGCTTACCGAGCTGGCCGAGTCCTGAAGGACATCAGTAAGCAGCCTTCCACCGGTAGGAGTCATACCCAGCACAAAGGAAAATGGCTGAGGTTGTTGGAGATCAATCATCTCAGCCCAGGACAACACTGTAGGGGTTCTTCAGGGTAGTGTCCTAGGCCCAATCATCTTCACTAGCTTTGTCAATGATCTTCCTTCCATCATAAAGTCAGGAGTGTGGAGGCTAGATGATGATTGCACAGTATTCGATACCATTCGTAAACCCCAAGATACTGGAGCAGCCCATGCCCACATGTAGAAAGACCTGGACAACTTTCAGGCTTGGACTAACAAGTGGCAAGTACAAATCAAGCATCTTTTATATGTAAATCTGAAAACTGAGCACATCCAAAAACCACACTTATTTTGAACTTCATCGACCTTTAAAGTGGGAAGTCTAGTTGTTTATCTGCACTGTTTGCCTTGCAGTTTTTATGGTGATCATGTCAAAAAGAAACTTATTGCCGGTACCCTGTATTTATTATTCAGTGGTATCTGACTTTACTACCCATTTTATTTACTTTAGACTATTACAAGCCTAGGCTTGGGCTATTGTAAAGTAAGTTTGTACACAGTATCTGAAAACATAAATTAAGTCTAAAATGCAGTCAGCCCCAAGGGTTTTAGATAAAGGATATTCATCCTGTAACAGTCACACCATACAAGTGCCAGGAACGAACACCTCCAAGAGACGACAATCTGAGGTTCAATGACATTACCATTGCTGAACCTCCCCCCAACATCAGCATATTGGGGGGAGTTACCATTGACCAGAAACTGAAGTAGACCAGCCATAAAAGTACTGAGACTACAATGGCTGACCAGGGGGTGTGAATTCTTTGGCAATTAACTCACCTCCTGATTCCCGAAAGCCTGCCACCATCTACAAGGCACTTGTTTGGATGAGTGCACTCCGACAATACCCAAGAAGTTCAACAACGTCCAGGGCAAAGCAACCTGTTTGATCAGAACCCCATCCACCACCTCAAGCTCACACTCCCTCCACTACCAGGTCACAAAGGCAACAGTGTGCTATCTATAAATGCATTGCAGAACTCACTAAGCCACCTTCAACAGCATCTTTCAAAACCATGGCCTCTGCCGCCGAAAAGGGTAAGGGCAGCAGATGTGTGGGAACACCACCACCTGGAAGTTCCCCTCCAAGTTACATGCCACCTTGAGTTGGAACTGCAGTATATGACACTTCCTTCACTGTCACTGGGAAAACTGGAACTTCCTTTTGAACAGCACTGTGGGTGTACCTACACCACATGCACTGCAGCAGTTCAAGGCAGAAGCTCGCCACCACCTTTTCAAAGGCAATTTAAGGATGGGCAACAAATGCTGGCCTTGCAAGTGATGCTCACATCCCACAAACGATTATATTTTAAAAAACTACAGTTTCTCTAGCCCTCTCAAAGTAACTGAAGTCCTCATTCCTGATATTCAAGTAAATAACCTCTCTACCTCTCCAAAACCTTGACATACATCTTAAAGACAAAGTTCCCTCAGCAATACCCAATAAAGGACATAAATGTTCTTTACTTACTGAATACTGTCAAGCCAGGTGACAAACTCATAGGCACTGCTGGTGGGAGCGTGACATTGCACATATGATTCCGGGGCACAATCCACAGTGTTGAACACAACTAAACTGTATTGTGTGCCTCCATACTGAGGAAAGAAAGGATTAAGTTAGTATAAATGATGTGCATTAGTGTTGGTTTTTTTTTCCTTACTATGAACCAGTGTAAAGAGTGTTGTTGCTTAAGTGCTGTCAGGTCAGTGGGATGCCCAGAGTTGGATGCAATATTGGGCCAGATTTTGCTGTAGCAGGGCATTTAACTGTGTCTGCTGTTAGTTAGACTCGCTATTGCATATTCAGGACTTTAAAAATTAGATGCTGAAAATGCAAGCTGATAATATTGCAGTGAGAGAAACAGTGAGACCCAAGTGAGCAGGGCAAACAACAGAACATCTGCTCAACCAAACAGACTGAAGAGTGAAAAACAATTCACAGTGAAGGGACTGAAAAGGAAGTGTCAACTACAGTGGACGAATTCAATGTCAAATTGGGTATTGAGAAAAATAAAGGGAGGCAAAGAAAGAGTGTCTGAGAGAGAAGAGAGAGAAAGGAAAAGTAATTTTAATTCAATTAGATCATGGCTGATCTGTACCACATTTATCCTGCTTTGGTCTATTTTCCTAGATAACCTTACCCAACAAAAATCTACAAAACTCAGTATTGAAAGCTCCAACTGTCTAGAATCCACAGATCTTGGGAGGGAGGAGAAAGAGGAAGAGGTTTCCAGATCTAACTTGTGTGTGAAAAAAAGGTTCCTAATTTCTCTCCTAAAAGGTTTAGTTCTAATTTTAACATTATGCCCTCATGTTCTCAATTGCTTTAGCTTTTATGTGAAGAATGGGTGGTGGGGCGGTTCGAGGATCCAGGAACTCACGTTGGACCGCAACCCAACATGAATTAGCACTTTCAGGAGAGGGTGACAGAAAATGGAGCAGGGAATCTACTTAAACTATTTTCCTCCTTCCTTTCAGATATTTATGGGCTTGCTGTGTGCTTATTATCTTTTTATCTCATAGTTCCAACATTTGCAGTTCTTTTCATAATGACAAAAACAAGAAAGTAAACAAAACCCTCTTGGGAAAAGCACACACACACCATCCCGATAATTTTCCTACCATGCATGCATTACTTCTTTCTATTCTCAATGGACCGTTCCACTGATGATATTGTGTTGCGCTTCAGGATGACAATTTCTGTATAAACAACGTCACCCTCCAGTGGAATCAGTATTGACACACGTTTGGTTAGGATTTAAATCCTCTCTCAAAAGCAAGAAGTCTACTGCCTCCAGGAACATTCCTGCATGTTGCAGTAGCTGGGCAGCAAACTGCTACACAAGACGATTGCAGAGATTAATAGGATGTGATGTGAGACATTGCCCCACGCCCCAACTTTCGGCTTAGGATTTTTTTTTTTAAAACAATTTAATATAAAACTTATGGCAAGCCAGAACTTAAACAGCACCTCAAGGCTTCACTCAAGTACAGCAAAGAAACATTCAACAAGCTTACATACATCACCACCAAAGTCTGTTTCTGCTGGAGGACCACCATTAAAATACCTGCAAAAAAGAAGACAACTCTTTATAGATTGATATGTAATCAGTAACCTTTGCAATTTATCTTGAAGGGGAAAAAAAAACCTATACTTGAGGAATGAGGGGAAATTATAGGACTAAGCAGAAAGTCCTGAGAGTGGGACTAATTAGACAGTTCCTTCAAAAAGCAGGCACAATGGGTCAAACGGCCACCTTTCAAGCCATATGATTCAGTTCCACGATATACCTCTGAAGGTCACAAAACAAACTATCAATTCCCTTAGTCTGGGCTTGTTTTGAAGCAATAACTCACGGATGAAAGGTCACTGCCTTGAAAACCCTTCTTAAAATCTGTTTGACCACCCCCCCCTAATATCGCTTCCTTGGCTTTCGCATCCATGGATCCTCTACATCTGAGAAGCACACTTTAATCCCTGTGATAAACAATATGATTGCAAGTTTTTATTGTGGCTGTTTTGAGGGCATGGGGAGTCAACCACATACTGTCAAACTGGAGTCACAAGCGGGCGTGACTGGATAGTGATGACAGACTTCCTTTCCTTAAGGATAATAATGAGCCGTTGGTTTTGAAGTCAGGACTTCTAGGATGTTGGCACAATGCCATAAGTACTAGGCTGCAATGCCCATACATTGAAAAAGTCTTTAGTTGACATGGTCTAACTCAGGCAATCATACACAGGATAGGCTCTACTTACTCAATTGCTGGCAGAATGTAATGTTTCCGGAGGGATTCAAAGTATGGCCCAAGGTTCGCTGTTCCCTCGATAACAAAAACCACATCAGCTACCATGTTGGGAGGAGTGGGTGTATCAATGGGGGGCACAACCATGGCGTCTGCAAGTCACTGTGAAATCTTTGCTTTCACACCGAGGCAGCTGTATTGAGAGAAAGAATGCAAGACTATTTTTTTGTGAACACATCTAGTCCTAATAGAGGTCAGGCTTAAGCACAAATTAATGCAATAGATTGTATAGTTAGGTACTACAGAAATGTTCCTGGCCCTGGGCAGAAGGGGTGGCAAGGGACGGTTTGCTGGCATGGTACCAGGGATGAGAACTTCAGTAATATGGGGAGGCTGGAGAAGCTGGGATTGCTCTCCTTCAAGCAGAGAAGTTTAAGGGAAGGACCTCTCTTCCACAAATGGCAATTTATGCCAGATCAATTGTTAGTTTTTAAAATGAGATTGATAAATTTTTGTTCACCAAAGATATTAAGAAATATGGGACATATAGGCAGATATATGGAGTGAGGTCGCAGATCAGCCATGATCTCACTGAATGGCAAAACAGGTTCAAGGTGTTGTGGCCTCCGCCTGCTCCCATGTTCCTAGATTTAACGGAGATGTTCAAACCGTTCAAAATTATAACAGGTTTTGATAAAGTAAATAGCAGAATGGGTCAGTAACCAGAGGACATGGATACAGGGTATTGGCAAAAGAACCAGAGAAGTGCAGGGGAGATTTTGTTTTAACACAGAGTTACTGTACTATCTGGAACATGCTGCCTGAAAAGATGGTGGAATCAGATTCAATTGTAACTTTAGAAGAGGATTAGATATATACTTGGAAAAGAAAAGCATGTAGGGCTATGGTAAAATTGTCTGGTGACTGAGATTAAATGGGTAGCTCTTTCAAAGAGCGGGCACAGGCACAATGGGCTGAATGGCCTTTTTCTGTGGCGGGTTATTCTTTGATCTTAAGTTATATGCTATTCTGGGTGACAATATGGGGAAATCACTAGCATAAACCAATTCTTGCCAGCCCACAATAACTTAACACTAGATGACAAGTAACCAGACAAAACTGATGGAGTAGTTTGGATTTTAGTATATCTGAGTAAAAAATTTTTTTGGGACTTTCTGTCTCAGTGACACACAATTCCCAGTTAAGGGCAAAGGGCAGGGGAAGAGAAAAGGATGGTTTTATTGATGGTAAGATAATTGCAGATGATTTTAAGTTAGGTCACGTAACAAGCTACCTTTATTCCTTGCTGACAGTGTTTACCCCTAATGGCTGAGGACCAAATGTAGTCCAGGTCACAAAGACCAGGTTTAAACACTAACGTCTCCCAACTTGGCAACTATAGGGTTACTAAAAGCAGTCTCTGTTCCTTCATGAACCTGAGCTGGTTAGAACTATCAGCCAGATCTCCTGCTCTTGGCTGCTATCCTATGACTTCTGCAAGAGAGTACATGTGGCTTGCTTGAGATGTCGGCCACAGTCAAGCTGCCTACCTGCACACACAGTTTAGACTCAAATGCATATATAACGAACGTGCATCCCAATTACAGACAGTATCAGGTGTCTGTAGAAACTTGGGCTTAAAATCTCTTCAATCAAATAATGATGCAAGGGTCCTTTGGTGTAAACTTCCACCCTACTGAATCTTGATACAAAGATGCTATTCGTTTTAAGTTTACAACAATATTTATTAAATATTTTACATCTGCATACATTTCCTACCAAACATTTCCACTGTGAATTTATAGAATGAACTGTATGTAAACTAGGCATACTATCATTACATCCTCATTCAATGGAGGCAGTGTTAGTGTGTGACCAGTTTAATTACAGTTTCCATTTAAAAAAGTCAGCACACTTGCATTTACATAGCACCTTTCGCAACCCAAGGATGCCCAAAAGTACTTTACAGTCAATGAAGTACTTTCTGAAATGTAGCCACTGTTGTAAAATAGGAAACACAGCAGTCAACTTGCATCTAGACAGAAACGTGAACATACCAGGCACTGTTTTCGTGATAAAAGCTCTGAAGTGTCATACGGACTCAAAGCGTTAACTCGTGTTTCTCTCTCCACAGATGCTGCCAGACCTGCTGGGTGTTTCCAGCATTTTCTGTTTTTATTTTTGTTTTTAATGATGTTGGTTGGGGGGGGATAAAATGTGGCCAAGACACCAGAGAGCTTCCCTTGCTGTTGATGAAAATGGGGCCATAGGATCTTTTACATGCATCTGAGAGGGCAGAGTTTAGCGTCTCATTCAAAAGGCAGCACCTCCAACAGTGCAGCACTCCCTCAGTAGTGCACTGGGAGGGTGGTTTGGAGTGGGGCTGCAGCCCACTTCTGACTGAGCTCTGGGTTGAAGATATGAGGGAGGAATGCATGGGGACTAAATCCTTGGTCTAATTATCCTCTGGGCTTTAAAGCTAAAGACATCACTGGGGCGGGACTCCCATCATCACCAGCTAGGATGCAAGAAACATACAAGCAAATTATTCACTTTGGCATTTAAAAAATTCAACCAAAAGCACAAAAAGAAGAAAAACCGTTAGCAAATGTCATGCAAAAACACATAAAAGTTATAAATAATTTCCTCCAATGCACGAACAGGGATAATGTCAGGATCAGTTTTCCTTTCTATAAATAACAGCTCCTCCCCCACCTCCCATTCACACGGGAGAGATTCACAGCTTAAATGATGAACGAACCTCGCAGGCGGTTGGCCACCTTTCCACATCGCAGTGAAGGAACGTAACCCTCTTCTCTTCACCCTTCAGCTGCTCCTCTCTCCCAGCCTTCCCTCAGCCTCCTCTGCCAGGCCGCAAAGCCGCTCGAGCGCAATCCGCTGCGTCACGTGACAGAGCCACAGCCCCCGCCCCTTGCCCTACGCAACTCAAATTACATTGTGCGGCGAAGCGACGCCTCCTTTCCCGCCCCCCACTCCGCCGTCGCTCGTCGCAGCACGTGACGGATCCCCAGCCCCGCCTACCCCCTTCCGATGACGCTGGGAGCCCCGCCTCCTTCCCTCACACGCCGCTTCGCCCATCTACATCACGTGGCAGAGATGCGCCTCACCCTACGTCACGCAAGACGTGTCACGTGACAGCGCCGCCAGGCCTTCATCCTACGTCACTCATGTTACGTCATGCACCGGAGCTTTCATTAATCCGCCTTTGCTCAAGCCGCGTCACGTGACAAAACCACAGGTCCGCCCCCCCCTTGCGTCACCGGACAAAGTCCCACCTCCTTCTCTATGTAGGTACGCTCATATGCATCACATGATACAGTTGCCCTCACCTCACACGTTCGCATCACGTGACGCAGCTGCACCGCCTCCTCACCGCTCACCTCACCCTGGCTCGTCATGTGATAAAACCCCGCCTCCGTCTCCCCCACCGGCTTCCCGCCGTGCCACGTGACGGAAGTCATGCGCCCTCCTCACTTCACAGGCAAATTGATAGAGCGTTTTCTGATGACGTCACAGGAGGCGCCATCTTGGCCGCCATTGGGAACAGCTTCCGGAAATTACAACCCCTCCTCCTGAAAGCAGCTCGGTCAGCATCTGAGTGGGAAAGACAGTTCGGAAATACCTTCATCAGAACATATCTTGATCGCCAGTACCATTTATCATACAACATCTTACATTTATATAAAGCTTCTAGTCCTAAGTGCTTCACGGGAGCGATTATGGAAGAACATAGAAAGACAATATAAAATAAAGGGTACTACTCTAAAGGGGGTGCCGGAGCAGAGGGAACTGGGTGTATATGTGCATAAGTCATTGAAAGTGGCACGACAGGTTAAGAGTGCAATTAACAGTATCCTAGGCTTTATAATAGGGGCATAGAGTACAAGAGCAAGGAGGTTATGTTGAACTTGTATAAGGCACTAGTCACAGAGTCATTGAGTTTTACAGTATGGAAAGAGGCCCTTCGGCCCATCGTGTCTGTGCCGGCCATCAAGCCCCAATCTACTAGTCCCATTTCCAGCACTTGGCCTGTAGCCTTGTATGCTATGACATTTCAAGTGTTCATCTAAATGAGTTAGATCATCTAGTTAGACATCAACTGGAGTATTGCGTACAGTTCTGGGCGCCACATTTTAGGAAGAATGTGAAGGCATTGAAGAGAGTGCAGAAGAGGTTCAAGAGAATGGTTCCAGTTGATGAGAAATTTCAGTTATGAAGATAGATTGGAGAAGTTGGGACTCTTTTCCTTGGAGAAAAGAAGGCTGAGAGGAGATTTGGTAGAAATATTCAATATCATGAGGGGCCTGGACAGAGCAGACAAGGACAAACAGTTTCCATTATTCAGATTAAAGTCTAACCTCTCATGGGGACTACAGTGTGCTAATTAAAACTGGTCAGCAGTAGGGAATATTTGGAGTGAGAATGTTCAATGATTAAAGGAATAAAGACACACCACAAAGCTATTTAAATATTGAAGATGGTTTTTTTTTTAAGTGTGAAATATGTCAAGCTCAGTTGGCTAGATAGCTAGCATGTGGTTCAGAGTAACACCAACAGTATGGGTTCAATTCCTATTCTGGCTGAGGTAAACCTGCGACCTGCCTCCTCTCCCATGCTCTGATGTGGAGTGGTGCCTCTTAAGCTATATAACCAAATGTCTAATAACCAAACCTATAATAGAGAGATGCCTACAGGCCCTCATGGACTATGGCTAGTTACCTACCTACAAGGATAGGTACTGCCACCTTCCAGGTTGACAGGACAATAACAATTCATGGTCACATGCCTTTCACAGATCAATGGGCTGTGATCACTGTTTGCTTTTAGCAGTGTTTGTCTACTTATTTAAGAAATGATGTAAATGCATTGGAGGCGGTTCAGAGGAGATTTACTAGATTGATAACTGGAATGAGTGGGTTGTTTTATGAGGAAAGGTTGAACAGACTGGACTTGTTTCCACTGGAGTCTAGAAGAGTGAGGGGTGATTTAATTTAAGTGCGTAAGATCCTGAACTGTATTGACAAGGTGGACGTGGAAAGGATGTTTCCTCTTGTGGGCAAGTACAGAACTAGGGGGGCACTGTTTTAAAATTAGGGGTCGCCCTTTTAGGACAGAGGTGAGGAGAAATTTTTTCCCTCAGAGGGTTGTGCGACTTTGGAACTCTCTGCCTCAGAAAGTGGTGGAGGTGGGGTCATTGAATATTTTGAAGGCAGATGTAGATAGATTCTTGTTAGGCAAGGGAATCAAAGCTTATTGGGATTAGATGGCAATGTGGAAATCGAAACTCAAGAAGATCAGCCATGATCTTATTGAATGGTGGAGCAGGTTCGAGGGGCCGAAAGGTCTACTCCTGTTCCTATTTCTTATGTTCTTATATTCTCCTTTATCTGAATGTTATACACATTGAGACCAAGCCCCAGTGTTCTCCAAGAATTGCACTGGGATCTTCCTGGTCTATGTGCCTCAGTTCCGCACCAAACTAGTCTATTCCAGTGTTTACTACAGAATCATAGAATGGTTACAACACAGGAGGCCATTCGGGTCATTGAGTCCGTGCCAGCTCTTTGTAAGAGCAGCTCAGCTGGCTCCCATGCTTGGCCTTTTCCCCGTAAGTTTTTTCTCTTCAATTATCCAATTCCCGTTTGTTTATGCTCCACGAGTCTCTTCCCAAAGTAATTGGAGGTTTTCGCAATGATTAACAAACCCCGATAATGTAAAGCAATACCTCTTCCATTATTGCCTTGGCCCTGAGTGTTTCCAGTCTCCTCGTCAAGATCTGCTGTTGGACACGTGGAAAAGTGCTGGTCCAATGAGGACACAGGAGCATTCTACAAGGAAAGACGGTAATAAACCACTTATACAATACCTTTTACCACCTCAGGACGTCACAAAGCACTTCACAGCCAATGAATTACTTTTGAAATTTAGTCAACTGTTGTAATGTAGGAAAGGTGCATACGAGCATAGGAACAAGGAGCAGGAGTCGGCCACTTGGCCCCTCGAGCCTGCTCTGCCATTCAATAAGATCATGGCTCATCTGATTTTAACCTCGGCTCCACATTCCCGCCTACCCCCGATAACCTATCACCCCCGTGCTTATCAAGAATCTATCCACGTCTGCCTTAAAAATATTCAAAGGCTTTGCTTCCGCTACCTTTTCAGGAAGAGAGTTCCAAAGACTCTGAGAGAAAAAATTTGTCCTCATCTCTGGGCGGGATTTTCCACACCCGCCCACTGCCGGGATCTTCCAGTCCCGCCACAAGTAATGGACCTCTGGCTGGGGCACCGCCTCGCCCACGGTGGGTCCCACCGGCAACGGGGCCGGAAAATCCCGCCCTCTGTTTTAAGTGAGCTACCCCTTATTTTTAAACAGTGATCCCCTAGTTCTAGATTCTCCCACAAGAGGAAACATCCTCTCCACATTCACCCTGTCAAGACCCCTCAGGATGTTCTATATGTCAATCAAGTCGCCTCTTACTCTTCAAAACTCCAGTGGATACAAGACTAGCCTGTCCAACCTTTCCTCATAAGACAACCCGTCCATTCCAGGTATTAATCTAGTAAACCTTCCCTGAACTGTTTCCAATGCATTTACACCCTTCCTTAATTAAGGAGACTGATACTGTACACAGTACTCCAGATGTGGTCTCACCAAGATGGCAGCCAGTTTGCGCACAGCAAGATCACACAAACAGCAATGAGATAGTGATCAGATCACTTCTTTTAATGACGTTGATTAAAGGACCATTAACCTCTTGTCCCAGCAGACCATATGCAGGCCATTTCCTTGTGCTGGTTGGTCCAAGTGTACTCATGTGGCTAAAAAATAAAATTCTGGAACAAAGAAAGAGGTCTGCCAATAAAATGTAAGAAAATAAAGTTGTATAAACTGAAGAATCATTTACTGGTTGCCATTGCAATCAAGATTACACATTCTGATATGAATTAGAATTTCATTTATGCTCTCTAACCAAATGGTGTGAAAAAAATGAACAGTAAGAAGGAAAAAGCATTTGTTTTAAAGTCTTTATCATCCCTTCTCTTCCCCCTTCATTCTCATGTGGGCTGTTGGCTGGGTGCCCCCTTTAAGGTGAAAGATGAAATTCTATCTCCAATATTTTTAGATAAATAAATGTGCACAGAAAATGAAAAATAAAACATAAAATTAATTAATGACATGATTTTTCTCCCAGGATGCTTGCAGTCATGTCCAGGAAATTAATCTTTAATTCAGGCCTGCTGAATATTTCCAGCATTTTCTGTTTTTATTATTTAATCTTTAATCGGAGGCTGGTTAGCTCAGTTGGCTGGACAGTTAGTGTGTGGTTTAGAATAATACAAACAGCTCAATCCCTGCTCCAGTTGACACAGACTTAGAGTCTGCCTCCTAGCCCTGCCCTGTAATAAAATCACAGAAGTCATGGTTCAGCAACCCTCAAATAATCAAGGACACTACCTGCCAAATAAGAATCTTTTAATTCCCTGACCCCAGGACAGTACTGGCAGGTCAGGAGTCTGACAGTACACATGGGCCAGCTGACATTTTTCACATCTTAGGGACACAAACAAAAGTGCGTGATGACAGCTTATGGTAACTGAGAGTAAATCGTCCTGTAAAATGATGAATGTGTTTGGGCCTTGTGTCCAGGGGGAGACATTGCCATTTAGTTCTTCATTCTCAGGAATCTGGCCATCACTGATATATTATTGCCCATTCCTAGTTGCCCAAAGAAGTTAACGGCAGTCTTTCTTCTTGAACCACCAGGCGGTGGTTTGATACAATTGGGTAGTTTGCTAGGCCACTTCCAAGGTTTAGAATCAGAGTTACAGCACAGAAGGAGGGCATTTGGCCCATTGAAACCAGGCCAGCTCTCTGTAGAGCAATCCAGTCAGTCCCATTCCCCCTGCATCTCTTGCCCAAAACCTTAAACGTGTCCCCTAGTCCTTGTACAATCAGCAAATGGTTTTTCTATCCAAACCTGTCATGATCTTGTACACCTGTTTCAGATCTCCTTTGCTCCAAGGAGAACAACCCCAGCTTCTCCAACCTAACCTTGTAGCTAAATTCCCTCATCCCTGGAACCGTTCTGGTAAATCTCCCCTGCACCCTCTCAAGGACATTCACACTCTTCCTGCGTGTCACCATGTTGACTGACTTTTCTAAATCCAAATATACTCCATCCAGTGTCCCCTTTATCTGCCGTTTTATTTATATCCTCAAATGAATTTGTCCAACAAGATTTCCATTTCATAAAACCATGTTGACTCTGCCTAATCATATTATGATGTTCTAAGTACCTTGTTAAAACCTGCTTAAGAATGGATTCTAGCATTTTCCTGATGACCGTTGACAGGCTAGGTGACCTGTCGTTCCCTGTTTTTAGTCACTACGTTGATGTAGGCCGGGAGTCACACATAACAGGTATCAAGTCAGATTAGCAGGCTTCCTGCCCTCAACAAAACTCCCATGGTTGCTCCCACCGGTACTGGATTTTATTTCTTGCTTGCCCCATGGTTGGAGAGGAACGTTTTACCACAAGGCTCCCAAATTATCGCCTATCCCAAGAGTTGGAGGGCAGACGCATTTGGCACGTTGATGAAGGATGAGGGCCCTTCATGGTGCCCAGATTAATCTTTAATTCCTGCAGACTCCAATCCTGGAGGGTTGGTAACCCCAGAGCACACAAGGGACTAATGGTCATTTTCTATTTTAGATACACAAACATAACGCAAGCTCAAGTGGCCACTGTTCATAAGAAAGCCTTAACTTGATTCATTCATGGGGTGTAGGCAGCCCTGGTGAGGCCACCATCTTTATTCCCCATCCCTATTTTCCCTCGTGAGGTTGTGGGTGAACCATCTTCCTACCTCTTGGAACAGCTTCCAGGATTTTGACCCAGTGATGATGAAAGAACTGCATTATATTTCCAGGCCAGGATGGCATGCGACTTGGAGTGGAGCTTGCAAGTGGTGGTGTGTCTGCTTCCCTTGTCTTTCTAGATGTTAGGGCTCACAGGCTTGGGAGGTGCTGGTTTGTAGTGCATCTTGTAGATGGTACATACCACTGCCACTGTGTACCAGTGATGGAGGGAGTGAATATTTAAGATGGAGGATGGGGTGCCAATCAAGTCGGCTACTTTGTCCTGGATGGTGTGCAGCTTTTTGAGTTTGTTGGAGCCACACTCATCCAGGAAAGTGGAGTGCCTTGGAAAGGCTTTAGGAAATCAGGAGGTGAGTCAATGATACAGAATATTCATCTTCTGACCTGCATTAGAAACAATAGCATTTCTGTGGCTGGTCCAGTTAAGTTTTGAGTCAACGATGACACCCCAGGATGTTAATAATGGAGGATTTTGTGATGTTAATGCCATTGAATGCCAAGGCAAGGTGGTTACACTCTCTCTTATCGGAGATAGTCATTGTCTGGCACTTATGTGGTGTGAATATTACTTGCCACTTATCAGCCCAAGCCTGAATAATGTCTTTGTTTTGTGTGATCACAGACTGTTTCATCATCTGAGGAGTTACCATTGGGACTGAACACTGTGCTGTCATCTGCAAACTGACCTGATAATAGCAGGAGAGCCATTGGCAAAGCAGATGGAGATGGTTGAGCCCAGCACACTGCCATTCGGAGCTCCTGCAGTGATATCCTGAGGCTAAGATGATTGGGCTCCAATAGCCACAGCCCATCTTCCCTTACACTAGGGTTCCAGTTAGTCAAGAGTTTCTCCTGATTCCCATTGACCAGGACTTCTTAATACCACACTCAGTCAAACGCTGCCTTGATGTCAAGGGCAGTCACTCTCACTACACCTCTGGCATTCAGTTCACATTTGGACCAAGCCTGTAACGGGGTCTGTGGCCATGTGGCCCCTGTGAAACCAAAGTTGAGTATCAGTGAGCAGGTTATTGCTGAGTATGTGCCACTTCACAGCACTATTGATAACACCTCCCATCACTTTGCTGATGATTGAGAGTGATGAAGGATGGGCAGTGGTTAGCCAAATTGGATTTGTCCTGGCTTTCTGTGGCGAGGACAGACCTGGCTAATTTTCCAGTTTTGGGTAAGCACTGGTATAGCTGGAACTGGCTCAAAGGGTTGGATGGCTTCCTCCTGTTCTTATGCTGTATAATTCCACTGCTTTAGCTCCGGTACCATTCTGCCGAATCTGGGCTATATCCTCGACAGGTCCAATTTGCCTTTGCCGAGGTGCGGTGCCCACAACCGAATGCAGTACTCCAGCTGGCATCTAACCGTTTGTGCCCATTGGACTGTAGACAAGCCTAGGGGACAAGGGCACACCCCTGGCTAGTTCCTAAACCAAGGCACCCTCTAAGAGATCAGCCTTTTAGCTCCATGAATCACAAGTACAGACAACAGTCACGCACAAGCAGATTAAACAGATCAAAAAAATGCAGAAAGCAGCATAGGAATTATTCATCATTTAAAACACGAAAGAGGTTAAACTATTTTTTTTTAGAAAAAAAACAATACAGAGGAAGAATGTGTTTTTTTTTCATTCTGTGGACACAGTATACAACGCAAGTTTTACATTTTGCGAGGGAAGTGGGGTAGGTGGGTGGGGAGGGGAGGGTAGAAGTAGGAAAAGAATAACATTTGCAGGACATTATTAAACAATTAAAAATATATAATATATGTAACATCAATACAAGAAACACAAATCAGAAACAGTAACAATACCTTTCAGGCCATAACATTGTACAGTTAAAACACGTCATTAAAAAAAGTCAATAATAAGTAGTACATAATGAGAGAGAGAGTGTGAGAGGGATGAAAACATTGCAACTCAGAAAGGCAGTTTACGACAAAAAAGGGTTTAAAGATGCGCCGATGCCGCTGCCTTTAAGAAGCAAGCCGCAAATCTCCAAATCGGGCACAAGTCCGCGGGGCGGCTGCCCACGCTCTCACTCGCCAAGAGTGTTGCCCCAACAGGGAGGGGTTCTGTGAAATGTCGAGACTCTCCTTAACTGGTTAGCTCTCGCCCTGCCCTTACCAGACCACCTCTGCCACCTCCCCCCCCACCCCCACCCCCACCACCCCCCAGTGTTGCACTCCAACCCTTCAATGCCCACCTCTCCTAGGGGTCGCCAACTCCTCCAGGGTTATCCTGGAGACTTCTAGAACTAAAAGATTAATCGTCAAGGACACTGCTGCAAGTACACACCCGGAAGAGAGGGTGGGGGGGGAATAAAAAGAATCACAAGGGCATCAAAAGTACAACTGTATGCTTTTGTTCAAAAAGAAAATTTTTGAACGTCTTTGGTTGTTGTTAAAAAAATAGAATTGGCAATGTAGGGAGGAAAAAGGTTGCTCTCGCCTGATAGGTCAAGAAGAGTTTGTTTGCTTTCCTATTGGCTGTGGGAAGGGGGTGAGTCATGAGGTTGGGCGTGGAGGTGACCAATGATGGGCGAATAGGGGTGGGGCCATTGCAGGTCCTCCAGGAATGCATCCAACCAGAGTTGGCTACCCAAGCCCCACCTCAGGAATCGCCTTCTTCCAAGTGGTGCCTGATTGGCAGGGAGCAACACAGTCAGTCAGTGTAGCCAGCTCACCGAGACATCGAGTGGGAGCGGCCATTTTTAGGATTGCCTTGATTATTGTTCTTAAAAACCAAGAAAAAAAAGGAAAGTAACATTTCTTCTAACAGCAACTTCCTCTTACTTGTTCTTCTCGATAATCTACTTCACTCACGATGGGAATGGTAACGCACTGGTCAAATTACTGGACTAATAATCCAGGGATCTGGACTAACGTTCCAGAGGCATGAGCTCAAATCCTGCTATGGCAGCCGGAGAATTTAAATTTGATTAAAAATAAAAGCAGGAATAAAAAGCTCGATCCGTAACCATGAAACCACTGCACTGTCGGAAAATCCCATCTGGCTCGCTGTTGGGAAGGCACTCTGCCATCCGTACTGAGTCTGGTCTATATGACTCCAGACATACAGCAATATGGATGACTCTTAACTGCCCTCTGAAGTTGCCTAGCGAGCCAGTTAGGGGTGGACATTAAAAGCTGATGCCCGCATCCAGTGAATGAATGTACGAAAATGTGCCCGGCAAGGAGCAACCAGCTCAAAACCCCTTGTGGGGAAATGGATGGGGGCGAGGATAATAGTAATTTCGAGATAAAAACCCAACGCTCTCAATGGAAAATCCTTCTCCCTTCCCCTCAAAAAGCCCCAGCTAGTTTCACCAAACCAATGTGCATCTCTGAGGCGCTCTTAAGGAAAAGAATCAACGATCAGGTTGGCAACCCAGTTTACAATCACAACAGGTGAGGACACACAGGGAGTAGAACAAATGGCATCACCAAATTAGGGTTGCCAACGCTCCAGGATTGGCCTGGAGTCTCCAGGATTAATTGTTACAAAAACACTGGGGTGTTGAAGATAAAAGGTGATTGGTTGGTTGGTAGCAGTCATGTGACGAAACCTTCAGGAATATGTCCAGCCAGAGTTGGCAACCCAATACAGTGTATAAATGCAGGTTCTAGGTGGTGTTTGCAGCCCCAGCATCCGATAGTTCCCTACTGCTCATTGCATTCACACATGCACGCAGACACAAACATACAAACACACATTTAATTGATCCAAAAGGTAATTTTAAATTGAAAGTGAGCCCTGAAAGTTCTTTTGACCCACGGGAGTCTCTAGAATCTTACTCATGACTCAAGCAAACTGAATTCCCCGCTCCTGCTTCAGATTGCAACCCAATGACCCCGGTGCTGGCAAGCGAGTGCACGAATGTTGGGATCGAGCTCGATTATGACGTGCCCTCGAGCCCGAATAACCTCAGCATTTAACCGTGTGCGCGTGCACACAAACCACTAAATGAAACATTGGAGGGCCAGAAGAGGCAATGCTCAAGCGATTGGTTAGACTGGGGGAGGGCGGCGTGGGGGGATGGGACTGACTGGATTGCTCGAGAGAGAGCGAGAGAGAGAGAGAGAGAGCTAACATGGGCTCGATGGGCTGAATGGCTTCCGTGTGCCCCGTTATGACTCGATGGCTCTGACAATGAATGGTCTCTCCTCACGCGCGCGCACACCGCTATCTCAGAGGACCTTGACCTCTCAATTCCATAGTAAGTGACTATGTGAAAACAGTCTCGGCAAATATTCATTTTGGGGGTTAAAAAAAGTCAACGTTACTTTAAATCTTATTGCCCTCGTCATCAATGGCTCTGTAGTGTTCAACCTCATTACTCAGTCCTGTATACAACCACTTTTTGGGATTTTGAGGATCCAACGTTGAGTCTCCTTTGTTCCCTTGGCAACAGGCCAGGGTCTTAGGATGATGGTTCCCCTTTCTTTGGTTTTAGTTTCTAGAATGGTCAGCTGCAATAAGGCCTTGTTTGTGAAGGTTCTTCCTTTCACCCACCTAAACTCCAATTGAGGCCTAGTTCCTTACCTGGACCCTTCATGTCCCCCATTTGAATCTGATGGTTGCTAGGCAGCTCGGATCCGGCCTACTCTTTGTGCACAGCCAAGGCTGACTCAAACAGCTCCGAGTCTGCCAGCTCTTGGAGCCAAGCAGGGAATTAGGAGCAGCAAAGGGTGCAGACTGGTGAGGGGAGGGAATGTTGATGGACAAATAAAGGGAATGCGGGAATAAAACAACGGCTTAGGACCCTCAGGCCACGCAGATCATGGACAAACTTTCCACTCACCCAGAGGGGCAGCAAGGGTTCTGCAACTTGCCTTGTTAAAGGAGGGGAGGGAGGGGGGAAAATCAGCCATCTTCAGGGCCTCAGTGATGAGGAGGGTAAAAGTTCAGGCTCAGGTTTGATACCCCTTCTCCTCAGCGAGGGTGGAGCGCACTGTCCTGACGTAAGATAAGCAAGGCAAAATCTTGGACGGCAAGCATGGAACAGTACCCCAGCGTGAGCCCGTGGCAGAGCAGGGGAAGGGAGCTCAAGCGAAAGAAACCAGGAGGCGGGGGACAGGGATCTGCCTTTCCCACAAGCGGAAATCACAAGAAAGGCGAAAAAAAAACCCCAAAAACTGCAGCCAGGCTGGGATCAATAGGAGGAAGAGGAGGAGAAGTTGGTAGGGGGGAAGTGTGGGCTATCACCTGTCAGGTTTTTAAGCCAATGATTGCTCTCGAGGAAGCAAGATGCACAAGTGAGATATCACGTTCAAGCCAGGAGGCGAAACTACGAGCACAGCGCTGCGGGGGTGCTGCACAGTCAGAGGTGCTAACGTTTAGCATGAGACATTGTATTGAGGCCAGTCAGCTGGATGTGAAAAAGGTCTAGCAACACTATCGCGAAGAGGAGCATGGGAGTTTCAAGAGCAAGGTTATATTGATCTCCCAACTAACAGATTATCTGGTCATTCTCAAATTGCTGCTTGCGGGAGTTTGCTGTGTGCAAATTGGCTCTGTGTTTCCGATATTAAAACAGCGACTAGACTTCACCTCTGTATACGCAAGTTTGTCAGAATTGTGCTCAGCAATTTCTATGTAACGCGTACAAAAGGTGGTGTAACTTGGGGAAGGAAGAAACATAAAAACAGGAGTGTCTCTGGGGTACTCTTACCCTGATAGCGCATGGTTGGCAGGGGGTAATCTTCCTACTAGGGGCTTCCTGAGGTGGGATCAGGCCTAACATTCCAGTCAGAGCCAACGGTGCAAAGATATCCATTGCCTCACTGATACATCCGCAGAAACATATTGGTGGGAGGGGAGGGATGGAAAACAGTTTGAGCGAGTCTCACGATGTTCCATTCAGAATTTGATGCCCAGCTCAAGAGCTGGGCAGGCAACAATTTTTCAGCTCGACGTTTTCTTCAAATGCCATCAAACTGGAAATGGCGGCCAGCCTCCAGAGCGGGTGGTAAACTGGAGAGAAAACGATTCAGTCGTTGAGAGGTTTCCTCCAGTCCAGCAGGGGGGTATTGAACCGGGACAGGCGCCACGGCCTCAGCTGACGGGCGCCCGCGTGAAATTCAACTAGGGCAGGCATTGTAGCTGTCAGACGCCATCCTTTTCTTCACACACACAGACTCACGTGCACACACACACGCACACACATACGCACACACACACACACAGACACACACAGACAATGGGGGCTTCACTGGAATCAGGAGCAGCAGCAGCAGCCCTGGCTGATAATTTTTTTTAAACCTCCCTCCACGCCCCCCCCCCAAGGGACGAGGTCCCACTGTGCAACTCCCGGCAGTAACCGAGATCAGCCCCGCGTAGGCTGCGACCCCTAGGCTCAAGCGCTTGAGTCCACCGGACGAGGGCAGGGAGTTAGGGAGATCCTATCGCATACGAACCCATCCTGCCCCGTTCGCCTGCTGTGGAGTGGGTGGGGGGGTGGGGGCGGGGGCGGTGTGGGTGGGGTACGGGCGCATCATTCCGTTTTGTCGTAAACTACCTTTCTGAATAAAATAGGACACTTGACAAGTCTCAGAACATATTATATAAACCAGGTACTAATAAGGTCCAGTCAGACTGAACATCACAGCTAAGCAACCTTGCTTTTTTTTTTCCTCTGTTAAGTATCGATTACCTCTCTCAAATATAATATAGTACATGGACATTTGCTCTGTACAATATATACACTGGAGATTTGGCATGTAGCCACTGTTTTAAAAAGCGCTTCGGACAACTCAGCACCCGAAAAGGACAGAATCTAATTTTTTTTTTGTAAAATTGCTTTACTGGAAGGAGAGACATGGAATCAGTAAAATGCTTTTAAATAACTTGAAAACTTGATTAAATTATATTCAGCCAGCGTTAGGTATTTTTTTTTTTTGTTATTTTTTCCTCTCTTTAAATAGTTAATTCTTTTGTTAAAAGGATGAGGGAGAAAATCTTTTTTTTTCTTTTGATTAAAATCCAAAAGCAAATAGGTCCAAAACATGCTGCAGTGTGTCACTCAACCTCAACTTACTGAGCTTTTAAGAAAAGCTCAAAGCTGCTCCTGCAGGATTCCTTTCTCAGCAGGCTTCCTCCTCCCCCTCCCCCTCTCCCTCCCCTCCCCCACCCCGTGTCACCCCCCCCACCCCCCCCACCCCCCCCAACTTCCCCCATCCACCCAGAGTTGGCTAAAAGTCATGTCCAGGACACCCAAGGGCGTCTCACTTGCAGCAAGTGCTAACGTTAAGACTGCTCATCTTTTTAGAGTGTTGTTTTGTTGCAAGGGGGGTGGTGGGAGAGGGTGGGTGGGTGAGTTGTCAGGCAAGGGAAAGAGATTTACAGCAGCCATTTTTGGTAGGGGAAGATTGTCTTCTTTGATTGTGGGATCTGTCGCCAAAGATAATCGTTCTTCAGGCTATGGGCTCCTTTCGTTCCTCGCGACTGGCAGCCATTTTGTTATGTCCAATCATGTACTCCAGACTGGCAGCCATTTCCAATTTCCATTCGCGCCCCACACCACAAATCGAGAGTAAAATTGAGTCCGGCCGCCACTCGCTCTGGAGGTTGTCACCTCTTCTCCAGGATGGCAGCCATTTTCCGCGTCTGGTCACATGTCCTCCAGGATGGCAGCCATTTGCCACGCCCCGGTCACATGTCCTCCAGGATGGCAGCCATTTGCCGCGCCCGGTCACATGTCCTCCAGGATGGCAGCCATTTGCAATGTCTCTCAATCCACTCACTGACTTACTTGGAGCAAAAAGCAGCCCCAAACACCTACATTTCGTGATTACCTTGGCTTTAATTTAACCCTGTTAAAAACACTAATTTATGGACAGAAACCTCCAGGTTTTTTGCTTATGTATTGTGATTGTGGTTGGGGGTGGGGGGGTGGAAAGAGGGGACCAAAGATGGAAATCAGACCTTGGGGATCAGGTCTAACTGCAAACAAGTCCAGTAGTCATGGCAATTGTGTAGGCCTTACCTAACTGGGTATTGTGGCTTTTCAAAATCCTAACCAGATAATTAAGGACAATTTAAGGACAGCATGAGCTAGATGAGCCAAGAATTTACTCCAACCCCCTCTCGCCTCCAGTTCCCTAGCAGTAGAAACAGAATTTCACTTGAATTAAACTTTAAAGGTCCCAAGTAAGGAAAGCACCGAGACCTCTGGGGAAACATTTAGCTAATTGACAAGCGGACTATTTTATATCCCATCCCAACTCTGCCTTGGACAGTTGGCAAAGGGAAAAGCCACACTATAACACTGCAGTTAAGGCACTGCCTAAACAGCTGGGACGTTGCCCTCGTTTCAGCAGCTCAAGTGACAAGCTAAAGAAAACTGGCGATTAAATAGAAAGGGCTGGTGCCCTCGATTTATTCCAGTCACTAGGGAACTCGACGGAATTCCAACAGTCAGGAGAAACCACGGGCTGTGAAGTGGGATGAACCGTTCGGAAACATCCCATCCGATGGGGGAGACAGTCGAATAGTCTGATGGTTGAGTTTGTGCTAATCTCTGACATTGCCCCCACCCCCACCACCGCCACCTCCAAAGGGGAATTACCAACCTTCCACCAGAACTTCCCCCCTCCCCCACAACCAATACTTTCAGCCAAGTTGCTGTTTCCAAGAATTTGCCTTTGGATTAGGGGGTAGGTTAAGCTTAAACAATGCCAGAGGAGCTGGTATTGGAAGGACGGAGGAGCTGGTTTCAGAGAACAGAACGGGCTGGGTCAGTAATAGTTTGCCTCTTAAATACCGACTAGAATCTTACTAGTGTCTGCGTTAGAAAGAGCTTGGGGGGAGGGGGGGGGAGGGAACGGTCAAAGTGGAGGGGGGAGGGCAGGAAGAACGTGACCCAAAAGTGGCAACATCACCTGGTTCCCCCTTCTGCTGCTCATCCATCACCGAAGTCTCTCTGATCCAATGCCAGCGGCAGCCGACAGGTGAGAACGTTCTGTCCTGCTCACTAAAGAGAGGCCTTCAAAACGTCTGCCCAAAGTGGGATGGAACCATGGTAATGGGAAGAGAGCATTCTAACCAACACTGACCACCCCTCAGGAAACTCGAGAACTGAGGAAAATGGCCAGGTGCGGGGTGGGTTAAGGGAATGCGATAGGAGTTAGTTTTGCTGAAGGGTCTGAATTAAAATTTACAACAAAAAAAAAGACAAGTTGTGATGGGCAGTCTGACCTCAACCTAAATTACATCTCGTTTTTTTTTAAAAAGTAGAAAACCTGTCCGTGGTTTTAACGTAGTGGTTTTTTTTTATTTGTCGCGCAAACACACCTTCTTTCTCTGCCTCAGGCCCCGGTCCCTGCTCTGCTCGAGGTTAAAAAAAAACCTCAGCATTGCACCCAACATGGTCGCTGCCAACATGGCCACCGCCAACATGGTCGCTGCCAGCATGGCCACTGCCAACATGGTCGCTGCCTACCTACCCTCCCACCCACCCCCCCCAACATATTATCACCCCCTCCCCCAACATATTAACACACTGCCATAAGAGTGCAAGGAGACCATTAGCGAGCAGGTTACGACGTGTCCCCTCTCGTTCAAGGCCGAGAATTAATTAGTAGGCTGCTACCATCTCTCACACCTCCCCCACCCCAGCAACTCCGCTTATAGAGACGGCAGGGAGCGTCTTTGAAAGGCAGGTTGGAGGGGGGGGGGGGTGTTGGGGCAACAAAAGGAATTAACACTATTGCTTGCAAGGCTTTAAATTCAGTAGTTTGCCCTCAGCCTGTCCCCCAAGCCTCGATGCCTCTTTAGACCTCTGAGAGCAGACAGGCCGCCCCAGCCCGTGAGGCTCTCGCTGAGGGACGAGGAAGAAAATAATAAGTCGTTCAACACTCCTAACTGAATAGTTTCGCACTGAAATCACCGCACAGCAACAACAACAACCCAAAAAAATAAAAAAATAAAAAAAAAATAATAATAATAAATCCAGTAATGAAGGGTTAGGCCAGTTCCGCTGATCGCTGACATCGCGTCCTACGCAGTTTGGGTTGGGGCGTAGGGTCCAGCATTCGAGGGGGAGGGGGGGGGGGTAAGGGAGGGATGGAGGGAGATGGCGGGTTGGCAGTGAGAGGGGATAAGGGGTGGGCGGGGAGGAAAGGGGGAGGGGGAGGAGAGAGAACGAGAAAGAGAGAGAGAGAGAGGATAGTCCTGGGCAGCCTTGTCGCTCTGTCGGGGTGTCACGCGCACTGCTGCTGCACCTGTGTGAGGAGCTCGCTGAACGAATCGAAGAGTTTCTCCAGCCACGCCACATTCCGCATGCACTGCTGCACAATCTCCTCCTGGCCCAGGTCCTCGTTCACCTCCGACAGCGTGTCTGTCTGTTGGCGAGCCAAATGCTAAAGTCAAACTCATTTCCACCATCATCCCCACACCCTCCCCTTCTTCTCCAATTCTTTGACCCCAAGGCAGGTCTGACCCCCTCTCCCCCATCCCCCCTCACGCTCTCCACTACTGGTAGGGCAAGAGAGGCAGGTCCCCAATTCACCCCAGCCACAACTAGGATCGAACCTCATGCTGTCGCGCACCAAACCTGATCCACACCCAGTGAGCCAACCAGGCCCCCCCACCCCACACCCCTCCCCTCCCACCCCCCCCTCAAGTAGTCGGGGTTGCAGAGGTAACATCCATTTTCACATTCATGTGGGTGTGGGTCAGGTTGGTGCCAACAGCATGGGGTTCGATCCCCATTCTGGCTAGGGTGAACTGGGGGCCTGCCTCCTTGCCCTATGGTGAGGGTGGAGGCTCCAGCATTCTTTCCACCACGCGGCTGACCAGGAATCTCTCCCGCTCTTACCACCTGCCATTGGTGCTTGTTGGAAGGATTTACAAGTTGATACTCAGCCTGTTTGACTGTGTTATAAATGCACCTTCCTTGGCCATTCCTGGAGTGGGACTTGAACCAGGAGCTTCTGGCTCAGAGGCAGGGACGCTACCCACTGTGCCACAAGACCTCCTTACACATCTTCTACAACAGCAAATTACATTTATATAGCGCATTTAATGTCCCAAGAGCGACATCAAAAAAAGAACATTTTTGACACCGAGCCAATGAAGGAGCTATCCTTCAGGGCAGATAACCAAAAGCTTGGTTAAAGATGAAAAGGGGCATCTTGACAATAATCTAAATAATAACAGTTTTTGGAAAAACTTTCAGCTGGGTACTAACGTGACAGAATATGGAGAGTTCTACCTAAAGGTGCCCGTTGCCTTTTAAGTCTGAAGGTCATGGGTTCAAGTCCCACTCGAACACGAGCTCAAAAATCTAGGTTGACACTCCCACCCTGCACTGAGAGAGGTTGCCCTGTCGGAGTTGTTAATTGTATCAATTGAGGTTAAATTCATTCACGTGGGGACCATTGATGGTTACTTGAGCACATATAAAGAGACACTTACTAGCAGCAGGGCAGAGTCAGGAGCTATATACCTGTGATGTTTTACTCTGTGAATAAATCTGTTCCAAGTAAAGATTGGCTCTGGTTTCTTCCTTCGCCATCTGGCTTTCAGGAGTATAACATGAGGTACTGTCTTTCAGATGAGACGTTAAATCTCTGGCTCTCTCAGGTGGACTTAAAAGACTTCATGGGCACTATTTTGAGGAGGAGTGGGAGCAGGGCCCAATATTTATCCCTCAACTGACAGCACAAAAAAAACAGATTATCTGGTCATAATCTCATTGTGGTTTATGGGAGCTTGCTGTGCATAACTTGGTTGCCATGGTTCCTATAACTGACTATATTTCAAAATTGGCTGTACAGCACTTTGGGACATTCTGAGGTCATGAAAGACACTATATAAATGTAAGCCTTACTGTCTTTCCCTTCCAAGGTATCTTAAAGGGAGCCTCATTATTTTTTTGAAAAAACTGCTGTATAGCTTGGCAGGCTATTGGAAATGTCAATGTAAGCAAGGGGTTGCATTTATGTAGCACCTTTCACATCTTTAGGACATCCCGAAAGTGCTTTACAACCCATCTGAAGTGTCATCACTGTTGTAATGCAGGAAACCCGATAAGTCAATTGCCACACAGCAAGCTCCTACAAACATCAATGAGATGTTCAGGGGAAGACAGTGGTGTCGTGCTAATAGGCTCCCCAAGCTCCTGGTTAATTCAGAAAGGTGCAAGGCTTGAACGTATTCCTTTTGTTTGCAGAGAACGGGTCCCTGCGTATGAACGTTATGTCACTTCTAGCAAGTAATAATAAGCTCGACTGATTGACTGAGGTGCCGCTCCAATTTAAGTTAATCAGAGCGAACTTGCCAACCAATCGGCATCCTTTCCTCCTCTGGTATAAATTGTTGTGATTGTTTGAAATTTGGCATTCTTGCATTTGTCCCAGTGAGTGCAAGATGAAAAGCTTCGGCAACATGTCTCGCTTATCAGCAATTTTCAAGTTCTGTACGACCGAGCACTTTTTTTAATGCTCCCCAGTTTGTTTTCTTGACTTCAAACAAAAAGGTAGCATGATGATGAAAACATTTGTGCCGTTATGGAGGGAAATAAAAAAGGGGGTTGGAACTGATTGAGTTGCTCTCGCAGAGAGCCACGTGATGGGCAACAGAGAGCAGGAAACTGCAGGCTGGTTAGCTTCACATCTGTCACTGGGAAATTGCTAGAATCTATCATTAAGGAGGTTATAGCGGGGCACATAGAAAATCTCAATGGGATCAGGTGGAGTCAACACGGTTTTGTGGAAGGGAAATCATGTTTGACTAATTTATTAGGCTTATTTGAGGAAGTAACAAATAATATGGATAAAGGGGAAGCTATGAATGTGCTGTACTAAGACTTCCAGAAGGCATTTGACAAGGTGCCACATGCATTACTATACAACATAAGAGTTCAAGGTGTAAAATATTAGCATGGATAAAGGATTGGTTAGCTAACAGGAGGCAAAGAGTAGGGATAAATGGGTCTTTTTCAGGTCGGCGAAGATGCGATGAGTGGAGTGACACAGGGAGGCCTCAAGTATTTACGATTTATATCAATGACTTGGACAAATGGACCGAAGGTCTGGTTGTTAAATTTGCTGATGACATAAACGTAGGCAGGAAAGTAAGTTGCCAAGAGTCTGCGAAGGGACATAGATAGGTTAAGCGAGTAGGGTGAAAATTGAGCAGATGGAGCACAATGTGGGAAAATGTGAATTTGTCCACTTTGGCAGGAAGAAAAGAAAAGCTGCAGATTAATTAAATGTAAAGAGATTGTGGAACTCGAGGGACAGAGGGATCTGGATGTGCTGGTACATTAACCAGGAAAAGCTGGTATCCATGTGCAGCAAATGTTTAGGTGGGCGAATGGAATGTTCTCATTTATTTAAAGGGGAATGGAATAGAAAAGTAGGGCATTGGTGAGACCACATCTTGAGTACTGTGTACTGCTTTGGTCTCCTTATTTAAAAAAGGATATAAATGCCTTAGGAGCAGTTCAGATAAGATTCACTCAACTGATACCTTGGATGCCGGAGGGGGTTGTTATATTACAAGGAAAGGTTGGACAGGCTGGGCATGTATCCATTGGAGGTTAGAAGATTGAGAGGTGATCTTGTGGAAACCTGTAAGATCCTGAGGGGACTCGACAGGGTGATTGTACCTGTGTGGTGGAGTCTAGAACTAGGGGACACAGTTTAAAAATAAGGACTCTCCCATTTAAAACGCAAATGAGACAAAATTCTTGACTAACAAAGGAGTCAAAGGTTATCGGGTGTAGGCGAAATGTGGCGTTGAGGCCACAATCAGATCAGCCATGATCTTATTGAATAGCGGAGCAGGCTCAAGGGGCTGAATGGCCTACTCCTAATTCGTATGAATGGCCTCATTCTGTGCTCCAAACCATCAATCGCAGCTCACTTGGCTCTGGATAGAGAACCAAATCCTGCGTGTCTCACTAAACTCACGTTATCCATTACGTCACATCGTAAGAGTCTCCGTCACCGAAAAGTCCTTACTCTTATCAAATGGCGTAAAAATATGTATGAGAAAAATCTAAGCTCCCCACTGTGCATCTTTCATTATTCTATTAAGCATTAACCTGTTATCTATTGTTCTGATGTCCTCTGCTCTTCGAAAGAATGAGGTGTGTTGGGGGTGGAGTCAGGATCCTATAGGATTTCCAGTTGTTAACCATTAATCCTGGGCACTGGTTTATAGAGTTTTTTTTAATTTACTCGCAGAATGTGCATCTTGAGATCAGCATTATTGCCCATGACAAAGTGGTGAGCCATCTTGTTGAATACGAATGAGTAGCTTGCTAGGCCATTTGAGAGAGAGAGGGAGGCGGTGGCGTAGTGTTATTGTCACTGGGCTGGTATTCCAGAGTTCGAATACCACCACGGCAGATGCTGGAATTTGAATTCAATAAAAATCTGGAATTAAAAGTCTAACGATGACCATAAAACCATTGTCGATTCTTGTAAAAATTCATCTGGCTCACTAACGTCCTTTAGGGAAGGAAATTCTGCCGTCCTTACCTGGTCTGGCCTACATGTGACTCCAGACCCACACTAGCAACGTGGTTGGCTCTTAAATGCCCTCTGAGCAAGGGCAGATAGGGACGGGCAATAAAATGCTGGCCTAGCCAGCGACGCCCACATCCCATGAACGAATAAAAAAAAGTCAACCACATTGGTGTGGGTCTGGAGTCACACACAGGCCAGACTGGCCAAGGGCAGCAGATTTCCTTCCCTAAAGGGCATTAGTAAAGCAGGTGGAGTTTTACGAAAATACAGTAGCTTCACCATTACTGATACTAGCTTTTTATTTCAGATTTTATTTAATTAATTCCCTAGTTGCTGTGGTATTTGAACTTGGATCTCTCAGGCCTTTTGATTACTATTCCCTAACATAACCACTATGTTACCGTATCCCTGGTCACCATTCTTTTTGCCATGAAAGCTCAGTTTAACTTTAGCTCACGATAGATCTTTCAAGAACAGGTCTCCATCGTTGCTGGGGCAGCCATTTTGAAATCAGTTTCCCATCGCACAACTTCAAGAGACACCATATTTTTAAATGAAAAGGCATCATGATTTTAAAAGTGGTCTTATGTCTAAATCGCAAAGCTAAGGAGCGAACGATTCCTGCGGTTGTAAAAGGTCAGGGGTAAAATTGCAATTGGATTCCTGCGGTTTTAGAATGCCTTAGGCCTCAGTTAAAGCCTTTAAGCATCAACTTGGCGCTTCCTCAAGGGCTGGAAGCAAATTTGATTACGAATGAAACGAATCTCCTGCAGTGTCAATGTGCCCCCTTTACCGACGAGGTCAACAATACCACTGAGGGGGCAGGTAGGCAGGCGCAGGTGGTGAGGTTGAGGGGAAGGAAGGCAGAGGATGGCTTGAATTAAAGGGACACATGCAAGCCTGTCAGATCTCACTCATTCAGGTTTAAAATCAGCTTAGATCATTTAGATAGAATTTTTTTTTTTTAATTATTTGATCTTGGGCTCTGGTGAGGCTAGTATTCATTGCCAAGCGCCTAGTTATCCTGAGGGAACTGAAAATCAGCAGAGATGATCAATGATTCCAAAAGGAAATTGGATGGGCACTTGAGAGAATAAACTTGCAGGGCTATGGGACTGACTGGATTGCTCTACAGAGAGCTGGCATGAATTCGATGGGCCAAATGGCCTCATTCTGTGACATAATAGAATCATTGATCATCTCAGCTTCCACCACCTATATAGGTAGCGAGTTCCAGGTCCCTGTGTAAAAAAGTTCTTTGTTTTTACAGCTCATTTTCTAGTGTGAGCCCTGACAAAACTAGAGTGATACAAATTCAATGTGACGATTGATCTTGGTCAGATTTGAACTCACAATCTTTGGTTTACTAATTCACTACCAATTTGACAGTATAGAACTTGAGTATTGCTGAAAAAAAAAGAGACATGTTGAAACTTTTCATCTTGCACTCAACAGGACAACTGCAAGATCCCTGACATTGGTATCCTTGTGATTGTCCTGAAGAGTGCAAGATGAAAAACTTTGACGCGTCTCTTCAATTCACTACCAGAACCACTGCACCACCGTACCCCATAACTTGGTTTAGGATGGGGTTCACTGCTCCTTTTGGGTGAAACGTCTCATTCCTGATTGACCCAGGTTCTAACATGAAGCTCGCAAAATGAGATGGAGCATTCCAAATCTCAAACCGCCATCATTCTTAGCCGTGGCGGGATGCTCTCTTCCTAACAGCACGGTGGGTGTACCTACACCGCATGGATTGCAGCGGTTCAAGGTGGTGGTTCACCACCACCTTCTCAGGGGCAATTAGGGATGGGCAACAACAAATGGTGGTCTCGCCAGCGACACTCACCCCCCCCATAAAAGAAGGCTGAACACCGAGCTATTCAGCCCATTGAACCGGCTTCACTGGGTGGACATGAATAGTAGGCCACCCTCAAGAGGTGCTCTGACTGGTCTGCTCGCAACTGGCTACAGAGCTGAACAGAAACTGACAGCACAGAAGGCAGCCATTCAGCCCATTTGTCTGTGCTGGCTCTTTGATAGAGCTACCCTAGTAGCCTCACTCCCCTGCTCTTTCCCCACAGCCCTGCAAATTTTTGCTTTTCAACTATGTGTCCAATTCCCTTTTGAAAGTTACTCTTCAATCTACTTCCACTGCCCTTTCACGCAGCGGCTTCCAGATCATAAAAACTCACTACATCAACCAAAAAAAAAAAAGCCCTCACGTCACCTCTGGTTCTTTTACCTGGTCTTGTATCGTTCAATACATTTAAGGCTGGGATAGGGAGATTTCTGGTCTCTCACAGAATCAAGGGATAGGGGGAGCTGGAGGGAAAATGGAGTTGAAGCCCAAGATCAGCCACGATCGTACTGAATGGCGGAGCAGGCTTGACAGGCCGTCTGGTCTACTCCTGCTCCTGCGTCCATTTGCCGATCACTTTAAATCTGTGCCCCCTGATGAGCAACTCTCCCGCTAGTGAAACCAATTTGTCCTTATTTGCTCTTTCAAAAACCTTCGTAACTTTGAACGCCTCCATGAAACCCACCCCCACCCTTAACCTCCTCTGCCCGGAGGAGAACAATCCCAGCTCCTCCAGTCTCTGGTGGGTGAGGGGCGTTTCTGTGGCGAGACGGTTGGAAAGGGAAGTAATAAGAACGGATTATTGTTGCTTTTAGGAATAACAGGCCAGAATGGGGGTGTGGGGGGAGGAGAAGAACCAACTCACCTGCTCCTTACAATGCAGTAATGTATGGTACTTGTAGTGATGGAGGGAGTGAAACAAGGTGTAAAACTGCAATTTCTCCGCCTCCACTTGGAAGTCCTAGAAAACAAACACAGGAAGCTCTCAAATGATCAAAGGGCAGGCAGCATGGGCAATGTCAGCTTACACACACACACTGCAAACTGGCCAACTCCCTCCCCATCGATCACATTGAGCAGGGGAAAAAAAAAGTTGCTTTAACCTTCCTCTTCTGGATGACTACGGCCATCATGATTAAAGGCATTCTACACAACTCCGCATCACCGCGCCCCCCCCACCCCACTCCCATCCCCCCCTGATCTCCTGGGAGGGGCCAAAAAAAAAAACCCAGAGCCACTCGGGGAGAAAAACTCTGGAAAAATTCCTCTCCAACTCTCTCAGGCAATCGAAACCAGTCCAGGAGATCAGAGCGTAACTGAACATTATCTGTAACCTTACTAAACACTATCTGTAACTTGTCTTCCACGTGGTGCAGTCTCTGCCCCACTCGGGAATCGGTCCAAACCCTTATCGCTATTGGTGGCCAAAACGTTTGGTGGGAGCGAGAGGCAGAGCCCGAGAGCTCCCGGTTTAGGGGTTTTTGTATGATAAACATACTAGAGTGTTATCGCTGTTACAAAATGGGCTTCAGAGCTGTGTCCCTTTGCAGAAAGTCCCCAAGTGAAAAGCATCCAACAATAGCGTGGATTTGTTAAAGATGGTCACAAGTTGCTTTGAACAAGTAACCTCGGGAGGACCAAACAGTCAGTACATGAATGCTGCTGTGCCCTTTGCTGCACACTCACGCACTGAAAATGCTCGCTTGTTTGTCGACCCTCCCTTGCCTTTCAATTTTCTCTCCCCCCTCCCACCTTCCCTTTTTATGCGGCAAGGCGTAGGAATCGAAAGCTGGGTAAATCAGCCGAATGGTGGAACACGTTCAAGAGGTCAATGGCCTCCTCTTGTTCCTACGTTCCAACGTCATGTCACTGACTTGGTACCCGTGGAATTGTAACCATCAGTCCTCAAGTTGGGAGAGGGACAGGTCAGCCAGCTATTTGACCCTAGAAATAACCTTCACCCAAACCCGCAAAACCCTCCCATGGTGGCTTCATCCGATGTCCCAAAAAGAAAGGGGTCACCATATGTAGAGCAATCTATCTCACACCTTAGACCTCCTGTAAGGCATCAGGTGGCACATTTACGCTCAATGTCCTCCTCCAAACCAGTGGGCTTCCCTACCTGTGGCCGCGGTACATTCTTCTTTAGCTGGTTGAGTGTCTTCCTGTTGTAGGGCGCACCGGCCACTTTTAACTTCACCGAGCTGGCTGGGTTGTCCTTGCGGTCCGCCTCGCAGTCCTCGACGACCAACTGGGGAAACGCCTGCAGCCCCTCCTGTAACAAACCACGTGCACACAGCCAAAGTATTACCCGATGGTCCAGATTCTCCCATCCAAAGACCCGCGAGGCTCATAGCACTTACTGTTATGTACAACTGCTACAGCAACATTACACAGGGGGCAATTGTTTAGCTAAATGCAAATATCCAAATATTGCTGTCAGAGATGACTGCCATTAGCAAATGGCATCTCAGTGTCTGCCTTGCATTGAGTAGCGTGAAGTTGCTGTATTTGTGTGGTAGATATGAGCTACACATGCCATAGAAAGTTAAGTCCTATATATAGTCCAGCCTAAATATCTTTTAAATGAAGTGGGAATTGTTAATTACTATCAGTCGACCGCTCTGTCACTGAAAATTAACTATTTCAAGTGAGAAGTCTCATTCCTTCAGGTTTTAATTGTTGTTGGAGATTTAAGAAAAATGTCAAATTTTAAAACATTTCCTTTTTGCCTTTCTTGCTCCCTCTTAACCTAATCTTTCTTTCCCTCTCTTTATTTCTCTGCCTCCACCTGATTTGATATTGAATTCACCCACTCTAACGTACACTTCTTCCTCCTATTTCCCTTGCTGCACCCTTGTCAGTCGCATTTTCGGCAACTATTTTAAAAACCTAAATGTGCAAGGGCAACTCTAGCAGAAGATGCAATTAAACGGCCTGGTACAGCAAAATCTGGCCCAATATTGTATCCGACTCTGGACATCAAATCGCACTGACCTGGCAACGCTTAAATATTCCTTACAGTTGTATAAATGATGTGCTTTAGGTCTGATTTTTTTTTACTAATTTAATTCACTCTTCTCTCATATAGAGGCAGACAATATAGCTAATTGTGTTCAATGCTGTGCATTTTGCCCCAGAATCATGTGCGGTGTCTTTTTTACATATATATAAAGCTGTTGTTGTCTCTAACGTTCACATGAACACAAGAATTAGAAGCAGGTGTAGGCCATTCAGCCCCTCGAGCCTGCTCCGCCATTCGATAAGATCATGGCTGATCTGATTGTGGCCTCAACTCCACTTTCCTGCCTGCCCCCCCCCGCCATAACCCTTAACTCCCTAGTCAATCAAAAATCAATCTAACATTGAATATATTCAATGACCCAGCCTCCACTGCTCTCTGGGGAAGAGAATTCCACAAACTTACAACCCTCAAGAGAAAAAATTTCTCCTCATCTCAGTCCTAAATGGGAGAACCTTCATTTTTAAACTGTGTCCCCTAGTTCTAGATTCCACCCCGCTACCCCCAACAAGGGGAATCATCCTCTTAGCATCCACCCTGTCAAGTCCCTTCAGGATTTTATCTGTTTCAATATGGTTACCTCTCATTCTGCTAAACTCCAGTGGGTGTCAGCCCAATCTGCTCAACCATTCCTCATAAGGCAACCCCTTCATCCCAAAAAATTCAGCGCCAGTGCCACAATGGGAGTGCAGTTTAACAAAGGGCTTTAACAAAATGCCCAGGGCTGCATTGACGCACAAGCTGTGTTATATGTAAATACGCAGTCAGTACAGATACCTGGAGCGAGGAGCTCAGAGACACTCTTTTTGTCACTCGTTTCTTATGCTCCGTTAAAATGCCATCAATCTTCCTCATGGTTGGTAAATAAAGTTCGTCTGTAGCCAAAAGCAAAAATATAAGTTGGCCAACCCCCGGGGGGCCTTTTCAATTGGTAGCATTTCCAGAAACTTTGACAATGTTTTTTTCTTTTACAACTCCCGTCTTAAACACACCAAAAAAAGCCAGTTACGTAATGGAGAGACCAAAACGGGGAAAAAAATGAATGAGACGCAAAGAGAAAGAGGGGGTGGGGGCTCAAGGGCGCAATCAAAGAGGAAGGAGAAAGGGAGCGGGAAAATGAAAACAATAGAATGGAGTGGGGTGGGGGCGGAATAGCAAAGGTCTGGAACCAAATAAGGCTGAGTATTCTCGCTCAAAACATAGACATGGCTTTGCAAGTTGTTCATGATTCCTACCATTGTTGGCCTCGATTGTTTCGATCATGGCTGGGTCAAGGGCCGCACTGACCAACAACTCAATGTAGCTTTTGTACATCTCCTTCATTGCCCGTGTATTCAGAATGCGGCCTGTGGGAATCCGTTCTGCAGCACAGGGAAGCATTCATGATTAGTTGGCCGTTTTCAAATTTGTAACATATTTGAAAGAAATTTTAAAAAAAACTTTTGCCCACGTGCCTTTCCTGATTACACATCCCTGTCCCAACATCCTGGATCAACGTTTCCTCAACGCAAGTACCTGTGTCTACATTTACAATGGCAACTGGCTATGTAAAGCATCACGCTGTACTTCCACCCTCCCATCAGCGGTGGTGCTGTAGTGCTTCCGTTTTGCACTTTCCAGCTCATAGACAGCGCAAAGAATTTTATGGTCAAAAATCTTAGCTCTGCACAACCTGGTTCAATTGTCCCTCGATTCGCCAACACTTACAACAGTAACCACATTTAAAAATAGTTCATCAGATGTATAACGCTGTGACACCCGAAGGTCATGAAAGAGGCTATGTAAATGCAAATCTTTCTTTCTTGGGCAATCTATTACCACAGCCACTGATTAACAATGATTATGTCACAAGTTGCATTTTCATTACAGATTACTGGTGAATTATTAATATTTTCAGCCCTATATTCTACGATAATGCCCATAGTGGATGGAAACCTGCAAATCGTTGGGCCCTGATTCACTTGTAAAAGTTTGCTAAACCCAACAGTTCACTTTACTGCAGCAAGGAGTCAGAAAGGAGATGAGGAGAATTTTTCTTTTTTTTAAATGCAGTGAGTTTTTATGAGCTGGAGTGTGTTGCCTGAAAGGACAGTGGAAGCAGATTCAGTGGTAGTTTTTAAATCTTGAAAAGGAAAAATAAATTGCAGGGCTATGGGGAACGAGAAGGGGGAGTGGGGATAATTGGGTGGAATGGTCAATAAGCTGGCACAGGCACAATGGGCCAAATGGCCTCCCTCTGTGCTGTATAATTCTAGCTGTGCCTAGTCACACATTCCATCTTCCCAGGCAGCGGTACCATTAACCAGGAGAGTCGACACTGAAGCTTGCAACACTACCCCTCCCTAATGTCCACCCTAAGACGCACGGGTGCAGCAATCTAGAATGTTCCTCCACACAACAGGTCACGCGCAGCTGAGAAAAATTCTGAGGGAGCGCTGGCTCCCAGGACTCTGTGCGAGTTCCCGCAAAAAACGGTTGCGGGTAGAAAATGCGCAGCAACACTGTTAAAATCTAAACTGTTTTCAACCTCAACAGACTGTCTGAGCTCCGAGACACGCCGGGGAACTTTTGTTTTACTTCAAAGTCCGTTTATGGTGTTGACTTTAAACAAATGATTCCCCGGGGTGAGATTATTTCTGCAACACCTGCAATTACTCAAGAAATACACGGACTCTTACACTGAATGTTAGTTCAGGAGTCCACTAGGCCTCAGACAGAATTACATTATGTAGTGCTTACAGAACAGAAACAGGCCAGTCAGCTCAACTGGTCCATACTGGTGTACATGCTCCATACGATCCTCCTTCGTCTAATCCCACTCACATAACCTTTTATTCCATTCTCCTTTAAGTATTTGTCTAGTTTCCCCTTCAATGCCCATGCCCCCAAACTGCTTAATAGCATCACTGCACAATACCTCTCTCACTCTCTCTCTCTCTCAGAACAACCCATTCATACTTTCCATGAGCTTGGTCAGCCCAGCATTCACAAGCCTACAGCACATTTCAGGCCTTAGTTCAATGCAACTTGTCATTCACGCTCAAATAAAGATGGCTGGTGTGGGAATGAGATTTTACACTCGGAGTGTTCCTCTGAGGTTGCAAGCTTAATATATTTTATTGGTCCAATGTAGATTCAGCTTAAGCCAGGTTATACCCGCCTGGGCATGTTTGATGGGGAAGAATGAGGATTGTGATGTAATACTCTCCACTTGCCTGGATGAGTGCAACTCTTAACAATGAAGCCTGACACCATCCAGGACAAAGCTATCCACTTGATTGGCAACACATCCACAAACACTCACTCCCTCCACCACCAATGCACAGTAGCAGCAGTGTGTGTACCATCTACAAGATGCACAGCAGCAACTCACCAAGACTCCTTCAACAGCACCTTCCAAACCCGCGACCACTACCATCTAGAAGGACAAGGACAACAGCTGCACATGAATGGGGAATGCCACTACCTCCAAGTCGTAAACCATTTCAACTCAGACATATACTACTCTGTATCTAACCTTGTGCTGTACCTGCCCTGGGAGTGTTTGATGGGGACAGTGTAGAGGGAGATTTACTCTGTATCTAACCTTGTGCTGTACCTGCCCTGGGAGTGTTTGATGGGGACAGTGTAGAGTGAGCTTTACTCTGTATCTAACCCTGTGCTGTACCTGTCCTGGGAGTGTTTGATGGGGACAGTGTAGAGGGAGCTTTACTCTGTATCTAACCCCGTGCTGTATCTGCCCTGGGAGTGTTTGATGGGGACAGTGTAGAGGGAGCTTTACTCTGTATCTAACCCCGTGCTGCGCTTGTTCAATGGAGCAATGGGAAGGAAAATCGGCATCAAAACCACTGTTATTCCTGAGCTGGAACTGCTTGGGAGTAGGACTGGATCCCAAAAGTAGAAATTGCTTCATTCACCCCCCACACCTGCACCAGTGACCTCCTGAAAACTTCCTCCTAGAAATCCAAATAAAATGACCCAACAGTCATTGCAACACAGCATAAAAACAAAACGGCGGAGAAAAACAAATTCAAACAAAGCCGCACACCCTCTTCACTCTGCTGGTTGGGAGTGGAGTCTGATTCTGATGATGAAGCAACCTCCTTCAGCCATTTTTTCCTCTTCTTCGGAGGGGGTTCGGCCTTGGCTTTGGACGGTCTCTGCTTGGGTTTTGACGCCGGACGTGCTGGTGGCTCTGGCTTAACTACGACCGGTACCCGATTCGGAGTGGTCTTCGTCTGGCTCTGCCGCCTAAAACGCCAGACACGACTGGTTAGCGCCAAGAGAAGTAACGTTATATAACAGATAAAGTCTCCCTGCCCCCATCAGGGCAAAGCTCTGCCATCTCAACCAGGGTGGTCACTGTCTGGGGAGGCGGAGGGGGGAAAGGGAGACCCCATTTCTGCCCTTCCCCAGGTTTGTCCCACTCCATGGGCGGAACTTTACAGCCCCATTGCGGTGGGGGTGGGGCCATAAAACGCGTCGAGCCATTCAAAAGTCCGCTGACTTCAGCAGAACCGCAAAATCCCACCTGCGTAAAATTCAAAAATCAAGGCTGACGCTCCTGTGCACCACCGAAAGGGTGCTGCACTGTCACAGGCGCAGTCTTGGGGATAAGACGTTAAACCGAGGCCCCATCTGCCTGCTCTGGTGGATGTAAAAGATCCCATAACTTTATTCCACAGGGGAGTTATCCCTGGTGTCTGGCCAACAATTATCCCTCAAACAACATTGCAAAAAACAGATTATTTGGTCATTATCGCATTGCTATTTGTGGGAGCTTGCTGTGCGCAAATTGGCTGCCGCATTTCCTGCATTACAATAGTGACTACACTTCAAAAAGTACTTCATTGGCTGTAAAGTGCTTTGAGACACCTGGGTGGCCATGAAAAGCAGTATATAAATTCAATTCTTTTTCTCTTTCTAGTAAAGTGGAAGGAGGAAATCAACAAGAGTTCCCACTCCTGATCCAGTGACTGGAATGTGTGGTGTGGACTCTCCAATCGAAGTCTGAGTGAGACCCTCTCACGCTCTAATCAAGGCCTCTAACTCCCACGCTATCATTAGGCCCCACAGCCCCTGTAGGCACAAACTGGGGCCTACCACCCGAGCACTCTCCCGAACACCCTGCTCCTTTTTCAAACAATCCTTTAATCGTCCTTTATAAAAGGAGGAAGCTCAAACAACCGCCAACGCCAGTGCAAACCGAAAGCTGTCGTCACGGTGACAGGAGGTCTGTACCTCAGGGATTGCTGCGGCCTATGCCAAGGCTTCTTGGAGCACACACGGACGTAGTCCTTTTTGTTTACGTTCTCCAGGAACTTAACGTAGAGCCGCTGGTATTCGTTTTTTGCATGACCAAAGTACCCAAGATACTGAAACAGGAAAAGACAGAATGTTAGGCCTGTGAATCCGTCTGTTGCTTAACAGTTGTCAACTGGAAGGGAGTAGAATTATCACCTTGTCTGTGGCGTCTACACTGAGTGCTTGGAGGGGTGGGGGCTGGGGGCGGGGTGTGGAAATAAAGGAGGTCAAGAAGCCATTTTGGAAAATTACCATACAGTTAGTGGGCCTTTTCATTTTGGTTTCCAAACCTCACAGGGGAGACAGTGGTGTTGTGGTAATGTCATCTGACTTGTAATCCAGGGGCCCAGGCTAATGCTCTGGCTCATGACACAGCAGCGGGTGGAATTTAAATTCAATTAATAAACCTGGAATAGGAAGCTAGTCTCAGTAAGGGTGACTTTGATAACTATAATCGATTGTCGTAAAAACCCTCCTGGTTCACTAATGCCCTTTAGGGAGGGAAATCTGCCATCCTCGCCTGGTCTGGCCTACATGTGACTCCAGACCCCCAGCAATGTGGTTGACTCTTAACTGCCCATTGAATGGCCTAGTAAGCCATTTAGTTCAAGGACAATTAGGGATGGGCAACAAATGCTGGCCTTGCCAGCGACACTCACTTCCCATGAAAGAATAAAGGAAAAAAAATGTTCCTTGGCTGGAATCTGCTTCAGGATGTGGCGCAGTCAACACTTATTGCCCATTTGCTAGCTGACTTGCGACTGCAAAGTGACTTGCGAGTCAGGCGAGGCTCAGTTGGTAACACTCCATCCCCCTGATTCAGAAGGTTGTGGGTTCAAGTCCCAATCTAGAGACTTGAGCACAAAATCTAGGCCAACGCCCTCAGTGCAGAACTGAAGGTTGCACTGTTGGAGGCGCCATCTTTTGGATGAGATGTCAAATCACTCTCTCTGGTGGAGGTAGAAGGCCCCGTGACACTATTTAAAAGAAGAGGAGGGGAGTTCTCCCGGGTGTGCTGGCCAATATTTATCCCTCAGTCAACGTTACAATAAACAGATGATCTGGTCATTTTCACATTGCTGTTTGTGGGAGCTTGCTGGGTGCAAATTGATGTGCAAATTCCTATATCAAGTCAGCGGCTACACTCCGAAAGTATTTCATTGGCTGTAAAGCACTTCGGGACGTTTTGGGGTCACATAAAGGCGCTACATAAATGCAAGCTCTCTTTCTTTCTGACGTCCTTACTTTGCTGGTTGCACAGAACTGTCGTTGCCCATCTCTGATCTCTGGGGTGAACTTCTGTAACAAGGCCTTCTGCACTCGCCAGATGGGAGGAGGCTCTCGTCCTGCCTGCATGGCGAGCTGTGGAAAAACAAGATAACATCAATCGCCTTCTGGGCATCGTCAGAGGGTTGCCAACTCCAGTTAGACGTAGTGCTGGAGGTTTCATGACATGACTATCTCTGCCTCCAATCACTCCCGCCTAATCGTCCTTTCAACCCACCATCGATATTTTTATAAACAAATAAACGAATGCGTTTGAAGCAAATGGAACAAAAAAACACAACCTTTCTCCCCAGATAATTATCCTCCCAAGCTGCTTACACTGTCCAGGAGATGAGACTCCAGGGCAGTCCTGAAGGGGTTGGCAACACCAGCTGTGAAAAACTCATCCGTTTTCCAAATGTTGTCCCACAGCCCCAGATTTCCCCTTCTCCTCCCTACTGAAAGCAGCAACTCGTTTTGGGACACAGTTGAGAGTCGCCCCGCCAATACCTTGTCCAAGCAGACAGCGATGCCTCCTGTAGCGGAATATGCCGCCAGCGCCCACCGTCCGAGTGCATGCGCTTGGTGCCAACTCCACATTCCAAAAAAAGAGTTGGCGCCTTCAAGACAGAAGCTTAACGTCTCGAGGAACAGTCCATTAGCCCCATCACTGCCTCAGTGTTCAAAGCCACTGACCCTCGAAAAGGCTAATGAAACGCTGGTCTTTATGTGTAGAAGGCTAGGATACAAGGGGGTAGAAGTCATGTTCTTGGTCCAGCAGCACCTCAATTTTAAATTCCTCACGCTCGTCTTCAAATCCCTCAATGCTGCCACCCCTCCCCCTGTCTCTGTAACCTCCTCAGGCCTATCACTCTCCGAGATATCGGCACTGCCTCAATCACGGCCTGTCGAAAATGCCCAAACTTTCATTGTCACACCACTGGCAGCCGTGCCTTCAACTAGGCTTTAAATTCTGCAAATCCCTCCCCAAGCCTCTCCACTTGTTCTTTAAGATGCTTTTGACCATGCTTTGCGCCATCTGCCCTAACATCGCCCTCGGCGACTCCATGTCAAATTGTGTCGGACATGCGTTTGGCCGGGGGGGGGGGTCGCTTTTTCCCGGGTTAAGGGTGCGAGTTGCCATTTTAACCGGGGGTTTGGTTTTACCTTAAGTGCCTTGATGTCGTCGATCTTCACGACGAATTCGTCGCGCTCCCGGAACACCCCTTCGCCGCCGCTCTCTTCATCATCGTCATCCGTCTCGCCGGAGATGGCGACGGAGTCTTGCTTCTTGGCCAAGTGCAGGGGCCTGTGCCAGGGCTTCTTCGAGCAAATCCGCACGTAGTCCTTCTTGTCCATGTTCTCCAGAAACTTCACGTACAGGCGCTGGTAATCGGTCTTCACTTCATCCGGGTACTCGATGTACTAATGAGAAAGAGTGGGAGGGGAGAACATTTCATTGCTCGGTTCACAATCCCATCGTCGAGCGTTTCAAGACGGGCTCCACCCAGAGGTTTAGCTGGGACTGCGAGAAAGAAAACAAGCCTCCCAAACCCAGGACGTCCACCGTCTGCGAGGGCAAGGGCAGCAGGTGCACGGGAACACCACCTCCAAATTCCCCCAAGCCACATGCGCCATCCCAACTTGGAAATATGTCGCCGTTCCTTCACTGTCACTGGGTCAAAATCCTGGAACTCCCTCCCTAACAGAACCCTGGGGTGCACCTTCCTCACAGAGACGGCAGCGGCTTGAGACTGCGGCTCACCGCCACCTTCTCCGGGGCAATTAGGGGGTGGGAAATAAACGCTGGCCTAGCCAAATCCCAATAATGATTTTTTTTTTTCCCCTTCTAAACTTCAGGCATCAGGTTCGATCCCACAGCTGCGCTGGGTTAGCTGTCTCTGGCCGGCTAACAATCAGCAGCACTCAAATCTCAGCGGCCATGGGTTCTGAGAGAGACAAAAATGTAGGATTTCCATATCAGGTTAGTGTTCTTGCTGCACACAGCTGCGGGTGGCAGTAACTGCTTTTCTCACGGTTTGGGGGAGGGATAAGAGGGTGACCAGTGATTGCCCCAATCTCTGGAATTCTCTCCCCAAGCCCCTCCCATCCCTACCCTCCTTAAGAGGAAGTAAACATTACACAGACCCCAATGCCCCCTCCTCCCTACTACAACTGCCCTCTAAGTTGGGCATAAAAGGGACTAATAACTTCTCCCCAGAGTCCTGGTCAATATTTATCCTTCAACCAACACGACTGAAAGTATAGGTTATCTGGTCACTATCACACTGCTGTTTGTGGGAGCTTGCTGTGCACAGACTGGCGGCCGCATTCCCTACATTACAACGGTGACCACACTTTGAAAGCACTTCATTGGCTGCAAAGCACTTTGGAACGCTGAGGTTGTGAAAGGAGCCGTGCAAGGAAAGGCTTGAAAAGGTCTGCATTTATATGGTGCCTTTCATGACCTCAGGGTGTCACAAAGCGCTTCACAGCCACTGAAGGCACTTATGAAGCGTTGTCACTGTTGTAATGTAGCCGACGCAGCCGCAAATTTGCGCACAGCAAGCTCCCACAAGCAGTCATGTGAGAATGACCATCTGTTTCTCTGCAGTGTCAGTCGAGGGGTAGGTATTTGCCAGGGGAGGTCACCTCTGCTCTTCTTAGAAATAGTTCCATGAGATCTTTTACGTCCATCCGAGGGGCCAAAAGGATCCTCGGTTGAGTATCTCATCCGGGAAACGGCACCTCCGACAGTGCAGCACTCCCTCGGTACTGTAGTGGAGCACCAGCCTACGTTTTTGTGCTCTGAAGTGGGGCTTGAACCCACAACCTTGCGACTCAGAGGTGGGAGCACCGCCCATTGAGCCAGGCCCGACATAAGACATGCAAGCTCTTCTTTCTTCACTTTACCTTTTTTCAGCGCTCTCAACTATGTAAAGTCGCGCCCTTCCCCTAGACTGGAAACAAAAGGAGAGAATGAGACAGGTGAGCTTACCTGAGAGCTGGAAGAGAAGTGGCGCTGCCCATCTCGCACCTCGGGCACGAACTGCTGTAGCGAGGCTTTCTGCACCCGCCAAATTGGCGGAGGTTCGCTTCCCGCTTGCATGGCGAGCTGTGAAACAGGAGGTAGGGTCGAGCGGTTAGCCACAACGAAACTTGGGTGGGGGGGGGGGGGGGGGCAACAAACAATTCCACGCAACAGAAAAAGCCCTCCAACCGACAGGCATTGGGGCCATAGAATGAAACAGCACAGAAGCAGGCCATTCAGCCCATCGTGCCTGTGCTGGCTCTTTGAAAGACCTTTCCAATTTAGACCACACCCCTGATCCTTCCACATGATACTTTTCTCATCGCAAGTCTATTCCTTTTCAAGTTTAACCACGAGATGCGTTTGGGCGGGAGGTTGGTGGTGTGGTGATGACGTCATTGGACTGGTAATCGCGGACATGAGTTCAAATTCCGCCCCGGCAACTGGTGGAATTTAAGTTCAATTAATTAAACCTGGAATTCAAAGCTAGTCTCAGTAATGGTGGCCCACGAAACTATCATCTGTTGTTGTTTAAAAAAAAACATCTGGCTCACGAATGCCCTTTAGGGAAGGAAATCTGCCATCCTTACCCGGTCTGGCCTACATGTGGTTCCAAGCCCACACTAATGTGGCCGGCTCTTAACTGCCCTCTGAAATGGCCTAGCAAACCACTCAGTTCAAGGGCAATTAGTGATGGGCAACAAATGCTGGCCTTGCCAACACCGCCAAATCCCAAAGACTAAGAAGAAAGCTTGTGTGACACCAGTTTCTGGGCTGTAAAATTCTAAGCATTTATTCAATTTCCTTTCCCCTCAAAACAGCACGGTAGTTCGCATACTATAGGTTAGCATGTAACATATCATATCAATAAGAAAATCAATGTCTTTAAAGTAGTTTGTAAAAATGTTATTTTATGTACTCACCAGTCCATTAGTTCTTTGCTCAAGTATCTTAAACCCGTGAGCTCTGGTTACTAACTCTCCAACCAGGGTAAAATCTTTCTCCCTATTTACTCTTATCAAAACCCTTTATAATTTTGAACATCTCCATTATATTTCTCTGTAACCACCTCTGCCTGAGGAAGATATTATTTCTCCTTCAAAACTACAGGGACATGGCAGCATAGTAATTATGTTACTGGACTAGTAATCCAGGACCAAGGAACCTATTGATTTTTTTTGGAACGAGTGAATAAAAGAGGTGGAGGCAATTTTTAATTCATATTATTACTCATTGATCACAATATAAACCCATCCTGTCATCGAATCCCTTCATTCAATTTGCAAACGAACAATTCAACAGCTTCAGGTCGCTTTTACTGATACCAATTTTTTTTAAATTTTCAAGATTATTTAAATTTAATTCAAATTCTCAAACTTCCATGGTGGGATTAGAATTCTTGTTTGTTTTATACATACGAAATAGGATCAGAAGTAGACCATTCGGCATCTCGAGCCTGCTCTGCCACTCATTGAGACCATGGCTGATCTGTTTCGTGTTTCAAATTCCACATTCCCATCCACTCCCGACAACCTTTGATTCCCTTAGAATCTATCTGCCTCGGCCTTAAAAATATCCAGTGACCCCGCCTCCACCACCTTCTGAGGCAGAGAGAGTTCCAGAGTCGCACAACCCTCAGAAAAAAAATTCTCCTCGTCTCTGTCCTAAAAGGGTGACCCCTAATTTTAAAACAGTGGTCCCTAGTTCTGGACTCACCCAGACGCCTGGATTACTAGCCCAGTAACGTAACCGCCATACCCTATTAAGATTTCTCTCTCAATAAGTGGGCTAAAGGTTTCAAGTTTTAACCCATGTTGCTACCTGAAAGTACATTCTATGTTTCAACCCCACGAACAGGCAGATCTCAAGAGAGATTAGCTTGTGTTTTTAAAATTGAGAAAATAACAACGTGTTTGCAGTTGGGTACTTTCCAAACCTTCATATAGACTCAATGGGCCGAATAGCCTCCTTGTATGCCATAATGACTGACTTTTTAGACAATTCCCAAAAGGACCAGGTGCCCCAATAGGAAACACTACCGAAGGACTATATTAGACCCCACTAAAAGGGGGTGGGGTTGGTGAGAGGCAGCTAGGGGCCTGCCCCAGCACTCTGTTGCAAAGAGCGGGAGATTTAAGGAAATATTTCCTACTCAAAAGCTCTTCCCTCAGTATCTACATGAGGGGAAAAAAAAAATGCTAGAATCACAAGAATATTTTCTTACTTCCACCTTTTTGCCTGTTGGATGTCAGCCATTTTGATCTACTTCCTGCCAAGAAGCAGGAAGTTCCGCCCCCATCAATGATGTCATCAAGGGTGGTCAATAGGTGCAAGCAATGGCGGATCGACTGGTTAATTTGATGTTAAGTGTTGTACGGGTGTGAAAATCGCTTCTTACCTTAAGTTCTTTAATGTCGTCGATTTTGATGACAAACTCATCCCACTTCCGGATGGCGCCCTCTCCGCCACTCTCCTCGTCATCTTCGTCAGTCTCTCCACAAATGGCCACAGAGTCCTGCCTCTTGGCGAGCTTGACCGGGGAAGGCGCCTCCCTCTCTTCCGGCTGCGGTGGGGACTCTGGGGCAGGGGAAGGCTCTTCTTCCGGGATAGGCTCCTTAGGCAAGACTGGGGATGGGGATGGGGGTGCGGCCTGCTCCGGCTGGGAGGCCTCAGAAGGCGAGGTGTTCAATTCTTTATCTTCAACAACCATATTATCTGACAAAAGCAACGCAGATTGAAATGGAAACAGTCAGATCGAAGGAGCGGCTTACCTTCTCCCTGGTTTTCTTTTCCTCTTTGAAGTAACCTGATTTTTCATAGGATATAAGGTATAGAAACAAGCCTGCCCAGTCTGTGGTGTTTATGCTCCACTTGAGCCTCCTCCCATCTTTCCTAGTCTAAATCCATCGTTGTAACCCTCTATTCCTTTCTCCCTCATATGCTCGTCTAGCTTCCCCTCCAATATATCGACCGATCACTTCGATCATGCCCATTCTCACCCCTCTTTGGGTGAAGAGGTTTCTTCCGAGTTTGGTTTGTATCAACTGTTTTCTCAAATGCCGATGGATGGAACAAAGTGTGTGCGGGGGGAACTACTTACAGGCGTGCATTCCTCCCTGCCCAATTTTCCCGCAAAATCAATCCCCGACGGATCAGAACCAGGAAAAACTCAATCCCCTCATCTGCAAGGTGACCCTCCAAAAGAGCGTGGTGTTCTACATAGAATTTAGAGCACAGAACCAGGCCATTCAGCCCAACTGGTCCGTGCTGGTGTTTATATGCTCCACACGAGCATCCTCCCAACCAGCTTCATCTCACCACACCAACATAAACCCATTTGTTTCTCTCCCATGAACTCCAGCCGAGCTGAACATCCAGCTTCCCCTTAAATGTATCTACACCATTCACCTCAGCTACTCTCTGTGAAAACAACTTCCACGTTCTCATAACTCTCTAGGTAGAGAGTTTTCTCTCAAATTCCCTACTGGATATATTAGTGGCTATTCTGTATTGATGGGTCTCTAGTTTTGGACTCCTCCAGGAGTCTAAATGTCTTCGCTAAAAAAAAAAGCCCTCTCAAACCGCTTCATAATTTTAAAGACTTAAATTAGGACAACCCTCAAAGCTTTGCAGCGAATTCAGTCAATCCTGACAGCTATAACTTCTCAGTTCCTTTAGTGAATCTTTTTCAGCACCATCTCCAGGTAAAGTTGGCAGGTCGGGCCAAAGGAGAGAAAGCGTGGGCCAACGCATTCCATTTTCTTCCCAGGCACCAAGGTTGGCGTTGTGTTACCCATCTTACTCAGTCAACGGCCCCTTGCAAAACAGAAATGGCGAAACGTTTGGAGTCAGGGCTAAAACAGGCCAGCCAGATTACGGAATCAGTGGCAGGCAGTGTCGAGAGAGCTCTGCACTGCATTTACAGAATCAAGCCTTCCTGCCCGATGTTCATCCATCACACAAAGTACAGTCATAGACTCATCATGATAGAGCACAGAAAGAGGCCATTTGGCCCAACGCCCCTGTCCTGGCTCTTTGGTAGAGCTACCCAATTAATATGACTGCCCTGCTGTTTCCCCATAGCCCTGTCACTTTTACCCTCGAGGATTTACCCAATTATCTTTTGGAAGTTACTCATGAATCCTGCTTCCTTCAACACTGCAGCCAGTGAATTCCAGGGCTTAACAACTCGCTGTATAAAACAAGAAGTTTTCTCACATTAACTCTGGTTCTTGTGGCTAGTCCTAAAGCTAAACTCTCACACTCCAGAATTACTGAGAGCAAGCCTGCGGCCAAAGCAGTCTGAACCCCGTCCAGAATTTCTGGCAATTAAATAGTTAATTGATTGAAAGCAGTTAAAAAAGACCCACCCCCTCCCTCACATTCAGAAGCACAAAATGTACCACATTCCCCTCCAAAATAAAACCCAGCGCTAACAATATGCGGTTGACGAAGAGAGTCATTACGACACAGGAGGCGGCCATTCGGCCCATCGAGTCCATGCCAGCTCTCTGTGGAGCAACCCAGTCAGTCCCATTCCCCCGTTCTATCCCCGTGACCCTGCAAGTTTATTTTCCTCAAGTGTCCATCCAATTTCCTTTTGAAATCATTGATCATCTCCACTCCCACCACCCTCGTGGGCAGTGAGTTCCAGGTCATTATCACTCGCTGCGTAAAAAAGTTCTTCCTCGCATCCCGCTATGTTACCCTTGCCCAAAACGTTAAATCTGTGTCCCCTAGTCCTTGTACCATCAGCTAATGGGAACAGTTTTTCTCTGTCTACCTTACCCAGGCCTGTCATAATTTTGTACGTCTCTATCAAATCTCCCCCTCAATCTCCTTTGCTCCAAGGAGAACAACTCCAGCCTTTCCAATCTTAGCCTTAAATCTAAAATCCCTCACCTCAGGAACTTTTCTGGTAAATCTCCTCTGCACCCTCTCAAAGACCCTCACATCCTTCCTAAAGTACGGTGACCAGAACTGGACATAATGCTGTAGCTGCGGCCTAGTCAGACCTTTATAAAGGTTCAGCATAACTCCCCTGCTTTTGTACTCGTAGCATAGGATCTGGAGTAGGCCATTGGGCCCCTCGAGCCTGCTCTGATCTGATCTTCTAACTCAACTCCACTTTCTTGCCTGATCGCCACATCCCTTGATCCCCTTGCGTTTCCAAATGGAACGTGTTACCTGTGCTGTCGTTCTCCTTGCGATCCATTGGGTCATAGAGGGCGGAGATGGCGGAGGTGATGCTCTTCTGCAAGTCCTGATTCTTGCTGACGGAGTCCTCTTCATCGGACGAGAACGAAGGCAGGGTCTCCAGGTTCTTCTTGAGGTCGTCGTCGAACCTCTTGCAGGGACTGGTGCAGCTCATGAGGCTGTCGCTCTCCGAGGCATCCAGGGGCCCCGACAGCATGGACTGCGCCAGGCCGAACGAGGCCTGCGAGGGCTGGTTAATGACCGACGAAGGCCGCCCTTTCTGCGGGCTGGAGGTCGTGGCCGGCAGCTGCTGCCGCTTGCCCGACTTCAGGAAGTCCAGGAACGACGCCATGAATCCTGATTTCATCTCCGGCTGTTTCTCCTCGACCTCTTTTATCTTCTTCTTGATCTTTTCTTGGGTTTGACTGTTCTCTAAGACGCTTTCCGCCGGGAGAGATTCTGGAGCCTCGATGGATAAAAGGTCACTTGCCTTTGACCCTTGAACCTTGCCCTTTAAGGGGGAAAAATACACACATAACCACGTTTTTATTTTTTAAATTGAGTGATGAGGCAAGATTATCGTGACAGGCAACAAGGCTAGAAACAAGCAAGGAGGAGAAGCAGGCTAGTTAAAAATGAGCGATTTACTGATGCTAAGCTTCGAGGACAGGAGGAGATAAGAAGCTCCCGTGAAAAAATGAGTTAAAAACAGGAGGCATTGGAAAGAGTCTTCATTTGGAGGCAGTGAGATGGAAGACCGTGAATCGAGAATACAAGTGGTCCTCCTGCATCCTTAGAACACTTGGTTCCTCCAACTCTGGCCTCTTGCGCATTCTTCACCTCTTTCACCACCACAGGTGGCCAAGCCTTCAGCTGCCTAGGCCCCAAGCTCTGGAATTCTCTCTCCCAAAATTTCTCTGCCTCTCCCTCCTCAAGACACAACTTAAAATCTACTTGTTGGACTAGGTGTTTGGCCAAGTGTCGCAATGTCTCTTCCCCTGGCATCTAATGTTCTTCTTTCTCTGGAGAACCAAAAATATGTCTATCCCAGTCTTAAGTTTACTCAACGATGAAGCATCCACAACCCTCTGAGGTAGAGCGTTCCAGAGACTCAAAGGGGAAGAAATTTCTCCTCATCTCAGTCCTAATTGATCAGCCCCTTATCCTGAGAATGTGCCCCCGTGTTCTAGATTCCCCAACCAGTGGAAACAACCTCTCAGTGTCTACCAAGCCCCTTCAGAATCTTGTATGTTCAATTAGATCACCTCTCATTCTTTTAAAATCCAGACAGTATAGGGCTAGTTTACTCAGCCCCTCATCGTAGGATAATATCATCTCATGGGCCAACAGAATAAGCTAGCAACAATGTCATAAGTTTGCTTTTAGCCACTCAACACATCGGTTCAGCTCACGACACCTTCACGGGGAGTGGTCCACACACAAAGAGAGGCATGATTTAATATTTTTAAGCAATAAAAGACGAGAGGCCAGAGGAAGAGACAGCTGGCTTCTTGAGCACCCTCAGACACTCAACACGATCATGGCTGATCTTGGGCCTCAGCTCCATTTTCCCGCCTGCTCCCCTCATCCCAAAAAATAGCCAAGAGATCAAAAATTCTGTCTATCCCAACCTTAAACATATTCTCCATAACCCTCGGGGGTGGAGGGGGGAGAGAATTCCAAAGATTCACAACCCTTTGAGTGAAGTAATTTCTCCTCATCCCAGTCCGAAATGGCCAGCCCCTTATCCTGAGACTGTGCCCTCCCGTGTTCTAGTTGGGAAGTGTGGCGGTGTCAGATTGAGGGAAGGTTTGGGTTTCACTAGGGGGTCCTTGAGGGCAAGTAGTTTGCTGTCTAGGATCGCACATTAACCCTGGTTTCCTTCACATCACCACTGGCAGCCTTCAGCTTCCTAGGCTTAAACTCTTATTCTTCCCTTCGTAAACCTCTCCACTTCATTCTCCTCCTTTAAGGTGCTCCTTATAACCTACCTCTCTGATCAAGCATTTGGTCATCTCCTAATAATAATATCTCCTAATGTGGCTCAGTGTGAAATTCTGATTGATAATGCCCCTGTGAGGGGCCTTAAGGGTGTGTTTTTTACTTCAGAGGCGCTATATAAATGAAAGCTGTTGTTGAAAAAAGGGCTACAGGGATGAGGCTGTGGGAAACGTCTCCAGACCGAGGCCATTCAGCCCATCGTACCTGTGCTGGCTCTTGAGCTAGTCAAATAGTCCACTTCTCCCATGCTTTCCCCATAGCCCTGCACAATTTCTTTCCTTGCAGGTTTTCATCTCATTTCCCTTCAACAGTTATTCAGTCTGGAGTTTGACAGGGTAGCTCCTTTGTCCCTTCATGAGGGCACCATTTCAGAATAAGGTGCCTCCCTTTTAAGCTGAAGATGAGGGGGAAGTTCCTCTTTCAGAGGGGCGATAATCTTTGGCATTCTCTTCCCCACAGAGCAGTGGAGGCTGGGTCATTGAATCCAGGCTGAATTGGACAGATTTTTGATTTACAAGGTTCATGGGTGGCAGGTAGGAAAAGCTCAGTTGAGGCCAAGGGCAGATCAGCCCTGATCCTACAGAGATGCCAGGGCATTAGAGGGGCCTAACGGCCCACTCCTACTTCTTAAGTTCTTCCACTGCCCTTTCAGGCAACGCAGAAGGGTTACAGCACAGAAGGAGGCCATTCAGCCCATCATGTCTGCGCTGGCTCTCCATAAGAGCAATTCATGCCACCCCCCACCCACCACCCCCGGCTTTCTCCCCGTCACCCTGCACATTCTCCCTTTTCGGATGTCAGTCTAATTCCCTCATGAATACCCCGATTGAACCTGCCTCCTCTACACGCTCAGGCAACGTCTTTCAGAACATAAAAGGCTACGTTCCTCATAACATTTAAGAAGTATTTGGATGTGCACTTGCGATGCCATTGGCGTACAAGGCAATGGGCCTAGTGCTGGAAAACGGGATTAGAATAGTTCGATACTTGTTTGACCAGCGCAGACTCGATGGGCCGAAGGGCCTTTTCCTGTACTGTTGACCTCTATGACTCTTAAAAAAAAATGTCTTCTTGTCACCTGTGTTTTTCTCATAAAGCTATTCAACGTGAAATTTCACACACTCCTGGTTCAAACTGCCTTTAAAATAGGGAAATAAGTGAAAGGTACCTTTACCTTGCTAGATTTTACTTGTTTTTCCATTTTAAAGCCCTCGTTTTCACTCTCTGCGATCTTCTTGCCCCTTCCCCTGCCACGCCCCCTCTTTTTGGGGCCGTCTTGGGCCACACCTTGAGGCGGCTCGAGGGGCCGGATTCTCGGCCGGCCTCTCGGCCTCGGAGGCCCTTTCTCCTTGGGCTTCGAGGCCCGCTTCGTTTTCTTCTTGCCCCCGTTGAGGTTGTTGCCAGAGCAGAAGTCGATGTCGGAGACCGGGCTGATGTTGGTCCTGGTCCGGCAGCTGGAAATCAGGTCGGGGAGCAGGTCCGGGAGCCGGCGGTTGTTCAGTCGGATGTCGGCCGGCACGTCCTCTTTCTCCTCGTCCTCAAACTCGTACTCCTGGGCGTAGTTCTTCTTTGGCGGCTGCGGGGGGGAGTCCTTCTTCTTCAGGAGGTGCAGGGAGGAGGTCTTCAAGAACTTCTTGGTCTTCATGGAGCAGAAGCTGGCGGTCGTCAGGGGCGACTTGATGTCGGCGCTCGTAGGCCCGTGGCTGGGCTGAGTCAGGCCCAGGTGCTCAGCCTGAACGGTGGACTCCAGCTCGGGCTTCATGGCAACCGAGTCGAGGTCCAGGTGGACGTTCTGTTGGCTGTTGCCGGTCTCTGAGGCGCAGTAGCCCTGGAAACTCTGGTTCGAGTGCATCATCTCGAAGCTGGACTTCATGCCGTTGCTCCTGTCCATCGCCTGGTTGCCCTCGTCGCCGCACGGCTGCTTGCTGTACTCCTCGTTGCCACAGGGCGCAGAGCAAAACATGTCCTCCATGCCCGGGAAAAAGTTCCGCTCCTCGTCCTGCAGGAGCGAGTCCGGGAAGCAGATCGAGGTGAGGGGGACGAACCTCTGTTTGGCGCTCTGGGGGCTGGCCGAGCTGAACTGGTCCTTGGGCTCCATCTGCTGCTGGGAGACCTGCTGGGAAGCCTCCGAGGTATCCAGCTGCAAGGACTCGCTGGATTCGGGGAGCAGGTGCTGCTGGGACTGGACCTGGCCAGTCTGGGACAGGTGGCTCTCCAGGTGGAGGTCGGGCTCCAGGAACTCCTGCATCTCCTGGGACTGCATGCTCTCCGGCTGAGGGAGGCCCTCCATGCCCTCGGACTGCAGGCGCTCGGACTGGAGCGACCCCTGCAGCTGAGGCGACTGGGGGTCGGCTTGGATCTGGCGGGAGTCCAGCAGGTGCGAGTCCATGGACGGGGCGTGGGAGTGGACCTCCATCGACTGCGAGCGCACGTGGGCCTGCATCTGCTGGCTCTGCAGGTGGACCTCCAGCATCTGCAGCTGGGGCGACTGGGCCTCGGAGTGCAGGCGCTGCGATTCCATCATGTGCACGTCCAGCGGGGTCTGCACCTTCCTCTGCTGGGCCTGCATCTGGCTCTGGGTGTGAGTCAGCACCGACTGCAGCAGCTGGGACTGCTGGCCGGGGGCCTGGTGGGCCAGGGGCAGCTGCATCTCCGGCGAGGTGTCCAGCATCATCTGCGAGTTCTGCTGGTTCTGCAGGATGCCGTGCGACTCCAGCTGGGAGGCCTCGGACCCCATGTGGTGGGCCCGGGAGCTCTGCTCCGGCGTTTTCTGCAGGTACGAGTGGGCCGGGTTGATCTCTTTGCTGGACCCGTCCAGGTGGGGCGTCTGGAGGTGGTCGACCGACTTCTTGATGTCTTGAGCCAGGCTGTCGATGCTGTTGGGCTGATGGCTGTAGTGTACCACCGAGGTGACCAAGGCGTCCGAGGAAGAGCGGCTGTGCCCGTACTCTTTCTGCCTCTCCCCTTTCTTCTTCTCCTTCAAGCCTTGCAGGGACATCTCCAGGACCTGACTGTCCAGGCTCGAGTTCGTCCTGATGACGCTCTGCAGGTGGTACCTCTCTTCGGACTTGGACATTTCGTAAACGATGCTCTTGGGGGCCCGGTCCTCACACTCCACCAGGCTCTGGGTGGAGACTCGGGGCGGGCTTTGGGAGTCCAGCAGGTGCTGGATGAGGAAATCCTCGTCCTCCGTCCTCTCCGACGAGAGCAGGTCCGAGTCGGATTTCGTCTTGCCGTAAGATGGCGTCCTCTCCAGCGGTGGCTGCGAGGACTGGAAGCTTTGCGAGTGGGACGACTGTATGAATGAAGGGGACAGAACGGAGGACAGGTACTTCTGGGACTGCTCCGGGGAGGTGACGCTTTGGGACCGGCTCCCGGTCGGGGACTGGAGGGGCCGGATTATCTGAGAGGGGCTGGCCTCTGGCATGCTTTGAACGTGGCTGGCCGAGGAATAAACGATCGACTGCCCGTGGGAGCTCAAGGCGGGGGAATGTCCGGTGGCGTAGCTGAGAGACGGGCTGGCAGTCGGCATCCCCTGCGAGTGAGCGGGGACGTAGCTCTGGCCCTGACTGACCGACGAGTGGGGCTCCGACTGGACGCCGTAGCTCTGGATGGAACCGACGGACGACAGGCCCTGCAGCTGCTCCGGCGAGTAGTTCTGGGCCTGGCTGACGCACGTCTGCAGGGCCTGCGACTGGCTGCTGGAGTAGCTCTGGGCCTTGCTCACGGTGGTCAGGTCCTGGGACTGGCTGGAAGTGTAGCCCGGCGACTGGGTGACGGCGGCCAGGTTCTGGGCCTGGGTCACGCTGTAGCTCTGCGACTGGCCCATGCTCAGCAGGTTCTGCGACTGGCCCGGCGAGTAGGCCTGGGGCTGGCTGGAGATCACCGAGCTGGCCTTGGGCGTCGAGGAGGAGAAGTTGTGGGACTGGCCGCTGGAGGAGATGCTTTGGCACTTGGGGGTGGCGGTGGCCCGCTGGGCCTGCCTCGAGGCCGAGTAGCTCTTCGATTTCGAGGAGGAGGAGGACGAGGAGTAGCCCGGCGACTGAATGATGGGCCTGTAGCTCTGCGAGTGCTCGGCACGGGCCTGGGAACTCTTCTGGCTGCCCTCGCTGCTCACCGGGGACTGGTCGCCGAGGGGGCTGCAGGATAGGGTCGAGTGCCGCGGCATCTGTTGGAAACTGTGGCTCCCTCCGCAGCTCAGGTAGTGCTGCAAGGAGTGGTGGGAGGCAGGCAGCTGGGCCTGCGCGCTGGAGGGCCGCTGGTAGTGCTTAATCACGCTGTCCTGGCGGGGGATGGCTCGCTCGATGCCCGAGGCCGGCGAGCTGGAGAAGACTGAGGTGTTGTACAGCTGCGAGGCCTGTTCCGAAGGCCCCAGCGGCGAGGAGAGCAGGTTGAACTGTGACTGTAGGTGCCGGGAGGCCGACTCCTGTGCCGTGCGGTAGGCCGAGCTCTGCGATGGCAAGCCGGTGCCCAGGACGGCGCTGCCGAGGCGGTCAAAGGTCAACGAGGACGGGACGCTGGACTGTGAGGACTTGATGTGGAGGAGGGGGTCGTGAGGTGACAGCAACCCATTGGAGCTCGGGCTGAAGGTGGCATCCTGAAGGGTCAGCGATGACGTCACCGGGAAACTCCGCCCACTGAAGGAAGCCGGGTGTTGATAGGCTGAGAGGGCAGAAGAAGATGGAAAAGTCCCAGAACCAGGAATGGCCCCGGAGATGAATAACTCCGCTGGTCCCGGGGTGTGCATGGCTACAAAGACAAGAGAGAGAGAGAGAGAGAGATTATTTGGCATAGATTTTACAACACAGAAACAGGCCTTCCATCCCAACAGGTCTGCGGTGTTAAATGTTCTGTGTTTAATTATGTGGGTTTAACTGATCTATGCTCTCTGTGCTTGATTGGTTAAGCCTGGGTGTTGACTTAGAGCAAAGTAAACAGACACAGAGAAGCTATTAGAAGCTGAGCTGTAAGCATAGTGTAGACATTTTAAAGAATTGTATAAAACTCTGTAAATAAAGTTCCTGCACACTTTGAAACCATCTCTGCAGTGATCTGAAAATCAAATATATAAAATATGCAACAAAGTCCATGCAGGTGTTTACACTCCACACAAGCATTCCCCCCCCACCCCCATCCTACTTCATCTCACCTTATCCACATATCCTTCTATTCCTTGGATTTATTAGTGACTATCTGATGGCCTCTAGTTCCGGTTTCCCACGAGTGGGAATATCGTCATGACATTGACTAAAATCTTTGGAAAGAGCTTTTCTAATTCGACCCACTTGTTACAATTATTTTCCTTTTCAGGTGTTTATCCGGTTCCCTTGATATGAACAATTCCGCTTCCACCGCCTTTTTCAGGCGGCGCATCCCAGGTGATAGTGCGCTACGTAAAATAATCGTTTAGCTCATGCTTTCTCTCCTGAAGGTTTTGACTGGTGCGGGAGTTCCTTTATTAGCCGAGAAAGGAATAGAAGGACATATGGATAAGGTGAGATGAAGGCGCTGAGGCTCAGACCTTTCAACCGTTGGGTCCACTCAACTTAGTGGGTCAGCGTGGCAGCCAGTAAACATAGGCCCGAGCGTCCGTGAGCCACATCTCCAATGGAGGGAACTGTGCGCCCCCCCACATCCTGTCGTCACCCTTATTCTCCACCACTCCCCAAGCCATTACTGCCGATGCCTCGGCACCGATGAGCCAACTTGACAGAGCCCGGGGTGGTTTAGTGACGAGATCTTGCTGCTTCAGTGCACTCACCAACTGAGGATCAGAGGGGGGATGATGGAGGGGGGGGATGGGGGTGGGGGAGGGACAATATCAGATTGCACCTCCTAGAACAGGGGTCTGCGACCTGCAACTGCAGGGGGCCCCCCCATGCGACTCATTGAGGACTCAAGTGCAGTTCATGGGAACAAAGGACTTTGGAGTATGACTAGGCCATTTGGCCCCTCGAGTTTGCTCTGCCAGTCAATAAGATCATGGCTAATCTGGGTGTGATCTTAACTCGGCTATCCTGTCCACCCCCCCTTAACCCTCAACTCCCTTGCCTATCTAAAAACAAAATCTATCTAACGCAGCCTTGAATAAATTCAATGACCCAGCCTCTACCGCTTTCTGAGGGAGAGAGTTCCACACATGAACAACTCTCTACGTGGAAAAAAAATCCTCATCTCAGTCTTGTAAGGGAGACCTCTTATTCTTAAATCGTGTCCCCATAGTTCCAGTCTTCCCTACAAGTGGAAACATCCTCCTATCAAGTCCCTCAAGATCTTATATGCTTCACTAAGATCATCTCTCATTCTCCTAAACGCCAGTGGGTATAGGCCCAACCCTGTTCAACCTTTCCTCGAATAGTTGAGGCCCCAGCACCGATTCCTATGGCACTCCCCAAGTGACAGCTTGCCAACCTGTAAAAGACCCATTTATCCCTACTCTCTGCTTCCTATTAGCTAACCAATCCTTTATCCATGCTAATATATTGCCCCCCTACACCATGTGCACTTATCTTGCGTAGTAACCTTTGCTGTGGCATCTTATCTAATGCCTTTTGGAAATCCGAGTACAGCACATCTACAGGTTCCCCTTTATCCACTTTGGTTGTTATTTCCTCAAAAAGCTCCAGTTAAACACTTTCCCTTTCACAAAACCATGTTGACTCTGCCCAATCACATTATGATTTACCATTAATTCTTATCAATCAAACATATTTATAGGATTATTAACTGGTTTACAAGTGACTCTTCCTGCTATTGAGATTGCCGACCACACCACCACCCCACCCACCTCCTATCTGAGAGACTAGCTCATAAATAACGGGGGAAGCGAGAAAGAGCTGGAAAACCATGACTGCAGTGTACTAGACAAAAGACGGTTAACACCTCAAGTTGCAGCTTACCTGTCTGCCAGGATGGAGTTCGGAACTGTGAGAGGAGGGAGGAGGCAGAGGGTCCAGGTTGCGGAGCCCGCGATTCCAGAGCGGAGATGAGGTTCATGACTGATGCGTCTGGGGTGGTGCTGCCGGCATGGTGAAGCCCGGTCTCAAACAAGCCCGACAGGCCTAAGACAGAACAAATGAAAAATCCGTTAAGTTTAGAAACCGCAACTTCATTTTGTTTGAAGTGTGCAGGAGGAAAAGAAAAGAGCCTGCATTTATATAGCGCCATTCACAGGCTCAAGATGCCCCAAAGCGCTTCACAGCCAACGAAGTACTTGTCGAAATGTAGTCACCGTTGTAATGTAGGGAACGCAGTAGAAAGTTTGCGCACAGCAAGCTCCCACAAACAGCAACGTGACAATGGCCAGACAACCGCTTTCTGTAATGTTGATGGAGGGATAAATATCGGCCAGGACACTGGACAGAGCGTCCCCGCTCTTCTTTGAAATAGTGCTGCAGGACCCACCCGAGAGAGGAGGTAGGGCTTTGGTTTAAAATCCCATCCGAAAGGGGGCACACCTCAGACAACGCAGCACTCCATCAGACAACGTTGCATTGGAGAGGCAGCCTGGTCTCCAGAATGGGACATGAACCCCACCACCCTTATGAGTCAGAGGCAAGAGGGCGACCCACTGAGCCATGGCTGATGACCGGCTTTTCTTCCGTAAGCCTCTACTTCCTCCACAGCAATGAAGTGGAAATGAGCCTCTGGACACCAGGCCTACTCAATCTCCCAACACTTGCAGGGGCAGGAAGGGGAAATATTAATAGCCACAATGAAGCAAAAATAGTGAAGAGCAAAACAGGCCATGTACAGTCATCGGCAGAGTTTTGATCTCAGATTGCTGCCATTGCCAATGATGGGCCTGTAGCCAATATTTCATTATAATGAGGTGTCTCACACACTCAAAATGTGCCCTCAAGGCATAAACCCAATCATAGAAGAACAACATCTATAACTGCACTGCTGTTAGGCAAAATGTTAATGACAACACTGAAATCTTAAGTGACAGCACTTGGTTGCGTGATGGTGTAGAAACTGCCTTCTATTCCTTAGACAGGTTAGTGCCCTAACCCAGTGTTCTTGCGCGTTTAATGGTTAATCCAATGTCAGTGTGTGAATCAGTCACCTCCTGATTCCCCCAAAGCCTGCCCAACATCTACATGTCAGGAGTGTGTTGGAATACTCCCCACTTGCCTGGATGAGTGCAGCTCCCGCAACACTCAAGAAGCTCGTCACCATCCAGGACAAAGCCGCCTGCTTGGTTGGCACCCCATCCACAAACATTCACTCCCTCCATCCCTGACCAAGTGGCAGCAGTGTGTGTACCATCTGCAAGATGCACTGCAGCAACTCACCAAGGCTCCTTAGACAGCATCTTCCAAACCCACAACATCTAGAAGTACAAGGGCAGCAGATACATGGGAACACCACCACCTGGAAGTTCCGCTCCAAGCCACTCACCATCCTGACTTGGAAATATATCGGCCGTTCCTTCACTGTCGCTGGGTCAAAATCCTGGAACTCCCTCCCTAACAGCGCTGTGGGTGTACCTACACCACATGGACTGCAGCGGTTCAAGAAGGCAGCTCACCACCACCTCCTCAAGGGCAATTAGGGACGGGCAATAAAAATGCTGGCTTAGCCAGTGATCCGACAAACATAGCAAAAAAATAAATAAAATTGCTACTCACCAGCAGGATGATGGTTGGTCGCATAGCCTTGGAGAGGATGGGGCGTCGCATACGCTTGTCTATGCAGGATGTCTGTTTCTGGGTGTGAACTGCGAGATCCGCCATACACCAGACTAGAGAAGAATTACATTTTTAAAAAATTAAGCAGTTATTAAGAAGTGTGCAGTGAAAGGTTGGCATATTGGAAGAAGGAAGGAGTCTTGAACTGGCCTTAGTTACCGACCCCACCCCCCCACCTCCTTGCAGAGAGACGCCAACTGTGGTCGGATAAATTCCTGGAGATTTTGTCACGTGACCTCCCACCTTGAACCGTCCCTGCTCATTGTCATTGGTTAGGGTTGCCAACTGTGATTAAATGTATTCCTGGAGGTGTCACCACATGACTTTCCCCCACGCTCCAGCCATTAGTCGGCCAACACATCCATCCTTGTGACGTACGGCCTCCCTACCCCAATTGGAAAGCAAAAAGACTCATTACCCAACTGGATGATGCTTGACTTCCAGCCAAAACAACTATTTTCCCCCCATTTTCTATATTTTTATATCTGGGAAAGAGGAATGTTCAAAGAAAATGACCAAAAGAAAGGCAATCTTTTTTAATGTCCCGATGATTTATCTCCAGGGTTGCACACAACAGTGTCCTGGAGATTGATCCCCAATTCCTGGAGACTCCAGGCCAATCCTGCAGGGTTGGCAACCCTACCATTTGTTGCCCGACATCTCCATTGTCACGGAGCCTACCCGCACCAATCGGAAAGCAGGCTCCTCGCAACGTGATTGGATGACATCTGGCTGCCAGTTAACAGACTTCTTTTTTTGGCGCACCCCCAACATCTTTACAACAAATAAATAAAGAGGCTCAACAACAATGGAAAATAGAACTCACCGTTTTTAAAATTATTTTTCAAAGCCTCTGTGACTTTTCTCCTGGGTTTTTTTCTCAACAACATTGTGGAGATTAGCCTACAGTTCCTGGAGATTCCAGGTCAGTCCTAGAGGTTTGGCAACCCTAGCGTCACACTCAGAGCCTGGTCCAACCTCACACCTTTTACAGGGAAGCACGAGAGAATTCTCCGCACCTGTCTGGATGAGTGCAGCTCCCACAACGCTCAAGATGCTTGACACCAGCCAGGGCAAATCAGCCCGTTTGATTGGCGCCACATCCACAAACATTCACTCCCTCCACCACCGACGCATGGTAGCAGCAGTGTGTGTACCATCTACAAGATGCACTGCAGGAACTCACCAAGGCTTCTTCGACAGCACCTTCCAAACCCACGACCACCACCATCTAGAAGGACAAGGGCAGCAGATACATGGGAACACCACCACCTGGAAGTTCCCCTCCAAGCCACACACCATCCTGTCTTGGAAATATATCACCGTTCCTTCACTGTCGCTGGGTCAAAATCCTGGAACTCCCTTCCTAACAGCACTATGGGTGTACCTACACTACATGGACTGCATTGGTTCAAGAAGGCAGCTCACCATCAGCTTCTCAAGGGCAATTAGGGATGGGCAATAAATGCTGGCCTAGCCAGTGACACCCACATCCCGTGAATGAATAAAAAAAAGATGCTCAGACTATATATTCTGGCCTATTTCAGCATCTTGTTTTAATGATACAAAGCAGACCTGACACAGGCAACAATTTAACTGGGCTGAACTGACTGCAACAAACAGTGGGCTGTTGTTCACCTCAGATGAGACTGGGCAATTTACTCCACTGCCAGTGTCAAATTCACTTAGTTTCCATTTCTTATCCCTTTTGTGTTGCCCAGTTGCCTGGAATAAGCAGTCGGACTGGTGTCTGGTCAGGCTCCATGTCGGTGGGCCATTGCCCCAAAGGGTTCAAGGTTCACTGCAGAGCCTTGAGCCCATAGTCCAAGCTGACGCCCCCAATAACAGCATGGAGGGAGTTTTTAAAAATTCATTCCTGGGATGTGGGCGTTGCTGGTGAGGCCTTGCTTATTGCCCTTGAGAAGTTGGTGGTGAGCTGCCTTCTTGAACCGCTGCAGTCCATGTGGTGTAGGTACATCCACAGTGCTGTTAAGGGGGGAGTTCCAGGATTTTGACTCAGTGACAGTGAAGGAACGGCGATATATTTCCAAGTCAGGATGGTTAGAGGTTTGGAGGGGAACTTCCAGGTGATGGTGCTCCCTTGTATCCATTGCCCTTGTCCTTCCAGATGGTAGAGGTGGTGGGTTTGGAAGGTGCTGTCGAAGGAGCCTTGTTGAGTTCCTACAGTGTATCTGGGGTGCTGCCTTTCTGATGAAGCATTACACCAAGGCCCCGTCTGCCCTCACAGGTAAAAGATCTCATGGCACTATTTGAACGAATAAAAACCAATGAAAATGTATACTGGTAAATAAGAGAGAGGTGTTGCTGAAGCTTTTCATCTTGCACTCATCAGGACAAACACAAGAATGCCAAATTTCAAACAATCACAACAATTTATACTACAGGAGATATAGAGTGCTGATTGGTTGATAATTCGACTCTAATTAATTGGCTGAGGCGTTGCAATGGAGGCGCAAGGCTTGAACATATTCCTTTTGTTTGCAGAGAACGGGTCCCTGAGAATGAATGTATGTTGCTTCGAGCAAGTATAAATGAGCTATGTTACGAGCTTGACATAAACAATTTTTCTCTGGCAAATTCTGTACATCCAAGCGACCGGTAAAAAAATGCGCAAAACATTTGTATGTTTAAGCTTTGCTTTTATTTATCCAAATGATTAGTGATCAGATTATGAATGATAATTTATATGAGGTTGTTGGTTTTTACTTTATTCCATTGCGACGCTCCTTTTTGGGCTTCACTTGGGTCCAAATCAAAACCTATGTCAACCCCTCGAAAACATTACCTGTGTAAAGGTTGACCCCATGACTTGTGGCCAAAAAAATTGGTTTAAAAACTTTTTGACTTTTATGCAAATATACACAGTAGAAGGTTGATTACTTGGTTCCAGTTGGACCCACTCTTTGCTGCCTAATGACTTAATGCAGGAGGAGGATAACGAGCTCCTTGAACAGTTATGTCAGGAAAATACACAGCAAAATCCCACAAAGAACGAGGGGAGCCACCAGTTAACCTCCTTTCCCAGCTGTGCTGGTTGAGAGAGAAACGTCGCTGCTCTTTGTCTATAGAACAACGGGAGTTTTTTCCCCATTAGGAGGAGGGTTGCCTGATTTAACACAGCCCCTGAACCTCCAACAATGAACTTCCCCTGCACTGCACTGGAGTGACAGTCTTGGGTGTGGAGGGTGCAGTTCACATGCACAATAATTTAATTCAAGGATAAGAGACCCAAGCAACTGAACCAAGCCATCACTTGGAATATACATCTACTTCCTTTAGACTTACTATTCACAGAATCACACAGTGCAGAAGAGGCCCTTCGGCCCATCGAGTCTGCACCGACATGTGAGAAACACCTGACCTACCTACCTAATCCCATTTCCCAGCACTTGGCCCATAGCCTTGAATGATATGACGTGTCAAGTGCTCATCCAGGTACTTTTTAAAGGATCTGAGGCAGCCCACCCTCCCAGGCAGTGCATTCCAGACCGTCACCACCCTCTGGGTAAAGAGGTTTTTCCTCACATCCCGCTAAACCTCCTGCCCCTCACCTTGAACTTATGTCCCCTCATGACTGACCCTTCAACTAAGGGTCTATTCTCTCCTTGCAACCTCTCTACTGTTCTCTCTACCTCCCTCCCTCCCTTTCACGTGTGGCTCCTTCCTGTCTCTCCTCTCCATCGCTTTGGCCTCTCTTCAATTCTTCCCTGCTATCTTCTGTTACCCCCTCCTGCTTTGTGTCACTCTCTAATTCATGCATCATCCCACTGACAACTCTTTATCCTCAGTCCAAGACATCACCCCAAGGGTATTGTTTATTTGCTTAAAACGCACAAAACTAGTCCGGGCTGATGGGGATCTTCATCGAGAAAGTGGGGGAAACTCCTTCAACTAGGGCCAAGAGATTTGAGAGGTATGTGGCCCCTTAGTCTAAGGTGTTCAAGTGAGGGCCAGATCAGCCACGATGGTTATAGCCTTCTTTTCCAAAGAGTCTATCAATAATACACAGGCTCACACTTGTGTCTGGAACAAACTTGCATTTACATAGCACCTTTCACGTCCTCAGGACGTTCCAAAGCTCTTCACAGCCAACAAAGCACTTTTGAAGTGTGGTTGCTGTTGTAATGTAGGAAATGCGGCACCCAATGTGTGCACAGCAAGCTCCCACAAATGGCAACGTGATAATGACCAGATTTTTTTGTTTTATTTTTGCTTTATGGGTTAAAAGTTAAATATTGGCCAAGGCCCCTGCTCTTCTTCACATTTTGGCTGCAGTATCTTTTACGTCCACTTTAGTGGGGAGGTGGAGCTCCGTTTTAATGCTTCGCCCAAAGGACGGCACCTTTGACAGTGCAGCACCCACCCCACCCCCGCCTAGGAGTGTCGGCCTAGATTAACTGCTCAAGTGCCTGGAGTGGAGCTTGAACCCACAACCTGCTCCAACGAAATACTGTGGCCCTCATCCTAAGAAAACTCCACTTTCCTAGGTTCCTGTCTGTTCGTCCGGCCTCGAGACCAAGCACAGAGAAGGCGGCCTGACGCGTGCCAGAGTCCAACAGGAACAACACCAGAAAGATAAGGCTGATGGCACTCAACTCCAGTATTATCACTGGTAGGTGAGATCTGCACAGGCTAAATATTACTATTAGCGCTATCAGCAAATGCAACACAATTCTAGCCTCACGTTACTTCTAGAGAAGCTGCGCTGTGAGATTAATCCAGTCAGCCTCCAAAACCAGCAGTCAAGTGTCACAGAACCACTTATGGTGTCTGTGGACCTCTCTCCCACCTTTCCCTATCCACTTGACGTCGTGGTCTTGATCTCTGCCTCTTTTACACAGCAGCTTACACGTCAAGTTAATCATTGCCTCGCACGTCAATAGCTCCGAGGCGAATGACCCACTCATTGAGCCACTTTGCAGGAATCAACCCCAAAGTCTCAACTGGCCTCAGTACCCCAGGCCACAGGGAGAGGAGAGAAAGTCTGCCATCGCTGCCACTTTCCAGTGGTGGCTGCTGCAAAAGGCAAGGCCAGAAGCTTTAAAAGAAGACAGGCTGGGACTGAGCACCATTGGTCTAATAAGCGGCCAATAAAGACTTGCATTTCTATAGTGCCTTTCGCAACCTCAGGATGTCCCAAAGCACTTTACAACAATAAAGTACTTTTGGAATGCAGTCACTGTCGTGATGTAGGAAGTGCAGTCGCCATTTTGCGCACAGCAAGCTCCCACAAACAGCAACGTGATTACATCCAGGTAATTCTGTTTTTTTTTTAAAAAAAGGTGATATTGGTTAAGGAATAAATACTGGCCAGGACTCAGGGGAGAATTCCCCTGCTTACACATTTGCTAAAGCACTAGATGATGGCATTCTGTATGGAACTACATCCCGGCAAGGGCCGGTGTACTCCGGACAGGAATAAGCTTGGCAAAGAATAAAACCAACGATTTTTCAGCACTTGCAACATGGGTAGACATTATACCCCATAAGAGCAACAGGAGCTGAATTCTCTGGGAACGTTCGTGGAATTTAGAACCCAAACTCTACTTCAAGAGCACCGACACCCGAGTCCGCCCTCAGCTAGGCCGCCTGATTCGCCTCTGGGTCAGTATGTCACGAGTTCAACTCCCACTCTCTACAGATTTGTGTTCCAAACCCACGTCAACACTAATACATAAATACAAGTCTTTCTTTTTACACAGCTCCCAGGGTTAGAGAAAATTTGCTCGTAGTCTCTATACAGTGAATCCATTGGTTGTGATTCCTTCACAGTCAAATAGCCTACAAACATTATTGGTCGAGGGGCTAACATGTTTAATGGCTGGTTGTGATAGAAGATGTTGCATACGTGCAAACATAAATAGGATGCATTCAGCCCTCCATTTCGCTCGGACATTCAATACGATCATGGCTGATCTTCTGCCTGAACTCAACTTTCTCGCCCTGTGCCCAAATCCCCCGATTCCCTGCGACACCTTCAGCCTTAAATATACTCAATGATGGAGCATCCACAACCCTCTGGAGTAGGGAATTCCTAATATTCACAACCCTTTGAGTGAAGAAATTTCTCCTCATCTCAGCCCTAAATGATCGATCCCTTAACCCCGACTATGCCCCCATGTTCTGAATTCCCCAGCCAGGAACTGGCGGGTCACATCAAACAGCATGTCCCAGCTGCTGTTCGCAACAGACAAGGTGCAGACCATCCCCAACCAGTCCATGCTTTAAAAACACAAAGAATCACATCTAATTTTGGTCCGTGATTGGACGACGTTTGCTAAGTAATCCTCAGCGTACTGAGAATTTTGCTGACAACCAATTTACGATTGTCAGTCAGGCGGACGGTGTGGCGCATTTTGCGTGTACTGGAAGCTACACATATGAATACACTGGGTCCTGTTCTTTGCAGACAGAAGGAACATGTACACACATTGCGGTCTGCTTCAGCTAAACAAAATAAGCGACAGCCGTTCGCTGACTCATTCCTCGGGGCAATGCCTTGACCAATCAGGGTCAAGCTGCCTGGCTTAAATTTCAAACAATGCTTGGTAGTTAAATGTCAGTCACCATCACTGGTGCATTCTCCATGGCAACGCCTCCACCAATCAGAGTCCACTTGCTAACCAATCAGCACTCTCTTCACATACAGTATAAAGTGTTATTTTTTCCCTTATTCTTGCGAAATGTCCTGATGAGTGCAAGACAAAAAGCTTCGACACGTCGCCTTTTTCAGCAATAACCTAATGCAACTTCGCTGTACGACCTCCAATGCAAAGATATAAATATGGAGACCAGAGCTGCATGCAGTACTGTGTTCTCACTGGGGCCCTGTACAATCGATGACAAACGCATACATACGGTCTAGTGCAAGAAAGCAGCGGCAGCTAATCTGGTACGATGTGGACAAGGGGAAACCTACATGTGCTTTATTGCACGCTCAAAAAAAAACCCCAAGTTCTTAATTACTGGTTGTGGATTAGCCCCTTTCTGCACAGCACACACACAGCAGCGGGAGGAACAATTGGTTAATCTGGAACAGGGTGAGGGCGGACAGTGACGTCTGCAGGCACCATCCGGGGATGGTCGCGGTTTAACATCTCATCAGGAGCATGACACCTCCAGCTAAACACGCTCTCATCAGCCACAGTTCTACGATAGGGTGAACCCACAAAGTTCCGATGCAGACAGGAGTTACTAATTGAGCCAAGTTAACTTTCATAATATACCCTTTCCCCACATATAGATCGCTCTACTTCCAACTGCACCTCCCTGTTATTTTTCTGTAAATCTTTCCAATTCCTTCAAAGAACAAAGAAAAGTACAGCACAGGAACAGGCCCTTCGGCCCTCCAAGCCTGCGCCAATCATATTGCCCGTCAACTAAAACATTTTGCACTTCCGGGGTCCATATCCCTTTATTCCCATCCTATTCATGTATTTGTCAAGCTGCCTCTTAAACACCACTATCATACCTGCTTCCACCACCTCCTCTGGCAGCGAATTCCAGACACTCACTACCCTCTGCGTAAAAAACTTGCCCCGCACATCTCCTCTATAGTTTTCTCCTCTCACCTTAAATCTATGTCCCCTAGTAATTGACTCTTCCACCCTGGGGAAAAGCTTCTGACTATCTACTCTGTCCATGCTACTCATAATTTTGTAAACTTCTATCAAGTCGCCCCTCAATCTCCGTCGCTTTAGTGAGAACAATCCGAGTTTCTCCAACCTCTCCTCATAGCCAATAACCTCCAGACCAGGCCTTCTGTTTAGTAACTTCCTCCTGCCAACTATAAAAGTAGGGAAGTCTTACTACAACTGTTCAAGGCCTTGATAAGACCATATGTAGAGCAGCGTGCGCAGTTTTGGGCTTAAGGAAGAATATACTTGCATTAGAAGGAACTGAGAGAAGATTCATTAGGCTGATTGCTGGGATGAGGCGGGTTGCCTTTTGAGGGAAGGTTGCGCAGGTTGGGGCTATACTCATTCGGGTTCAGAAGAACGAGAGGTGATGTTATTGAACCATAGGAGATTCGGAGGGGACTTGACAGGGTAGACACTAAGGGGATGTTTTCCAGTATGAGGGAATCTAGATCGAGGAGACATGGTTTCAGAATAAAGGGTCACTCATTTAAGACGGAGATGAGGAGGAATTCCTTCTCTCAGAGGGTCGTCAGTCTTTGGAATTCTCTACCCCAGACAGCAGTAGAGGCTGGGTCATTGAATAAATTCAGATTTTTGATCTAGAAGGGAGTCAAAGGTTGGGGGTTGGGGGTGGCAGGTAGGAAAGTGGAATTGAGGCCACAATCAGATTAGCCATAACCTTGTTGAATGGCAGAGCAGGCTCAAGGGGCCAAATGACCTACTCCTGCTCTTATGTTCTTCTGTCCTCCCACTGAGCCATTCTCTCTGAGCCTTTGTTACTCCCTCCTCCTCCTCTCCGATACTTCATCTTCCTCGCTGCCACTGTGTCCATAGTTTCTTCACACAACTCCACAATGCACAGTCCAACTGGATTGTGTGTGTCTGGTAAATGTATTTGCTTAACAAACACATAACCAGCCACTACTCTGAGCCCTGACAATCAGAGGCATGTTCCTGTGACATTTGTTCTTCACTTGTTCTACATTATTAATGTGGTCTATGTCTTAATCTGTCTGTTTAAGGTGTCTTCGTGTCTGTCTTAAAATTACCTCTGCATAAATCCTGGAGTGGGGTGGGGGGAATGTTTATATTTAAGTGAATATCCTTTCCCAAGGGGGCCCGTGGGAAACGCTGGCGCGATACTGAGCTTTGAGTGTCCTGTGTTCAATTTGCGTCCGTGCCATGTCACCTGATCTGTGGAACCCGCAGACTGAAGAGGGGCAAGCAGCCAGAATTCCAACTGTTCACAATCGCAAACCTGCAGCTCTCTGCTACAGCAGGCCCATTTGTGGATCTGGCTCAGCCTTGACGGCCTCCACAGTTGATCAGCCAACTCACCAACTAAGTTTGTATTAGTGAGGTGCCATAGCGAGAACTGGCTCCAGGAAACGGGAATTTTTTTTTTTAACCATATTAGAAATCTTTCATCTGTGAGCACTGCCACTATAAATAGTTGCGCCCACATTTATAACAAATCGCCTATGTAAACAGGTCACACTGTATTTACAGCCTCCCACCAGAGGTGGCGTGATACTGCCTCAGTTTAATGTCTCCATACTCTTCAGCATTTAGTACAGAAAAGCTTCTTCTCTCCAATGCTTCTCAAGCGGCTCCAATTTTAACTATTTTATTACCAATAATGACAAAATCCAAACATTAAATCAATGAGAATGGAATGTATAATAAGGGCGTACATTTATATGACGCCTTTCAAGACCTAAGGACATCCCAAAGATTTTACAGTTAAGTACATTAGTGTAGTCATTAATGCAATGCAGTAAACCCGGCAGCCAATTTGCACACAGCAAGCTCCCACAAACAGCAATGCGGCAATCACCAGATCATCTGTTCTTGTTTATTCATGTAGGTTGAGGGATTAATATTGACCCCAGGACACCAGGGAGAACACTCCTTTCACATCTTCAAAATGGTGGCCATAGGATTTTGAAAGAGAGTGGGATCAGAGAGTAGGTGGGCCCTAGTTTGACATCTCACTTGAGAAACAGCACCTCCAAAACCCTGAAGTGGGACTTAAGCTCACAACCATCTGACTCAGAGATGGGTGCGCTACACATTGGGCCACAGCTGACTGCAACATGGGGCCAAACCAAGTTTGTGCTTCCTGATCCAGGTATATCCGGCTCTATAGCCCCGCTGCAGCTGGAGACTACAATCGGAAACTGCACGCACAACGTGACTGGAGACACACTCGATTGTGTGTGGAGGTGATCTTCCCCCCCTTCCCCTCATGTCTAAGTAAACAAGCACACAACCTAGGACAAGGTGGCAAAAAAATGGATCCATCTCATTTTGTTGCTATAGTTGCACTGAGATCATTTCGTGCAAACACACAATTCAACAACCACTGACGTTTCACAAGTCCGTCGAGTTCGGAGTAAAACAGGCATTGGGATAAGGCTGAGTGAGGGCACCAACACTCACTGAGTGCACGTCTTACAACACAACTGATGGCCGGTTATTTTAGATCTCCAGTCACCCACCCCCAGTGTTGCCAACGCTACTCAGGAGCATTCCTGGAGGCTTCATCACATGATCTCCTAGCCCCACCCCCACACTCCCACCATTGGTCCACCCTCTAGGCACCATTGCCTTCCCACAGCTAATTGGAAAGCTGGCAGATTCTGTCACCCAATTAATCTTGACTGTTTGGGGGTTGTGAGGGCTGTGCGGTGGGGGGTGATGAGGAGCTCCAATGGTCCGGTTCATCCATGAAGCAGCAATCACTGTAAGATTGCCGCTCCGCTCTTATCTGCACCCTCCCCAATGTTGCTCCACGTGTCTGGCCGGCTCTTCCAAGGCCAGTTTCTTCGGAATTGGGGAGCGTATAGTCGCATGCAGAACTCCATCGTAGCACTAGAGCGTTGGGCAGAGAGAGGCCACTGAGTGGGTTGTCTTATGAGGAAAGGTTGGACAGACTGGGCTTGTTTCTACTGGAAAAGTGAAGGGGTCACTGGGTTGAAGTATACAAGATCCTGAGCGACCTTGACAAGGTGGACATGGAAAGGATGTTTTCCTCTTGTGGGTGAGTCCAGGACTAGGGGGGCACTGTTTTAAAATTAGGGGTCGCCCTTTTAGGGCAGAGACGAGGAGACATTTTTTTCTCTCAGAGGGTTGTGCGACTTTGGAACTCTCTGCCTCAAGAGGAGGTGGAGGCGGAGTCATTGAATATTTTTAAGGCAGAGGTAGATAGATTCCCTTGGCTAACAGGAATCTAAGGTTACTGGGGGTAGATGGGAATGTGGAATTCAAAACGCAAGGAGATCTATGGTTCTATGAATAAATTGGATAGATACATGGATGGGAGAGGTCTGGAGGGTTATGGACTTGGTGCAGGTCAATGGGACTAGCAGAATAATATTTCAGCACAGTCTAGAAGGGCCGAATGGCCTGTTTTTCTGTGCTGTAGTGTTCTATGGTTCTATGGAGATCAGCCATGATCTTATTGAATGGCGAAGCAGGCTCGAGGGGCCAAATGGTCTACTCCTGCACCTATTTCTTATATTTCTTACTCGCTGTTTATATACTAGCTACCATAAGGAAAGTTTAAATGTCCAGTGTGAGTGTTAGTGAATGTGTGGGGTGATAGGGTCAGTAGGGTGGGTGAGGTAAGTGGGTAAGCGATAGGATGGCAAGCGGGTGAGTGGAGGGGTAGTCGGATTGGGTTGGGGCAGGGTAGGGGGGTGTAGTCAGAGGATTCAGTGAGGGTGACTGGGGAGGTCTAGTTCTATAGCTACCCAGGAGTCAGACTAGGATTTTCCTGTCTAACATCTTCTGGCTAACTATCCAGGTAAGTCGGAAATATTTGGAGGGTCCCAGGGAGCAGGGGAATTGCCTGTAGGAAGTTCAAACTTCCCATTGAGGTCAGCATGTCAGGACTTCCACAGGGTCCAGACGTGCATCTTGGCTCGTATATCCGGTCTCTGACAATCTGGAGACCGGAAGATCTGGGCCAATATTTTTAGCAAATTGATTATGAAGCGTTTAAAGAAAATAATTTTTAAAATGACACAATTTTCTCTCATGGCTCCTATGATATTTCTCCAGAATTGTTCACACCAGAGTAACCTTCAACTTTTGGTGATTCCAAAACTGTTGACATTTATCACCCCTGCTGACCTTGGGCTGGGAGTAACTTTTCCCTGGCAACCCTTTCATTCTGCCCTCGGTGGGAGTCAGGCCCTTGGCTTTCAAACATTGGCCTTTGAGGTTATCGGATCTCTGTACGCGTTGACTTTTGTCAATACTCCAAAATCTCTGCAAATGCCCTTTCAAGTATCTGAGACTGTCTTTTACTGCTTCCCAGCCTTTGCAATGGACGCCCATACCAACAACACAGAAAGGTTTTAAGATGTACAACCTCCATTACAGATCCTTGCAGGCCCCAAAATGTCCACCATACTGGTCCTTTCCAGTGGAGGTCAAAGGGCAGCAACCAGGAAAGTCGAACCCCAGTTGTCCTTTCTCAACCCTGACCTTGGGGCAGAGGCTAACTCGCTGTACAAGTGCAAGATGCCGCTGTGCACTGAGATTCACTCGGCAAGGGCCAGTGTTTGAGCCTCGGTTCTTCCCGCTGTGTGACTGAGTGACTGGGGGAGGCGGCACCAACAGGATGTCTCCCTCAGTGGTCGCTCTGGGAGCTTTTTTTTTTCCCTTATTTGTGAAGAGACTCTGAAAGAAAGACCCAGCAGTTAAACGGTGCCTCGTTGCACAGCCTTGGGGAACACCTCGAGACGCTTCATACACAACAAACTACTGCTGTTCTGTCGGCCAAACGCGGCAGCCATTTTGCACCCAGTGAGAGAAGGGAATAAGTGGCAGATATGTTTCTGGTGGTGCTGATTGTGGGTGAACAGTAAGCCCCATGAGAATCAATACTCTTCTCTGAATACAGTCAGTGGATTTTCATGTCTACCCAAGTGGGAGGGGGCGGGGTTTGTTTATTTTTTAAGAAGTATCTTGCAATGATCTATTGATACCTGGAATACAGGGTCCTGTTCAGCTACCTGTGTTGGGTAGTGTGTTACCAACCCTCTAGGGTTGCCCTGGAGTCTCTAGGAGTTCAATATTCATCTCCTGGATACTGCTACAAGAAAAACCATGGAGGCAGCAAAAATTGCTTTCTTCACCCCCCCACCCCCTTTTTAAAAAAAATTTTCTCACAAAGGTATTGGAAGGTGGGGAATTAAAGATGTTGACTGATCAGGGCATCACATGATGAAATCTCCAGGAACACATCCAGCCAGAGTTGGCAACCATAGAGTTTAATCTTATTTTGACAAACAGACACCTGGGCAGATGCTTGGACACATTTCGCTCACTCAGAGGCGAACCATTCCATTGTGTGTGTCCTGGCTGACTTCTGCAAATTTAGCAAATTAATAACCATGTCCCAATTTTGTAAACTGTAATCCAACATGGATAAGACTACTTAAGCAAGCTTGTGCAAGGGCTTTTGATGGAGTGGGTCATGAGTTGTTGAGCCATTCAGCCTAGAATATTCCAGTTTCAATTTACACTATTGCCAGGCTCACATTTATTTAAGTCGCTCCTGGGATAATGGCGGCAAGGTGGGGATTTATTGCCTCCTCCCCGGTTGCCAAAGAGGGGTTGGGAGGTAGTGGTATGAGCTGCCACCTTAATCTGCAGGTCACAATTTTTGATACATCAGGGCGGTTCACTAGCCCCCTGCAGAGAGCCAGTGAGAGTCAACCACATTGGCGTGGGACTGGAGTCACTTATAGGCCCAGACTGGGGTTAGGACAACTGGTTTCCTTATTCCTTATATTTATTTATTCTTTCATGCAATGTGGGCATCGCTGGCAAGGCCAGCATTTGATGCCCATCCCTCTTTGCCCTTGGACTTAAGAGGCTTGCTGGGTCACCTCAGAGGGCAGTTAAGAGACAACCAGATTAATGTGGATCTGGAGTCACATGTAGGCCAGACCAGGTAAGGATGGCAGATTTCTCTCTCTCAAGAGCATTAGTGAGCCAGATGGGTTTTTATGACAATCGATGATGGTTTCATGACAATTGATGATGGTTTCATAGTCACCGTTACTGAGACTAGCTTTCAATTCCAGAATTGTTAATTAATTGAACTTAAATTCCACCAGCTGTAGTGGTTGGATTTGAACCCGTGTTCCCAGAGCATTAGCCTGGGCCTACCAACTCCCCTTAAAAACATTAGAGTGAGCCAGTCGGGAATTTAGAGCAATCTGATGGCTACAGGTCACTTTTACTGATATTTTCCAAATGTTATTCTGACAATTCCAATTCTCAAACAGCTCTGATGGGATTTGAATTTAAGGTCTCCGGATTAATAGTCCAATAACATAGTCACGAGATTACCATGAAACAAATCGTAATCCGACACAGGTTATACATCAAAGAAAGCTAGTCACTTCCTGTTTCTTTTGTGACAATCATTTGGGCCTCTGCTCAAGAACAGGAGCTGGGGATTTACAAGCAACCGCCAACCTACAGCAGCAACTGCCAACTAGTCTTGGTTTACAAGCAATCGTCAACCTTCAGCAACATCTGCCCAACTAGTCTTGGTTTACAAGCAACTGTAAACCAGCAGCAACATCTGCCTCTAACTAATCTTGGTTTACAATCAACTGTCAACCTACAGCAACATCTGCCTCTAACTAGTCTTGGTTTACAAGCAACCGTCGACCAGCAGCAACATCTGCCCAACTAGTCTTGGCTTACAAGCAACCTCCAACCTACAGCAACATCTGCCTCTAACTAGTCTTGGTTTACAAGCAACTGTCAACCAGCAGCAACATCTGCCATTAACTAGTCTTGGTTTACAAGCAACCGCCAACCTACAGCAACATCTGCCTCTAACTAGTCTTGGTTTACAAGCAACCGTCAACCAGCAGCAACATCTGCCCAACTAGTCTTGGTTTACAAGCAACCGTCAACCTACAGCAACATCTGCCTCTAACTAGTCTTGGGAAGTGCACACTTGGACCACTTTCCCCACTGAGTAGCTTGAACGGGGATTTGGCAGGGAATGGCCAGGTTAAAGCATGCCCACAGCCAAGCATTATAATTGTGCTCCAGGCTCCACATCACCAGGGAGCAATGCCACGGGAGATCACCTTGTTTTAGAATAAAATTACACCGATGGCATTGTATTCTAATGCTGTGCCTCAAATGACCTTCTTAATTTATCCTGACAGATTGCTGCCACTCTTCTAACTCTCAGATTGACAGAGCTGTAACCACCGACACTTCACATAACCCGACATGCTCTCTCGACCAAACTTGCGTTTATATAGCGCCTTTCATGTGGCAGAATTCCACAAGATCAGGCAAAATTGGGCACTGAGCTGCACACAGAAATATTAAGACAGGTGGTGGAAAGCTTAGTCAGGGAGGTAGGTTTCAGGGGAGGAGAGAGGCGGGCAGGTTTTAGGGAGGGAATTCCAGAGCTCAGAGCCTTGGCAGCTGAAGGCAGGGTCACCGATTGTGGAGCGATTAAAATCGGGGATGCCCAAGGGGCCGCTCCAGGCGCAGCCTAAATTCAGAATGAGAAATATACATTGATACTGCTCCGACAAAAAGGCATGGTGGTGGCGCAGTGGTTAGTGCTGCTGCCTCATAGCTCCAGGGACCTGGGTTCGATCCTGACCTCGGGCGTTTGTCTGTGTGGAGTGTGCATGTTCTCCACGTCTTGGTGTGGGTTTCCGCCAGGTGCACCGTCCAAAGACGTGCTGGTTAGGTGGAGTGGCGACAGTAAATTGCCCCTTGGTGTGCATGTAAGTGTGCACCCTGTGACGGACTGGCATCCCATCCTGGGTGTACCCTGCCTCATGCCCACTGCCCGCCAGGATAGGCTCCAACTCCCTCCGACCCTGAATTGGATAAAGCGGTTCTGGAAAAGTGAGTTTGAGTAACCTCACCTTGTAAGTTAACCTCCGGTTAAATTTATTTGAATAACAAGGTCATCGACCTGAAACGTTAACTCTGTTTCTCTCCCCACAGATGCTGCCAGACCTGCTGAATATTTCCAGCATTTTCTGTTTTTATTTTTAATTATACTGCTGAATGCTTTTGCTTTGTTGAAAGGGACATTGCGTGAGTGTTTAATACACCCACTGTTACACTTTGCTGACATCTTTAACAGCAACAATGACAAATGTGATAGTTGCACCTCCAGATTCACATTCCAAATAAATTAAAGATTCTTTATTTAAGTAAAATAATTAAAGGGTGCTCCCCCAATTGTCTCGTTGGCAAAGGCACTGTTCTGGGTACTACCTTACTGTACTAGAAAGCAGGGTACAGGCTCTCTTCCTGTGGAGTTCGCTGATTTCATCCACTGTTGGGCAAAAGGGTTTGAGGGCTTTTTTTAAAAAAAATTCTTTCATGGGATGTGGGTGTCGCTGGCAAGGCCGGCATTTGTTGCCCATCCCTAATTGCCCTTGAACGGAGTGGCTTGCTAGGCCTTTTCGGAGGGCAGTGCATTGCTGTGGGCCCGGAGTCACATGTAGGCCAGGCCAGGTAAGGACAGCAGATTTCCTTCCCTCAAGGACGTTCGTGGACCAGATGGGGTTTCTACAGCAATCGATGATAGTTGTCATGGTTACGTTACAGAGACCAGCTTTCAGTTCCAAATTTATTCATTCATTGAAGTTAATTTCCACCAGCCACGTGGTCGGATTTGGACCCATGTCCCCAGAGCATTAGTCGGAGCCTCTGGGTTTTTACTCCGGCGACATTACCACTATACCAACAGGGAATGATGGGAAGGGAATGGCCAACATTCCTACAACTGATCATCGTTTGGTGATTCGGGCTACAAGATCTGCATCTTCCTTTAGGAATGCGCCCCAATGATACGCTCCAATGTCAAGTAAGGATACGGCAGCACAGTGATTACATTACTGAACTCGTAATCCAACAGCCTGGATTCATCGCCTGGAGTCACAAGTTCGAATCTCAGCCCGGGCAACTCAATTAATAAAATAAATTTGAAATGAGAGCCTAGTGTCAGTAATAACTGATCAGGAAGGTGCCGGATTGTCATAGAAACCCATCAGGTCCTTGAGGGAAGGAAATCTGCCGTCCTTACCCAGTCTGGCCTACACGTGACTCTAGGCCCACAGCCATGTGACTGCCTCTTAACTGCAAGGAGGTGGCTCACCTTGAGGGCAAATGGGGAGGGCAATAAATGCCACCCTTGCCAGTGATGCCCACAATCCAAGAATGAATAAAACAAAAACTCTCCCACCTGTTGCACGGCCGTATGGCTAAGGTGACCGAGGGTTTTGGATCAGGTGGTGGGGGGTCAGAACTTGGAGGGGACAAAGAAACAAGATCTAAGGAACAGGGCGATATCATTTCCAACACTGCACCTTCAGGACCAGTGAGCCAATCCAGCCTTGACCAGAGAACGGAAGGGTTTCTGCTTGCTGCTGTTACAGGACAGGCTTACTTCAGTTCAGCAACAAATTGGAATCTCACTCAAACCTGCTGCGATAATTGCAGTGTGAATTGGAAACGTCAAATTCATTTTCACAGGGGATTTTTCTGAAGCTGAAAAGAAACTTGACTCTGTATCTAACCCCGTGCTGTACCTGTCCTGGGAGTGTTTGATGGGGACGGTGTAGAGGGAGCTTTACTCTGTATCTAACCCCGTGCTGTACCTGTCCTGGGAGTGTTTGATGGGGACAGTGTAGAGGGAGCTTTACTCTGTATCTAACCCCGTGCTGTACCTGTCCTGGGAGTGTTTGATGGGGACAGTGTAGAGGGAGCTTTACTCTGTATCTAACCCCATGCTGTACCTGTCCTGGGAGTGTTTGATGGGGACAGTGTAGAGGGAGCTTTACTCTGTATCTAACCCCGTGCTGTACCTGTCCTGGGAGTGTTTGATGGGGACAGTGTAGAGGGAGCTTTACTCTGTATCTAACCCCGTGCTGTACCTGAGAGGGTAAAACACCATTCAGCAGCAGCATTGACAGCTCTCCCCTCTATAAACACAACAATAAAACATGAAAGCTGGGGATTTATTGTGCCAATTCTCTTTACTGTCCTGTAGTGGGCCTGAAATACTGGAATAGAGGCAAAGTTACAGTCGCATTCCATGCCAGCATTGAAGTCAATTAATGCAGCCAATTGCCCACCCAACCCAAGATCAGCCACCTCTTGGGAGACTCGATCTATGTGGCCCAAACTAGTGTGCGCATAGGGAGAGCCACAAGTGGGGGATCTACTGACCCTCGTAGCGCACAGTTGATTTTCTTTCAAAGCTTTCCAGTCAGAAGCAGAGAGAGTAAAACAAACCACGGAACATACAGTATAAAAACAGACCTTTCAGCCCAAGTCATTAATGCCTATCCTGAAGAAGGATCAGAGGTGATTTTATTGAAACACACAAGATTTTGAGGGGGCTTGACAGGGTAGATGCTAAGAGGATGTTTCCCCTCATGGGGGAAGCTAGAACTAGGGAGCACAGTTTCAAAATAAGTGATCTCCCACATTCAAGACGGAGATGAGGAGGAATTTCTTCTCTCAGAGGGTTGTTAGTCTTTGGAATTCTCTTCCCCAGAGACCAGTGGAGGCTGGATCATTGAATATATCCAAGGCTGAGTTGGACAGATTTTTGATCGACAAGGGAATCCAGGGTTATGGGGAGGTCAGGCAGGAAAGTGGAGTTGAGGCCACGATCAGATCAGCCATGATCTTATTGAATGGTGGAGCAGACTCGAGGGGCTGAATGGCCTACTCTTGCTCCCATATCTTATGTTCTCATGCTGCACATGAGCTTCCTCCACCTCACTCTATCCCATTCCTTTCTCCCTCTCCAGTTCATCTGGCTTCTCCTTAAATGCTGTAAACAATAAAGCTGCTTGGAGCCATTTCATTTTAAAAATATTAACTAAATAATTATAATACAATTTTAAACACGAGTCTGAACATTGCTCAACTCTTCACCCAGTCACTGTCCTCTGGCACCATCTGGCGAGTTGCTACTGTCCTTCCAAAGGGAACTTGGCAAGGTTCAGGGTGAAGGGAACATTTCCAGTTCGACAGACCCAGCTCCCAGTTGGCCCCAGTTGTGAGGATGATCGTGTGGGCGACCATCATAATCCTGCCCATGCCCTGACTCGTGCCGGGTCCCATTTACCCCAACCCTGTGCCCAGCTCAGTTCCTTGGGGGAGTCAGAGGGATTCCCCCGGACCTGACTTTATTTTCTGGTCTACGCCCCATTACCACTCCCCTGGGCTATTGCATCATGAAATCTTTTGTCTGTTAATCTCTCCTGCCCTCCGCCCAATCACAGGCTTTCCTTTTTGTTCTTACTGGCCCCCACCTGTTCCACTGACTTAACAACGTTCACATTTCTATCTTTCTTGAGTTCCGATGAAAGTTCACTGAGCTGAAACGTTAACTCTGTTTTCTCTCCACAGGTGCTACCTGACCTGCTGAGTTACTTCTGGCATTTTTTTTGCTTTTCTTTCAAATTTCCAGCATCCACGGGATTTTGCTATTTTATTAGAGGAATTCCCCAGAAATTTATCCGGAATTGTCTATAGATTTTTATCCCATTTCTTCCGTGGGAGTGAACAATCTCATCACTAGCTAGCCATGAAATTTGTGATGTCCTTATGCATCCCCCACTCACATTTTTTCATTCCAGCTTTGCTCTTCCATCCATGCAATTTATACATCCTTAAAAACCTATTATTTATTTACTTATGCTTGCAGGTGGGAAGGTACTTGTGCAACTGAATGGACAGATGACAAAGCGAGCCAAATAGCCTCTCTCATCCACACTTATCTTCAGACTGTTTGCATTCGACCCGCACAAGTGCCAGGCAATGACCATCTCCAACAAGAGAGAGTTGAACTACCTCCGGTTGACATTCAATGGCACTACTCATTGCTGAATCCCCCACTATCAACATACTGAGGGTTACCATTGACCAGAAGCTGAACTGGACCAGCCATATAAATACTGTGGCTACAAGAGCAGGTCAGAGGCTGGGAATTCTGTGGAGAGTAGCTCACCTCCTGACTCCACAAAGCCTGTCCACCATCTACAAGGTCCAAGTCAGGAGTGTGATGGAATACTCTCCACTTGCCTGGATGAGTGCAGCTCCAACAACACTTGAGAAAATCAACACCATCCAGGACCGAGCAGCCCACTTGATTGCCACTCCATTCACTCCCTCCACCACTGATGCACAGCGGCAGCAGTGTGTACCATTTACAAGACGCACTGCAGTAACTCACCAAAGCACCTTCAACAGCACCTTCCAAATTTGAGGCCTCAACCACCTACAGCACCACCTCCAAGTTCTTCTCCAGCCACTCACCATCCTGACTTGGAAATATATCGCCGTTCCTTCACTGTCGCTGGGTTAAAATCCTGGAACTCCCTCCCTAACAGCACTGTGGATGTACCTGCACCACTCGGACTGCAGAGGTCCAAGGTGGCAGCTCACCACCACCTTCTCAAGGAGCAATTAGGGTTGGGTAATAAATGTTGGCCTTGCCAGCAACTCTCTCATCACAAGGACGAAGAAAAGAGTCTTTGACCTGGAGCCGAGCTTCGGACCCCATGTCCTCTCCTTCACAAAGGCCACCCACAATATTCTGTCTCTGTCCCTGCCTCAGCTCATCTGCTGATGAAACCCTCACTGCGTGCTTTTGCTTCCTCCAGATTTGACTATTCCGAAGCTCTCCTGGTCAGCCTCATCGCTTCCACCATCCATAAACTTCTGCTCCTTTAAGACTCTGCTGCTACACCCTAACTCGCACAACGTCTCGTCCACCCATCATCCCTGTCATCGGGCCGCTCTAGCAATGCCTCCAATTTGAAATTCTCAACCTCTAGCTCAAATCCCTCCATGGCCTCGCACCCCTCCCTGTCCCTGTAAACTCCCCAGCCCCACAGCCCTCCAAGATCTCCGCGTTCCTCCAATTCTGGCCTCTTGCACATCCCCCTTCTTCCTCCAGCCAAGCCTTCTAGGCCCCAAGTTCTGGAATTCTCTGTCGAAACCTCTCCACCAACATCCCCCCCACCCCCCTCTCTCTCTCTCTCTCTCTCTCTCTCCTCCTTTAAGGTGTTCCATAAACCTCTTTGGCAAAGTGTTTTCATTACTTGTTTCTTCACAGGATGTGGATGTCACTGGGCAAGGCCAGCATTTGTCGCCCATCCCTAATTGCCCTTGAACTGAGTGGCTTACTAGGCCATTTCAGAGGGCAGTTAAGGGTTAACCACATTGCTGTGGGTCTGGAGTCACATGTAGGCCAGACCGGATAAGGACGGCAGGTTTCCTTCCCTAAAGGACATGAGTGAACCAGATGGGTTTTTATGACAATGTTTCACGGTCACCATTACTGAAACTAGCTTTTGGTTCCAGATTTTTTTTTATTAATTAAACTTCAATTCCACCAGCTGCCAAAGTGGGATTTGAACCAACGTCCCCAGAGCATTAACCTGGGCCTCTGGGTTACTAGTCAAGTGACATTAACACTACGCCACCATGTCACCTAGAGGTGACCCTGGTGGCAGCCATCCTAATGTCTCCTCCATCTTTACCTCAGTGAGGCGAGAGTGGCGACCTGAGTAGGACTGGGACACAGAACATTCCGGACATCCCACAAAGACGCGGACATAGCTAGGACCCATGCGGGTCCTGGTAGCAGCACCTTGTTTTTGGTGGAAGTGAATGGAGTTGGAGGAGAAGTTGTCCAATTTGAGAACCAGTTCAGGCAGGTGGAGGAGGACAGAGCTGGATGGAGGCCATTTGGGCCTTCATCCCAGGGAGAAGCAGAGGGTTCTCGGGCTGGTGAAAGGTCATCGACCCGAAACGTGAGCTCTGTTTTTCTCTCTCTCCGCCAGTGCCGCCTGACTTGCTGAGTTCTTCCAGCATTTTCACCCAATCACAATAGCTAACAGGGCAGAAGGAGGCCATTCGGCCCATCACGTCTGCACCGGCTCTCCAAAAGGGCGATTCATCCAGTGCCATTCCTCCGCCTTTCCCCTGTAACCCTGCACATTCTTCCCTTTTCAGGTGACTGTCTAATTCCCTCTTGGTACTTTCCCACTGAACCTGCCTCCACCTGGCTCTCAGGCAGCGCATTCCAGGCCGGAACCACCCGCTGCGTTAAAAAAAAAAAGCTTTTCCTCATATCTCCTTTTGCTTCTTCTGAAAAAGACCCCAAATCCTTTTTTACTCTGATGGTCTCGCCACAGAGGTGGAAACTCAACCTGAGCCTGTCACGGCTATCTGTGCTTTGGCCAGAAAGTCCCTAGTTCGTGATCCCAACCAAGTTCTCAGATGGGAGCATTTCAATGGACCTCGGGGATCCAGTTTCCAGTGAGCATTACGGGACAATTTCTTGGGATTTTGGGTGCATCCCGTGGGTTTTATTTTTCCTAGGCGATTCGAAATTATATCCAAGGCTTCACTTTTGTTGATGTGCACATGTGGTGCACATTCCCTCTGGTAGGGAGGTGGTGGGGGAGGGGGTACCCTTAAAACCAGGCCACTCGGGGTGACGTCAGGAAGCACTTCTTCACGCAAAGGCTAGTGGAAATCTGGAACTCTCTCCCACCACCCCCTCCTCCCTCCAAAAAAGGCAGCAGTGGCTGGGCTGGTGTTGGGAGAGGAGGACAAATGTAAAATTTCAAACTGAGACTGATAAGATATTTGTCAGGCACAGGGCATCAAGGGATATGGAATCGAGGTGGGAACCCAGCCACGGTGTAACTGAATGACGGAACTGGCCTGAGGGGCTGAATGGCCTCACCCTGAAGGTTCGCCTGACTGATTCCTGGGGTGAAGGGGTTATCTTGTCAGGAAAGGTTGAGCAGGTTGGGCCTATGCTCACTGGGGGTTGAGAAGAATGAAGGCTGGTCTGACTGAAACATTTAAGATCCTGAAGGGGTTTGACAGGGTGGATGTTGCGAGAATGCTTTCCCACCCCCCACCCCTTGTGGGGGAGTCTAGGGTGTACAGTTTACAAATAAGGAGTCTCCCATTTAAGAGACGAGGAGGAATTCCTTCTCTCAGAGGGTTGTTAGTCTGTGGAATTCTCATCCCCCAGACTGCAGTGGAGGCTGGGTCATTGAATATATTCAAGGCTGAGTTAGACAGATTTTAGATCGACAAGGGAGTCAAGGGCTATGCGGGGCAGACAGGAAGGGGGAGTTGAGGCCACAATCAGATCAGCCATGATCTTATTGAATGGCGGAGCAGGGTTGATGGGCCAAACACCTACTCCTGTTCCTAATTCTTGTTTTCCCATTAGAGGTCCCAGTGTTGTGGGATCCAGTGAACACGGTGGGATATTTTGTTTGGATTTTTTTCCGCATCCTCTGGGAGCGGGGGAACAGCGGCATGGGGCACAGTTCGAGGGGGCCACAGTGTGGGGAGGAAGATGGCTGATTCAGGATCTCATGACTGGTTAGGAGGGAGATTGAGGCATCGAGGCATGTCCTGACACTCAAATCCACACGCAGTCCTGGACCATCTTCAAAGGTCATTTTAATGCCCTCCCTTGTCTCACCTGAAGTACAGCTCCACGAGCACTGAGCACCTCACACTAGTAGCATGTTCCTCATGAGTGACCCCAGACAGCTGCTCAACTGCGGAAGCCTTCACAGTCCAGTCCATTCCCCCACCCCCCCCACCCAACCTCACATCACCAGCAACCACACTTGTCACAGGACTGGAACTGAAAAGGTCGAATTATCAGGACCATAAACTTGGCTCACATTCCCAAGACTTCTGACCATCAAAGGGGTGATTTAATTGCGGGGTTTAAGATGAGAACGAGATTTGATAGGGCAAAGACATGTCGAAATGCAGAGCAGCCATAACCTAACAGAGTGGTGGTGGAGGCTCGAAGGGCTGAATGGCCTCCTCCTGTTTCTTGGTGAGACCACATCTGGAATACTATGAAGAGCTTTGGCCTCCTTACTTGAAAAAGGATAGAGATGAGTTGGAAGCAGTTTAAAGTAGGTTCACTTAAGTTGTTCCTGGGATGAAGGGGTTATATTACAGGGAATGGTTGAGTAAGTTGGACTGTACCCGTTAGAGTTTAGAAGAATGAGAGGTGATCCTATTGAAACACATGATCCTCAGGGAACTTGATAAGGTGGACGCCTGTGGGGTAGACTAGAACCAGGGGACATGGTTTAAGGATAAGAGGTCTCCCTTTTAAGACAGAGATGAGGAGAATTTTGTTCTCTCAGTGGGCCGTTAGTCTTTGGAATTCTCAATGAGCAGCGGAGGCTGGGTCATTGAATATATTCAAGGCTGAGTTAGACAGATTCTTGATCGACAAGGGGGTCAAGGGTCATGGTGGCAGACAAGAAAGTGGAGTTGAGGTCGCTATCAGATCAGCATCGATTTTATTGAAAGGCAGAACAGGCCCAAAGGGCTGAATGGCCTACTCCTGCTCCTAAGTTCTATGTTCCTTTGGTTAGAAGTGCAATATTCAGCTTATTCTTCCCCTCCCTAAGCCCAGGGTGCAACGGCTGCGAAGCATCAGACCAAGAAAGGGAGATTGGGTAACCGAGTATAAACTGGGGGAATTTCTTGCTACGTAGATACTGCATTTTGTTAATATCCACCTGATCACAGGGTAATCAGATGGGAGGGAGGCCGTGCGGGGGAGGAGGGACTGCATGGGAGAGGAGGGAGGGTGGGGGGCCCGCGCAGGGAAGGGGGGTCTGCGCGGGGAATGAGGAGGGGGCCGTGTGGGGAATGGGTGGGGGGGTGGAAGGGCAACGTAGTCACTATAGGGGAAAAATCAGCAAGTGTTCCCACTCTTGGTTACTATCCAATGGCGTGAATACATGTAGCTAGATCTCAGGCACAACTGTGAAGCACTCTGTGGTTGAATAGCCTGCCTACACTTACTGTGTCAGTGTGCAGACGAAGAATGCTGCTGCTGCTTGGGTGTGAGGTGCCAGACATTCAGCCTTGTACCTCTGCACAAATCAGCAGCCTCAGGTTAGATAGGGATTAAAAACTGATTTTACTTTTTAAAAATGTCTAAATTCAGTACAAGCAGCTGCTCACCTTGGGGTTGCTGCTCCTGCCTCTAATCCACAGGCGTAACTTCTGACCTGTGGCAAACTACAAACTGCTGTTCAAAGAAACACTGCCAGCAGCTAAAATAGAGGAATAAAGTAATAAAAACAGCAGCAACAGAACTGGGAAATTCTCTCTGCCTCAGTCTTTTCTGAAGGTACCTCACTCTGCAGTCTGTCTGTGGTAATGTAAGCAGACGGTAGAGTCATGGTTATGTTACTAGACTCATCGTCCAGCTCAAAGTTCACTTTTGGCTGCTTGAAAATTTGAATTCAGTTTTTTAAGGTGCCGGCATCAGTTAAAGTGACCACAAAGCTGCCAGGATTGTTGTCAAAAAGCCAACTGGTTGACAAATACCCTTTGGAGAAGGAAATCTGCCAGTTTCACCCATTCTGGGACTTTATCTGACTCCGGTCCCATGTCAATGTGGTTGACTTTTAACCATCCTCTTAAATGGTCTAGCGAGCCACTCAGTCGTGTCACACCTTTCAAGAATCCAGGCCACTGCCACTACCACTTTGTCCAGGGCAACTAAGGATGGGCAACAAATGTCACTCGTGCCAGCGACACCCACATCCCAAGATTGAACGTTTAAAAATGTGCTGGAAAGACGTGCCCGTCAACTTGGTCAGGGACAATGCTTTCTGGCTCCCTCTCCCCCATGCACTCCTTCCCAACGCTTCCCGAGCAGTGTTCAATCAAGAGTTCCCTGTCCAGGCGCCCCACAGGCCCACAATCACTTCCGTTAAACCTCAACAGGTTGGGATCTTGGGTGGGCTTGCGTTCATTGCAGAGCCACCTCTCTGCATAGGGAAAGAGGCGGGATTGCAGTCAGGAGGCCTGCCTGCGATATCAGGGGCCAGGAAGCTAGCACGGGCGGTCTGGGGATCATCCCTGGATTGTGACACTTCCGGGGAACCTGGGAGAGAAGGGGGAGGGATGGGAATCTCTCATCCAGACACTTTGCAATCCTTGTTTGTGGGACTCTACCAAAGAAGCTTTGATTGTGTGACAGAGGGGAACAGAGGCAAACAGGGTTCATTTGCCCCCCTTTTGATGGCCCAAAGTTTGTTGGGTAAGGACATCGAGGGATATGGATCAAAGGGAGGTAACTGGAGTCAAGGGAGAGATCAGCCACGGAACAGACTCAAGGGGCTGTGTGGCCCACTCCCTGATTCAATGTTCAACACCCAACCAGGGCAGTGTTTAGCTGTGAATAGAAACTTACAGCACAGAGGGAGGCCATTCAGCCCATCATGCTTGTGCCAGCACTTTGAATGAGCCATCCAATAAATCCAAGGTAGCCAACCCTCCAGGATCAGCCTGATTGAAAATCAATCTCCAGGACACTGCTGTGTGCAACCCTGGAGAAAAATCATCGGGACATTAAATAAAGATTGTTTTCATATTTGAACATTTCCCTTTACCAGATATAAAAATATTGAAATGGTGTGTGGGGGTCGGGAGGGAGGCTGGTTGACTGACAGTCAATCATCATCCAACTGGGTAATGAGTCTTTTTGCTTTCCAATTGGCATAGGAAGGCAGTACGTCACAAGGATGGATGTGTTGGCCAATGAAAGGCTGGAGTTTGGGGGCAAGTCATGTGATGAAACCTCCAGGAATTCATTTAATCACAGTTGACAACCCTGAATTAATCCCACTCCCCGGCCCTTTTCAAATATATATCCAGTTCCCTTTCTGAAAGTTATTATTCAATCCACTGCCAGCACCCATCACATGACCATGAAAGACAAGACTTAAGGGTTCACAAACATCTTCAGCCAGAAATGCTGGGTAGCTGATCCCTGTCAGTCTCCTCCCGAGGTCTCTGCCACTACAGTTGCCAGTCTTAAGCCAACTCGCCAGTCTTTAGCCAACTCGACTCACTCCACATGATATCAAGGAATGGCTAAGCGAACCGGATAAGGCAACAGCTACAAGTCCTGACAACACCCCGGCTGTAGTGCTGAAGACCTGTCCTCCAGAATCAGCCACACCCCTAGCCAAGCTGTTCAGTACAGCTAAAACGCTGGCATCCACCCAACAATGTGGAAAATTGCCCAGACACATTCCGTCACAAAATCCATTCCAGCCAATTACCACCCCATCAGTCTCCTCTCGGCCATCAGCAAAGCGTTGGAAGAGGTCTTCGAAAGTGCTATCAAGTGGCACTTACGCAGCAATAACCTGCTCAGTGACGCTCAGTTTGGGGTCTGCCAGGGCCACTCTGCTCCAGACCTCATTACAACCTTGGTCCAGGTGAAGTGAGTCATTGGCCTTGATATCAAGGGTATTGGATCATCCTGTGGCATTGTGCCCGTATGTGGCATCAAGGAGCCCCAGTGAACCTGAAGTGAATGGGGGAGTCAGGGGGAAAAAATCTCCACTGGCTGGCAGAAAGGAAGAGGGCTGCGATCGTCTGAGGTCGGTAATCACAATCGCAGGAGTTCCTCAGGGTCGTGTCCTCGGCCCAACCATCTTTAGCTGCTGCATCAATGAGCTTCCTTCCAACATAAGGTCAGATATTCCGTTACGATTGGACAATATTCATTATCATTTGCAACTCTTCAGCTAATGAGACAGTCCGTGCCCTCATGCTGTAAGACCCGAACAATGTTGGAGCAGGTTTGGGATAATAACTGATAAGCAACATTTGTGCCATGCAATGACCATCTCCAGCAAGAAAGAGTCTAACCATCTCATCTTGTTATCCAATGGCATTACCATTGCTAAGTCAACATCCTGGAGGTCACCAGTAACCAAAAACTCAACTGGACCAACCACATAAACAGAGCGGCTTGAAGAACTCAGAGACTGGACATTCAATAGTGACTGACTCACCCTCTTGCTAAACCGAAGCCTCTTCACCACCTACAGGGTATAAGTCAGGAGTGTGATGGAATACTCGCCAGTGGCTGCTGCAGTTTACGAAACGTTCAAAACCATCCAGGACAAAGCAGCCCCCATTGATGGGCACCCCACCCACCGACCGCCTTAAACTTTCACTCTTTCCACCACCGTGGCTGAAGCAGGTACTAAAACTGCAAGATACACTGCAGCTGCTCGCCAAGGCTCCTTGGGCAGAGCCTTCCAAAGCCACAACGCTCCACCACCTACAAGAACAAGGGCAACAGGTGCAGGTGAAACATCACCAAATCTAAGTCACACACCCGTGCCAATCTGGACATACGTTGTTGTTCCTTCATTGCCAAAATCATGGAGCTCCCTAGCTAACCTTTACCACCACAGACTGCAGCGATGGTGCATCACCACCTTCTCAAGCGCAACCAGGATTGGGCAATAAATGCCAGCCTTGCCAGTGATGCCCACATCCCAAAAATGTTTTCTTTTTTTTAAAAAAAGTCTTAGCAAAGACCTTCCCAGATCATCATAACTCACTGTAAAAAAAAAACTCATCTCCCCTCTAATCCTTTTGCCATAAATAACTAACACTGAGTCTCCCTGGGTGAACTGATTCCTAAATTGCTGAGTATATTAAGGATAATTATTGCAGCATTTACATACACTACCCTGGTTTGGACAGAGTGTTCAAACCTCAAACAACTTGAGTTCAGGCAATTTTTAAATTGCCTGTTTTTGCTCTTCCTGTCTGGGAAGAAACAAATTCCTCTCCCGCTGCCACTATTTTTGATTATATTTATCCAAGTCAGGGCAGTGGGTGAATTAGAGGAAAACCATGTTAGCTGCTGCCCTTGTCCTTCTAGGCTGCAGGAGTCACGAGATTGGTCAAAGAAACCAGGGGCTCTGGGCTGCAGTGCGAGTCATGAAGCCCTCCATTGCTGAATAACTACAAACTCAGCAGACTGGCTCCTGGTGCCTTACTTTGCAATCAATCCAACTGCACTTTTGTCACCTGAATCTTTACTACAGGGTTCGCCTTTGAATCAGAGGGTTGTGGGTTCATGTCCCACTCCCGGAAACCAAGAACTGTGAATGTACTCGAAAGAGTTACAATCTGTGACTGTTGATAACTCGAAAGAGTTACTACAGGGTGATGAATGCCCTGAGTGTGGGATATTTACACCACAGGCTTCAGTTAGAGACCAGTCATTTTTTTTAAAAAAGTATAATGCCTTAATTAAGCCTGTGTCCAATTAAAAAGGGGGATTAATACTCTGAACTTGGGTAATAGAATATGAAAGCCCAGGAGATGATCATTCAGCCCATTGTGCCTGTGCTTAGCTCTTTGAAAGTTCTCCCCAATTACACCCAGTCCCCCTGCCCTTTTCAAGTCTTTATCCAATTCCCTTTTGAAAGTTCCTCTTGAATCTGCCTCTCAGGCTGCACTGTTCCAGATCTCAACAACTCGCTGCGTCTCACCCCTCAAGTTCATCTAAACTTATAGAGCATCAGAAGAACTGGGAAGAGAAATTAACCGCAAAACTAGCTAAAGAGCCCTGCTCATTTCCAGCAGATGAGCCCTGCCCCTCATTGTCCACACGGCAAAACTGTGGTCAGTTTCAGTGTCAATGGCTCTGCTCCTCAACAGCCACCGACCACCTGAAGACAGTGTCTCGCTGGGATAGTTTCTTCGGGCTATTCACATCCAAGTGCAGACAGTGACTCCTGAAAGACTATTTGGCTACAGGGAGCATCACTGTGATTGTGTCCCATCCCTCACCTGAGGCCCCATCCCAAACAGCGATTAAGAATGTAAACCCCACCTAACAAGCCTCCCCCTCCCCATCTCACCCACAGCCCAGTGATACTGAGCTCAAACCACGATCCCATCTACCTCAGCACAGGATCAAACTTGGCACCCACCTGGCCCACATCGACTTTTTAAAAAATACCATGCACCCCCCACCCCCTCCCCATCCTGAAATTGACCAAGTCTACGAGAAACTTACAAGGACAGGTGGGCTCTTCCTCTGCCCACCTTCCTCCTCCTCCTCCCACCTTCCTCCTCCTCCTCCCCCAACAAAAAAAAAATCACAAGGGGAGTCAACAAAGAGGCAGCAAACTCAGCTTCACAAATAATCCAACTTCCCAGTTTTATTACAATCCTTATTCAGATCTGCCAACTCTCTCGTCATCAGCTTAACACTAAGCAAGGCTGCAATGTTTCATTTTACAACTTGGGTTTTGTTTATTCTATTCTACCACCCATCGCCCCCCACCCCCCACCCCAAACCTACCTACCCCACCCCACAACAATGCCCCTTCCAAAATGTTAACGGTGTAATACCATTTCCAAGTGCAGCGTTTGAACCTCACTTGGTAAGCAAGCAAGCAAGCGGGCGGGAGGGAGGGAAAGTGGGTTGGACTTTCTCAGGCACAGAGATTGCAACGGGGCCTAGCCATGGAGAAAGGGAAAGAAATATCTACATTTTAAAACCACAAGAGAGAATGCATGTGCTTAATAAAAGCAACCCCCCAAAAAAAATAATGTTGCGTTTTTAAACATGCACACACACACAGACACACACAATCTTGGAAAGAAAGGTTGCAGTTATTGAAAGAGAGAGAGGGGAATGTGGAGGGGGAGGGGGGTAGGCTAAGGAAGCCAAGCTGGGCCCCAAGCTCTATTATCAATAACATCCCATTCTTTTCCCCATCTCATTTTCGCGTCTATTTCTCTTCCACCTTTGATCAGTTTCCAGCCGCTCACAGGCGCTACATTGTGTCGAACATTTGTTGCAATTCCCCTCCTTTTACCCACCCCCCCTTTTCCTAATTTTTTGTAATTCTCTCTTCCATGATTTTTCTTTAGATACATTAAAGGCCCTTTATTCCATTCTTTGTGTGTATGTGTGTGTGTTACGTTTTATATTTCCCCCCCCCCCCCCAAAAAAAGAGAACCCCTTTTGTATCGCTTGTTAACTTTGCATTCGTTAAATTGTAGCCGATATTTGCGACCAACGAGTTGAAATGGACTCGCTAGGAGAGACGGAGTACCCCCCACCCCCTCCAACTCCCCTCAAATCCAAGATACACCGGCTTTTGATTGATTGAGGGGGGGGTGGTAATTAAACGAAAGCTATATTTTTTTTTTACCTGGCTTTTACTCCTGATGGTGATCTGTCGTAAGTCCATCCTTGCCCAGCGCCTAGAGGATCTCCAAATCCAGAAGCAGGATAATTTCTATCCATTAAATTTAGTTCGAGTTGTTTTATTTTTTTTTGCTCTTTTTAAATTGTTGAAACCCGGGTGTTTTTTTTTGCAAGCCTTCGAGACGTTCTTGGATTGCACTTTTCCCCCCAGAGCTGACTGACTGAATCTAATACTACTTTATTTTGGTACGTCTGGGGGTTCCTATTTTGCTCTTAGTTTTAAAGCAAAAAAAAAATGCAATGTGTGTATATTTTTTTTAAAAGAATTCTTGCAAAGGGGGGGGGGGGAACTCACAGTTCGGCCATCTTTTAGGCTCTCTCTCTCTCTGCCTGTCTGTGATCTAAATACCCAGAATACATTTCAGAGAGAAAGAGGGAGGGGAAGAGGATTACATATCTCAGAGCTATCCCACCAATAAAATGGAACAGACACACACACACATGCAAAAATATTCACCCAGCACTACACACACACACAGCAGAATGGAGACATAAATCCAACACCCTTAAATGCATGCGCTCCCAAGTCAAGAGTTAAACAAAAGCAAGCAAACGAGATGAAACAGGAACATGAAATTCAAATCAAGGGGGGGGGGGAGGGAGGGGGGGAGGTGAGATTCGACACCAAGTCAGAGATTTAAAAACAAAACACCCATTATACTGACAAACGGGAAACATTTGCAAACGTCAAATGTCAGAGATTAGATTCTGACATCTGGGCTAACATCTGGAGAATCTACACTAGTGCAAAGTGGCTTTGACACCCGTGTTCTGCTGCATTCAAAACCCTTCACCTGAAGGACACCTGGTGTGTGTGTAAGGGTCCTTTGTGTCAGAACCACTTTGATGGTCTTGTCCCATGTCCAGGTAACCTCAGAGGGTGAGCATGCACTGCCCACCAGGGCCTTCTTGGCCCCCGGTCAATCAGGAGGCTGGTGTGAATGGGTTTGGCATATTCAACCCTCTTCCTCATTGGCCTGCGCTAACTCAGTAATGTGAGCGAAATGGCTAAAAAGGTGTTAAACTGGCACAGAAGGGGACACTGTTCTGAGGTTGTATCTCGTCTGCATTATTACGGTCAGTGTAGAGGGAGCTTTACTCTGTATCTAACTCCGTGCTGTACCTGTCCTGGGAGTGTTTGATGGAGGCAGTGTAGAGGGAGCTTTACTCTGTACGTAACCCCGTGCTGTACCTGTCCTGGGAGCCTTTGATGGGGACAGTATAGAGGGAGCTTTACTCCATATCTAACCCCATGCTGTAACTGTCCTGGGAGTGTTTGATGGAGGCAGTGTAGAGGGAGCTTTACTCTGTATCTAACCCCGTGCTGTACCTGTCCTGGGAGTGTTTGATGGGGACAGTGTAGAGGGAACTTTACTCCATATCTAACCCCGTGCCGTAACTGTCCTGGGAGTGTTTGATGGGGACAGTGTAGAGGGAGCTTTACTCTGTATCTAACCCCATGCTGTACCTGTCCTGGGAGTGTTTGATGGGGACAGTGTAGAGGGAGCTTTACTCTGTATCTAACCCCATGCTGTACCTATCCTGGGAGTGTTTGATGGGGACAGTGTAGAGGGAGCTTTACTCTGTATCTAACCCCGTGCTGTACCTGTCCTGGGAGTGATTGATGGAGAGCAGCCTTCCATCTCTTCAGACGATATTTTGCGCTGTGATGGTCAACTCACCTGGGAGATTATGTGGCTCTGGGGTGGGAAGTGTTGAATTGTGATGCTCCAAGCGCCATAGGTGTGACACAGGCTTGATGGACCATCCAGTCTGCTCCTGATCACTATGCCCGTGTGTAACTTGCATTCAAATTATATCTGATCGACAGGATGTCTCAAGGTGTTTTGCAACCAATCGATTTTTATTTCCTCTTCCAATGGGCTAATGGAGCCTGTTTGCACAGGACAATATCTTACAAACAGAAAATGAATTAATAACCAGATAATTAAGGGGTTCTTCTGGGTGTGTTAGTGAAGTGACAATTGTTGGCCAGATAAGCAGGACAGTGTTATTTGTTCTTCAAATAGTACCCTGGGATCCATTCACTATATCAAAACAGGGCCTCAGTTAAACGTCTCATCTCAAAGACATCACCTCCAATGGTGCAGCACTCCCTCAGTATTGCACTGAGAGCGACAGCTTAGATTTTTGTGCTCAAATGGTTGTTAGTCTCTAGAATCCTCTTCCCCAGTGAGCAGTGGAGGCTGGGTCATTGAATATATTCAAGACTGAGTTAGACAGATTTTTGATTGACAAGTGAGTTGAGGGTTATGGGGGACAGGCAGGAAAGTGGAGTTAAGGCTACATCAGATCAGGCACGATCTTATCAAATGCTGCAGCAGGCTCGAGGGGCCGAATGGCCTACTTCTCCTATTTCTTATCACCTTATGCAGCAAGACCTGGACAATGTTCAGGCTTGGGCTGACATGTGGCAAGTAACATTGGCACCACACAAGTGCCAGGCAATGACCATCTCCAACAAAAGAGAATCTAACCATCTCTCCTTGACATTCAATGGCATTACCATCACTGAATACCTGACTATCAACATCCTGGGGGTTACCATTGACCAGAAACTGAACTGGACCAGCCATATAAATACTGTGGCTACAAGAGCAGGTCTGAGGCCGGGAATTCTGCAGCAGGTAACTCACCTCCTGATTCTGCAAAGCTTGTCCACCATCTATAAGGCTCAAGTCAGGTGTGTGATGGAATACTCTCTCCTTGTCTGGATGAGTGTAGCTCCAACAACACTTAAGAAGTTTGACACCATCCAGGACACAGCAGCCCGCTTGATTGGCAGCCCATCCACCACCTTCAACATTCACTCCCTCCACCACCGATGCACAGTGGCAGCAGTGTGTGTACCATCTACAAGATGCACTGCAGCACTCAGGAAGGCTCCTTCGACAGCACCTTCCAAATCCACGACCACTGCCATCTAGAAGGACAAGGGCAGCTGATACATGGGAACACCAAAACCTGGAAGTTCCCCTCCAAGTCACTCACCATCCTGACTTGGAAATATATCCCCGTTCCTTCGCTGTCACTGGGTCAAAATCCTGGAACTTCCTCCCTAACAGCACTGTGGGTGTACCTACACCACATGGACTGCAGCGGTTCAAGAAGGCAGCTCACCACCACCTTCTCAAGGACAGCTAGGGATGGGCAATAAATGCTGGCCCAGCCAGCGATGCCCACATCCCGTTAACAAATTTTTGAAAAATGATTTTAAAGCTCTGGTTTGGAGCTTGAACCCACGATTTTCTGAGTCGGGGTGTTAATGGAGCCAAGTTGAGACCGATAATTGTCATCAATTCCTAAGACAGCTTTGGACCAACAATAGCAGAATAATTAAGAGAAATTGTGGGATCACCTTGGGAAAAGTAGGAAGGGTTGGGAATCATTCATGGTAATCCTTGCCCCGGAAGTATTGGAATATTTTTTGAAGAGTTTATCAAACAACAGAAGTGAAGTTCAAAGCCAATTTATTACAGAGCTCTTACAAAACTCTATATATATTAAAGTACATAAAGCACTAACGTGATAACAAGTACAAGGCAAAGTGGTTCTGGTTTTGTTTTGAGGCCTAGTTTGCAGGAAAAAGCCTTACTTGGAATTTATTTAATTTTTGTTTCCATATTCCTACACCCCCACCATAATTCTCTGCCCTCCACTCCCAAAGATGTAGCAGCTAAGTTTAACTGAACTCACAGAGGGAGAAAACCCACAGGGCTAGGTGGAATGCTGATTTTAATCGTCCTTGGCCTCAACAGACAGTAAAAATCAGAAGGGGGTGAGAAACAAGTGTTGTACCCCATCCAGTCAATTTCTCAATGGGAAGGTTAGATTAAAATTGCCCCCATTGACTCTTGCTGGGGTACGGCTTCATGGGTAGCTCTGAGTGAGTGCGGGCCTCAAACCAGAGTTGGCATGAAACCAGGGCCCGATGTTCATTCAATCCTATCTGTCAAGAGGTCAACGGATAATGATCAGAATTTATTATTCTCCCTCACGGGTTTATCTCACCTCCACTTAAATCCATCAAGGAGGCCTGACTGAATTTCCCTCAGACCAACACCTGGTGTCCTGAGGCCAACTGTGGCATTCCAACTGCTAACACAACTGAGATCAGCTAACTTGGCATTGACTGGGTACGGAAGACAACACCATCAATTTGTATGCCCCAGTTCCCTGTAATTACCCACTGAGCTACCAGGCCCACTGTAGGAAGCACTGGTTTATCCCCAAGATCTCAGCCAGCCATTGGACACAGCTAGTTCCACAGCCTTCAAGAAAGGCAACAAGCCAAGGTCCTAACCACAACCCCATTCCCTCCACCACCAAACAGTGTCAAATGAAGATTCCACTGTTGTCCAGTTCATTTTTGACAAACTCTTTAGGAATTATGCCTTTCAGAGGTGGCTGGGGACTGATTCCTTACTGAGGTAGAGATCACATTGTATGGAAGGCAAGTGTCCTTACAGATAAGCATGCGATCACCTGCACAGGTTTCAAATTCTTGAGATTTTCCCCCCCTCGTTGCTCTCTCTCTCTCTCGAGCTATTTTGCCCCTCCAGGAGATCATGATTGCGAAGGGCAGAATGACGAGGGATTGAGCACCCAGTCATAGTGGACCAGTTGGTCTTTTCCTGCACATCCATTTTGTATGGAATTAGCGATATGTGGATCATCTACAGGTAGCTTGGTCTAGTTTTAATGGTCTTGCCCTTACAACATGGGAGGTCTTGCGGCGCAGTGGGTAGCGTCTCTGCCTCCGAGCCAGAAGCCCAGTGTTTGAGACTCACCCCAGGATGTGACGGCCAAGGAAGGTGCGTTCATAACTCGGCCAAGCAGGTTGAGTATCAACCTGCAAACCCTTCAAACACACGCCAATGGCAGGCAGTAGGAGCGAGAGAGATTCCTGGTCAGCCATGTGAAGGAAAACACGTTGGAGCTTTGGCCATCACTATCCATAGCATCAGCTTACAATATGTATGGGGCATAGTGATATTGTCACTGGATTCGTATCTCAGGGACCCAGGGTAATGCTCCGTGGACCTGGGTTCAAATCCCACCATGGCAGAGAGTGAAATTTGAATTCAATAAAAGTGTCTGATGATGATGACCACAAAACCATTGCCAAAACCCATCCTATCTGGTCGCTAATGCCCTTTAGGGGGGTGAAATCTGCTGTGCTTACCTGGTCTGGCCTGCATGTGACTCCAGACCCACAGTAATGTGGTTGACTTTTAAATGCCTTCTGAACAAGGGCAATAAATGCTGGGCCCAGCCAGCAACACCCACATCCCATGAACAAATAGTAAAAAGAAATTGCTCGTAGCCACAGCAACTTGGACTTCCGGAGTGAACTGTAGCACCACTTACAACCAAGAGGCTGAGAGTTCAGAATGCCCAACGTGGCTGATTGGTAATTTTTCGTGTGTTTTTATTTTATTTCAGTGTCTGGCCTAGGGTTAGCCCACAGGAGCAGGTCGATTCCCAGTGCTCTCAGGAGAAGCAGGAGCAGCAGATAATGAAGTGCAGCGTTGGTTATGTTACCCTTTATGCAGAGGACAAATGTTGAACCAAAAAAAAGTCATACCAGTGGGACCACTTTAAGGTTTTTTTTTAATTAAAAAGGCAATCAGTCTCTCATACAGCATTCTTCCCCTCCGCTCCTGCCCAACAAAGCAAGACAGTGAAATGTGTGAGAATTACACACTGCCCTGTTAAAATTGAGGACACCAAGCACAATGCACCGTCTTACAAATAACTCGCAGGATTTACTGAAGTTGTAATAAGCTGCAGTGTTGCCCCCACCCACCCACCAACTGCCCCCAACCCCCCTGCTCTGAGCCATCATGTTTAAACCCACCCTCTGTAGGCAGAAAGTGGACTTACAGCAAAAAAAAAACCCCAAGCAGCCTTCTCTCCTTCCATTTTAACAATTACTTAAACACACACTAATGATCTTCCCCCATCTTATTGACGGGGAGTATTTCTGGAAAAAATGCCCACTCTTGTGCAATTTCCTCGCTTGGTCTAAGTCCTCAGAACCCCTCCTATACCTCCGTTCAATCTATTGGCAAGAGCTAGGTACTGGTTGCCATGGATATCCCAAACATGAAGATTGAGGCCCCGTCCCTCCACGGTTTATGGTACAATTCTGAACCTTTCTTCTCTGCCCATTTTCCCCCCACTCCCCTAACCCCAACCCCAACCCCAACCCCACACCATCCCCACCCCCCAAATTTTATTCAGTTGGATACAGGAGTCACTGGTTTCTCCCTGACAGTAGTTCTGGGATTAGGTCCAAGTCGGGCTTTCTGGGGTTTTTTTTTTGGCCGGGAGAGTGTTAATCACTTGTTTTCTGTAAACATGCAGATTGTTCTCTTAAAAGAGTCTGAAATCTTGAATCAATAAAGTTTCAGCAATTTAAATTCTGCTTGCGGGGACAAATGCCATTAACAGTGGTCGATTTGCTTTCTGATTGGCGCAAGTTTGGGTCAGAGTGGTTTACAGTCTCTATTCAACTCCTCTCCTAAAATTATGCCCCCTCCTTATGTAAAAGGCACCATCAGGTACAGTTCCACAAGCACTACCAGCCTCTAATACCACACCCAGGGGTCATTATTCACTTGTGAGCTTATGCAGCAAGTACTACTGTTCTATTTAACCATTCAAGGAATCAGGTAGGGATGCCAACCCTCCAGGAGTGTCCTGGAGGCTCCAGGGATTTGAAAAATAAAAAAATCAACCTCTTGCCCGCAACCTGGGAGAAAAATAACAGAAGACAAAAGAAAACAACATTGCTTTTCATATTCTTTGAACACTTTTGTCATAAGCCGTTTGGTGTTGGCGGTGATGGGGGAAGTAATATTTTCCTGGGTAAGTTGGGAGGTTGTCAGATGAAGCCTCCCATGTAGGCCCAACCAGAGTTGGCAACCCTAGTATCATAGCCAATTCTACATTCTGGCCTCACACCCACAAATGTGTTTTCTCCTCAGCAGAAGCGGCAATTCTGGCTGATTTTCCACCCCCCCACCCCGAATGAGACTGCCGAGGGGAATTGTAGCAACTCCGCCAGTTAACTCCTGGTGGACTACAATGCCACATGCCCTGGGGAGGCCTCACTCGAGAAGCCCTCGTTTCAGGCTTCAGTCGAGGCCCATGGATCCAAACAGAGGCCTGTGGCATACACAGCATCTCGCTGGATGATTCTTTGTCCCTCCCCCCCACCCCCGCAATCATTGACACTAATATAGCATTAAATAGAGGGCACATGATAACTTTTTCTAAACGGCCATCGTTACCTTGTATCTGTGGAGTGTTTTGAGTATCTAGTTACTAGATCTGGCAGCGTCAATACAAAGGCCTTAAGCAAGACTTTACTTCTAATACAGTGAAACCAGTTTTACACTAGTCATTCCCCTAAGAGATTCCAGGCCTATTCTCTCTGCTTGCCTCTACCAACACCCACTGCTCAACCAACAGCGCAGGCTGGTCACCCTATCCCAGGCCCCTGCCACTTGTAACATATCCCTAGGAAATGCTCGAGCAGAGTCCATATGGTGTTGCCATGGAAAATGCAACAGGGAACTATAGGCCCCCTGAGCTCCGGGGTAATTCAAACAAAGGTGCCAGGCTCAAACATATTCCTTTTATCTGCAGAGAATGGGTCCCAGTGTACGTCTCTTTTACCAAGTGTAAATGAGTCACGCTACGAGTTTGGCCGATTATCTTAAAATGGTCGTTATTGCTGCTATTAGCGCACTCAGGATTGTTCAGCAAGTGCTGCCCAGTCAGAGAATCGCATCCCACAGTAGGTGTTGGGTTTTTTGCTTCGGCAGCCTCTCTCTCTCTCTTCAGCAATATCCTAGTCACAATAGATAGAGCAGGTTATTAAGGTAATTATCAAGAGGGAAGCTTTCATCGGGATTGGTTGCCGTGCACCTCCCAGCTTGAGGGAGGGAGGTTGGGTGGTGGAGCGGTGGTGGGTTCGGAGGTGAGCCTGGCATCAAGTTAACCAATTCAGCGGCCAGAGGGACTGAATCTTCCAACATAGAGGGAAGTCCTGAGTCACCAAAAAACTAAAGGTCCGCTCACACAGTGATGAGGTTCTACCCTTCGTTCCTGAAGGTGCTGCACCCATGGGTGGATGGGGTTGGAGGAACAACCTCCTATAGCTCTTGGGAGACCCTTGGTACCTCAGGGGAAGTTGCCCAGTGCACATGTTGCCAGCTGAGCAGGGCATCACAGTCAAAACAATTGCATTTGCCGTGCCACCCCCGCTACCCAAAGCCCGATGATCACTGGTCAGCGATCAGGTTTGAAAATTGCGCCCCATTCCATTTCACTCCCCCTACGTTAGGGGAGGATGATGGTTGTGGTGGGGAGGGGGGGAAGAAATGGACGAGGGCACCGACTCCAAACGTATCTCCCCTACAGCCACCTTGACAGAGAGCAGCCGAACGGCCCGAGGGATGTAATTCCATTTGGGTGCTATGGAGGTTTCTGTCACCAGATTGGTTTCACTGTACACTAACAAAGCTACGCTTCTGACCCATTGCCCCGGCAACAGGTCACGCTGGGAAAGATATTTCAACAGCAAACTTAAAATCGGCAAAGTCCGGTGTTCGGTTTGGGAACGACAAATTATTTACAAAGCGAAACAAGGAAGAGGTGAACTACAGTTTAACTGGTGACAGGAGAAAAGCTCATTGGTTCATGAAGATTCTCCGGAAGAATGCGATCCCAGATATTTGAGGGTGTTTTTTTAATTTAAAAATAGTCTTCACTTATGGTCTTCGAAATACTGTCCGGTAGCTCTTTCCCCCTTCTCCCCGTCGGTAAGGCTTTGTCCACAGCTTCGTAAACGCACGAGTATCATCCCAGGTTTCAACTTGGCTGCGGCTCATGTGTAGATCTGCTGCGGAGAGAGGGGCCAGGTTAGGGGATTGTCACTTTGTCTTATCCAAGCACCTTTCACCTCCCTGTGCCCCTACCACCACCCGGAAACAATCAACACACTCCCCAGATCACATCCTGGGAATATGGACACATTACTGGGAATCCATCCCCCACCTTCGTCTCCCCTCCCCTCCGGACCATGACAAAATACTGACACTGTCCCAGGGATCTCCTGCTTGAGGCACACCCAGGAGCCTCCCCCATACTAAATTCTGAAATAAAGAAAAAGACTTGCGTTTATATAGCGCCTTTCACGTCTCAAAAGCCAATGAAGTACTTTGTAGTTGCTGCTGTAATATGGGAAACACAGCAGCCAATATGCACACAGCATGATCCCATTAACAGCAATGTGGTCATACCGGATAATCTGATGTCGATTGAGGGATAAATATTGGCCAGAGCACTGGGGATAACTACCCCTGCTCTTCTTCAAAGTAGTGCCAAATGATCTTTTACATCCACCAGAGCAGGCGCACCAAAACAAAAAAACAGCGTCTCTGACCATGCAGCACTCCCTCATTACTGCAGACTTGATTTTTGTGCTTGAACTTGGAATGGGACTTGAAGCCAGTACCTTGGAACTCCAGCTACCAGCTGACACTCAAACAACATCAGGCAAACCAGAACAATACTCATGTTAGTGACAGAATGTGTAGGATCAATACATAGCAACAAATAGCCTGTTTGTAAATAATTACAGAAACTCAATGCCCTTGCAGTCTCTCCAAGATCGTCCAATGGATTCTCTGATAGGGTCAGGGTCCCAAAACGTCCTCCCTGCCTGAGGGCAGTGACTCATGCTGGACTAAATCACCATGTTCATTGGGCCTCTACGCTACTCTACTGCCTCATCATGCTCCAGTTCAGCCAGCAGGGAGCATCACAGCCAACCTCCTCTGGCATCGACAAATATCTACCAGCAAAAGATCATTGGGGGTCAAGGCCTCAGGCTTTTCCTGACCAATTGCCATGGTAATGCACTGCTAATCAACACAGAGTGGAGTCTGAAACAGCTAGGGTTGCCCTGGAGTCTTCAGGAATATCCTGGAGGGTTGGCGTGCAACCCAGAGGCATTAAAGAACAATAAGTGTTCGGATTTCTTTTCTTTGTACACTTTAGATTAATTTTAATTTTATGGAACCCATCTCGGATATTTTTATTTGTGTTAACCAATCAGCTGATGAAGTATCTGCTCACTTTCTGATTGGCTGTGGGAAGATGGGGGTGTCACGATGATGGGCATGTCTGGCCACCAATGGCACAAGCCTGAGGCAGGAGGTCATGTGACATCACTTTCAAGAATGCCCCTAACACGTACCATTCTCACTTAGCAATCCAGGCACGGAGGTTCTGGGAATTTACTTATTTGACTTGTGGAGACAAATTTGCTCGTGAACAACAAGAGGGATGAGTAAGTGTACAGACCCGGTGTATGGTGGGGGAGGGGCGTCATAATGTCCTGATCTCCTCAATGCTTCCTCGTACGAGGGAAGTCCTGGGGCGTTGGTCTCCAGATTCGTCAGGGGCACCTCTTCACTTGGCACGCTGACTGGTTGGGCGATTGGGGTCGGGCCTCTTCGCCGATACTCAGGTAGTCTGGAAAAAAATGAAACACATGCTAAGAAACAGGAGGGGGAGAAAACGTAATGGATCTGAGGAGATGTTTTCCCCCCCTTGTTCCATTTTTAGTTTTTCCATAAACCCATGCTGCTTACCCCCGCACCCCACCCCACCCCCAACCCCAGTAAGTAACCAGAGCAGCTGTTTCTCACCCATGCCAGTGTCGGCAGGTTGTTTGACTGTGTTGGGAATCGCAGCCCACCCTGGTTTCACCCTCACTGTTGTCCGACGCACTTGCCCGCATTCTACTGCTTGGGCCATTGGCTTCCCACTGATTCTGCCTCCCTTTGAAATACATCACCTGCAGCAAGCTTAGTTAACCAACTCTTGGACAGATTGGCAGTAAAACGAGAGCTCGGACTTGGAATTGCATCAAAACTGGCTTCCTCTTAGTTAGCAGAGGTTCTACTTTAGGGGGAAGATGGTAGCACAGTGGTAATATCACTGGGTTGGTAATCCAGAGGCCTAGGCCAATGCCCTGGGGACAAGGGTTCAAATCCCACCATGGCAGCTGGTGGAATTTACATTCGACCATGACCACTATCATAGATAGTCATAAAAACCCACCTGGTTCACTAATGCCCCTTTAGGGAATGAAATCTGCCATCCTTGGCTGCACTGGCCTACGTGTGACTCCAGATTCACAGCAATGTGGTTGACTCTTAAATGCCCTCTGAAATGGACTAGCAAGCCACTCAAGTTCAAGGGCAATTAGGGATGGGCAACAAATGCTGACTTGTGATGCTTATATTCCGTTAAAGAATAAAGAACTCACCAGATTATAGATGGTTCACTCTTCCCCTGTGGGTTACATACCTTGTTTAGTTAATCCCTAAGAAATTGGTTCCACAGATCTGTGGCCTAAGTGTGCACTGGCAAACTGCAGGAGTTCAAAGTCCTGATTCCCTGGACTGCCATTGCCCAGAAGGACAAGGGGCAGCAGGTGCACAGGAACGTGGCATCCCAATTTGGAGATATAAAATCAGCCATTCTGTTCATCAGCGCTGGACTGAAACTCTGGACCAATTCATCCAACAGCATTGTAGGAGTGACTTCACCACATGAGCTGAAGTGGTTCAAGATGGTGACCCTTCAGGGGCAACTAGAGATGGCCAATTAATGCCAACTTTGCTCACATCTCAAGATTGAGCTTGATAAAAAGAGAGACTGGAGCAGCAGGGATTGTTCTCCTTTGAGTAGAGAACATCAAGGGGAGGTTTAATAGAGGATTTCAGAATCACAAATGGTATTGATGGGGTAAACAAGGAGAAACAGTTTCACTCCGGCAGAGGACTCAGGTTTAAGATAATTTGCTGGAGGAGGAGTAGTAATATTTTTACGCAGCGAGTTGTGGAGATCTGGAACACGCTGCCTGAAAGGGCGATGGAAACAGGTCCAATAAAACTTTCAAAAGAGAATTGGGAAAAATGCTTGAAAAGGAAAAACTTGCAGAACTGTGGGGAAAGAGCAGGGAGAATAGGACAAATTGGGTGAAATTTTCCCCAAGGGCCAGTACTGGAATGATGGGCTGAATGGCAGCTTCCTGTGCAGCAAAATTCTATAACAGAGTCGCTCAGAGCCCTTTGCCTTCTGCTCTGCCCGTCACAGCGCAAAGAGGACATCGATAGGCTGGCAGGATGGGCATACAAGTGGCAGATGCAACTTAATATGGAAGTATGAGGTGATGCATTCTGGCAGAAGAGATAGGGAGAGGCAATATGAACTAAAGGGCACAATTCTAAAAAGAGAGTGTGCAGGAATTGAGGCACCCTGGGGTGCATGGATCTTTGGAGGTGACTGGACATTTTGAGAGCATGGTTATGGGGTCTTGGGCTTCATAGATACAGGCATCAAGTACAAAAGCAGGGACATTATGCTGAGCCTTTTATAAAGCTCTGGTTAGACCCTGACTAGAATATTGGGTCCAGTTCTGGTCACCACACTTTAGGAAGGAGGTGAGGGTCCTTGAGACAGTGCGGAGAGATTTACCAGAACGGTTGCAGGGATGAGGGGTTTTAGCTGCAAGGTTAGGTTGGAGAAGCTGGGGTTGTTCTCCTTGGGGCAAAGGAGATTGAGGGGGAGATTTGATTGAGGTGCACAAGATTATGACAGGTTTAGATGAGGCAGACAGGGAAAAATTCTTCCCATTAGCTGATTGGTCAAGGATTAGGGGTACACAGATTTAAGATTTTGGGCAAGAGATGCAGGAGGAAAGTGAGGAAGATTTAATTTTTTTAAAAAAAACGCAGCAAGTGGTAATGGCCCGGAACACACTGCCAACGGGAGTGGTGGTAATGATTTCAAAAGGAGGGGAGCTTGAAGGAAATAAACTTGCAGGGCTACAGAGATCGAGGGGAGAAGTGGGACTGACTGGACTGCTCTGTGGGGAGTTGGCATGGATTGGATGGGCTGAATGGACTCCTTCTGGGCATAAATGACTTCATGACTCCCCCCCCCCCCCCAATCCAAGTAAGTGCAGCTTGCAACCGTATACCAGCCCCAGACCAGCCCACTTTGGGATCTGCCTCCAGTTCGGAGCATGGTACCAACCTGTCTGCTCTCTTCCCCCTCTGTTTGCAGAAGTAGACGACAAGCAGCCCGATGAGGATGATGAGGATGAATCCACCGATCAGACCAGCCACCAGCCCAGCCACGTCGAACTTATGGGCAGTGGGGCCGTCTGAGAAACAGAGAAGACAGACTCAGTCAGGACGGTCGGAACTCAGGGGAAGGCTGTGGCATAGCAGTAACGTAACTGGACTAGCAATTCAGAGGCTAATGCTCTGGTGATATGGGTTCAAATCCCACCATGGCAGCTGGTGGAATTTAAATTCAATTAATAAAAATCTGGAATTGAAAGGTAGTGACCATGATAACTGTCATCAATTGTCATAAAAGCCCATCTGGTTCACTAATGCCCTTTAGGGAAGGAAATCTGCCACCCTTACCTGGTCTGGCCTACATGTGACTTCAGACCCATTGCAATGTGGTTGACTCTTAACTGCCCTCTGAAGTGGCCGAGCAAGGCAGTCTGTTCAAGGACAAACCCGCAACAAGTGGTAAAAATAATCTAAAGCCTGACTGGGGAGCTGGAGGGAAGAGGGGAATCAGGGCACCCAAAACTCACGTTAAAAAGGGGCAATTACACAAGTGCAATCCCAAAAAATTCTTTCCAGTTGCAATAATATATGGTTAACCACATCAAAGATACTTTTATGTGAAAGAAAGGCAGGGTCATGTTGCAGAAATTAGTTAGGAAGGGCAAATCTTTTCCCCAGCTATGGCTCAATGGGTAGCACTTTCGCCTCAGAGTCAGAAGGTTGGGGGTTTCAGTGCCACTCTAGAGACTTCAGCGCAAAATTTTTAATGCTTCCCCTGCAGTACTGAGGGAGTGCTGCACCATCCTAGCAAGATGTTGAACCGTGCTGTCCAAGCTTTTCATATGAAAATCCTACATATATTCATACACAAGGACCTGTCCTCTGCAAACAAAAGGAACATGTCCAGGCATTGTGCCTTTTTTAAGAATTAAACAAAAGCCTGGGGGACGATAGCTTCCAAGTGCATTCTCTGTGGCAATGCCTCAACCAGAGTCGACTTGCTAAACAATCAGCACCCGTTTCTCATGCAGCACAAAATTGTTGCTCCCTTTGAAATTTGGCATTCTTGCATCTGTCCTGCTGAGTGCCAGATGAAAAGCTTCGACCGACAGCATGTTTCTATTTAATCAGCAATACCCAAGTTCTGTACTACCAAGTGACTATCTTTACCCTTCAACCAACATCACTAAAGCAGATTATTTGGTCAATATCACATTGCTGTTTGTGGAATCTTGCTGTGTGCAAAGTTAGATGTCACATCCATTGGAACAGTGACCACGCTTCAAAAGGTACTTCATTGGTTGTAAAGTGATGTTGGATGTCCTGAGGTTGTGAAAGGCACTATAGAAAGATAATTTCATTTCTTTCACCCCACCCTCCCCATGGGAATGTTGAAGCTAATTGACATATCCCAGCCAATTCCACCCTGATGTGTGATCCACCCGTAGACCATTACTCCGAGGTTGCAGCAGTAGACCAGGCTGGCCGACTACAGAATGGCAGGAGGTGGCCGCCAATTGGCCCATTCTGCCCGCGCCAGCTCTATCCAATTTAGCCCCACTCCCCTGCTAACTTTCCTTTTCAACTATTCATCCAACTCAAATGGTCACTTAGGGAAGGGAAAGTTATCAGGCAGCACATTGCAGATCATCTTAAACTTGCTTTGCAAAAAAAATTTTTTGCTCATGTCACCTGTGTTTCCTTGGCTCATTATTTTAAACTTCTGACCTCTAGTTAACGACCCTCCAGCCAGTGGAAACAGTTTCTCCTCACTCACTTCGTCAAAGCTCTTTGAGATTTTAAACACCTATTAAATCTCCCCCTAAACGCCTCTCCTTTAAAGGAGAGCAATCCTAATTTGGTGTCTCCATTTAAAGTGAAGACTTACATCCCAGCTACCATTCCAGTGAGTCTCTTCTCTACCTCTCCAAGGCTCCGATATGCTTCCGAGAATACGGTGCCTGGAATTGCTTTCAGCTACAGTCTAAACTTAGCTAAAGCTCAGGAACATATGTAAATCATACTGAAGCTAGACACAGATGTTAAGCTACATTGCACTTTGCTGCTGCTTACCTGGTCTCTGGTCTTTTATGTATTTCTTCCAAAATACAAGCTGCAAAAAAGAGCAAATTTTAATAATAAAATAACGTGGCATTAAACAGAGAGCCCGTCTGCCTTCTCAAGTGGATGTAAAAGATCCCACAGCACTATTTTGAAGAGCAGGGGAGTTCTCCCCAGTGTCCTGGCCAATACTTATCCCTCAAAACAGATGACCTGCTCATTATCGCATTGCTGTTTGTGAGAGCCTGCTGTGCACAAATTGGCTGTTGCATTTCTTACATTACAACAGCGACAACACTTCAAAAGTACTTCACTGGCTGTAAAGCGCTTTGAGATGTCCTGAGGTTGTGAAAGGTGCTTTTTAAATGCAGGTCTTTCTTCTTTTTGAACCCACAATCTCTCAAGGTCTGATAAATTGAGTATCTGGTCATGCCAGGCTTGTCCTAGAGGTAGTACAAGTCTTCTCCTGTGCTGATGGGGCCCTGTGGTTAGACATTGTTCCTTCATCTTCGGGGCTTGAGTTTCAATAAAATTCCAACCCAACTGACTGGAATCGGTCACTCAGAGAACTCTGCATTCCTCCAACTCTGACCTCTTGTCCATCACTCCCTCTCCCTTCCTTTGCCTGACAACTGGAGGCCATGGCATCCAGTAGGGTTGCCAACCCTCCAGGATTGGCATGGAGTCTCCAGGAATTGAGGATCAATCTCCCAGGACACTGCTGTGTGTGTGCAACCCTGGAGGAAAATCATCACTGGGACATTAACATTTCTTTTTGTCATTTTCTTTGAGCATTTCTCTTTACCAAATATAAAAATATTGAAGATGGGGGAAAAAAAGACTTTTTGGCTGAGTCAAGCATCATCCAATTGGTCTCTTTGCTTTCCAATTGGCGTAGGAAGGCAGTACGTCACAAGGATGGATGTGTTGGCCGACTAATGGCTGGAGTGTGGGGGAATGTCATGTGATGAAACCTCCAGGAATCCATTTAATCACAGTTGGCAACCCTAGTCAACAGTTGTCTAGGTCCTGAGTTTTGCAAGTCACTCCCTAAGCCTCTCCACCTTTAAGATTCTCCTTAAAACCTACCATTTTCACCTCTCCTAATTATCTGCTTCTTTATCTGGGAGTGATTTTTTTTGTCTGTTAAAGCTCCTGTGGGACGCCTCAGGATGTTTTATTATGTTAAAGGCATCACTCCGATCAGATATGTTCCCAACACCTAGTAAGTCCCATTGGCCGGCCAGCCACCAGTCCCATCCCATTGGCCGGCCAGCCACCAGTCCCATCCCATTGGCCGGCCAGCCACCAGTCCCATCCCATTGGCCGGCCGGCCACCAGTCCCATCCCATTGGCCGGCCGGCCACCAGTCCCATCCCATTGGCCGGCCGGCCACCAGTCCCATCCCATTGGCCGGCCAGCCACCAGTCCCATCCCATTGGCCGGCCAGCCACCAGTCCCATCCCATTGGCCGGCCAGCCACCAGTCCCATCCCATTGGCCGGCCAGCCACAAAGAGAAGCTGGTTGAAAAATAAATAGGACCTCTCCTGATGAATAAGTAGCCATGGAAAGCAGCAGCAGGGCGTTCTGGATGAGGCAGGGTGGAAGATGGTGCCTTTACATCATTCAAAACCACACAAACCTACTTTACAACACCCTGTGACATGGCGAGCAGAGGGCTGCCATTGAATAAGCCCAACCACAACAAAATTGGCCAACGGTGGATTGGCTGATGGCTGCGTAACTCTTTTTCTGCATCAAACGAAATAAACTAAATTAACAAATTAAGTGACAAATTAAAAAGGCAGACCCTTAAAGGGAAACTGCAAAAAGAAAACCAAAACCTTAAAAAGGACACTTACAAACATTATATCAAAATGTGGTCAAAAGGGTCTATAAAGCACCCCAGTCCCCACGGTGCCCACCGAGCACAGAAGGCCACGGTGCCAGTGGACATCGTGTGCTCCTTCTCCAGGGACACTTGGCCACAAACACAGCCGTGGAAGAGGGGCAGACAGTAAGGCCAGAGGACCCCCTCGATCGCCCACTACCTGGACCTGTTAATGGCCAACTTGGCCAGGCCCAGGAGCAGGCTCATGAGGTCCTCCTCCCTCCCGGTTCCCCCTCCACACCAGGTGCCAGTGTGGAGCCCATTGTGCTACAGGCCACCCTCTCAAAAAGACACCACGCACTGGCCCTTCAAAGCCTTCGTAGTCCCTCACCTCACAAAATGATACCCACCGTCTTCTTATCGTTCTCGAAGATTTCATGAGCTTCCTCGTAGTTGCATATTTCCTCATAGCATTCTCGTTCCAGATTTCCAGGGGTGATAAATTCAAAATCCCAGCTATTGTACATCAGCTTCCGGCTCAAGAAGACAGCTGCTTGACTTTCATCCAGGAACACTGAACATAATTAGAGAGAAAAATAATATCTGTTTTAAACTCTTACTCCAAAACACTTTTTACAGAGTCTTACTGAGGTCTGTCGATTGGAGTCACAGAAACCTTAGGTTGCGAGAATTGAAAAATTCCACAGAATTTACAGCACACAAATAGGCCATTTGGCCCAACTGGTCCATGCACCAGACGAACCTCCACCCATCTCCTCTTTGTTTAACCTCGTCAGCATTGCTCCTATTCCTTTCACCCTCGTGTTTATCCAGCTTCCACTTAAACGCATCTGTGCTATTCACCTCCAAGTGGTAGCGAGTTCCATATTCTCACCACTCTTGGGGTAAAGAAGGTTCTCCAGAATTGCCTATTGGATTTAGTGACTTTTATCTTTATGGCTCAGAGATCTGCCATTGGAAACTTCTTCACCTCGTCTACTCTTTGAAACACCTTCCATAATGTCCTGCATCAGTAAGTGCCTAAGCTTTCTTTTTTGGAAGATTTTATTTGGGGAAACACGTGCAGAAAGGGAAGGGAAACAGAAAGGGAACATACCTTCATCTTGAGCGTCTCTTTGCTGTGACAGTATCCGTGCTTCAATCAAACGGGTGTTGATGAGGGCACAATTCAGAAATACAAAGTGCAGTAACCGATTTGTAACCATGCTGGAAGCCCTGGACCCAGACAAAGTGAGAGAAGGCACACACGTTAACACTAGATTACTTGTAGCGAGGAAAACTGGGTTATTCTTTAAAAGGTTCTAGGTTTTACTATTCCAACACACTCATGACTGTTCTCCCACATTCCACCCTCCAGAGACTCAAGACCATCCAAAACTTTGTTGCTCCATGTCTTAACTGGCAGCAAGTCACGTTCCCCTATCATCCCAGTGCTTGTTGACCCACATTGGCTCCCGGTCAAGCAACGTCTTGATTTTAAATTTCTCATCCTTGTTTTCAAACCCCTTCATGGCCTCGCCCCCTCCCCATCTCTGTCATCTCCTCCAGGCCCACAACTCTCCAAGATATCTACACTCATCTAATTCTGGCCTCTTGTGCATCCCTGACTTTAATCACTTCACCATGCCTCTGGTTGCCTGAGCTCCAAGCTCTGGAATTCGCTCCCCACACCTCTCCGCCTCTCCCTCAATTTCCTCCTTTAAGCCACTCCTTAAAACCCACCTCTTTCACCAAGGTTTTGGTCATCTGACCCAATATCACCTTAATAGCAGACGCATGGGAACACCACTGCCTGGAAGTTCCCTTCCAAGCCACTCACCATCCTGACTTGGAACGATATCACCGTTCCTTCACTGTCGCCAGGTCAAAATCCTGGAACTCCCTTCCTAACAGCACTGTGGGTGTACCTACACCACATGGACTGCAGCGGTTCAAGAAGGCAGCTCACCACCACCTTCTCAAGGGCAACTAGGGATGGACAATAAATGCTGGCCTGGCCAGCAACACTCACATTGAATTTTTTTTAAAAAGTGGCTTGGTGTCATGTTTTGTTTTATAACACTCCCATGAAGCACCTTGCGATGTTTTATTACAGCAAAGGTGCTATATAAATATAAGTTCTTGTTGAAAGAATTGGATGTCTCCACTGTCCAAACTCAGATGACCTCTGGTCTCCTTCACCCAGTCTCCACCTACATGCCAGGCAGAAAGCTCTGGCTTTGGATTGCCAAGTTTGGTTGGACATATTTCTCATTTCATCTTATACCCCTCCCCATATCTCCGCAGCCTTTGGATGGCTCTTGACTTTCAGTCAACCAGGCCTTCTCCCAAGTTTTTAAAAATAATAAACATGTTTTAAATTTAAAATGAAAACATGTGCTTTTTTTTTAAAATGCCCTATGATTTTACACTTGGGTTGCTTGCAACAGGATCCCAGAGATTAATCTTTATTTCCCAGTGAATTCGGGATGATCAATGGCAGCCTGAGCTGGCAGACCATGGAGGAGGCCATTCAGCCCATTGAGTCCGTGTCGGACTCCATGCCAGGGATGGGCCTTTTTCACTTTGTAATGATTTGTTTTAAAGAACAATCGAGTGGTTGACAAACCACCCCCAAAGTGCATTAAAATTTCAACCAAGTAGTCACTTTGTAGTACAGAACTTGAATATTTCCAAAGCTTTTTTCAAAACTTCAAACGATCACAACAATTTATAGCACAGGAGAAAAAGGTTGGCAAGTTGACTCTGATTAGCTGAGGTGTTGCCGTGAAGAAAGCAACAGGGCACTATAGGCTCCCCGGTGATTTTTTAAAAAAAGGTGCAAGACTTGAACATATTCCTTTTGCTTGCACGAGAACAGGTTCCTGCATATGAATGTATGTCACTTCTAGCAAGTGACAATGAGCCACGTCACAAGTTCAACTGATTATCTTAAATTGGTTGTCAGTGTAGCTATTAGCGCACTCAGGATTGTTCAGCAAGTGCTGCCCAATCACATCTAACAGCAGACATTTTGTAAGCATGGGCTGGGTGTGTGCGGTCTGTACTCTGCCTATTACAAATGAACCAATTAGTGAGAGACCGGAGATAAAGGAAAAGGGAAAAGAAAATAAAGCAAAGAAGAAATTAACAGAGGAAAAAAGTTTAATTCTTATAGCGCCTTCTGCAACATCCGAACGTCCCAAAGTGCTTTACAGCCAATGAATTTTCAGGCGAGTCACTGTAATAATGTAGGAAACGTGACCACCAATTTGTGCAAAGCAAGATCCCACAAACAGCAATATGATAAATGACGAGGTCATCTTTTGATGTTGGCTGATGGGATAAATATTCTTTAAATTATCATACCTAAGGAGGGATAATACACACCTTAAATTGAGAAAAAAAAGTCTCTCGTGCAATAAGAGGTGGAACCTTCAAACAAACACGCAAAATTCTGCATTTTCACCACACATGGATCGTCATAATGTCCTAATACAATGTCAAGACCACAGATGTGAAAGTAAAACTGAAATGTCCTGCCCGCTGTTTCCTTTGTCATAGCTTTCAAGTTTTGAGATCCTGCAGACAACATATGACTCACTCTTTCGGGACCCGCCCCGAAATTAACCACAAACAAAATCAGCCAACTGCATATAACCAAGCAAGTTATGGCAAGTCCTACGATAACGAGACTGGTCTCAGTACATCAACTCATAAAACATAATTCGCCAAGAGTCTATCAGTATGTCACGTTGTAGTATAAGCCACCGTCAATGTCCCTGTACATCGACTGAGCAAAGGCAAGCAGCCTGCCAAAAATTGGTGGTCTGGATTACATGGGATGCCTGCCTCTTTGGATGAGGCAACTGGTTTAATGTTCCCCAGTGACAGTCAGATCCTGTGGTGCAGCAGGAGAGAAGGATACAGGCTGGAGATGCATCTCCTGATAGAGGTGGCGGGGAGGGGAGAGTGCAGTTTTACCTCCTCCGTTTCCTTTCCACCTTCCTTGTCCCAGTGTCTGGGGTGGAGACTCGAGCCCAGTGTTCACTACAGTGCAACAGCAACTACACTTTTTTTAAAAAAAAAGTCAAAATCCCTTGGTTGTGAAAGGTGCTACAGAAATGCATTTAAATTGTTCTCAACAGCAAAAGAAAAGCTGATCCAAATTACACAACTTGCGTTAGCCCCTTCAGGCCAATGGCTTCATCTCCACTGACTCAGCTGCCTGGTGCGGTCAGTGCTCAGTGCTTTCCTGGACAGTCCAGTTGTCAGGGCTCACTGTGTAAACAGACAGATATTCGGAGAGGGGCTGGGAGGCCAACCACAAAAAAAGACAACTTTGCAACCCAATAGGCCGCTAGAACAACCAACTATCAAACGCAGTTACTGTGGGCAGATTCCATCTGGCATCTCCCCAGCCGTCACACGCAAACTGAATTAGAATCCTTTTAAAACAAATGGAGGATAAATTAATTTAAAAGATGTGTCAAACAAGCAGATGCTGAAAGACCATTCTCTCACCTCTAGTGCCTGGTTTCAGATCCAATCTCTCTCTCTCTGATGGAGATATGGGTGTTGCCAAGAGTTAAGACCACTGACCTTTCACCTCTGGCACAAATAAACTATCAGACCTAGCCTGACATTAGTGCTGACAACTCCAAACTATTTCCAATTCCCATTCAGACACCCTCAGAGGCTGCGCCGTTTCCACAAAACAAAAGAACTGTCTCCAAAAAGCATCCAGATATTATTTCAAAATATATATATACACTTTTTTGCCGAACCCTGACTTACTGAGCAGCTTCAAGTACCTTGACTGAATATCTGTCCTTCATGAATGAACTTTTGACAGTGAATATTCCTCTGTGGAAGGCATCGTGGCAAGGCCAAAACCCCCACCACCTTGCCCCCTGGGGTTCCAACTATGGCTCAGATGGTAGCACACTTGTCCCCAAGTCAGAAGGTTACATTAACACCCCCCAGTGAAGCACTGAGGGAGTGTTGCAGTGCCGGAGGTGCTGTCTTTCAGAGGAGATGCTAAATTGAGGCCTTGCCTGTTTTCTCTCTCTCTCTCTCTCTGGTGGATGGAAAAGGTCTCATGCCGCCATGCCGGAGAGCCCCGGTGAACTGGCTAATATTTATACCCCAAACAACGTCACTAAGATCTGGTCATTTTCACATTGCTATTTATGGGAGCTTACAGTGTGCAAATTGGCTGCCAAGTTTCCTACATTACAAATTTCAAAATGGGTTTTTAAAGCGTGCAAAGGAAGTATCTGGTATTCCGGAGTCAGAGTGGGTACCACTATCACCTCCAAGCCAAAAAATTGTGGATTCAACTTCAACTCGAGACTTCAGCACGTAATCTAGGTTCAGCAAGTTCTGCAGTGTCAGACAACCCATCTTTCGAATCAGGTGTTAGACAGATTTTGCGTCTCCAATGGACATAAAAAATCCTCTGGCCACTATTTTGAAAAAGTGCTGGGGAGCTCTCTCTGGTGTCCTGGCCAATATTCATCCCTCAGCCAACATCACTTCAAACCAGAGATAAAAACAAAAAACTGAGGATGCTGGAAATCCAAAACAAAAACAGAAACAGAAATACCTGGAAAAACTCAGCAGGTTTGGCAGCATCGGCGGAGAAGAGCACAGTTGACGTTTCGAGTCCTCATGACCCTTCAACAGAACTAAGTAAAAATAGGAAAGGGGTGAATATAAGCTGGTTTAAGGGGGTAGGCGGGGTTGGCTTGTTGGGACAAGCAGCCAGTGATAGGAGGAGATGACCAAAAGATGTCACAGACAAAAGAACAAAGAGGTGTTGAAGGTGGTGATATTATCTAAAGGAATGTGCTAATTAAGAGTGGATGGCAGGACAAGCAAGGTACAGATAGCTCTAGTGGGGGTGGGGTGAAATAATACTAAAAGGGCATAAAAGGTAGAGATAGACGATGGGTGGAAATACATTTAAAAATAATGGAAATAGGTGGGAAAAGAAAAATCTATATAAATTATTGGAAAAAACAAAAAGGAGGGGGAAGAAATGGAAGAGAGAGTTCAAGATCTAAAATTGTTGTACTCAATATTCAGTCCGGAAGGCTGTAAAGTGCCTAGTCGGAAGATGAGGTGCAGTTCCTCCAGTTTGCGTTGGGCTTCACTGGAACAATGCAGCAAGCCAAGGACAGACATGTGGGCAAGAGAGCAGGGTGGAGTGTTGAAATGGCATATCCTCCTTCTTCCTTAACTGAGGTTTTCCACCCACGGTAGTTGACAGGGCCCTCAACCGTGTCCGGCCCATCTCCCGCGCATCCGCCCTCACGCCTTCTCCTCCCTCCCAGAAACATGATAGGTCCCCCTTGTCCTCACTTATCACCCCACCAGCCTCCGCATTCAAAGGATCATCCTCCGCCATTTCCGCCAACTCCAGCATGATGCCACCACCAAACACATCTTCCCTTCACCCCCCCCGGCGGCATTCCGTACGGATCATTCCCTCCGTGACACCCTGGTCCACTCCTCCATCACCCCCTACTCCTCAACCCCCACCTACTGCACCTACCCATGCCCACGCAGAAGATGCAACACCTGCCCCTTCACTTCCTCTCTCCTCACCGTCCAAGGGCCCAAACACTCCTTTCAAGTGAAGCAGCATTTCACTTGCACTTCCCTCAATTTAGTCTACTGCATTCGATGCTCCCAATGCGGTTTCCTCTACATTGGAGAGACCAAACGCAGACTGAGTGACCGCTTTGCAGAACACCTTCTGTCTGTCCACAAGCATTACCCAGACCTCCTTGTCGCTTGCCATTTCAACACTCCACCCTGCTCTCTTGCCCACATGTCTGTCCTTGGCTTGCTGCATTGTTCCAGTGAAGCTCAACGCAAACTGGAGGAACAGCACCTCATCTTCCGACTAGGCACTTTACAGCCTTCCGGACTGAATATTGAGTTCAACAATTTTAGATCTTGAACTCCCTCCTCCATCCCCACCCCCTTTCCGTTTCTTCCCCCTCCTTTTTGTTTTTTCCAATAATTTATATAGATTTTTCTTTTCCCACCTATTTCCATTATTTTTAAATGTATTTCCACCCATCGTTTATCTATACCTTTTATGCCCTTTTAGTCTTATTTCACCCCACCCCCACTAGGGCTATCTGTACCTTGCTTGTCCTGCTCTCCACTCTTAATTAGCGCATTCATTTAGATAATATCACCACCTTCAACACCTCTTTGTTCTTTTGTCTGTGACATCTTTTGGTCATCTCCTCCTATCACTGGCTGCTTGTCCCAGCAACACCCCCCCTTCCCTCCCCCCCACCCCTTAAGCCAGCTTATATTTCACCCCTTTCCTATTTTTACTTAGTTCTGTTGAAGGGTCATGAGGACTCGAAACGTCAGCTGTGCCCTTCTCCACCGATGCTGCCAGACCTGCTGAGTTTTTCCAGGTATTTCTGTTTCTGTTTTTGTTTTATCACTTCAAACCAAACAGATGATTTGGTCAATTATCTCACTGCTGCCTGTGGGAGCTGGCCATGCACAAATTAGCTGCCGCATTTCCCTGCACTTACAGCTAATAAAGTACTTTTAAAGGTACTGCTGTAAGGACATGGAAGTTGTGAACTGCGCTATATAAATGCAAGTCTTTTCCTTTTTCAGAGGGCAGTCTGACAGAGGGGTAGAAGATAGTTAAAAATGCAGCAAAAAACTTCATCTGAATATTAACACAAAATAAATTGAGCATAAGACATAAATTCCAGCTATTAGAAGGTAAATTTAGGATTGGAGGTGGAAAACTCTGTTTGCCACAGAGTGATCAATGTACAGAACGATTTCCATAGAGGCGGAAGTCAAAACCATGGGATCCTTTAAAACCAATGCAATGGGTTGAGTTAGGGTTCCATCAGGATAAATGAACTAAAAAGAGTCAAATGGCCACCCTCATCTGTAATTAGTCTGTGGCAAAATATTCCATTATTGCTGTGGGCTCCCCCAGCAGGGCTGAACAAGCTTCATTATCTGATTGGACAGCGTTTCAGTTTCCATTTTCTTTTGGTCCACCTTTTCCATTCGTGAGCCTGACGCTCGTCTTCAGCCGTTAGTCAACCAAAACCACTCAAGGTGCTGACGGACTTCAGTCCCTCATCAACCTAGGAGTGTAAAAACCGACTGTGGATATGGCTCGTGAACAAACTGAAAGCAGAATTGTGCAATCCTGTTTATTCCAGTCGCTGGGCCTAACCAAGCATGAACACTTCATGTTTGACTTCCCCCTGACTATACCAAATTATCTCATTTCAGTTAGCCCACGTTTAGGGGGCGAAAGTTAGACTCAGCACCCCTGTTGCCCCCCATAACAATCAGCCAGGGATTCTGCTCCTGGGACCCCAGGTGAAAAACGTGATCAGAAGACTTGCATTTATATAGAGCCTTTCACAGCATCGCAAGGCACTTTACGGCTAATCGTGCATGTTTTGAAGTGTAGTCACTGTTGCAATGTAGGGGATCATGGCAGCCAATTTGTGCCTAGCAAGTTCCCACAAACAGCAATGTGGTAATGACCAGCTATTCTGTTTCTGTGATGTTGATTGAGGGGTAAACATTGGCAAGGACACTGGGGAGAGCTCCGCTGCTCTTACTCAAAATAGTGTCCATGGGGATCTTTTACACCAATCTGAAGGGGGCCTCGGCTTAACGTCTCATTCGAAAGGCCGCAATTCCGGCAGTGCGGCACTCCCTCAGTATGGCGCGGCCAGCGTCAGACTGGATTTTACGTTCAGGTCTCCGATACCCACAAGCTCCTGAACTCAGCAGGCTTCCACTGGGCCACAGCTGATAGGCCTCTTCGTATACTTCCAGCCTGATTATAGGCATTTGACAATGATTTCTTCTTGGGTAACAAATAAATAGAAGATTGGGGTGGGGGGGGAGAGGGAAGGTAAACCTGGAATATTTAATTTAAATTAAATCCCAGGAACAGGAGAGGGGCAGTCATTTCTACTGCACCTTAAAAGGTGAACCTTTTCCCCTGCAAAGTTGGACAAATGGAATGAGATCCCAGGTAAAAGGAATATCCCGGAATACTCGAAGTGTCAATTCAATGTAGCGAGAGTAGACGACTTTAGAATCCTGAAGAATCCGAGAATTATACAGCACAGGAGACCATTCAGCCCATCGTACCTATACCAGCTCCTTGGGGGGGAAAAAGGCAAGCCGAATCAGTCCTACCACCCTGGTCTTTCCCCACAGCCCTGTAGAAACTCCCCCCTTCAGACATGTATCCACTTGTGAATGGAGTGAAAAATAATGAATATTCCTCCCTCATCCTCAAGTCATTCTTTGACCAAACCCTGCACCCCCCACCCCCCCCCAATCCCCACACACACACACACATTACAAACACGATTTGCACAACAACTGAACAGGGAAATGCAATTTACAATAAAAGCCAGTTGAGCGCTGTTGTCAATTGAGACGGGGCATGGAAGCAACAGCAGATCCTGAGCCCGTGGGGGTCGAATATGAACCCGGGTGGCCCAGGGAAAATCATGGGAGGGGTGGGGGTTCTGGCTGCCTTAGACAAGCCCACACAAATCCGCGGCCCTCCCCAAGATTTACTGAGGTCCAACTTCCAGGGAATTAAAGAAATATATATAGATACACAATCGAAATTACCCCCCGTCCATGGGGGGAGGGGAGGCTGTGTTTACGACATAAAATGTAACCTGTAAAAAGAGGAGAAAATATTTTCAATCTGTAAAGAGAAAATATTTTCAATTTCCCCGGGGGAGGGTAAACTTTAAAATATTGCCTGTAACAATTAATGAGAGGGGGAAAAGATTGAAAAACTAGACAATCTAGTTTAACACTGGAGTCAGTTCGCCTGGTTCGGTCCCCAAGCGTCTCTCTCCTTTCTGTTAAAAAGTAACTAAAGGGCAAATGTTTTCAAAATCAAAACCTATTTTCTTTTAACGATTCCCGAGGAAAGAAAGATCGGTAGGAACTTTCAGCACCCCCACCCCACCCCACCCCCGCATTGAAACAGAACTCTTCACCCAAAAAATAAAGTGTGGAACTTACAAACTTGGCGTCTTGTCCAGTTTCAGGTCAGTTTCACGGCGATGAACGCAACTGGTGAATAAAAGGAATCGCCCTCTTCCTCTCTTTTTTTCCCCTCCGCTCCCTAATAGTCAGGTGTAGCAGGAGAGAAAACAAACAAGCCAAGAGGGAGAGAGAGAGAGAGAGAGAAAGAAATTGGACAAGTCAATGACTGGATTACTCATCCACCAATCACGTGCTCGCAGGTAACCAGGAAAAGTAGCACTTAAAAAGTGACAAAAAAAAAGAGAGGAAAGGCTTGAAGTTTGCACAGCGCCCTCCGCCACCACAAAGCACTTTCCTGCTCCTTGAAGCGGGCATGGTCACTCAAGGCAAGGGGATAGAGGCGGCCTGCTCTCCTGTGCACAGCAAGATCCCACCCATTGCCTGCTTTTGCTCTGGGTCTGGACGTTCGTCCTCTCGAGGCGAAAGAGGGCCACGTTCGTCGCCCGGCGCCTTCTGGCGGGCACGTGGGCGACCGCCCGAGGCCGCTCCCTGGCCCGGAAACTCTTTCGAGTTATCAACAGTCACAGATCGCAACTCTTTTCGAGTACAATCACAGTTCTTGGTTTTCCGGGAGTGGGACGTGAACCCACAACCCTCTGATTCAAAGGCGAGGGTGCTGTGAACTGAGCCACGGCGAACAGGACGGGATAGCGCAGGCGGTCGAGCTGCCGCCTCGGGATCTCCTCCCTGCGTTCTCTCTCCCTGCCCCTGATATGCGCCTGCATTCGAAGGAAGCTGCGTCTTTCCTAGATTTGTTTGCGCCGAGGTGCAGCGATCCTGGCCGAGCTACTCCCAGGGCTCAAAGTCAATATCAAAACTCCTAAGTGAAGCCTCCAGAGTGTCCTTGTAGCACTTTCTTTGACCACCATAAGAGCACACCCTAGACTCCAGTTCTCCCTTGAAGCTTCACTTTTCTAAGGGAATGGCTACATGACCAGCCCATAACAAGCACTTAGAGGCAATCTGTGTCCCAGCCCCTTGTTTTTGTCCCCCCCCTCCCTCTGGCTTCATTTTAAATTCAATCTGCCGAATTACGCAGTGTCCCTCAAATACGTCCTATTGCTCCTCTCAATATTTGGTTAAATCCCCAAACTCAGTAGCAATTTTAGAAATGATTCTCCCTCACCCCATAAAGTACTGATTTTAAGCCTTGATTTTATATATTCTCCAGAATTTTGGAGTCACATTTTGTTTTCTTAGATTATTTTTTATTTATTCGTGGGCTGTGAGTGCTGATGTCTAGGCCAGCATTTATTGCCCATCCCTAATTGCCCTTGAGAAGGTGGTAGTGAGTCGCCTTCTTGAACCGCTGCAGTCCATGTGGTGTAGGTACACCCACAGTGCTATTAGGAAGGGAGTTCCGGGATTTTGACCCAGTGATGGTGAAGGAAATACGATATAGTTCTGAGTCAGGATGGTGAGTGGCTTGGAGGGGAATCTGCGGGTGGTGGTGTTCCCATCCATCTGCTGCCCTTGTCCTTCTAGGTGGTAGAGGTCATAGGTTTGGAAGGTGCTGACAAAGGAGCCTTGGTGACTTGCTGCAGTGCATCTTGTAGATGGTACACACAGCTGCTACTGTGCGTCGGTGGTGGAGGGAGTGAATGTTGAAGGTGGTGGATGGGGTGCCACGTAAGCGAGATGCTTCATCCTAGAGGGTGTCGAGCTTCTTGAGTGCTGTTGGAGCTGCACTCATCCAAGCAAGTGGAGAGTATTTGGGGTGCAATTTCCAACTTTAGCAAGAAGTGTAAGGCAGTGATACTGGATAGGCTGCCCTTTATATGCCATGTTATAGAGTCATAAAGAAGGAGGCCATTTGGCCCATCAAGTCTGTAAAGCAATCCAGTCAGTTCCATTCCCCCACTCTATCCTGTCAATGTATCAGTAATTACATTGTCAAGGTCCAATAACAATCATCTTGTTGACTAGCAATTATGTTGTTAAGACAATTGCATTGTTAAAACAGGTGATGGACATTGGCTCACCCATAAATGGGTACAGCTGTAACACTCCAGTGGGGAAAGAAACTGGGAGGTTGTCAATTTGTTGAGTTGGCTGAAGAATAAACCTGCTTGTGGTAAAGGATTAGCTTCAGACTCATTTTTCCCATGTATACAATTATTGGAGTTATCCTGCAAGTTTATTCCTAAGTGCCCATCCTATTTCCTTTTGGAATCATTGTCTCTGCTTCCACCACCCTAGTAGGGGGGTACTATCCCCAGAATGGTATTGGGGCTAAACTAACCAAATTATGAAGGCAGATTGCCTGGGCTATGCTTGCATTCCCTCTGGTATAGAAGATTTGAAGCTGATCTGATTAAGGTTTTTAAGATGATTAAAGGGTTTATGATTGGACAGATGGAGAAAATTCCTCTGGTGAGGAAGTTGAGAACAAAGAAGAGAAAAAAAAAGACTTGCATTTTGATAGCACCTTTTGTGACCTCAGGACATCCCAAAGTGCTTTACAGCCAATAAAGTACTATCGAAACATGGTCACTATCATCATGTGGACAACAAGGAGGCATCACCCTAAAATTAGAGCCAGGCTGTTCAGGGGTGATGTCAGGAAGCACTTCTTCATATAAAGGCTAATGGAAATCTGGAATTCTCTTCCCCCAAAAATCTGCTGAGAGTAGAGGGGGCCCCATGTGAGAAAAGGAGAAGAGGCAAAAATCTGGGGCAACATTTTTCTGAGGATAATCAAGCTGGGATTAAGATGGGATTAAGCTATCAGGGAAGGTCATTAACTGAGAAAGTGCAAGTGGGTTTAATATGAATGTTGAGAGACAAGGAGTGTGGAATGTTTTGAATATTGTGTAAATTGAGATATCATTTTCCAGTTCAAAGATTATTTCCTGTATATAATTCTATTTTTTCTGTGTATCACTGGCTGTAACAACGTGTGGGCATACCACAAATCAAAAATACATCGTCACCTTCTGTTACAGAAGAAAGCTATACGAATCTGAGCAGGTGCAAGCCATTTTGACAACACTGATCCAATATTTGTTCACTTTCAAACTTTGAAAATTAAAGATATACTTTTTTTTTCACAGATTATCTGGGTCATTATCACTTTACCGTTTGTGGGAGCTTGCTGTGTGCAAATTGGCTGCCGTGTTTCCTATATAACAACACTTCAAAAGTACTTAATTGGCTGCAAAGTGTTTTGAGACATCTGGTGGTTGTGAAAGGTGCTATCTAAATGCAAGACTTTCTTTTTCCTCTTTCTTCATTACCTACATAGCTCAAGGTAAGTGGGTGCAGCTGTAAAAACATTCAAGAATCCTGATGCCATCCAGAATGGCTTGTGTCTGCCACTGGACTGTGTCAGCCCACTCTGTATCGATGCATTATGGCTGTGGTATTGCAGATCTATCTGATGCAGTGCATCAACTCGCCCTTACTTCAACAGCTTATTTCACTGTCCCATCTGACACAATTCCTCTCCATGCCATCCTTTCCCACTTCCATGTCCTAATAGTTCCCCTGTGAGTGGCTCGTATCCACTGGAATTTAGAAGAGTAAGAGGCCACTTGATTGATACCTTTAAGATCCTGAGGGGTCTTGACAGGGTGGACGTGGAGAGGATGTTTCCTCTTGTGGGAGAATCTAGGACTGGGGGCTCACTGTTTAAAAATAAGAGGTCGCTCATTTAATACAGAGATGAAGAACATTTTATTCTCTGAGGGTCGTGAGTCTTTGGAACTCTCTTCCTCAAAAGGCGGTGGAAGCAGAGTCTGTGAATATTTTTAAGGCAGAGGTGGGTAAATTCTTCATAAGCAAAGGGGTGAAAGGTTATTATTGAGGGTAGGCGGGAATGTGGAGTTGAGGTTACAATCAGATCAGCCATGATCTTATTGAATGGCAGAGCAGGCTCGAGGGGCCGAGTGGCCTATTCCTGCTCCTAATTCATATGTTCGTATGAACATAGGGACATTGGAATTCTTAAGCCACGATTTTATGGCCCCTCCCACCCGGCGGGATATTACGGTCTCACTGAACTGAATGGAGATTTAAATGACTCCTCGCATCCACTGGGGGAGACACTGGGGTGGAGCCATAAAGCCCTGACATTAGCAAAAGAAACAAAGATCAATCTAGTTCATCTACCATTCTAATAGAGACATGGTACAATGTTAATGGAGTTGTTGATTAAATCATAGCAATCAATCTCTATCAATGAGTCTACAACAGACCCATGCTTAGAATCATAGAATGGTTAAAGCATAGAAGAAAGCTATTTCGCCTGTCGTGTCTATGCTGACTCTCTGAATGACCAATTTACCTAGTGCCGCTCGCTCCCCCTGCCTTCTCCCCATAACCCTGCACATTCTTCCTTTTCAAATAATAATCCAATTCCCCTTTGAATGCTTTGATTGAACCTGCCTCCACCACACTGTCCAGCAGCACATTCCAGATCCTAACCACTCGCTATGTGGGAAAGGTTTTCCTCATGTCACCATTGCTTCTTTTGCCAATTACCTGTAAGCTGTGGCCTCTCATTCTTAATCTTTCCACCAATGGGAACAGTTTTTCCCTTTCTACTCTTTCTAGACCCCTCATCATTTTTGAACACCTCTATCAAATCTCCTCTCAACCTTCTTTTCTCCAAGGAAAACAGACCCAACTTCTCCAATCCATCTTGAGGCAAAGGGAACCCCCAGCGATGGAGACCTTTGAGAACCATAGGTCCAAAGTCACCTGTTGCTCCCAAACTACACTCACCACACATCATGTCTCAATTTACCCATGTACTGTATCGCAAAATGCTATTTTCTGAAAGCAATCCATCTAATTTGCATTTGAATCAATTATACTAACTGCTCCCACTGTCTCCCTCGGCAACCTGTCCCATACACTGACCACTCACTTGCTGGAATATTGGTTGCCCAGATTAATTTAACCTGCTTTGTAACTTCAAATTGCAAATGTAACATTACTATTCAAGAAAGTGAAGAAAAAGAAAACGAGGAACTACCGGCCAGTTAGCGTGACATCAGTCATCGGGAAGGTGCTGGAATCTATTATTAAGGAAGTCCTATCACTGAATTTAGAAAGGCAAAGTATGGTTAGAATAAGTCAACATAGTCTTAAGAAATTGAAACCCTGCTTGACAAATTTATTAGAGCTTTTTTAGTAGGATAAGTAAAGGGGAACCAATAGATGCAGTAGACTTGGATTTCCAAAATGCATTCGACAAGGTGTCACACAAAAGGTTAATATGCAAGGTAAGGGTTCATGGAGTTGGGGTTGATTTGTTAGCATGGATAGAGGATTGATTAATGGACAGGAAACATAGAGTAAGGATAAATGGGCCATTTCCTAGTTAGCAGGCTATGACTAGTGGACTGCCACAAGGATCAGTGCTGGGGCCTCAGCTATTTACAATCTATATGTGATTTAGACAGAGAGTAATGTATCTAGGTTTGCTGATGTTACAAAGCTAGGTAGGAATGGAAGCTGTGAGGAGGACACAGAGGGGCTGCAAAGAAATGTAGACAGATTAAGTGGGCGGGTAACAAGGAACAGGTGGATTATGATATGGGGATGTGTGAGGTTATTCGCACTGATGAACTCCGTAGAAGAGTCATGTTGGACTCGAAACGTTAACTCTGTTTCTTCCTCCACAGATGCTGCCAGAATTGCTGAGCTTTACCAGCACTTTCTGTTTCTATTTCAGGATTCTAGCCTTCGCAGCACTTTGCTTTTATTTATGTGAGGCTGTTCACTTTGGTTGTAAGAATAGAAAAGCAGAATATATTTTAAAAGGTGTGAAACTTGTAAATGAAGAGTCATGCGGACTCGAACCGTTAACTCTGTCTTTCTCTCCACAGGTGCTGTCAGACCTGCTGAGTTTTTCATGTGAAACTTGTAAATGTTGATGTTCAGATAGACTTGGGGTATACTTGTACAAGGAACACAAAAAGTTAGCATGCAGGTACTGCAAGCAATTAGGAAAGCAAATGGCAAGTTGGCTTTTATTGCAAGGGAATTGGAGTACAAGAGTAAAGAAGTCTTGCTACAATTGTACAGGGTTTTGTTGAGATCACACCTGGAATACTGAATGCAGTTTTGGTCTCTATTTAAGGAATGATATACTTGCATTAGCGATGGTACAGTGAAGAAACAGTACATTGGTCCCTGGGATGAGAAGGTTGGCCTGTGAGGAGAGGCTGTGTAAATTGGGTACTTATTCTCTGGAGTTTAGAATAATGAGAGGACATCTCATTAAAATATTCAAGACTATGAAAAGGGGCTTGACAGGGTAGACACCTGAGGCCTTGTTTCCCCTGACTGGGAACTCTAGAACAAGGGAGCACAGTCTCAGCATAAAGGGTCAATCATTTAGAACTGAGATGAGGAGAAATTTCTTCACTCAGAGGGCTGTGAACCTTTGAAATTCTCTACCCCAGGGGGCTGTGGATGCTCCATCATTTAACACATTTAAGGCTGGGATAGACAGATTTTTGACCTCTCAGGGAATCAAGGGATATGGGGAGCGGGCAGAAATGTGAAGTTGAAGCCCAATATCAGCCATGACCATATTGAATGGCTGATCAGGCGCAATGGGCCATATGGTCTACTCCTGCTCCTATTTATTATGTTCATAATATGGTGTTGAGGTAGATCAGCCGCAATTGGAGAAATTAGGCTCGAGGTGTTGAATGCCTACACCTGCTCCTAATCTTTAAATTCTTATTCTCTGATGAGTGGGGCTGGGGGTAATATGTGGTTAACATTTTTTGCCAATTTTGCCACCAACCTGCAGGAAAGTGTCAGGGCCCTTACTGCTAAGGTGTCAACCATGGTTCGGTTGGAATAAACTTTGTCTGAGTCAGAAGGTTGTGGGTTCAAGTTACACTCTGAAGAATTGAGCACATAATCTAGGCTGACACTCCAATGCAAGGAAGTGCTGCATTGTCAGAGGTGCTGGATTTCGAACAAGATCTTAAACCAAGTCTCGCTGGCATGGAGCCAGAAATGGTGATACTTGTCCCTCAACCAACATCACAAAAACAAATTATCCGGTCAATAGGACATTGTTGGGGGGAGCTTGCTTTCTGTAAATTGTCAAATTTCTTACAACAGTGGTATCACTCCAAAACTACTTAATTGGCTGTAAAGCACTTTGTGATGCCTCCAGAGTGGAGGAAGGATGCTATATAAATGAAATTCTTTCTTTTAAGATTTAAGTGGGGAAATGAGGGAGAAAATTGTGCTGGTTGTGTTCAGTTATGGCATCAGACATTGCCTGTCACCTTGGCGATAACTATTCTAGCTTTATAATTCCTTGTGAGCTACATAAAAAAATAACTCTGTGGGCTGAAATAAAAATACAAGTCATGACGTTACAGCCTCAGCTTGTATTCCTAATCTGAGATAAACTAATTTCGACTACATTGATACTTAGCATTGCCAACTGTGATTAAATGTATTCCTGGGGGTTTCACCACATGACTTTCCCCCCACGCTCCAGCCATTAGTCGGCCGACACATCCATCCTCGTGACGTACGGCCTTCCTACGCCAATTGGAAAACAAGAAGACTCATTACCCAATTGGATGATGTTTGACTGTCAGCCAAACAGCCTTTTCCCCATTTTCAATATTTTTATATCTGGTAAAGAGAAATGTTCAAAGAAAGTGACAAAAAAAACCCAAATCTTTTCGAACATCCTGATAATTTTCTGCAGGGTTGCACACAGCAGTGAACTGGAGATTGGCCTTCAATTCCTGGAGACTCCAGGCCAATCCTGGAGGGCTGGCAATCCTACTGGTTGGCTACAAGACCATCTGGACTAAAGAGTTTGGTGGGGGGTGGGGGCAGGCGTGTGGAATACAATCAGCCAAGATTCCAAAATGTGCTTCTCGCTAACTCCCCTCTGTCGAATTGCCCACTAACCCTCAACATCCAGCCACACATGAGTAATGTTCAACTGGTTAGTCAGCAGAGGTCAGCTGTAGCCCACAGGACAGCATTGTAGATGCCGTTCTCCCAGCATCTCTGAAGACATCAAACATACCCAGCCAGCTCACAGGAGACCCTGGCTTGTGACCGACCAGAATGAAGAAGATTCATTTGCGAAGGAACTGAGCACGTCGAGCGACATTTCGGGAATGTGCAGAGACGATGTCGAGGCGTTGGAGGGAGTGCACAAATCTCCCAACAACTGATCTACCCAACCCTTCATGCACCACCTGCCCCACATGTGGCAGGGTCTGCAGATTATGCATTGGATTTGTTAGCCATCTCAGAGCCGAGTGGAAGCAAGTCATCCTCGATTCCCAGGTACTGCCTAAGAAGAGATGATTGTAAATATAAAGCAAAAAAAAATTTGCATTTATATATCACTTTTCACAACCACTGGGTGTCTCAGAGATCTTTACAGCCAATGAAGTACTCTTGAAGTGTAGTCACTGTTGTAATGTAGGAAACAGGGCAGTCAGCTCACACACAGCAATGTGACAATGGCCAGTAATCTGTGTTTTTTATGATATTGATTGAGGGATAAATACTGGCCAGGACACCAGGAGGAATGCCCCTGCTCTTCTTCGAGGCAGATGGCACCTTGGGTTAGCATCTCATCTGAAGGATGGCACCTTCTGAGATAGTGTAGATTTTTGTGCTCGAGCCCTGGAGTGAGACTTAAATCCGGAACCTTGTGATTCAGAGGCGAGGATGCTACCGACTTTTTATTTTATTTGTATGGGTGGGGAAGCAGTTATATTTCGACGTTGTGGTTAACAATCCATTCTATGGCTTCACTTGACGCAGTGTGAATGGTTGCGACGCCACCAGGACTGGATCTCTCGGGGCAGGAGTTCAGTATGTGGGCGATGACCTGACCTGGATGACCACGGTCACAATTTGAGTTGCTCCTCATGTTCTACTCGTGGAGCAAGTGACCACATCTTCCCTGCATGGCCTGTCCTCAAGTGCTTGATTTTTTTTTGTGTGTGTGTGTGAGAAAGGTTGAAGCCTGGGACTTCGCTGCTCGGGTCAGTTCCCAGGTTGCAGTTGATGATGTTTGCATCATCACGAATTGGGGTTGTGGTCAGTTTGCAGGGAGTGGCGTGTGTTCCAGTTGGAACTATGTGATTTCAGACAAGCACGGGGTTTTTTTTTTTGAGGTCCTGTGTCAGCGGGAGGGGGTGCTTTGTTAGCTGTCAGCCAGTGGTATTGTTCGAGGATGTTTCCCCTACCAACTGAGCCAGCTCTCTCACACACACACATACACAGATATATATATATAAAATCATGCTAAATTTGTCATGCAAAATTACATAAGTAGTTTATTTTTGTTTGGAGGAGGCAGGCTGTTTTTCTATAATGGGTAAGGGTTGTAAAAAGTGGAAGTGGTGGGGTCCTATCTGCGACAGGGTGCCGTGCTGTGATAACGAGAGTGATTGAATAGCTCTTTTCCGATGAATCAATGTATGAATTACTGTCACCACACCATCTCACTCCAGTCATCAGGCTAACCACAGACCAACCTTATCTCTGTCTCATTCTCGTGTCTTCAGTTCTACACTTCCATTTGAGGACAATTAATTCTCGTAGAGAAGGTAGCTCACCGGTGTAAAACCTGGCTTGTTATGATGGCAACCCTCCCCAATTTTCTTCCTGTCACCCCTCCCCCACCCTGCTCCTCCCCCCCCATCCCCTCACCCTACTCCTCAACCCCACCCCCTGCTCCTCACCCCCCTCCCCCCCACCCTGCTCCCCCCTCTCCTCCCCCTGCCCCCCTCACTCTGCTCCTCCCCTTCCCCACCGCCCCTTTGTCCTCCCCTTCCCCCCCTCCACTACCACCCCCCCACCCTGCTCCTCTTTAGACACTGACTCATGCTGACTTGGTTCCATATGCTGAGACCTCCATATTAAAAGACACACAGGTATTTTCAAACAAAGAAGCTCTGTTTTCACAATCCAGATTCCTTGGTATCCGGTTTACATTGTCGAAATGTCTAGACATCATGGTGCTTGTCATTGTGCAATTTTCTGCAGTAAGTTGGTCCATCAGAACGTTTATCATGAACCTTTTTTTTAACGCTCTTTTATAACTTTCCGACCTCTTCCGGTTTTTCTTGCAATGTAGATTCCCATGGATGTCAGTATCCCACCCTACTGGCCATTCTTCCCCTGTCATTCCAGACAGTAAGTAAGCTGATAGGCGTCAAGGGATATGGGGAGAGAGCGGGTGTACGGCGTAGAGATAGAGGATCAGCCATGATCATATTGAAGGGTGGAACAGGCTCGAAGGGCCAAATGACCTACTCCTGCTCTTATTTTCTATGTTTCTCTTCGACTGTCGCTGGGTCAAAATCCTGGATCTCTATCCCTAACAGCACTGTGGATGTTCCTACACCACATGGACTGCAGTGGTTCAGTAAGACAGCTCACCACCACCTTCTTAAGAGCAATTAGAAATGGACAATGAACGCTGGCCTAGCCAACGATGGATACACCCCATACACAAATTTTAAAAAAGACCAAGGGGTGTGTAATAAGGCCATGCCTGATTGTTAGTCAATGTCCACATTTATACGCATGCTTCCAACGAGTACCAACAGATAAGGATCAGCAGGGGAAAGCTTTGGCGCATTTTTCTCTCGTAACCCAGAAGCACTGAGTCCAATTGTATCCCAAATGCAACTCTCTCAAAGCTCAACTAACTCAACACCTGCATAATATGTTTTGACAGAAATTCTCTATCTCACGACCTCAAAAACCTGGAGGGACAAGGGCAGTATGTGCACAGGAACAGGAAAACCACCACCTCAAGTCATACACCATCCTGACTTGGAAATATAGTGACTGTTTCTTCTCTGTCGTCGGGTCAAGATCCTGAAACTCTGTCCCTAAGACTGCTGCAGGAGCACCTGCACCATACAGACTGCAGTGGTTCTAGAAGGGGGGTTCAACATCACCTTTTCAATTGCAAGGGGCAACTAAGGATGGGCAATAAATACCAGTGATGCCCTGCAGTATGACTGACCAGGAAACTCTCCCTCTCTCACTGCCTGCCATCAGGTGATACGCCTGATACGGAAGGATATACAGACTAATAATCAACCTCCTTGGTCATGGTCCTGTGGCCGTGAAGTCTTGAATTAGGTCATGAACCTGGAGCTTCTGGCTTAGAGGCAGGGCTGGTCCCCAGTGCACCACAAGACCTCCTCTGGTCCACAAATAGACATATGTACTAAAAAAAAATGTAGGAATCGGTTTTGTTAACAACTGTGTATGGGATTTGGAGATGAATGGAAACTGCAAATGCTGGAAATCTGAAGCAAAACAGAGCAGGGAAAAAAAAGTGGGCTTGTACCTGAGCTGGACTTTTGTTCCATTTTGTTTAATGGACAGATGCTGTGTAATCCCACTGTGTATATACAGATCTTGTTTTAGCTGTTAGTGATATTTAGGAAGGAGGTTGGCCAGTTTTCAGATGGGGATACAGGGCTGGTGGGAGTCAGTGGTCCTCCCGAGCAGTAGGGGGCGCGCTAGCTGACAGTGGGCCAACGGCCGGCCATCCGCTCTATATTCTCCTCGGGCGCGACCGCTCGTTTTAAATCCAGCCGCGAACCTAGCCGCACTCCCGGTTACCAATAAGGCCCCGATCAGCGAGGGTTTTAAATTAATATTTTACACCCCGTACGCAGTGAGATACGTGTGCGCATGCTCCGCGGCTGCCACCACCCTTTCATCTGCTTCCGCCCGCTTACACCGGAAGGAAACCCGCCGTCTTTTCCTTCCGGTCGGGTCAAATCCTGCGCACTTCCTGTCTGGAGGGCCTGTGTTTGGGAGAATCTGAGACCAAAATTAAAGGTACATTTCGGGGTTGAAAAATTATTAAACAGTGTAATCAAGGGAGGATTTTTGTAAATATTTTCTTGCAAGGGTAGAGGCAGCAGATCCAATAATAACTTTCGAAAAAGGAATTAAATATTTGCTTGAGGGGGAAGATTTGCAAGGCTGTGGGATTGGATAACGATCAAAGAGCCAGTACAGATACTATGGGCCGAATGGCCTCTTCCTGTATTTTATCATGCATTGGATTTCTAATGGATCTTTCTGGCTGTCCATTGGAGATACTGTCAGCTTTAAGGAGCTCATAATCCAGGCGGGTACCGACGGAGTGCCGCACTGTCGGTGGTGCTGTCTTTCAGATGAGATGTTAAGCCAGCTGCCTGCCCTCTCGGGTGGATGTGAAAGATCCCATGGCCACTATTCGAAAAAGAATAAGGGAGTTCTCCCTGGCATCCTGGCCAGTATGTATTCCTTAACCAAGCTGAGTATTTAAAAAAAAGTTTAACTGGTCTGGAGGGTTATGGACTAGGTGTAGGTCAATGGGACTAGCGGAATAATATTTTGGCACAGACTAGAGGGGCCGAATGGCCTGTTTTCTGTGCTGTAGTGTTCTATGGTTCTATGGTCGTTTGCGGTTTCTAGAACCCTGCTTTAGGAAAAATGGTTGCTGTGTGTTTACCTATGTAAGTGAGTTATTCTGAAGTTCAATGTATAGGAAGTGCTTTGGACGTTTCTGAGAGGTGATGAGTTCCTATATGGATATTTCTTTGTGCATAAAAGTGGAGTAATTATGTTTAAGTTTAATTCCTTACCAGCTAATTTAAACAGTGATAAAATTATTGTTCAATGTGCAGGAGCTGACAGCAGTTCTTAGTTTCAGCAAACAAACTGTAACTCATCCTCGGCATTTTTTCTCATTAGTTGTCTGATACTGATAGTTAAGGGAATGCCTCTAAATTATATTCTAGAACTGATATGAAACACTGACTGTAAAGGTTTATAAATTATCCCATTTTACGAAGGATCTTGTTGTAGGAGAGTTGTGAGGTTCGAGTCATATGTGTCATAGTTTCACCACATTAGCCAATTTATTGGAATTCTTTGAAGTAGTAAGATGAGTTACTGTGGAAAAAGGGGAACTGGTGGATGTACTGTACCTAGATTTTCAGAAGGCATTTGATAAGGTGTCACATCAAAGGTTATTGCAGAAAATAAAAGCTCATGGTGTAGGGAGAAACATATTGGCATGGATAGAAGATTGGCTAGCTAACAGGAAATGGAGTGTATGCATAAATGACCCATTTTCTGGCTGGCAGGATGTGATGAGTGGTGTGCCACAGGGATCAGTACTGGGGCCTCAACTCTACAATTTATGTAAATGACTTGGATGAAGGGACCGAAGGTATGTTTGCTAAATTTGCTGATGACACAAAGATAGGTAGGAAAGTGAGTTGTGAAGAGGACGTAAGGGGGCTACAGAAGGTTAAAGATAAGTTAGTTGAATGGGCAAAGATCTGGGTTATAATGTGGGAACGTGTGAAATTGTCCATTTTGGCAGGATGGATAAAAAAGCATATGATCTAAATGGTGAGAGACTGCAGAGCTCTGAAATGCAGAGGGATCTGGGTGCAAAAGGTATGCAGTTACAACAAGTAATTAGGAAAGCAAATAGAATGCTGTTGTTTTTTGTGAGGAGAATTGAATATATTATACAGGGCATTGTGAGACCACATTTGGAGTACTGTGTACAGTATTGGTCTCCTTATTTAAGGAAGGATGTAAATGCATTTGTAGCAGTTACAGACTAATACCTGGAATGGGTGAGTTTTCTTATGAGGAAAGGCTGGACAGGTTTGGCTTGTATCCACTGGAGTTTAGAAGAATAAGAGGAGACTTGATTGAAACATATAAGATCCTGAGGGGTCTTGACATGGTGGATGTGGAAAGGATGTTTCCTCTTGTGGGAGAATCTAGAACTAGGGGTCACAGTTTAAAAATAATGGGTCATCCATTTAAGACAGAGATGAGGAGAATTTTTTTCTGAGGGTCACGAGTCTTTGGAACTCTCTTCCTCAAAAGGCAGTGGAGTCAGAGTCTTTGAATATTTTTAAGGCAGAGGTAGATAGATTCTTGATAAGCAAGGGGGTGAAAGGTTATCAGGAATAGGCAGCAATGTGGAGTTGAGGTTAAAATCAGATCAGCCATGATCTTATTGAATGTTGGAGCAGGCTCGAAGGGCTGAGTACTCCTGCTCCTGATTCATATGTATGTATGTACAGCTGTATTGGGGTGGGTATACTTATTGTTCATCAGCTCTATGAACTCCTTTGCCAGTACCACAGGAGAGATACATAATGTCGTCTGCTTTTTCCACTAAGTTTGGAAAAGTAGGAAAGAATTTGCATTTTCTGGTTCCCAATCTCTCAGGTTTAAAAGCCTTGTCCTTGTGTTCGAGTACCTTTGTGGCCTTGCCTTTCCCTGTCCCTGTAACCTCTCACAATCACTCAAAGTCTGCATCCCTCTGACTCCAGTCTTTATGGTGTATCCTTTCCACTCATGCTGTTGGCAGCTGTGCTTTTGGTTAGCCAGATCTGCAACCCTCCGAGATCACAGAATTGTTACAGCACAGAAGGAGGCCATTCGGCCCATTTTGTCTGCGCTGGATCTTTGAATAAGCACTTTCACCGTGTGTTACTCCCCCGCCTACTCCCTGTAGCCATACGCATTCTTCCTTTTCAGATAATAATCCTCTTATGCCTCGATTGAACCTGCCTGCAGTGCACTCTTAGCGCATTCCAGACCCTAACCAATTGCTGTGTGAAAAAGCTTTTCCTCATGTCTCCATTGCTTCTTTTGCCAATTACTTAAATCTGTGTCCTCTCGTTCTTGATCCTTCCACCAATTGTTACGACCGGTCCCCGGGCGAGGTCCCCTAATTTTTTATGATCCTGGATGAGATACCCCAAATTGTTAACTCCCAAATGGGACCCCAATTTTGCTATGCTCCTGGGTGAGGAGCAATGAGCTGGCTCACCTAGATGGTGAAATGTTTCAGCTGTTAAGTTAGGTGCTTCCAGTAGACCTGATTTTGGCAGTTGAGCAGATGGTTTGGAGACACATGGTTCTGCAGGTTAGCTGAAGGAGTTAGTCCAGTTTCCTTTTTGACTGTGGCTTAGCTGACTTGCCACCAGCCAGAAAGAGATAATGGCTAGAGACTCTTATCTGCAAGCTGCAGGAATGCCTAGTCACTGCTTTTCTGCAGCAACCTTCACAGCGCATACTAGCACAGCAGAACTCGAAAACACAGATCAGGTTTGGAGCTGTCTTTTTAATCTCTTTTCTTGTGTATTCCTGGAAGGGGAAAAAAACAAACATGTCTTTCACCTAGAATCTGCTTTCTTTCAACTCCGATCATGTCCACATTCTGAGACGTAACCCAACAGGAGATGGTTGCTGCTGAGATGATAATCAGTCTCCATCGTCTCCGCAGCCACAGGAGATTAAAGTTCAGTCTTTTGCATTGCATCTCACCCTTTCAAGTGTCTCTGTCTGAAGTGGGTTTTTTTAGGTGTGACATTCCAGGGCCTCTCTGGACTAGTTGGTCAAGTACAACAATTGGTGGAAGGAATTTTCCAGAAAGCACAGTCTCAGCCAGTTTTTACTTGGATGCCCCTTTTTTTTAAAAAAAAGCACACCTTCCTCAAAAAGTTCAATATGCCCTTAAGTAATTTGGGCTGTGATCCGTTGTCATGACATGGTGGGAACAGTTTTTTTCCCTATCTACGATGTCCAGATCCCTCATGATTTTGAATACCCCTATCAAATCTCCTCTCGACCCCCTCTACACTCATCCAATCCTGGCCTGTTGCACATCCTTGATTTTTTTCATCTTCCTAATATCTCCTTACGTGGCTCGGTGTTCAGATTTTGTTTGTAAATGTTCCTGTGAAGCACTTTAGGAGGTTTTACCATGTTAAAGGCACTACATACTTGCAAGTAGTTGATGGCCAAGACAGGAAATGGACACATTGAGATGGAAACCCCGGAAGTATTTCAGAAGCAATTGGATGTTGCATTGGGAGAACTTTGGGATCTTCCTAGCTGCATGAATTTAGATGAGCTGAATGGCCTCATTGATCCATAATTATGTTCACTGATTTTTCTTTGCCTGTTCCTACAGGACTGAGCCACGCGGCTGGTGTGTGAGTGATGACGAGACATGGGAAGAACTGCACAGCGGGGGCTGTGTATACCTATTACGAGAAGAAGAAGGATACAGGTATGGGCTGTCGGTGGGAGGGTGAATTTAATATTATAAATGGGAGCTAACAGACAATAATGTAGAGGGAGGGGTGCCAAAGGGTGGGTGGAAGTAAGGTGTGGTAATGGACAGGATCTGACCTTTTTAAAGCTAGACTCTGGGTCGAGCAAAATGCTGAGATTGCATGCAGTTTGGATCACCTTGAGTGAACAGCCAGGGAGGGAGATGGAGGAGAGGGCGAAACTGGCTTTGTTGGGCACCAAGGGCAAACAGCTTCGGTCTTCCCAATGTTTACTTTCAGAATTAAGAGAAAATGCCTGAAACCACTCCACAGGTCAGGCAGAAACATACAGAGCTGACCTTTCGTCAGAATCTGATGGAACTGAAACAGGTCACCAGCCTGAAACATTAATCATGTTACTCTCTGCACTGATTGTGCCTGACCTGCTGAGCATTTCCAGCTTTTTCTGTTCTTATTTCAGAATTCCAACACCAGCGGTATTTCTATTTTGTTTACTTTGCCTTTCCCATTCTTTATGCATCATTTTAACACTGTGGTAGCTCCAATTATGATTTGACCTGTGTATTGTAAAACCTCAGCATAGAATCACACGCCACACGAGGCCTTTCAGCCCATCATACCTGTGTTGCTCTTTGAAAGAATTTTCCAATTAGTAGTTGCTTGGTTGTACAGACCTTGAGTATTGTTGAGAAAAGAGACATGCTGTCAAAGTTTTTCATCTTGCACTCATCAGGACAGATGCAAGAATAGCAAATTTCAAAGAGAGCAGCAACTAATACTGCATGAGAAAAGGTTAATGATTGGTTGGCAAGTTGACTCTGATTGGTCAAGGCATTGCCACGGAGAATGCACCAGGGAACTATTGTCCCCCATGCTTTTGTTTAATTCAAAAAAGGTACAATGCCTGGACATGTTCTTTCTGCCTGCAGAGGAGGCTGGTCCTTGCTTTGAATATATGTAGCTTCTAGCAAGCTCAAGTGAGCCACATTTGCCAATACATGCTTGCCAGCCAATCAGCATCCCTTTCCTCATGCAGTATAAATCGTTGCTCCCTTTGAAATTCCTCACAGCCCTACAACTTTCTCCTTTCCTTTTGAAAGGTACTGTTGAATGTTCCTCCTCCACTCTTTCAGGCAGTGCATTCCAGATCAGAAGAACTCTCTGTCGTAAAAGAAAATTTCTTCAACTCGCCCCTGATGTTTTTGAAGGGTTTCTACCTGAACTTGTCCAACCTCTGTGCTCTACTCTTCTCCCTGTGTTTCCAATTGCTTGTTCAGTACTTTGGCATACCATCTCACTATTGATGGAGAACCATCTTCCATAACTCGTGGTTCCCATTGTGAGTCTGCCTGCATTGATTCAATTCCATTCGTTTACGCGTCCTTTTTTTTTAAGATGAGGGACACAGTTTAAGAATAAGGGGCCTCTCTTTTAAGACTGAGATGAGGAGAGCTTTTCTCCTTCTCAGAGGGTCGTTGGCATGTGGAATTTCCTTCCCTAGAGAGCAGTGGAAGCTGGTTCATTGAATATACTCAAGGCTGAGTTGGACAGATTTTTGATTGACAGGGGAGCCAAAGGTTATGGGGGGCAGGCGGGAGAGTGGAGTTGAGGCCACAATCACATCAGCCATAATCTTATTGAATGGCGGAGCAGGCTCGAGGGGCCGAATGGCCTACTCCTGCTCCTAAGTCCTATGCTCCAAATATGTATTAATTTACATTGCTGCACATTAACCTTCATTTATTGTTTATGCATTTCATTGTATTACAAATATATAAATCCTTCCGCAAGTGTTTTGCTGCATTCTCAATCTGTACCACACGCTTTCTTTCTGCTACTACTGTGCACTGGGTACCTGGGGAGCTGGTCAGAGGTGGTGTTGGGGCCAGCCAAGATTATGATGGCTTCCAAGGCCCTCTGTACTGGATGCACTGGCGCAGACCAGCAGGACAGTAGGGTGATGTCGTGCTAATGTCACTGGACTATTAATTCAGAGACCCAGGCTAATATCCACCACGGCAGCAAATATTGAAATTGAATTCAATAAATTCAACTGATTAATAAAAAAAATCTGGAATCAAAATCTAGTCTCAGAATTAATACCATGAAATTATCGTCAATTGTTGTAAACACCCATCTGGTTCACTAATGCCCTTTTAGGGAAGCAAATCTGCCATCCTTACCTGGTCCAACCTACATGTGACTCCAGACCCATGGCAATGTGGTTGACTCTTAACTGCCCCCTGAAGAGACCTAGTAAGCCACTCATTTCAAGAGCAATTGGGGATAGGCAACAAATGCTGACCTTGCCAGTGATGTCCACGTTCCAGCAAATAATAAAAAAAGGACCGACATACGTGCAGGAGTGCTTGGTGATTCCACCAGCGCCCATGTACCAGTTCAGTTTTGTGAGGTCAGTCCTGATGTGGCAATGGGGAGAGATGGAGGAAAACGGGGCATAAAGGAGAGGGGAGATTGTCCCTGCGGGTGAAGGATCTATTGTGGTTGGCAGTGCCTCCTGTGCAGTGCCTTCTTTAATGGTTCAAGCTGTGGCTCAGTGGGTAGCTCCCTCCCTCCTGAGTCAGAAGGTTGTGAGTTCAAGTCAACTTCAGGGCTTGGGTGCCAAAACCTAGGTTAACACTCCAGTGTGGTACTGAGGGAGTGCTGCCAAAGGTGCCGTCTTCGGATGAAACTGAGGCCCTATCTGCTCTCTTGGGTGGATATAAAAGATTCCATGGCATTGTTTGAAAAAGAGCAGAATAATCACCCCTGGAGTCTTGGTCAATGTTTATCCCTCAATCAACATCACAAAATTATCTGGTCATTATCACATTGCTGTTTGTGGGAGCTTGCTGTGCACATGTTGGCTGTCGCATTTCCTATTTTACATCAGTGACTACATTTCAAAAGCACTCCATTGGCTCTAAAGCACTTTGAGATGTACGGTTGCCACGAAAGGTGCTATGTAAATGCAAGTCTTTCTTTGCTTCCCCCCCCTAATTGTTCAGCAGTTTGTCTTCACTGGGTACAGTGTTGGGGTTGATTTGGTCGAGGTTGGTGACTGACTGATTCTTTCTTCTCACCCAGCTGTTTCGGGGTATGGGACTCAGTCCCTGCGCCTCAGCAAAGATGCCATCAAGGACTTTGACTGCTGTTGTCTGTCCTTGCAGCCATGCAAAGATCCCGTCATAACGTGAGTCCTTTTTAATTTTTCCATCCTCTGATGCCTCTCGCTCCTTTCCTGGAAGTTGCAAATTCTTGGGACCTGAACCCAGCTGCTGTCCCCACAGGTACCACTACCTCCTGTGCCTATGATTGGGCTGGTGGTGACTGAGTGAATCAAATTCTTGAATATTGCTGAAAATCTTGAGTGTACTAATAGCTACATGAACAACTGTAGTTGAGCTCATAATGTGGCTCATTTATGCTTGCTAGCAGTGACATACATTCATACACAGAGACCCATTCTCTGCAAACGAAAGGAATATGTTCAAGCCTTGCACCTTTTTTGAATTACCCGGGAGCTTGGAGAGGCTATAGTGCCCCTTTGGCTGAGGCATTGCCTTATAGAAAGCAATCACATGCAGCCACAATGGGCCCTTCAACCACAAAGGCAATCTCGCCTCCCCTCCATGCCCCATCTGCCTCTAGCTCTCTCCATTGCCACATCAGGACTGACCCCACAGAAAATTGGTTTGGTACGTGACTGTTGGTGGAACAACAGTACATTCCTGCACATATGAAACAAAAACAAAAAATGCTGGAAAAACTCAGCAGGTCTGACAGCATCTGTGGAGAGAAAGGCAGAGTTAACGTTTTGTGTCCGTATGACTCTTCTTCAGAGCTCTGAAGAAGAGTCATTCGGACTCGAAACATTAACTCTGCCTTTCTCTTCACAGATGCTGTCAGACCTACTGAGTTTTTCCAGCAATTTTTGTTTTTGTTTCAGATTTCCAGCATCCGCAATATTTTGCTTTTATCACCACATATGTTGGTCCTGCTATCCGGAAGCCAAGACAATGTTGGCTGGTCCCTCTGACCAGCTCCCCAGGTGCCCAGACCATTGTGGTGACACAAGCAGGGAGTGTGGTAGAGAGCGAGGAGGCCAACCAATCGGCATTCTTTTCTCCTGTAGTATGAATTGTTGTGATCGTTTGAAATTTGGCATTCTTGTGTTTGTCCTGATGAGTGCAAGACGAAAAGCTTCAGCAACATGTCTCTCTTTTCAGTAATATTCAAGTTCTGTAATACCAAGCGACTGAATCAACTTCTGTTTTTATTAGATTGAATTCCCAAGGTCTTTGTATTTTGGGATTGCTCTCTGTAATTTTCCCATTAAAATGAGTAAACCAGTGACTTGGTCAGTGCCTGTCTAGACAATGGATAGTAGCAGGGTATTCAATTATAACGGCCAGAAAGAAATAGCAGGGGATTTCTTCATGGTTTCTCTAGTTTCATGGTCACCATTATGACATTTATTTCATATTCCAAATTTATTTAATTAATTGAATTTAAGTTCCTCAGCAGCTGTGGTGGGAGTTGAACTCAAGACTCTGGACCATTCGTCCAGGCCTCCGGGTTACTAGTCCAGTAGCATAATCATTCTATTGCCATGCTCAATTAATCTCATTGCTGTTTGTGGGAGCTTACTGTGCTCAAATTGGCTGCCACATTTTCTACCTTACAGTAATGTCTACACTTCAAATGTATTCAATTGGCTGAAAAGCACTTTAGCACTGAGCTTGTGAAAGGCACTATATAAATACAAGCTCTTTCTTTCTTAAATCAGCACGATTCAGGCATCAAACCTGTGACTATTTAACCCCTGTTGCTCAGTAGATATTGTGCATTTACCCTTTGAACCATTGAGAGGGCCAGAATACTGTTACTCTAAATACATCGGTGTTTAACGCTGTGAAGGTTAATGGGTTGTCAGGCTAATGAATATTACTTGTTATTTATTTCATTATACAGACCTGATGGTTTTATATATGAAAAGGAAGCAATTCTGGAATACATCTTGCATCAGAAAACCGAGATTGCCAAGAAGATAAAGGTAGCAAAAGGACTGCAGTGTTTCAAGAAGGCAGCTCACCACCACCTTCTCAAGGGCAATAAGGGACGGGGAATAAATGCTGGCCCAGCCAGTGATGCCCACATCCCGTGAATGAATTAAATAAAACAAAAAATTCTCCTTTCTCATCTCTTCCACCTGGAATGAAATCTGCCTGTCTGTCATGTGCTTGACAGCAAACAAGCTGTCTCTCTCTCTCCCCTCTCCTGCTCTCTCCCCTCTCCTGCTCTCTTCCCCCCCGCCTCCCGCTCGCTGTTCCTGTCATTCATGCGCCCTCTCGCTCACGCACCCCCTATACTCTCGCCCTCGCCTTTTCTCGCGCCCTCCATCTCTTCCAACTCCTCTTGATTCGTGGAGAGAAAAATGTTGCTCCTGATGTCTACTCTCTTCCCCTCTTGCACGCAGTTGGTCTTGTTTGGACAATGCTCCACAGGAATCCCAGCCCCCTAGCACTTTGTTCAAATTTGTTCAATTTTTCAGTGAATCTGCTGCACCCACTTTGTGTGTCATTTGTACCATCCTCCATTTGGAAACTTTTATCTTCTTCTTTTAAAATTTCCCAGGCTTACGAGAAACAGAAGAACGTCAAAAAGACGGAGCTGGCTGAGCTGGCGAAGGCGGAGAAGGAGACCAAAGTCAAAGCATTCCTGGAGAAAGAGTCAACCATCGTGAGCAAGCCACTGAATCCCTTCAACTCCAAAGAGGGTACGATGTCCCACTGCAGTCAGGAAAAGAGGATTCTCCACAGTGCGATGAGGGGGGAATGGGTTGGGGGGGAAGTGGTCCGCACATAAAATCACTTCGACGTCATGTCAGCTTTATATAGAACTATGCATTTATATAGTGTCGTTCAGAAACTTGGGACACCTCAAAGTGCTTCACAACCAATGAAGCACTTCTTTTGAACTGGTCAAATGTAGGAAACCGTGGCAGCCAGTTTGTGCACAGCAAGCTCCCACATGAAGCGTAGCGATCAAAGACCGGATCGCCCGCTTTGGCAATGTTGTTGAAGAATAAGTATTGGCTAGGATTCCAGGGAGGACTGCCCTGACTCACTCTCTCTCTCTCTCTCTCTCTCTCCCTCTCTCTCTCTCTCTCTCTCTCTCTCTCTCTCTCTCCCCCCCCCCCCCCCCCACCAGAACGATGCCATGGAATCTGCATCCACCTTCGAGCCCAACACCTCTGGCAGCGCAGCATCCCCTTCGCCCTGCACTGGGGAGTCAGCCCCGACTTTCTGCTCAAGTCCCTGGAGTCGGATTTGAACCCATGACCTTCCTACATGGATAAGAGGAACGAGAAAAGCAGCTCTGCGTTGGAGACCTGTGGCTGTCCAAGGAAGGCTCCGTTTTCACTATATCAGCATCACCAGCTCCTGTCAGAGGAAATGTAGGGGCTCAGTGGATGGCAGTCTCGCCTCTTAAGTCAGAATGTTGTGGGTTCAAGTCCCAAGACTTGAGCACGACAATTTCGGCTGACAGTACAGTGCAGTGCCGAGGGAGTGCTGCACTGTTGGAGATTCCATTTTTTGGCTGAGGCGTTAAACTGAGATCCCGCCTGCCCCCTCGGGTGAACGTAAAAGGTTGCGTGGCACTATCTCGAAGAAGAGCAAGGGAGTCCTCCTCGGTGTCCTGCCCACTATTAACACCTCAATCAACGTCACTAAAGAAGAATAATGATCTGGTTGTTAACAGATTGCCATTTGTGGAAGTTGCACAAATTGGCAGCCGTGTTCCCTATATTAGAACGGTGAGTACACATTAAAGGTACTTTGTTGGCTGTAAAACGCTTTGAGATGTCCTGAGGTGAAAGGTGCTATATAAATGCAAGTCTTTCTAGGCGTGCTCCACTAATGGCTGCCTCTGGGTCTTGGACCTGTTGGAATTTTTCCTCTGTTAGTTTCTGTTGTCAGTGGCAGCAATACTGTGGGATTACTTCTGACGAGTCACTGATGGTGAAGCAAACTTTTAATAAAAATGTTCCTCAGAAGATTGCTAACTACTGTTTATCTTGCTGTTCTCTTTATTCGTCCCTCCACGTTCTCCCCGTACTGTTCTGAAATCGGGGCGCCCCTCTTGTTTCATGGGTAACCCTCGGCAACATTTGCATGAGGGCTGGTTGACTGGGGGAGGCAGCATTATGCACATTAGGGCAATTTGACTGCTATTGACATCTGCTGGTAATGGTGATAACCCGAGCAGATTTCATCCCTCCTTTGCCCTTCACGCAGTCCCTAGCCCAGGGCTCGGCAAACTCTTTTAACCTGAAGAGCCTTTAAAAAAAGCCCTCAAATAAAAACTATTGGGAGCCAGAAGACAAAAATTTGGCATTTCTAATCCAAGGATACAGCAAATTGCCAAATGCCTCTGGTAGAATTTATAAATTGTGTACATAATAAGTAAAATACATGTTACATAAATTTATGTATTAATAGAAAAAAAATAAAATAGACCTAACTCTGAATTATCACATTTTTTGACTTTCCTCGAATTTTGTCTGTAAAGTCATCTTTAAAACATACTAACTTAGGAAACTTTAGAGAGAAGACACCTTTTGGCTATCGATTCTCGCGATTAAAGGGTTCTAAGCACGTTCAGAATAATTTATCATTTCAGCTATACTAAAAACAACAATGGTCACAACCACAAAACATGTTCCTCGACCCAGCATCTGTGGTGGGATTCGAACCTGTGACCCCAGGGTATCAGCATGGGCCTCTAGTCCAGTGACATTAACGCTCCATCACTGTCACCCCCATGATGTGGAGACTTGTGCACAATGTAGTTGCAAAGGCAACAGCGGTGTTTGGAATTAAGCTGCATCATTTATGGTCTCTTTTTTTTCTTTTCCCTCCTTCCCCCTCTGAACTTGCCCTTCGAACCCCAGGTGAACCCCAGGCTAGTTCGAGCAGAAAACCCGCTCAGCAAGAGAATGAAAAGCACTTGCCCAGCTTTTGGATCCCGTCACTCACCCCTGAGGCTAAAGCATCTACCATGAGAAAACCGGTAAGATACTCCGAGGCAATTGATTCTGGTTTGGTATTCTTCCTGTTTCTCCTCTAGCTGCCCTGGACCTCCCAAACCCAACCCCACACCCCCCGCCTTCCCCCTCCCATTTAAAATGGGGACTGAATCACATCAGCACTGACTACTACTGTCAGTCACTGGAAGCTTATGGACTGATGCAGTCCAGGTTTGTGAGCATGTACCATACACTAAAAACTACTGCGGATGCTGGAAATCCAAAACAAAAACAGAATTACCTGGAAAAACTCAGCAGGTCTGGCAGCATCGGTGGAGAAGAAAAGAGTTGACGTTTCGGGTCCACATGACCCTTCAACAGAACTGAAGTATAGTTAGGAGAGGGGTGAAATATAAGCTGGTTTAAGGTGGGGGGTGGGGGGGAGAGAAGTTGAGGGTGGGGTGGTTGTAGGGACAAGCAAGCAGTGATAGGAGCAGATAATCAAAAGATGTCAGACAAAAGGATCAAAGAGGTGTTGAAGGTGGTGATATTATCTAAGAAAATGTGCTAATTAAGAATGGATGGCAGGATACTCAAGGTACAGCTCTAGTGGGGGTGGGGTGGAAAGATTGACAAGGTATTAGTTGTAGATTTAAAAATAATGGAAATAGGTGGGAAAAGAAGAATCTATATAAATTATTGAAAACAAAAAAAAAGGGAGGGGGAAGAAACGGGGTGGGGATGGGGGGAGGGGGAGTTTAAGATCTAAAGTTGTTGAATTCAATATTCAGTCCGGAAGACTGTAAAGTGCCTAGTCAGAAGATGAGGTGCTGTTCATCCAGTTTGCGTTGGGCTTCACTGGAACAATGCAGCAAGCCAAGGACAGACATGTGGGCAAGAGAACAGGGTGGAGTGTTAAAATGGCAAGCGACAGGGAGGTTTGGGTCTTTCTTGCGGATGGTCCTACTCTCCTCTACCCTCAAGTCATCTGAGGACTACAGATAGTCATTTTCCATCTGCTGAGATCAAGGAAGATTGCTGCATTATTTAGAGAAAAGTAAATGTAGGAATTTAGGAGAATGTTTTGATTCACAACCTTTCAATGCCTCGCCTCTGTCCTTTTTGAATGTCGTATTTGCAACACCTTTTTAGCTGCCACTGAGGAACGAGTGGTATTTATGTATGAACGGGGCAGTGTCTTGCTGCTGGTATCATTCCTACAGGAATTACGGCATAGCAGCTGTGAGAGAGGTGGAGATCTGGGATATGAAGCCTGCCAAAGTTGAATAGTCAGCCAGCCATTTGCTGTCTAGGTGCACACAAAGAAAAGGGAAGACTTTCCTTTATGTGGCACCTTTTACGACCTCCGACAGCACTTTACAGCTAATGAAGTGTTTTTGATGTGTAGTCACTGTTATAATGTAGGAATGCACAGAGAGCAGTCACTTGTCTGAGCTACAGGAGGGCTGCTGGTGCCTGTGGATCTGAGCAAGGGTCAGTTCCTTGAAGAAAGGAGGGGTGAAATTTGGAGGAGGGGGCCGTGTGCCTTCTGTCCTTTTTTTATATTTGGTGATTTCATATTTACAGTCAGATAGGAAAAATGATCATTTGTGACGTAGAATAGTGGAGTTGTTTGGAGCAGAGGAGTTTCTCTGCAGTACAGTGCCCACCTCACACCCGCCCACCCCCACCGCCAGTGCTGGGAAGCTATCATTACAGCATGATGTTTACATAAGAAATTTCCATTGTAAGTGTGGAAAGTTATAACGGGAGTTTTTAATCTATTTAGAGAGGGAATGTTTGAAGGCTCAGACATTTAACATATGCATATGGACGGCATGAGCTTTGTGCGCCAGATCAGTCCCCTAGCCTGCTCCTTTCACAGCCTGGGTTTCGAAAGGTTACAAGACTTGACTCTAGAAAGGTTGTGGCACAAAAGACAAGACCACAAAATGGCAATGGGTTGCGGTCTGGAGTCAGTTTTTTGTGTTTGGGGGGAGGGAGGTACAACAGTACTCGTCTGATAGTGTCAAAAGTGTTCAGGTTAGAAAGTACAATGTACAGGCCACGTTTTGTACTGCCAGAGATCATGGACTGTCCTCCTAGCAGTGTGTTCAGTTCTCACCAGCTAAGTGTTTCATCCCTCAGGACTTCCCTCTTCCCATATTCTGAATGCTTCCAAGGATATCTATGGACCTCTCAACACGTCATCCAACTGGCCATTCTTGTCCTGCACTGAGTTTTTGGCAGACTATTTGACTGTGCAGGCATCGCTGCTAAGTCTGATCTTGGCCTTGCCAGGCATATGCAACCACTAACTTTGCAGGAGGAGCAGCTGCATTGTTGATCAGGTTTCCCCTGTTAAATCTCCCTTTCCTTATTTTGTAACACTTTTCCCTTAACTGAGATCAGAAAAGGCTGGCTCGGAGGTGTGAGTGCTACTCACTGAGCCACACCTGACGCAGTTGATCCTGGGCCATACTGCTGGGATATAATAATACGCACATCGAAGGACTGACAACTACTCTTGACCAGCTACTGGAGGCTTACTGACTACTATCGTCCAGGGCTGTAACCTGCACCAGAGCGTAATTAACGCAAATCAATTGAGGACACAAAGACATTGCAAAGGGATATCGACGGGTTAAGTAAGTGGGCAACAAAGTGGCAGATGGAGTTAATGTGGGGAAGGGTGAAGTTATTCACTTTGGTCATAAGAATAGAAAAGCAGAATATTTTTTTGAAAAGGTGTGAAACTGTTAAATGTTGATGTTCAGAGAGACTTGGGTGCTCTCGTACGAGGAACACAACACAAGTTAGCCTGCAAGTACAGCAAGCAATGGCATGTTGACCTTTATTTGCATGGAGATTGGAGAACAGGAATAAAGAAGTCTTTCTACAATTGTACAGGGTCTGGTGAGACCACATCTGGAATACTGAGTGCAGTTTTGGTCTCCATATTTAAGGAATAATATACTTGCATTGGAGGTGGTCATTAGACTGGTCGCTGGGATGAGAGGCTGAGTAAACTGGGCTTATATTCTCTGGAGTTTAGAAGAATGAGATGTGATCTCATTGAAACGTACAAGATTCTGAAGGTGCTTGAGAGGGTAGACACTGAGAGGCTGTTTCCCCCTGGCTGAGGAATCGAGAACATGTGGGGGGGCAGGGGCAGGGCAGGGGGAGTCTATCATCCTGAGACTATCATTTAGAACTGAGATGAGGAGAAATTTCTTCACTCAAAGGGTAGTGAATCTTTGAAATCCTCTCCCTATAGGGTTATAGATGCTCCATTGTTGAATATATTTAATGCTGACTTGGACAGATTTTTGATCTCTCAGGGAATAGAGGGACAAGGGGAGCGTGGGCGGGGAAATGGAGTTGAAGCCAAGGATCAGCCATGATCGTATTGACTGGTGGAGCTGGTTCGGTGGGCCTTATGGTCCACTCCTGTTCCTATTTCTCATGTTCCTATGTTTAAACTTGATGTCGATACATAAGGGCTTCTTGAGATAGGGTGTGGGAGTTGGAATAAACGAGAGAGCGCTGCTGTGGCGAATAAAACGACAGAGCACTTAATGGCCCAGACAGCCTACTCCAGCCCCTGTATCTCTGAATTGTTAAGCTGCCTTTTCCCCCTCTCGCAGGATAAGACTGTCTACTGCCCGATGAGTGGGAAGCCCCTGAAAATGAACGACCTGATCCCTGTGAACTTCTTGCCAGTCGACAGTAAGCTGGACCGTGTGCAGCTAATCACAAGGCAGGAGCGCTACGTCTGCGCCGTGACACGGGACGTGTTGGGAAACTCCGTGCCGTGTGCTGTGCTGCGACCCTCGTAAGTGAAGTGTCGACCCCTCCCTCACACACACACACACCCACCCCCCCACTCCACACCTCATTCCTTGATCCACGGCCCCGACCCACCCCCTCAACCCACCCCACGCCTTGTTCCTGATTCATGGCCTCGCTCCCCCACACACCTCGCACCTCGTTCCTCATCCATAGCCTTGCAACCCTCCCTCCCTCCTGCCACCCACCCAACCCCACACCTCATTCCTGATCTGTGGCCTCTCCTGTAATCTGTAATCTCTCCTGTGGAGCGCCTTGGGACTACATTAAAGGTGCTATATAAATGCAAGTTGTTTTTCTCTAGCCTTTGACAGAGGGGAGACTGTACCTCCGGGAATCTACTATTTGTAATATTACAGAAGGATTAACAGTTGAGTTAGCAGTTGACAAGCCTCCAGTGTCTAACACTGGTTGTCAGTTCATCAGTGTGGGAGCCATCAATGTGACCCAGAACCATGTTTGCTCCATTGCTTCTTCACCTGTGGTCTTAAAAAGATTTGCCTCTTATTAGAGTAGGGCGGAGCAGTGGTTCTGATACTGGACCAGCAACCTGGAGAGCACGAGTCTCAATCCCATCAACGGCAAGTAGGGGACATTGGTTTCAATATATATGGTCATTTGGGGATTTGCACTAGCTTCTGATTATTGTAAAGCCCACTAATATCCTGCTCAAGCGGACACATGGCTCCTGTCACACTGCATAATTGATTCTTAATAACCCTTGAAGAGGCCTTTCCAGACAGTTCAGGGGGCATCAGGACTGTTTAATGGCAAAGCATTGCCTTGCAACACCTCCCTCGAGCTCTGAGGTTTTTTTGTAAAAAGGGAGCCTATTCAAGGCTGAGTTAGACAGATTTTTGATTGACGAGGGAGTCCAGGGTAATGGGGCTACAGACAGGAAAGTGGAGTTGAGGCCACGTCAGATCAGCCATGATCTTACTGAATGGCAGAGCAGGCTTGAGGGGCCGAATGGCCTACTCCTGCCCCTATTTCTTGTGCTTGTTTCATATATTGTACTGCTGTTCCCTGTCCTTGACAGCGAAAGGCCCCAAGGAAGCAGCTTCCAATCCAGGGCTGGTGTCCCAGCCATTAACTTTGTTGTGGATCCCGGCTCCAACACAGTTATTGATGACTTTGCTGAGTGGCAGATATCTGAGACCTTCCAGTTAATATTTCTCAATTGCTGGAGGTGGTTAATTCACCCTCTGAGCTATCGGGGGAGAGGCTTTATTAAATTGTATTTGTCTATGTTTATCGTTCTCCCACCAAACAGCTCTCCCTCTCGGGCTGAAGGGGCTAACTCCGTGCCGGATGCGGGGCCCATGGACACTGGTCACTCTCTGTACCTCATGTCTGAGCTTTGATAGTGACCATCAGTGCCTTGTGAAATCACGCTGAGCCAAACTCAGGAACAGATGGAGGCCATTCACCCCGTCAAACCTGTTTGGCACCATTCCCTTAGATTATAGCTGATCTGCCTCTCAACTCCATTTATGCACCTTTGCTGGACTCCCTCCACACCCTTGTCTAAGAAAAATCTGCCAGTCTCAGTTTTGACATTTTCAGTTTTCAAATGACCCCAGATTCCACAGCTTTTTTGGTGGGGGGTGGGTTGCGGAGAGAGTTCTATATTTCCACCAGCCTTTGTGTGAAGAACTGCTTCCTGACATCACGCCTGAATGGCCTGGTTCTAATTTTAAGGTTATGCCCTCTTGTTTTGGCCCCTCTTCTCCCCACCCCAACCAGAGGTGAGAGTTTCCGTCTCTCTACCTGATTAAATCCTTCGATCATCTTCAACCCTTTAGACTTCTATTCTCAAGGTCTGACACCGGACTCCCAAAGCAATTATTCTACACGGAACTCGTTCACAGCAGGAGACTCCCCAGAGGACAGCGGAAACACTTCGGGATGCTGTAAGGACGTCTCTGAAGAGGCCAGACATACTCACTGACTGGTGGGAGTCCCTGTCTTTTGACCGGCCACCACTGCGGACCTCGTCCGGGAAGGCGCCGAACACATCGAGAGACTTCGTCACGAATGTGCGGAGGCGAAATCGAAGGGTCAGAGGGAGCGCACAAGCCCCAAAAGAACCCATCTACCCAACCCCTCGAGCACCACCTGCCCCACTTGTGGTTGTGCATGCAGGTCGCGCGTTGGACTGATCGGCCATCTCGGAACCCATCGAACCGGAGTGGAAGCAAGTCATCCTCCCTTCTGTGGGCCTCCCTAAGAAGGAAGGAGATACTCGAGGGAATATGTGCCCAGTCCATCCAACCTGTCTTTGTACCTTGACCCCTCATCTTTGTCTGATGTCTACACGAGCACCAGCACGTCTGATTGGATGCTCTCTTTGGCTGATCTTCCACTCTGAGGTACCAAGATCAGTTATAGCGCCACCTACTGTTATCCCAGCTCAAATCAGCTGACTCAGCACAAACTTCATTCCAAACTGCGATACCTCTCTCTAGTCAAAGCTACTTCTAACTTTAATTTGTTTCTCTCTTTCCCTCCCCTTCTCTGTGATCCATTAACACGTGCTTCTTAATACCCGGGCTGCAGATTTTTAAAATTCTATCATGGGATGTGGACATCGCTGGCCAATCCAGCGTTTGTTACCCATCCCTAAATGCCCTTGAGAGCAGTTAAGCGTCAACCTCATTGCTGTGGGTCTGGAGTCACATGTAGGCCAGATTAAGGAAGGAAATCGGCCGTCCTTACCCAACGGACATTAGGGAACCAGATGGGTGTTTACCACTCCGACGATCATTCCGTGGTCATCATTACTGAGACTAGCCTTATTTTCCAGATTTTTAAATTCATTTTGTTAATTTGTTTGGATTTAAGCTTTGCCAGTTGCAGTGGTGGGATTTGAACCGTGTCCCTGGAGCATTAGCCTGGGCCTCTGGATTACTGGTCCAGTGACACTGCCACCATCTCCCCATTTGTAGGGCTGCCCCATCGTAACAGACGTGTAACAGCGTCAGCCACCAGTGGGAGTGTTAGTGATGTGCATTAGGGACCCTTCGTCATTCGTGTGGCTGTCTCGGTTTATTGTGATTGTGTTTTTTTTTGTTAAAACTGGTTTGCAGAGGGGCAGTGGTCACCCTGGAGTGTGTGGAGAAACTGATTAAACACGACATGGTGGATCCAGTCAATGGGGCGATACTGACAGAGAAGGACATAATCCCCATTCAGAGGGTGAGCGAAAGTGTTTCACATTCAGAATTTCTACTCATTCTTCTTCACATCTCCAACTTAGTGCTACATCGCGTCATATGAAAATGGACCAGGCTAGTACTTGCGTCGTGATTAGACACTTCCCTCTTGCAACCCTGTAATCCCAGAAGAGGGAAAAAAAAAAATAAGAGAGACGATGAGTTTAAAAGAAAATCCTGAAATGTTCCTCTCTGACCCCCCTGAGATGATTGAAACCGAACCTTGGAGATCACACTGATAATACGTTAATGCTTAATCCACTTATCAATCCAACTCCCTCTTTAAAGTCTGCAGCATGATCACAGCACTGCACAACTGGCAATTAATTTTGGAGGCTCCTGGAGCATAGAAAGTGACCATTGTAGCCTGTGCCAGCTCTGTAAAAAAAAAAAACGATCTAATTTGCCCCGGTTCCATTAGAACAGATGTTCTGAATAATCATTTTTAAACCTGCATGGCAACCGAACCGAGATGCCAAACAAGTGACGATACGGAGAGAGAGAACAGGAGTGTGGCACTGTGACCCATTGTAAGCAATGGGGTGGATCTCACAGTAATGACAGTGTTGATGCTGTTGCCCCCTTGCCAGAGGTCATACATTCAAGTCCCACTCCAGAGGCTTGTGCACATGATTTAGGCTGACACTGCCAGTGCAGTACTGAGGGAGTGCTGCATTATCGGAAGTGTTGTCTTTCAGATCAGGCATTAAACTCAGGCCCCATCTGCCCTCTTAAGGTGGCTCTAAAAGATCCCATGATTTCATTCGAAACATGAATTCTTTAGTGACTTTGCCAACATGTCTCCCTCAATCCACATCACTAAAACAAATTAACCCATCATTGTACGGGACAAGGTAGATGGACAAGCTGCCCTTGTACAATAGTTTTGTGTGTCGTGCTGGTTGTGGGACCTTGTGTGTAAATCGGTTGCTTTGTTTAACTACAGAAGAATTGCCCTCAAAACGGTTGCGTGTGGAAAGTAAAAACGGAAAGTGCTGGAAAAACTCAGCAGGTCTGGCAGCATCTGTGAAGAGAGAAACGGAGTTAATGTTTCGAGCCCGATATGACACTTCTTTGGAGTTCGAAGTTCTTCTCCAATCCGAAGAAGAGTCATATTGGACTCGAAATTAACTCTGTTTCTCTCTCCACAGATGCTGAAAGATCTTTTTTCCAACACTTTGTTTTTATTTCACATCTAGCATTTTGTGTTTTTATTTCACGTCTAGTATTTTGCTTTTAGGCATATGGAAAGTAGTTGGCTGCAAAGCGCCTTGGGATGCCCGGAGACTGTGAAAGGCGCTACATAAATGTAATTTCTTTCTAATGGGGGACTTTGGATTTGTGCAGTTAAACTCTTCTAGATAGTGCCAGGGAAAGGTCATGGGATTTTAGTCTGACTGCAGTTCTCACTGTGCTGTTGTTTTTGGACACAGGGTGGGACTGGATTCGCTGGATCCGGAGTGAAACTGGAAGCAAAGGAGTCGAGGCCAGTGATGCAGGCGTAACAACGCGGTGGCTATGGGAGCCCATTGTCCCTCAGGTGTCTGACCAAACAATAGGCTTCAACAAGTGGACGTTCTGCTGTTTTAATTCTCCATCGTCAGCGCTTTGTTTATGGATTGGAGTTTAGTGGAACTGAAATTTTTGTCCTTTTTGGTTCCTTTTCAATTCCCAGACTCTCTTGCTTTAGTATCTTTATATTTAATAAAGCCATCCTCTTCACCACTCTCTGCTTCTATTAGAATGAAGTTGCTGCCATTTGTCGAAGCATGTGAACTGTGTATCAAGAGAATAAGCTGACACCTTGTGCAGAACACATTAGCTGTTGTTGCCCTCAGTCCCTGGGTCAGGATGGGTGCGAGGTGTTGAGAAAAGTCAGCATAAGTTTAAAAAAATTATGATCACTAAGAGTGACTTTTATTAGCGTGCATTTTAACAGCATGTGGAGACAGTGAAGTCACCCCCCAGCTGTGTAGTGTTCTGACTTATGCTGTCCAGGCTGACACACGCATGACCATTTTTTGTGTTGAGGGCGTGGAACCATATTCTCAACCGTCAGTGCCCTCTGCAAAGGAAGGGCAAATTGGCTAAATCAGCCCCTCTTATCATTTTTATTCTATGTAATGACTGAATTCCCCCCCCCCCCCCCCCTAAAGCTGATGCAGTGCCAACAGCGTTCTCAGAGGCTGGGATCATGAGATGTTTGGACACTAAGGGAGCTGAGGGTTATGGGAATCGGGAAGGAAGGTGGGACGAGGATTAATTAAATAGGTGGAGCAGGCTTGAGGGGCCAAATGGCCTACCCCAGTTATGTTATGTTCTTAATCCTTGTTGTTTTCCAGGTGTTACATTTGAGTGTTGGCAAGCTATTTGACCATAGGGAGCATCATAGCTGAGCCTCAACAGCCATCAGTAAAACACAATCTGGACATTTATCACACAGCGGATTGCGGGAGTTTGCTGTGTGCAAACTGGCTGCTGTGTTTCCTACGTTACAACAGCGACTACACTTCACAAGGACTTAATTGGCTGTGAAACACTTTGGGACGTCCTGTGGTGGTGGTAGTAGCTTTTGGAGGGTAATGTTAATTGTCCAGCCATGGCATTTCTGGCCGAGTCAGTCTCTGAGGCAGAGATCGGGGCTTGAGAGCGAAGATGAAATAATCTCGGTCCAGTTGTTGCAGTGCAGTTAAAGAACGAAAGTCCTTTTTACTTTGATTGTGGTGTCTCCCACTCCTAAAGTGCCCACACCCTCTATTATCAATGTGATTAATTAATTACCTTTGCAGGGAGGGGAAATGGTATAACAAGTATTTTGCAAAGGACACACAGAAAAGTTCTTATTTTTAATAAAAGATTTATTGACAAACTGACTTTCTTGTCCTAGGCACAGAGACTGGTCCGCTAACACAGCGAGACATCATTCCCACTTGTTTTTTATCTTGTATGCAGGAAGACTGAGCAGTGATGAGCAAATCCAATGAACCCGTGAGGTTCGAAGCAGCTTGGTATTCTTTCAGCACCCACCCCGCTGTCTCATTAGGTTCTCCCCACTCCTCCCCACACTTTGATGCTGATTCTTACTGGGCTACAGTTCCAGAGGTGCAGACTGCCATAATTCACTTGTGAACTCTCTGTCAGCGGTAACTGAACCAGATTGCAGCCTCCATACCCGCTTTCAAATGGTCACTGTTTAGTAATCAGGAGCAACAAGCCTGACTGATGTTCTATCTCCTCCCAAGCCGAGATCGTGGCCAACCCTTCAGGAGTTAAAGCTGTGAGCACACCTGGGACGATAAGTCTTAAGGACAGCTTTAAAAAAAAATTGTGTTGACTTGTGGGGCGCTTGGAGGTCATCTAATAAACCTCCAGGAATGCATCCAACCCAAGTTGGCAACCTCACCAGGAAACCTTCAGCTCTCAACAACAATGAGCAGACTGTGGGCTCCAAACTGGGATTGAGGGAAGGTTTGATAGAGGTGTACAAGATTATGACAGGTTCAGGTAAGATAGACAAAGGAAAGCAGTTCCCAATAGCTGATGGTATAAGGACTGGGTGGGGGGTGTGGACATAGATTTAAGATTTTGGGCAAGAGATGCAGTGGTGGGGGGGGCGAATGTGAGAAAGAACATTTTAACGCAGTGAGCGGTAATGACCTGCAACTTGCTGCCCTCCAGGGTGGCGGAAGAGGACAATACATGATCTCAAAAGGAAATTGGATGGGCGTTTGAGGGAGATAAATTTGCAGGGCTATGGGGATAGATGGGGCGAATGAGACTGATTGGACTGCTCTACAGAGAGCTAGCATGGACTTAAGGGATCAAACGGCCTCCTGTGCTGTAATGACTCTACGTGAGGTGAGTTTACTGACAGAAACTTGTGCCCTTGATGCGAATTGGTCTTCAGCGTGGTCCCAGGGTGGGGGAATGTGCCTCACAGGCCTCTCTGCTGCCATGGCAATGGATTTTGAGGGGTTGGGAAAAGTCAGGGGCTCTGAGTCGGTCTTAAGTGAACATGTGGCTCGTGTGTTAGAAACAGAGAGGAGGGCAGCAGGTTGTTAATCCCGTCTGCACAAGTGCTGAAGATGATTCCTGCCATTGAGAAATGAGCTTTGAAGCTGCGTTGAAATGCTGAACAATGGGAAACAAACCTCCCACCATCATGTACTTCGGGGCCCTGAATATTACAGCTACCCTAGGAGCAAAATCAGGAAGGACAAAAGGTAGAGGAAATGTGGAGCTCTTACCCCAGTAAGACTGGCTCCTGGATCCACCGAAAATTTAAGATGGGTTTAAGATAGCTGTTTGTAGCGTACGTTAATGATCTAGACATGAATGTGGGAGGTATGACCAGTAAGTTCGCAGATGATATGAAAATTGGTGGTGGTAAATAGTGAGGAGGAAAGCCTTAGACTACAGGACGATATAGATGGGCTGGTCAGATGGGTAGAACAGTGGCAAATGGAATTTAATCCTGAAAAGTGTGAGGTGATGCTCTTTGGGAGGACTAACAAGGCAAGGGAGTACACGATGAATGGTAGGATCCTAGGAAGTACAGAGGATCAGAGGGCCGTAAGTGTGCATGTCCATAGATCTTTGAAGTCAGCAGGACAGGTAGATAAGGTGGTTAAGAAGTCATATGGGATACTTGCCTTTATTAGTCAAGGTATTGAATACAAGAACAGGGAGGTTATGATGGAGCTGTATAAAATGTTAGGCCACATCTGGAGTACTGTGTGCAGTTCTGGTCGCCACAGTATGGAAAGGATGTGATTGCACTAGAGGGGGTGCAGAGGAGATTCACCGGGATGTTGCCTGGGCTGGAGCGTTTCAGCTATGAAGAGAGACAAGATAGGCTGGGATTGTTTTCCTTAGAGCAGAGAAGGCTGAGAGGGGACCTGATTGAGATGTACAAAATTATGAGGGGCATAGATAGGGTAGATAGGAAGAAACTTTTCCCCTTAGATCTATGCCCCTTGGTTATTGACCCCCTCCACTAAGGTAAGGGGCAGGAGGTTTAGAGGGGATTTGAGGAAAAAAATTTTCACCCAGAGGGTGGGGATATCTGGAACTCTCTGCCTGGAAGGGTGGTAGAGGTGGGAACCCTCACAACATTTAAGAAGTATTTAGATGAACACTTGAAACGCCATAGCGTACAAGGCTATGGGCCAAGTGCTGGAAAATGGGATTAGAATATATAGGGGGTTGATGCCTGACACGGACACGATTGGCTGATGGGCCTCTTTCCGTGCTGTAAAACTCTGACTCTAATAGATTTATGTTGGGTATGGGACAGGGGGCAAAGGTGAGTAAATGGAGTTGAGGGACTGATCAGCCATGATTTAACTGAATAGAGGAACAGGCTCAAAGGGATGAATGACTTAATCCTATTACCTAATTAGATAGGCGTAGGTTCTCAATACTATTAGTATAAGTAGAGAGGTGTCCCATCATAGGTTCAGCTCCACAGGACATAGGAAATAGCAGCAGGAGTAGGCCATTCGGCCCCCGAGCCTGCTCCACCATACAACAAGATCATGGCAATCTTCCACCTCCGTTTTCCCGCACTGCGTCTAAGCTAAGAGGTGCTACTTTGTACGTTATTGTTCCACGATCGTTACCAGGGACTCTCGAGTTAACACTGGTCCTGTGCTTAAACACAAAAAACAACAGTTAGAGCTGGCCATGACGTCAACTGGTTATTGCACATGGAATACTGCATAAATAACCGCTGCCTGACAGCATTTGGCCAGTACTGTGATGGGAACGGGTGGTTGTGTCACAGAATCGTACCACGGGTCAGATTGAGTGATTTTATTTTCTCTTCACGAGAGAGGTAGATCAGCAAATCCTTGCACAGATCTTGAGTGACCCTGGGACTAAATTACACGGCGTCCACAAACCTTTCGGAACCCAGTGCGAGAAATAACGTTATATTTTAACTTAGCTTATAAAGTTTTAACTCGGTTGAGCTACGGCACTTCATTGAGGAGGCAGTTGTTGGGAATGAGTTGTTTCGGTGTCATTGGGATTGTTTGGGGATTGGGGGGTGGGTGCATGAAAAATCCCGCTGGTTTGCACCAGATCAGAGTGTTGGTGCTGGGGACTGGAAAGGTTTCGCTAGGTGACCCTGTATCAAGATCAGCTCTGCCCATCTGATACGGGAGGGTTAGATGCAGAGTTTAAAAAAAAACGTGGGCCAGAATTTGTTGCCCTTGAGAGCCAAATACATTGCTGTGGGTCTGGAGTCACATGTAGGCTATGGTTCACTAAAACTGGCTTTCAATTCTAGACTTTATTAATTGAATTTAAATTTCACCAGCTGCCATGGTGGGACCTGAACCCAGGTCCTCACAGCATTAGCTTGGGCCTCTAGATTACTAATCCAGTGATATTACCACTACACCACCATCTTCCTCGTAACATTCTCTTTACGCTATGCCAACAATGTCCCAACCTCACAAGTGAAGGATTCCTCTCTTCTCTCCCCCACTCCCATCCGATCACCCCCTCCCCTCTCCATTCCATCAATTCCTCCCCCTAAATTAAGCATGAGACTGCCAAAACCATCACCCCCCCCTGCCAAACCTGGCTCCAACATAGGTCTCGGAAGTGGTAAAGCAGCGCGATGTCAAATGTATCAGGACCAACGGCTGCGACAAAGATCTCCATTCAAAGAAATAAATTAGAGATTACAAGGATTCAGACAAGTTAAAGACCCCCCCACCCAGATTACAGGAAACTCTTACAAACAGCAATAGTGGGGCGAGGTGCACCGTGAGAGATGGCGCGTGGACTAAAATTCATCATGCTTGACCATCATCTCTCCGTAATCTGTAACAGCACTCCCTACGAATCTGCGGTAGTTCTCCAAGAACTCTTCTTTTGAAAGTTTGCCATCCTGACATACAGAAGCAAGACTTCACGTTAGAAAAAGCAGTCACATCTGCTCCAAAAAATAATCATCATTCTTCAGCTTAACCTCTAATGGACAGTTGACAGAGGAAAGAAAAAATACAATTAATTCTCTGTCACTGCTCCCTACAATAGTCTTAGTGAGGTCCATGTGGTGTGAATTAATATTTTAGTTTGGAGTGTTTTTTTTCCCCCATTCCTTCGCCTCCCCAACCCCACCTCCTCCCCCCACCCCCCACAGCTCCTAGGCCTGTTGTTGGGGCTGGGGAAATGATTTCTCAGGCCTGGTTTATATGTTAGCACCTTACACCAGGGGCCATTCTGTATCTGCACGTCCAGCAGAAAGGTTCAGGCGGTCAACTGAGTAGCTTACTGACATGGTGTAAGGCTGCGTTCCTGCCTGCTATTGGTTATTCACTGCACCGTGTTTGGGAATGGGAACCCAGGCTGAGCTGTACCTCCGCTGACACGAGACACCGAGGTCAGCATTGGCAACTGTTTTCCCCCTTACTGCTGAGACCAGCACACGTCCCAGCCACGCCCAGGTAACAGTGTCCACTCCTGGGAACCTCCAGCTCTGCAGTGCTCAGTGTCGCACAGTGAGGTTCACGAGTTTTCGTTATCAAAGTGAATTAGTGTTTGTAACAAGCTAAATATTGTCTAATTCAGATGAAAAAAAAAAGGTGGCGCTAATACAAGATGTGCATTCCATATCCTAGATATCTCCAGATAATTAAGGAAGCACCTAGAAAAGGGCAGGTTCTTCTTACTAGGGGCAGGGACAAGGGGTTGTAAAGGCCCCAGCACCTTTATATACATTTTGGGGTCAATACCAGAGCAACATTAGAACCCACACAGTATATACAGGTGGATTGTTCAATAGACTGGACCTGCTTTGCAGCAATGCAAAGCCGGGAAACATGAAGGGAAAATTGGGTAATCCCTGCTTCTCTTTGCCCCCACCCCATCTCCCTCCCTCCAAGGCCCAACCTTTTATTAATAGCTGGCTTCTTATCTGCTCCCTAACAGCAAATACTGGATAGGAATTCTGCTCACAAGGAAGAAGAAGAAGTAGAATATAAGGCTACAATCATTTAGTCCTGACGACGGTATCTGGCTCCTGAAGTCAGATTAAACAAACACACATACATTAAACCGTCAGTGGAATCGAGGGGACAGACGAATACCTTTCTCATTCAGTTTTTCAAACAAACAGCACGGGCAAAAATAAAAAAAAAACAAAAATCAAATGGGACCCTAAACAAAATAAATGCCCCTGCTCCTGTCCCACCCACATTATCTCTATGTGTTGTGATGTGGAGGATATCTTTCCTCATCAGCGAAGCAAGTCTCACCATTGAAGCCACAACAACCCCCTCAACTTCCGACACGTCACTAACTGAAACTGGATGTGCCGCATTATGATGCCGCACTGGTCCCCACAGAGGACAAACACCATCCGGTCTCTAGCTGGCAAACTGGTTGCCACACACAGAATAATGCATTACAGGTTGGCATCCATTAATTGGGATACATTCCTCTTTCTCAGACCACACCCCCCCTCCCCTAACAAGCAGGAAAATTAATATCAGTCAAGACATCCCATCAACAACCAATTAAAAAAGCACTGATTAGGTGAGAGACATTTCAATTAGCTGGGTGTTAGCAGCACTTGGAATTAATTCAGGTTGATGAGCGCTTTGGAAGTATTCTACTGATGCCAAAGCAATTTTTCCCTCCTCCCTCTCCTCCTGCTCCTGAAGGCACAGATTCCTAGCCATGGTCAGGTTCATGAGGGACCAGCACACTAAAGCATCTCACCCGAGTGGTACTGGTTCATGTCGGAGCATAGAGAATGGGCAGGCCATTGCATCACCACTCCAGATATCAACCCAGGTCTTTCCAGGTGGTGAGTTTGCCTCTCCAAAACGCTCAGACCAACTGTAGTTCCCTCCCCACCCCACTGCACTGCTGTCGAGCCGAGATCAGCAGAGCTGATTATTGGCCTCTGTGGAGGCTCAGTCAGCTGGACACTTACAATACCAGGCCGTAGTAGGAACCAGTTTGACTCGAGGAAGTCAGTGAGGCCAAGGGCAGTGTTGGCACCAGGATTTGAGCAGTGCTTAAAACCTGTGGTTTGTAACCCTTCAAGCAGTTTATGCATTACACGTTCTGCCCTCAAACTGGGTCGTGCCTAGAGTACGCTAAGCTGAACAACACATGGAGTAAGGTAGTGGGTGTCTACAGTTCTGTCACTGCTAGGGGAAAGAACAAAGAGTGTTACAAAGGAATGTGCTTTGGCACGATATCAAGGTCAGATTTTCAATTTGACTCCTTTCTTGAAAACTGGCAAGCTGGTTACAGAAACACACCAATTTTAGTTCCCATGGAAATCAACATTGAGCATTTAACCCGCAAATCGCCATTTTCCACCCAGACAGTGAGCTGAAGATCTACCCCCCAAGTCATGCAAGATTAGTGACTATGCTCTTGGTGCCTTCTTCACTGGGACCCTCACCCTAGGACCACTGCTTACTTGGACTCTGCCAACAGGAGGCACAAGGTCTTGCGCGCCTGCTGGGCACTGAGGGGGAAGCGCCCGGCATCAGTTGGACATTTCCAGACTTCACCTGCTAGGATGGAGGTATCTGATTGGGTGCAGCAAGAAGTGAGCTTCCCATCAAGTTTGCCCCAGCCACGATACTTCAGCGATCGTACAAGATCGTATGCAGGACCCCGCCCAGACTGAATGCTGATTTGACCCATTAAACCGAATCAAGGGGGTTGTTTTGAAACCAAAGTTTTAAGAATAAATGCCGGGGTCCCTTCTGGCAGGAGACGGAAGGCAAGAATGGCACAAAGTGGAATTTTTCCATGATGGAGAAGGGGCACTCAAAAAAAAACCCCAACAAAACCAAGAATCCCAAACCCTTCCTGGGATAAATTAATCCAATTACACTCCCACCAATAAATAGATGTCAGATTTAATCCATTACTGGGACATTTCATTGTCCCATTTATTGTAACCAGTCAGATGGGCATTGTATTGGGTTCTACTCCAGAAGAATATGGGGACCCCATTTTTTTTGGGGTGCAGGGGGCAACTTGATGGAAATTCAGTCCTGCAAGACGAGGGTTAAAAAAAAAAAATCAATTAAATATATACAATTAACATTTTTGATCACAATTCGAATTATCCATGTCTTGGGTTAGCCACAAATAAAATGTTGCAATTTCTTCAGGATTTGGTGATTCTGATGGGTTCATTGATGGGAAATATTGAATCAAGGATCAGAGCTCGTCGTGTTTCCGTGTCAGATCCTCCCCGTAATTGGTCACTTGGCTGCCAACAAACATATTCCAGTTGTCTAAAATCTCCTGCTTTGTCAGTTTATCATCCTGCGAATAGACACCACAAAGAAGACAGCAAAAGGTTAATGGCTGGGGGGGGCGGGGGGGTTAATTGGAACAGTACAATCTGAATTTCGTCCATGAATCTCACCTGTGCCTCAGGATCTTTCTTACAGCAGGGAAGGAGGCCATTCAGCCCATCGTGCCCATGCCAGTCCTTTGCAAGAGCCACCCACTTAGTCACGCTAACCACCCCCACCCCTGCTCTTTCCCCATCGCTTTAAAGCTTGCGAGTAGCGCCTGTTGCTACGAATGTGTGTGGACAGGCAAGAATACGAGAGGAAGGGGCAAAGAAAGAAAGCAGATTAAAAGGATAAGGGGGCAAGGCAGTGAGTATATACAAGACAGCGTACACAAAGTGCACACAAGCGCACAGGATATGAGAAAGGGAGTGTCAGCAAGAGAGGGGAAGGTATAACAGGAAGGGAAGCTAGAGCAGGAGTGACAGGATAGCAAGTGTGAACGAAACAGCATGTAATAGATTAAAAAGGTGAGAGCACAGAAGAGAAACATTTCGAGTGCCAAAGAGGAGAGAGAGCGGCGATAGGGGGAGAGAGAGAGCGCAAGACACAGAGGATGGGAGAAAGGGAGGTTACTATAAAAGTGGTTGGGGGATTAGAAAGGAATGATTGGGTAAGCGAAGGACAAGTAAAAGATTTCAGTGGGGTCTCGCGATGCGAGCAACAACCCCGATGAACTCTGACCTGGTTTTTATCAGACTCATGGATAAGATGTTTGGCCTCGGACTCTGCATGATCATAATCCCCGGGGAGAATCCAACGTTCAATCTCGCTGTGGTCCATTTTTCCATCTTTGTTTGTGTCACGGAAGTCTCGGAACTGTTCCTTTTCATTCCTCACCCATTCGGGTTCTGGCTCACCTTCTTCAGGTGTGTACATGTCACCTGTTGGAGACAGATTACAGAAAGAGGGTTACTGGCTGCATCACCTCCGGGTGTTGGCATTACCGGTTGAACATTTGAGGCCAAGTCATCAGCTAAAGGACTGACACTGGGGGTGCAGGTTAGTAAGGAAGAAAAATATATAACTAGCTATTTCATACATGTCAAGATTTTAAAAATAATTTTAATTAACCAGAGATTATTGACAGAATCTATTGCTCTGAAGAAGAGTCATATGGGCTCAAAACATTCATTCTGTCTTTCTCTCCACAGATGCTGTCAGACCTGCTGAGTTTTTCCAGCATTTTTTGTTTTTGTGTCTATTGACACAACTGTGTCAGCCAATGAGTCACCCAAGCAGGGCATCCTTGCAGGACTCAGCAAACAGTCAACAGAGTCTAATTAAACATCGTTCTACAGCAAACAGTCAACAGAGTCTAATTAAACATCGTTCTACAGCAAACAGTCTACAGAGTCTAATTAAACATTGTTCTACAACAAAGCCTATAGAGTCTAATTAAACATCATTCTGTAGCAAACAGACTACAGAGTCAATTTAAAAATAAAAAGCCTCTAAAAAACTGCAGCAAACAAAACTCATGATTGAAATGACAGTAATGTCTCCCAATAAAAGTAGGTCGCTTTCTCCAGCAAAACGCAGTGTTTGGGGGGGATAGTTACATAATACAAATTGTGTGTGTAAAATCAATCCCAGTTACTCACAGCAGTGCAATCTACAGGTGTGTCTGGGTAATTTTCCTCTGTCAATCACATCCATTCTAGCTGGGAATACTGGCGTTACTATCCTCCTCCTTCAGGTACTGTGCTTTAAGAGGGCATTGGCAACCATAGACTTCCATCGAATTGGTCCATGATTATGCTTGGCAAAGTACTGCAGCGGTTTGCCATTGCCTTCTGCAGTATGGCTGACCAGGAAACTCTCCCATTCTTACCACCTGCCATCAGGCATATTGGAAGGATTTTCAGGCTGATAATTAGCCTGTTTGGCCACAGTATGAACACCGCTCCTGGGCCATAAAGACCTGGAGTGAGACGTGAACCCAGAATTTCTAGCCCAGGGGTAGGGATGCTACCCACTGCACTGCAAAACCTCTAGTATTACTACATTTAGCCTTAATTAACTCATAAAACATACACTCAACTGCAACACTGTCCTACACCCCCTTGGATAGAAATTCAGCCTGGATGTTGATCTAGAGTTCCAAATGGACAGTTTCAATCCAGCACAAAAACTGGTATCCCACATTTTTCGGGTGAGACCTTAAGCCAAGGTCCTGCTTTTCCAGGTGGATGTAAAAGATCCTGTGGCACTATTGTGAAGAGGTGCAGGGCAGTTCTCCCTCGACATCACTGAACAAAAAAAAAACCAATCATCCGGTCATTTATCCCGTTGCTGGTTTTGGGAGCTTGCTGTGCGCAAATTGGTTGCCTCATTTCCTACTTTACAACACTTCAACAGTCCCCACTGAGGGAGAATATTAAGAAAAACTAAAGTACTGAACAAGCGTTTAAAAAATTGATCCAAAATTATAGTCATCCCGAGTTGAAACTGCAGTGGAAGAGAAAGATAAGTATCTTACTGATGTATTCTTTCAAATCAACCATCCCATCACCATCTTTGTCGATGTCTTCGATGGTTTCCTAGAGAGAAGGAAGATGTTAGCACTCCTCTTTCACAAATTCAGTCACAGGATATGTGGCACAGGGCCAGGCCATTTGGCCCAACCAGTCCCTGCTGGCTTCAAGGGATCGCAGGTATTTGGATGGGGTTCTCAACCTACTGTTCCTGGTGGGTGCAGATGTTAGGCCCAGAACCTGTTTTGAAAATGGTGTAGGTTTAAAGTATAGGGTGGCTGTGGCACGGTGGTAATACCGCTAGACTAATAATCCATGCAAGGCCCAGACTAATCCTCTGGGGGTGTGGGTTCAAATCTCACCGTGGCAGCTAGTATACAAATTATTTTTAAAAAGCTAGCCTCATGACAACAATTGTTGTAAAGCCCCATCTGGTTCACTAACGTCCTTTAGGGAAGGAAATCTGCCCATCCTTACCTGGTCTGGCCCACATGTGACTCCAATGTGGTTGACCCTGAAATGCCCTTTGGACAAGGGCAATTAGGGATGGGCAATAAATGTTGGCCTAGCCAGCGACACCCAAGTCCCATGAGCGAATATATATGTAAAAAAAAATTGGAGCCACACAATTTGGGAGTAAAATCAGGAAGCACATTAGGGGAGGGAGTGGCATGTAGGTGGTGTCACTGGATTAATAATCTAGAGGCCTACAATGAACTCTGCAGACATGGGTTCACATCCCATCCTGGCCGCTGGGGGAGTTCAGATTCAATCAATCAATGAATCTGGAATTGGAAGCCAGCCACCAGTAATGGTGACCATGGAATTAGGATTAGATTTAAAAAAAAAAAAATGCCCTTTAGGGGAGGAAATCTGCCATCCTTACTTGGCCTGGCCTACATGTGACTCCAGACCCAGAGCAATGTGGTTGACTGTCCTCTGAAATGGCCTAGGAAGCCACATGGTTCAAGGGCAATAAGGGATGGGCCAGTGACATCCACATCCCATAAAAGAATGAAGAAATAATCAAATGGCAACATCACAGAAGGAGGCCATTCGACCCGTCATGTCTGTGCTGGTTCTCTGCAAAAGCATCTCAGCTAACCCCACTCTTGAGTCTTTTCCCAGCGGCCCTCCAAATATGTCTCTCTTCAGGTAATTATCCAATTCCCTTTTGAAAGCCACAGTTGAATCCACCTCCACCACACTTTTAAGGCACGCTGGTACACAGACTATAGAGGGAGCTTTATTCTGCCTCAAACCTGTGCTAGATTTGTCCTTGGAAGTGGTGAATTTTTCTTTTCAAAAAACAAAGCAAAGCAGTCTCGAGATCTGGCCACCCCCAATTGCCCTAGAGAAGGTGGTGGTGCCTCCTTGAATCTCTGCAGACCACGTGGTGTAGATACACCACTGGGAAGGAACTTCTTCTCTCAAAAGGTTCATTAGTCTGGAATTCTCTTCCCCAGTGAACAGTGGAGGCTGCGAGTCATTGAATATATTCAAGGCCAAGTTAGATAGATTTTTGATTGATGCGGGAGTCGAGGGTTATGGGGAAAAAGGAGTAAGGTGCTAAGATCAACCAGGTCTTATCGAATGGCAGAACAGGCTCAAGGGGCCAAATGGCCTACTCTTGCTCCTACCTCTTACATTCACCCACAGTACTTTGGACATTAAAGTAACCATTCTACTCCCAACTACAGATATCCTTCCCGTTGAAGGACTGACACATTATTTGCTTTTAGAAAAGTAAACTGAAGATTTACCAGAAGACGACTGGGGACCAGGACTTGCAGTTATGTGGCGAAACTGGGATTGTTCTCCTCAGAGCAGAGACTGTTGAGGGGAGATTTAATAAGGTGTTCAAAATTCTGAAAGGTTTTGATGCAATAAATAGGGCGAAACTGTCCATTAGCTGCTAAGCGCAGGACACAGGTTTAAGATAATTGGCGAAAGAACCCGAGCAGAGGTGGACTACAGTAAAATCCCGCCATTCGCGACTTCCTCTTTTGCGAATTCGCTTATCTGCGCAAAACTCTTTGTGCACCAGTTCACCCATCGCGGGCCCCAAATGTTCACTTATACACGGTTTTAAAAATAAAAAAAATAGAAGCCATTTTTAGAAAATGCCAAAAGTAAGCAAAAAATAAAAATAAAAACCCGCCTCAACAAAGCTTCAAAAAAAAATAAAGGAAGGTGTCCGAGACGTATTTCCTGAGGAGAAAGTGAGTGTGCTTCATCTGCTGTGGTTTCCACACAGGTGTCCCTCTTTGCTGTGATTTAATTCCTCATCAGTCCACCTCCAACCTCAAATAAAGTACTGCGAGCGTAGCAAATCTTTCTTGTTTTATTAACCAATTTCTCCGGTAAGTTTCTCTTTAAAATTTATTAAAAACTGTTTTTCTTGCCTTTTAATCCTTTGCACATGTAAAATTTTAAGGGTGGCTGGAACCGATCTAATTGACTCCCATTGTAAAGCACGTTCATCATTCAAAATACCGCCGCTTGCAAAGTTTCGTGGGAACGTGACCCCCCCCCCACAAAATGGTGGGAATTTACTGTATTTTTAATTTAATAAACAGTGAGTTGCTCTGATCTGGAATGCACTACCTGAAAGGAGCAGTTTTCAGTAGTAATCAAACATAGTTCTCAAGGGACCATAGGCATCTCTCTCTCTCTATTAGAGAGACACATTTGGTCATCTATAGCCTAAGAGACACCATCTCACAAGCACAGGGCAAGGTGAGGAGGCAGGCATCCATGAGCTGCTATAGCTGGCGTAGGGACTGAACACGCACCATTGGCGTCACTCTGCTTTACACTCGAACCATCTAGTCAACTGAGCTAACTGATTCCTGGAAAGGAAGCAATAGTAATTTAAAGAAGGGATTTGGACAAATACGTGAAAAAATTTGCAGGGCTATGGAGAAAAGAGCAGGGTGGTGCAATGAATTGGATAGCCTTTTTCAAAGGGCTGGCATACGCATGGTGGGCCCAATGGCCTCCTTGTGTGCTGTAAGGTCCTATGTAGCAGCTGCTGCAACTTGCCTCCAGCTGTCAAAGCAGTTCCAGAGTTTAACCAGTCACTGGTCCACACAGGTAATCGGGCCAAGAACTGGTATCAATCCCGCCATGTCCTGGTGTTGCCACTCGCTATGCTGAGTTAGCTAGTCTCAGCCAGGACTTATGTCGGCCTTGTGACCCAGGGAGGGGAAATAGGTCTGATTAACATCTAGTTGTTGTTGCTGCAACTAGTGTGAGGATATTGGGTGGAGCTAGGATCGGGGCTTACTAATGATACTGTTAGCTGTGGCTCAGTCAGTAGCACACTTGCCTCTGAATCACAAGACTCACTCCAGTGCAAAAAGATACCCTGACTCTTGAGACCAGTACTGAGGGAATGCTGCACTGTCAGTGATGCTATCTTCCAGGTGAGATGTTAAACCGAGGCCCTATCTGCCTGTTTGGATGGATAAAGGATCCCATGGCACTATTTCAAAGAAGATTAGGGGAGTTCTCCCCGGTGTCCTGACCAATATTTATCCCTCAATCAACATTAAAAAAATAGAGATGACCTGGTCATTGTCGCATTGCCGTTTGGGGGAGCTTGCCGTGTGCAAATTGGCTGCTGTGTTTGCTACATTACAACAGTGACTACACTTCAGAAAGTACTTCAAGTGCGTTGAGATGTCTGGTGGACGTGAAAAGTGCTACGTAAATGCAAGCCCTTCTTTATCTTTCAAAGAGTCTACACCCGACAGACATGAAGAACAGACACTTGGGTGGGATACCAGGACCAGTCTGCACGGTATGCCCCAGGAAGGAATCCCTAACTTCAAGAGATAAAAGCCCAAGAGGAAAACTGAAAAAAAAGTAGAATTTGGCATGTCACCATCCTTGCTTACTGTGACTACAATGCTCTTCATGTAATCAAACTCCTCCGGGTGAAGAAACGCAGTGAACTCCTCTCGCGTGGCGATCAGGTCACCATCTTTGTCCGCCATCTTGAATCTGCGCTCATCTCTCCTAAACATCTTTTTGTAAGCCTCCTTGTCCTCCACATCGCTGAATTCTTCACCTGGAGAAAGGAATAAACACCAAGATGACAAGAGTAGGTGGAGAGACCTGTTGCTACTGGCAAGGGGCGGGGTCATGAACCATAAAATAATTGGTAGAGGAACAAAGGGCGACGGAGAATTTAAAAAAAAGAAACATAGTGAGTTGAGATCTGGAACGCGTTGACCGAAAGGGCGGTGGAAGCAGATTCAATAGTAACTTCCAAAAGGGAATTGGATAAATACTGCATTGGAGGGCTTATGGGTAAAGAGCAGGGGAGAGTGGACCTAACTAGGCAACCCCTTCAAAGAGCAGGCACAGGCCTCCATCACTGGATGATGTGGTGATAATTTGTAACATGCTTTAAACTAGGTATGTCTTTTCTTCTGATGAAATCCTGGTGTGAAGGTGCAGCCCCCCGACCCCATGCAGGGGTCCTGTTCCAGCTGTGCCCAAGTGAGCACTCTTGATTAAGCGATGGTTCATTCAAGGGTCAAGAGTAGAGAGTATTGTAGCCCGATGGGGTTTAAAAGGTGATGAAGGGGGTAGATTGGGTTTGTGCAGATAGTTTGTTTCGATTAGGGTGAAGGCGAATGGAATGCTATCCTTTATTACAAGAGGAACTGAACACAAAATTAAGGATGTTATGCTTCAGTTATACAGGGCATTGGTGAGACCACATCTCGAATACTGTGTGCAGTTTTGGTCTCCTTATTTAAAGAAGGATGTAAATGCGTTGGAGGCAGGTCAGAGGAGGTTTACTAGATTGATACCTGGAATGAGCTTATGAGGTGAGGTTGGACAGACTGGACTTGTTTCCACTGGAGTTTAGAAGAGTGAAGGGGGATTTGATTGAAGTTTATAAGATCCTGAACGGCCTTGACAAGGTGGACGTGGAAAGGATGTTTCCTCTTGAGGGGGAGTCCAGAACTAAGGGGCACTGGTTTAAAATGAGGGCTCCGCCCTTTTAGGACAGAGATGAGGAGAAATTGTTTCTCTCAGAGGGTTGTGCGACTTTGGAACTCTCTGTCTCAGAAGGCAGTGGAGGCGGAGTCATTGAATATTTTTAAGGTGAGGGCAAATGGATTCCCTTGCCTAAAAAGGATCAAAGATTATCGGGGTGGTGGGGGGTAGATGAGAATGTGGAATTCGAAATAAAACCAGATCAGCCATGAGTATCATCCCAAAGTCAGCAATGAAACCTAGTCACAAAAATACTTCCAGTAGAAGCGACTGGTGCAACATTATATCCAACCCTCAACAAGAGGGAGGAACTGGAAGATGAATAGACTGCCAACCTGTACACTGACTCACTGAATTCATCCACGCGATTGTGGGACCTGCTTAGCACTTCATATAAAAAGCTAGTACCTGGTCAAATTAATCAGGGCCAGAGTAGTCTCCTGGACTATTTTCAATCTCCTGACACCCATCTCTACAACAAATGGACCTGAGGATCAGCCAGAGTCCTGTTTACACTGTCCCTACCAGGCCTTGAAACACAAACAGGAAGGACTATTGGGAACAGAAGCACCGACTGAAAACTCTCAAATCCCACCTCAATCTGCCACTATCTCTTACGTAAAAGTAAACGTGTGATGGAATTAAGGAGAAAAGACACCATTCCAAAAATAAGATATAGAACGAATAGACTACGAGATTGCCCAATCCCCTACTTTATAAAACTCAAAGACGATGTAAATGATTGGGAGTTTAATGAACTCAACCTGACAACATGTGATCTATAGACCTTAATACAAAATAGAGTGCTGTCAAACTTTCATTTTCATTCTGTAAATTCAGGAGATCTGCATTTTACATCGCACTGTAATTATTTATAAACTTGAATTGTTGATAATTGTGCGATCTTTTTGTTATTTTGTATTTTATTTTTATCGTAATGTGGTCTATAACTGTTGTTATAAATGATTACTTGTTTTATTTGTAAGGTTGTCACAATTCAGCACCTACTGCCATGAGGATTTTTCAATAAACCAATTGAAAAAAATCTTAATTCAGCAGAGAGTAGAGATCGAAACTGGGAAAGTGCATCAGTGACAGACAGGGCGCTACCAAAGATCAGAGAGCACTTGACCATGCTTCCCACTAAATATGCAGCTTGCCCCCATTTGAGTGCTATCGCACTTGCCCCGATTAGGATCCTACCAGACATTATATGATGGATCAAAGACCTAAAGCTTGAGTGATAGAGTGAGCACACATCAGGTAAACACAGAATTGTAACAGTCTGGAAAGGGAGAAGCAAGAGCAACAGAAAAAGAGGCTTTAAAAGAGTACAGACCTAGGGAAGTCTTGCTACAACTGTCTAGGGCTTTGTTAAGACAACCCCAGAGTGCTGTGTACAGCTTTGGTTGTCTTATTCAAGGAGGGATGTACTTGCTTTGGAGGCAGTTCAGGGAAGGTTCACTAGGCTGACTCCTGAGATGAAGGGGTTGCCTTATGAGGAAAGATTGAGCCTCTATTCAATGAAGCTTAGAAGAATGAGAGGTGATCTTATTCTGGGGAAGGGGGAAGGAGTATTTGCCAGAGTAGATGCTGTGAGGGTGTTTCCCCTCATGGGGGAAGTCAAGAACCAGGGGCATGGTTTCAGAATAAGTGGTCTCCCTTTTAAGATGGAGACAAGGAGGAATTTCTTCTCTAAGTCATTAATCATTGGAATTCTCTTCCCCAGACAGCAGTAGAGGCTGGGTCACTGATTATATTCAAGGCTGAGTTAGACAGATTTTTAACTGCCAAGGGAGTCAAGGGTTATGGAAAACAGGCAGGAAAGTGAAGTTAAAGCCACGATCTTATTGACTGGCAGAGGAGTCTCGAGGGGCTGAATAGTCTACTCCTGCACTTATTTCTTCTGCTTGGTAAAGTTAAGAACATTCATGAGAAATGAATCACAAAGGAGACACATGATCACTTGCTGATGGGAGATCTTCTAATCATTTTCCTACAATAAAAATCCACGTGTGAATTCTGTGCTCCTCAGATGAGGAGAGTGTGAGAGGATGACCCTGGGACAGGCAGTCAGCAGCACCTAGAGGAGAGTGTGAGAGGAGATCCTAAAGAGCGGGAGTTTACCTGTGAGGGAATGGAGTGGAGCAGAGGGAAGAAACGGAAAGGGGGTGGGGATGGAGGAGGGAGTCCCCCATTTCTTCCCTCTCCCTTTTGTTTTTTCCAATAATTTATATAGATTTTTTTCCCCCACCTATTTCCATTATTTTTAAATGTATTCCACCCATGGTTTATTTCAGCCCACCCCCACTAGAGCTACCTTGCTCATCCTGCCATCCATTCTTAATTAGCACATTCTCTTAGATAATATCACCACCTTCAACACCTCTTTGTTCTTTTGTCTGTGACATCTTTTGATTATCTGCTCCTATCACTGCTTGCTTGTCCCAACAACCCACCACCCCCCTCATAAACCAGCTTATATTTCACCCCTTTCCTATTTCTACTTAGTTCTGCTGAAGGGTCATGAGGACTTGAAACGTCAACTTTGTTCTTCTCCGCCGATGCTGCCAGACCTGCTGAGTTTTTCCAGGTATTTCTGTTTTTGTTTTGGATTTCCAGCATCCGCAGTTTTTTGTTTTTAATACACAATGAATGGTAGGACTATAGGAAGTACAGAGGATCAGAGGGACCTTGATGTACGGTGTCCTGGAGGCAGCAGGACAGGTAGATAAGGTGGTTAAGAAGGCATATGGGATACTTGCCTTTATTAGCTGAGGCACAGAATATAAGGGCAGGGAGGTTATGTTCGAGCTGTATAAAACGTTAGTTAGGCCACAGCTGGAGTACTGTGTGCAATTCTGGTCATCATGCCAGAGGAAGGATGTGATTGCACTGGGGAGGGTGCAGAGGAGATTCATCAGGATGTTGCCTGGGCTGGGGTGTTTCAGCTATGAAGAGAGACTGGATAGGCGAGGGTTGTTTTCCTTAGAGCAGGGAAGGCTGAGGGGGGACCTGATAGAGGTATACAGAATTATGAGGGGCATAGATAGGGTAGATAGGATGAAACTTTTCCTCTTAGTGGAGGGATCAATAACCAGGGGGCATAGATTTAAGGTAAGGGGCAGGATGTTTAGGGAGGATTTGAGGAAAAGATTTTTCACCCAGAGGGTGGTTGGAATCTGGAATACACTGCCTGAGGGGGTGTAGAGGCAGGAACCCTCACAACATTTAAGTATTTAGATGAGCACTTGAAACGCCATAGCATACAGGGCTATGGGCTAAGTACTGGAAAATGGGACTAAAATAGATAGGTGTTTGATGGCCGGCACGGACATGATGGGCCGAAGGGCCTGTTTCTGTGCTGTATAACTCTATGATTCAAATCGATGGTCATTAGGACTGGATAACTGGAAACCTTCAATTTTACGCATTACAAATATTAATATTAATAGCCTAATGCTCAAGGACCCCCAATCTACAACAACACTAGGGCAGAGTAGTTCTTTGAACTAAGAATTTCAAACTGGATCCCCTCACTGCTCATCTGGCACACGTGTTCAGTCACAGACCAGGACAGTCCAGTGTTTGCTCCCTTGTTTGGCAAGTTTGACAATTTCAGTCTGGGTTGCTGACTGGGGGCAATGGTGGGGGAGGGGTTTGGAGGTGGTGTGGCGCCATCAGCAAAGGGCATCCATCTCAGATTGCAAGCTTCGTAGTCTCACTTCAAGCTTCACATGTGGGTCTCTGGTGGGAACTAGATCACTACAGTGATGCCCACGTGGCCAAACAGCCTGTCGAGGGTGACAAATGGTCACTGGTGAGAGAACCAATGGGCAGGTGATGTCCATGAGATATGAATATGGATATTTGGAGATTACAAATAAACAAAGTTAATGACAGGAACTGAGTCACCCAAACGTGTTCTTTCGCCCCCTTCCAGTTTAGGAAGATGGTCTGATGAGGTTAGTTCCCTTGTTAAAGAGTTTGCAGAAAAGCTTCAGTTAAATAAAATATACGACTGACTCTGGGCTATGAAGGGACAGGAAACTCCACACACATGACCCTCAAACTGAGGAGGCAACACTAAAAACATTGAATTAAACAAGAATAAACTCCCAGTGTAAAAACAAAATCCTCACATTTACCCTAAATGTGTCCGTGCCACAAAATACTGAGCAGCTGCATTACTGGATTTTGTCCACTGGAGGGCGGTTGTGTGCTTTGTAAATTCTACTGTGCTGTCAGAAGGTTCCCGGAGCAGAACTTTCAAACAAGCACAAAGTCATTAGCTCGGCTGGTGGTGAGAAAGACCCTCTCCGTCAGGTCCTTCCTGCACACCCAGAGAGTCTCACTCCCTCCGCACGTTTGCCCTCGAGGTGGCTGAGATGGGGGAAGAGCCTGTGGTCCACCACCTTCTCCAATGTGCCTTTGCAGCCCGAAACTTGCTGGTCTTCCAGCGCAGAGAGTTGTCCCCGACCAAGGCCGGGATTTTCCGGCCCCCCCTCCTCGCGGGTGGGACTGGCTGCGGGCAAGGCAGCGCTCCAGCCGGAAGGCCACTGACTTGCGGCGGGATCGGACGATCCCAACGGCGGACGGGCGCGGAAAACCCCGCCCAAAGTGTTGCAGGCTGACACATTCTAAAGGTCCAGGGCTACACGCTGAGTGACACATTAAAGCTCAGAGCAGCCACCAGAGAGGCACAATGGTGGGAGGAGGGGGGAAGGTCTCTGTCTAATGCTCTCCAGCCATAATACACCGAGGGGCTGAAATCTGGCTAAAAGCCCTCAGGCTATGCACCAACATTGTTAATATCCCGTGTAACTGCAATTGTATAAAAGCACCTCAGAGCGTCACATGCTGTATTGAAGGAAATCAAACTTTCTACAATGTCCAGTTTGAACGGTTATGTAATGTATTACAAATTTTATAACTACAGCATATTTTTGAAAAAATTTTTTAACTGTCCTTTTGCCAGATTGATACAGAATGCAAGTTACTTGTGGGTGGGTGGGGGACTTGGTAAACTGGTGTGAAACTGGAACATGGGGGTAGGAGAATGTCATTCAGCCCCTTGAGCCTGTTTCTGCCATTCAGTTGATCTGTATCTTAATCCATTTACCTACCTTAGTTACGTATTCCTAGATACCCTTACTGATCAAATATCTATTATTCTGCTTTGACGTTTCAATTGATCATCTACCCCCTGCCCCAGCATTTTTTTTTAGGCAAGAGGATTGCAGATTTCGACTACTCTGTGTCAAGGAGTACCACTTGATATGACTGCTGAAGGATCTGACTCTAACATAAGGTGGCTCTGGACTAATCTCTCCATTTGGTTTCAAACGTGGCATAAGGGAGTGGAGGACTCCTTCATCGGCTTGGCCTAGGAGTAAAGCACAATGGGGGATAATGGCCATCGTCTAAGGCCCTCCTGACATAGTACGCCAAGGGGCTGGGAGCCACATGAACATAAATAGGAGATGCAGCAAGCCATTCAATATGATCATGGATGAGACGATGAGGCCTTAACCTCACTTTCCCTTGACCCCCACGTCGATCAAAAATCTGTCTAACTCGGCCTGGAGTATAATCAATGACCCAGCCTCCACTGCTCCCTGGGAGAGAAACTGTAACACCCTCTCAGGCTGTGTGTTCGACATGGAATGAATATGATTAAATAAGCTACAACGGCAAGTGCAATGAGGCAGCTCAGAGTGCCACATATTGTATTGAAAGAAAATGACCTCATTTGCACTTTAAGTAAAGTCAACTCTGAAATGTCAGCCACTTTTACAAATGATGAAAATGTATTTTTTTTTGAGAAAAAAAAACAATTTCTCTATTTCATTTGACATAAGCCCTGAAATCTTTTGACATCAAACCCATTAAAATCTAATAGCAATAGCAGAGGGAAGCTTGGTTAAGAATTCTCCCTCGCAGTTCAGGATGCCTTGGGCACGCGGAAGGAAAGATGTCAATGAGCTCCAGGATCCAGCAGCAAGCCGGCTTCCTAACAAATGCTGGAGCCGCGAAGACCCAGTGGCTCTCCATTTGCTTCTGCTTAGGTGCAGCACGGAGATCAGGTTGTGAGTAAACCACAAAGGGACCTACTGGAGGAAAACACTCCCGTATCTGCGCTGGCTTGGCCTGTCAGCACAGATACAATGGGCTGAATGGTCTCCTTCTGTGATGTATGATACAACAACAACTTGCATTTATATAGCCCCTTTAACGAAATAGAACGCCCCCCCTACCCCTCCCTGAGCCGCTTCACAGGAGCATTATAAAACAAAATGCAACAACGAGAAACGCAAGGAGATATTTGTACAGGTGACCAAAAGCTTGGTCAGAGACATAGGTTTTAAGGAATGTCCTAAAAGGTGGAAAGCGAGGTAGAGTGGTGGTGGGGAAATAAAAACAAGTGGTGTGAGGTGGGGTGGGGGGGGCGGGGGTGGTTTTCAGGGCTCAAGTCCTAGGCAACTGAGGGAGTGACCACCAATCCTTCAGCAATTATAATTGGAGGGCAGAGAGGAGCGCAGGTGGCTGTGGGTTGTGAGGTTGGAGAAGATTATGAGATCGGGAGAGGGTGAGGGCATGGAGAGATTTGAAAACAAGGACGCGGGTTTTAAAATCAAGATGCCGCTCGGCCAGGAGCTAATGCCAGTCAGCGAGCACAGGGGTGATGGGCGAACGGGACTTGGAGAGTTAAGACACGGGCAGCAGCGTTTTGGGTGACCTCAAATTTACGGAGGGTAGAATATGAGAGATCTGCCAGGATAACTGATTCTCTGGAATTTAGAAAGATAAGGGGCAACCCGACTGAAGTTTAAGATATTAAAGGGGAACTATTTCCACTGGCTGGGGAGTCTAGGACTAGGGTGGAGGCAGAGTCTAAAAGTTAGAGGCAGACCTTACAGCAATGTATGGAAACACCTGCACACAAAGGGAGCTCTTCCACAAATGGCAATTGACGCTGGGTCAATTGTTAATTTTAAAACCGAGATTAATCATTTTTTTCGTTAACCAAAAAGGTATCAGGGCAACAGGGCAAAGGCGAGCATGTGGAATCGGTTCACTGATCAGTCGTGATCCCATTCAATGGCGGAGCAGGCTCAAAGGGCCGGATGACCTCCTCCCATTCCAGTGTTGCTGGTAGTCTTAATATCTCAGGGAAGGAGATGAGATGAGGGGTGGGGGGGCGGCACAGATACAGAACAGGAAAGTTCCTGAGCTTTTCTCCAGTCTTCCGTCTGGAGAAAGCCACAGGCACCAGGATGAGGCAGAGCTCGCTAACACAGGCTGTCAAGACTCGTACAGGCAAAGGCCGGGCCACTCGGGTGCGAGGTCCTGGATGACAAGCCGCCATGCCTCACCATAAAAGGTAGTGAGGGGTAGGGGAGTGGGTGGGGTGGTGTGAGTAAATAACAAAGGGCAGAAATTTGACATGTGGCAAAAGGTGCATCCATTACGGAGACCCGTGTGAGAGAGTGAGTGTCTTTTTAAAGGAGTTTGCTGGTGGAGCTGTTCCTTTCTGGTATCTTACCCAGATAGTACCCGTACGTAGCATTCTTGTACTCATCCCATGACACCTTCCCATCTTGATTACTGTCGTACTCTTTCCAGTTCTTATTGACGTTCTCGTCGATGTATCTGTTCTGCGCGCGTTTGATCCAGGCGGTCAGCTCCTCAGCGGTGACCAGGCTGTCCTTGTCCTGGTCAATCCGGTCAACGATTTTCCTGGAAGAACGGGACGAGAGAGAAGACACAAGGCGGGCAGAAGGTCAGAGGTGATAGGTGAGAGGTCCTACCTAAGAGGTGGCCATAGAGCCGCTGGTTGTACTCCTCCCAGCCCACTCTGCCGTCTTTGTTGGCATCGTACATGTCCATCTGTTTGCTCACGTTCTCAGTCAACCAGCGTCTCCGAACCCGCTTCATCCAATCACGCAGCTCGGTGCTGGTTACCATGCCATCTGAGTCGCTGTCCACTTTATCTACAATTTTTCTGCAAGCAAGTTTGGAGTGGATGAAAATTCTCTCTCCACGTTACCCAGAACTGTTTCTACCCCCCACCCCCCACCTCCCCTGCCCTGCTTCCACCTCCCTCCCAAAGGCTCAGGCTGCACAAGCCACTGGCCGGAGTCCAACCTCACCAGCGCAGCCTTCAACATCGACAGTCTGGCCAACTAACTAGTCTTCCCAGTGTCAGCTGTGGCTCAATAGTTAGCACCCTTGTCCGAGTCAGGAGGTTTTGGGTACGAGTCCCATTCCAGAGACCAAAAACATAAAATCCAGGCTGATGATCCCAGTGCAGTGCTGAGGGGGTGCTGTATGACTGGAGGTGAGGTGGTGGAGGCAGGTTCAACTGAGGCACTCAAGAAGGAATTGGATTGTTATCTGAAAAGGAAGAATGTGCAAGGGGAACGGCACTAGTGGGGAGAAACTTCCCCCAGGTTGGAGTTGGGGGTGGTGCAGGGGCGGGCACCCAATCAGTGCTCCCGATCGGGTCTGTGCTGCCATTTTATGCGGACGAGCCAATTAAGGCCTGCCCAGCGTGACGTGCGCCCAGGAGTGCTGAGCGCTCCCTGTGCGGGCGGGGTCCGAGTCGGGGCCTGCACTCTTTTGCGCACAGAGCTGCCTCAGGGAGATTAGTTTAAGTTCCCAAAATTTTAATAAAGAAAAATTTTTAAGACATGTCCCCTCATGTGACAGTGCCACATGAGCTGGGACATGTCAATGGATATTAATGAAAACATTTATTTAATTTATAAACACTTCATGAAGCCTCACCCCGCCCTTGGATGAGGTTCCATGAAAAATGCGAAGGCCGCCTGGGCTCTTCGCCTGCCCCACCCCACCCCGCCGACCTTAAGGTTGGATGGGCAGCTCAGTTTGTTAGTTTAATTGATATTTAAAGGGCCTTAATAGGCCTTTGACAGTTCGGTGGGCGTGCAGCCAACTTGGCTGTGTGCCCGCCGAACTAAAAATCTAAATGATGCGCGGTGACGTCAGGATGCCCGACGCGCCATTTTAGGCCTTGGCGAGCAGGCCCCGACACCGCTCGCCGAGCCGAAGATTCAGGCCTTGGCGAATTGCTCATGCAGAGAGCTGGTGCAGACATGACGGGCTGAATGGCCTACTTCTGTGCTGTGACCATTCTGAGATCTTTAAATGCAGGTTGCTGTTTTTCAGGTGGGATGTTAAAACGCAGGGCTATGTCGGCACTCTCAGGCGGGTGTAAAAGATCCCTCGGCACAACTTCAAAGAAGAGCTGGGGTGTTAGCCTCAGTGCCTTGGGCAGCATTCCTCTCTCAGCCATCACCAAAACAGATTATCTGGTCATTATCGCATTGCCGATGTTTGTGGGAGCTTGCTGTGCGCAAATGGGCTGCTGCATCTCCTACATCCCAGCATTTAAAAGAGAAATGACAGCTAATTCATCAAGTCTGCGCCACATGACAAACAGGCCATAACTAAATTCCTACCCCTGCAATCATTACAACAGCAACTTCACCTCAGAAAAGGTACTTATTTGCTTTAACACATTTCAGGATGCCCCAAGACGCTATACGAATGAAAGTCTTCCTTCCGAGAGCCAACTACAGTCTTGGCTTCCCCCAACATTCGCGCTTCTAACAATGTTGGTGGTGGGAGGTAAATGCTAACAGGAGCTGCAAACCTGTCCAATTCCGCCTCCACCTCTCCATCTAGCCAGGCTGCTCTGATGGTGTTAGGACCGGGAATTAAACCTGGACCTTCTGGCTCTGTGTAGCCCATGGCAGATAGCAATCTTACCCACTGTGCCACAAGTGTGCCCATGGTCACAAGCTGGATGTGGGATAACAGGGAGTAAACAATTGCAGGAAGCAGAGGATGTGGGTAGCATCTTGGCAAGGCCACTGGGCTAGTAATCCAGAGGCCCAGGCTAATGCTCTGGGGACATGGGTTCAAATCCCGCCATAGCAGCTGGTGGAATTTAAGTTCAATTAGTAAACCTGGAATTGAAAGCTAATCTCAGTAATGGTGACCATGAAACTATTAATTATCATTAAAAACCTATCTGGTTCATTACTGCCCTTTTAGGGAAGGAAATCTGCTGTCCTTACCTGACTCCAGACCTGCAGTGGTTGACTGCCCTCCGAAATGGCTGAGCAAGCCACTCAGTTCAAGGGCAATTAGGGATGGGCAACAATTGTTGGCCTTGCCAGTGATGCCCACATCCCCTGAAAGGCCAATTGGGAGCTCAGCAAGTGGCACAGACACTCAAACTGGAGTCACGACTCAATCGTGTCTGCTGAATTTTTTGTGTAGGAGTGGGTTAACTTCTTTCCTCGCGTCGATCGAAGAATTTCACTGCACCATCGGCTGAGGGCAGGAGTGGGTTGGGCTGCCATGGTGTAAGGACCGAACAGCCGACCATATAGCCTCGCGTGTGATGGTTACTCGCGAGAGACATTCCCACATCCTGGCGAGACCTGCATTGGCCGTTATACCCACTGGTTCAGTGACCAGAGGGGGGTAAAAAAAAAGTGTTGGTGCAGCTGCGAACTGCATGTTTACCCAGCGCGAGTTCCCTATCTCAGCCGAGGCGCCAACATCTAGTCACTGCTGCGGTCGAACATTCGGGCTCATCCTCCAGAGGGTAGGTTTTAAAACCCCTGCCGCGAACCGTGTCGAATTTTGCCGAAAAGGCTGTGGCCAGAGAGGGGAGGGCACCGCCCAGAATCCTCACTGTCAGCAGAGACTTGTTAAATTAACCTCTCATCCCCACCCACCCACCCAGTAAAATGTAAAGTCTGACCAGTTTATTTCCCCCCCACACAGCCTGAGATGTGGAAATGAGTAGCTGGAGTACTTTTTGGAGGCGTACAAATAATTACTGGTCTGAAATTGCCTGGAGAGGGGCCACGTGGACTGAAGCTGATGCTTCTGCCACGTCCCCCACGCCTCTCCAACATTTGGTTATCGTACAGGAGAGAGGAGGGGGGGATGGGGGGTGGGTGGGTCCTTATTGCCAGCTCAGCTCAAAACACTACAGAAAAGAAGCTTAGGGAGCGACAGCCCAGATTAAGGAACAACGCAAGTTAATTACAGAGTTGGGGGGGGAGGAAATAACATTACAGTGTAAATTACAGAGTTGGGGGGGAGGAAATAACATTACAGTGTAAATTACAGAGTTGGGGCGGGGGGAAATAACATTACAGCCTCTTATAGTTTTCCACAAGGGCAGAGGTAACTCAGAAGTGGTTTAAAACGATAACAACTCGGCACAGGTCAAAAGCAGTCCACCTCCCTCGATTCTCCCCAAAATTCACGCATCAAATCTCACTCCTTCCCCCCCACCCCCCCAACCCCCAACCCCAAACCCCAATCCCAAAAAGAGAAAATGGATATTGCACCCGGAACCAGCGAATTCTCCCGCATGTTAAACAGCAACATTGAGGGACAATGCGAGATGCAAGTGACCAATGGTTTTGTTACAAGTTGTGGGAGCAAAAAATCAACGGTGCACGAGGGGGACAATTCATGTCGAAGCAAGAGTATCGGGAGCGCGATCCTCGCTTAGCACAAGGCAAAGAAGTAGCTGCTATTGGCAACAATTGATCGCCACTCCAAACTCGCAGTCAGTTGGCCTGAGATTGTTACCCAAGTGAGCACAAGGTTAAGAGGGTTCATGGGGAATGTTTGACTGGAGGTTGGAGGATGCATTGGGAGCGCATAGCCGGGTTTGGGGGGGTCATCAAGAGCACGGGACTCGTTACAAACAGCTATTCCGCATTACCCCAGCCTTTCTTTGCTCTCCTCCGGGGTGAGCTGGTCGAATGTCTTGGCGAATTCTTTCCCCAAGAACGCCTCGTGATCGAACTGGAAGCCCTTCTGGTCCTCAGGGTCCCGCTCACCCAGGTCAATGGAGTGATGCACCCTGTCCTTTTTCTCAGAGGTGGGTTTGCAAAACGCCACGAAGGTGCAGGCAGCCAGCACCGACAGGAGAATCAGCGACTTCATGGCCACTGTAGAGGGGGGAGAGAGAGAGAGAGAGAGGATAGAGAATAAGAGAAGGGCAACAAGCTTAAAAAGTGTGGTCAATAATGAAATATAGTCTTGGAACCACAAGGCGAGGCATTTAAAAAACAAAACACCAAGATCATAGGATGATCCAGCACAGCAGGAGGCGGCCATTCGGCCCATCGCCCCTGTGCTGCTCCTTTGAAAGTGCTATCCAATTAGGTCCACTGACCCACCCTACGAAACTTTTATTTAAAGTGTTAAAATTTTGTCTGCCGTCACTTCTGTGAAGAGCCTTGGGCCACGTTACTTTTGTCAAAAAAAAAGGTACAATATAAATGCCAGAGTGCAATGAACGCATTCAGTTGTTAGCACTGAATCTGCTTCTACTGCCCTTTAAGGCGTTGCATCCCAGATTTTAAAACTTGCGGCGTAAATGAAAAAAGAAACAAACAAACACTCAGCTGGTCCCTGTTCTATTCCCAGCCATGTTAAATCTGTGCCCTCTGGTTTACCGACCCTTCTGACAGTGGAAACAGTTTCACCAGCGATCGTCACAGAGTAAAAGGGGACCAAAGCAGGATTTTGAAAGGATTCAAGTTGCATTCACTGCAAATATAAGTAATAGAACATGCCGGGTACTGGAAGCGCTAACATATTTCCTCGTTTTATGTAGCACAGAACATGCCCCAATATCCAGGCAGATAGCAAAGCCAAACCCCCACCCCTCACTTTATCCGACAGATTATCAGAACCAAGCAGGTTAAATATTGATAAACGCGTGAGGACTAGATAAAAGCGATTTTAATGTTTAACATACTAAGTGTCAGATGTATTTTATTTACCTCTGGATTATTTCCAGGAATACTTTAAAATAAAATTCAGTATTTCTCGCACATTCAAAAACTTGTTAAATATACTGCCCCCCCCCCCCCAAAAAGACTCATTTTGGCTTCAAAACCCGAGTCTCTAATGCAACGAAAACAAACAGAATTTACAATTTGCTTAAATAACTGTCTTGACAACTTTAAAAACCGACTGAGAGTTTATTAAGACACTGTCTGCAATGCAGTCCGTTTTTCTACATACTTTTTGGATTTCCCTTGAAAGCACAAACTACAAAATCAATTACAACCTATACCAACCATTTGAAGGGTTTCCAAACAATCCCGCCCTGTCTCAGAACATTGCCCTTACATCTAACGAAAGAAGCAGCATCGTACAACTAACATTTTACCAGTTTAAAACATCAAACGTGGAATCATTCTAAAACTTTAAACATTTAGAAAACGAAATGTCTGACATTCCTTAGGAAATTGCCCAAATTCAGAGAAGCAACAGTGAGCACAATTTTGACACATGAGAATAAGTTAACGTGAAGTAGTTGCAAACTTTAAAACATTATTCACAACTTTTTAAGTTGTAATTTAAAAGTAGCAAAACACAATTGCATTAAAAGACATAAATCTTGAAATCTGTTATTTTGTAAGAAGTTAAAATCTGTTATTGTCTTATCGATAGAACTAATAAATCTCACCAGTTATCAATGTGCGATAAGATGCTGAAATTATCTCACTGCATAGAAAGTTATATTGAGACCATAGAAGGCGTGGTAAAAATCACCCAATCACCGCTGAGCTTTCATTCCGCTCTCCACGCCTTCGGATCTGTTATAAGCCTTGTGATTGGCGGAATTGGACCAGGGTGACGTCGAGCCACTGCGGGGTTTATGATTGGTCAGGAATCGCCACGTTGACACAATCGAGTAGCTACGCATGCGCCATGGCTGCATTGCCTTCTGGTATTTGTAGTTTTTGTTTTCAAAATAAAACTCCCTCAGCAACAACAATTGAGTATGGATCTTATTAAAGATCCAAAAACAAGAAAAAAATAGATGATCAGGGGAGCGGGCAGAGCGAAAATAAGAAAATGAATTTTTAAAGGACTAAGAATGCCTTGCCTCTCATTATTGAACGACAGCTGAACTATCCAATCATGATTAAACTGTGGCTTGACTGCTGTGCTGTTGGCGAATGACAATGAGGAAAAAGAGGGGGGGTGGTCCTGCCCATCAGCCGTAGCAAGGTGACCAATCAGTGCCCTCTGGGGCGTGGTCTGGCTGGGAACCCGGCGCCGATTGGTTGTCCGGGTTTGGGCGGGAACGTGGGGGGGCCTGGGTGTTGTTCGCAGGCGCGAGGCTGGAGCGCTGGCGCGGCGGAGGCGCCGGAAAGCCAGACAAACTTCCCAATCCTACTCTCTCCAAATAAAACAATCATAATTATTAACAATATTTATAAAAAGGGAGCCTCAGATATAAAAAAAACCCGAACCCATTCAGGTTAGGAGACAGCTTTTACCCGAAAAAAAGAGGTGAGGAATAAAATAATTAAAAAAAAATTAATTGTGAAAAATTAAAGGCCAATTTTTAAAATACCCATATTTGGTAAAAGAAATGCATTTTTTTTTCTGTCAGAACTTGTGCTGCAGGTAGAGAACTGAAATTATTTGAAGGTTTGCATTGGGACAGTTTGCATGGCAGCCATAGCTGGTATTTTTTTTTAAGCAATTAAAAGTCAAGGCCATTATTTGCAGCAAACTCCTGGTGTTTGGAAGTCATGGCTAAATTTTTGCATAACCCTCCCCTGTTTTTGCATTGCTATACATGTATCTGAATGCTTACCATGAAGTTAAAACGTGTCTATGGGTTGCAATGATGTCCTGGTCAAATGGAACCATCTATAAAACTTAGCTCATCTAAAACTCTGCTGCCTAAAACTGAAACTCATCTAAAACTCTGCTGCCTAAAACTAAAACTCATCTAAAACTCACACCGAGTCCCATTTGTCCATCGCTCTCGGTGCTCGCTGACCTAAGTTGGCTCCTTGTCTGGCAACATCTCGATTTTAAAGTTCTCTCCTTGTTTTCAAATCCCTCCATGGCTTCGTCTGCTTCTTATCTCTAACTCCTCCAGCCCTACATCCCCCGAAATCTTTGCGTCCCTGCAATTCTGGCCTCTTGTGCCTCCCTGATTATTGTCACTTCGCAGTTCGTGACTGTGGCTACAACAGCCAAGGACCCTAACCTCTGAAGTTCCCTCCCTAAACCTCTCCATTTCTCTACCTCTTCTTTTAGACGTGCCTTAAAACCTCTTTGATCAAGTTTTTGTTTACATGTCTCAAAACCTCCCTTAAATAAGAACAGAAAATGCTGGAAATAGCATTGAGTTAATCTATGAAGAGAGAGAAACAGAGTTAATATTTCAATCGATGACTTTAATTTCATCAGACCTGGTAAAAGGTAAGAGACCTTAACAGGTTTTAAGCAAATACTGAGGGAGGGATAGTGGAGAGGGGAGAAAAGGATACAAGGGAAGGTCTGTGATGGTGGAGAGCAAAAGGGATAATGGTGCAAGGTGAAAGGAGGTGGTAATGCTACAAAGGTTGAGAGATGGTGTAAATGGAAAAAGCAGGATCATTAGCATCAGGTCCTGACTGAGGAACTGGGGGCAAAGGTTATGATTTGAAATTGTTGAACTCAGTATTGAATTTGTAAGGCGAGTTGTCAAGTGCCTAATTGAAAGATGACGTGCTATTCCTTGAGCTTCTGTTGAGCTTCATTAGAACAGTATAGAAGACTGAGGTCGGAGATTGACCTCTCACCACTTTCCTGCTTTCCCAGCCTCAGTATTTGCTTAAAACCTGTTAGCATCCCTAATCTTTTCCAGTTCTGATGAAAAGTCAATTAACTGTGTTTCCCTCTCCAGAGATGCTACCTCACTTGCTGAGTATTTTCAGTATTTTCTGTTTCTATTTCAGATTACTAGCAGCTCTAGAATTTTGCTTTTGTTCTAATATCTCCTTATGTGGCTTAGGTGTCAAATTGATATAATACTCATGTGAAGCACCTTGGAACAATTTATTATGTTAAAGATGTGATATAAATGCAGGCTATATCTCCAATAGCATTTCTTGCCTATGTGCACATGTCTTGTTTAATCTCTTGTCATAATATTTGGCCATGAATTTATGTTAATATTTAACACTAAAACTGCATATATAAATATTTAGAATGGAAATCCTGTGTGTAAACAGTTTCCTGTAACTGTAGATACAGGCTGCAGCCAGTATGTGATACTGTGGAGTGATTTTTCTAACGTCTTTCCCAAGCCTGTCACCATCATTATATACACATATCAATAATAATTAATTGTCCTTGGGTAGCTTAACTAATAGAAGTATTAGCTTTATTTTTTTGACATTTGCTAGTGCCTAATTTTTTCCTCCATTCATGTCTGTCCCTTTTGATCTTGCAGACCGGACACCAGCTGTGGTTGACAAGGTAGGTGATCCTTTTTTCTCTAAACCTCCCAACAGTATTGCTCTGAATCTTGCAGGGAAAGGTTGGAATGCTGGTTCTATTTGTTTACTGTTCCCTTCACTCAATTAATCGTTACAACTAACGTGGACTAAAATCAGAAATGGAGCGGAAGTGACATCTGTGCCAAGAGGAACCTAATAGTCTATTTATCAAGTGTTATATCTGAGGAAAAGAAGTATGGGCAAAGTGGGAAGAAAGAAAGTAATTTCTCGGTGCATAATTGGGTAGCTATAGGGAATGTAAAAAAAGTGCACTAGCTGTATCTGGTTTTGCAGCAGCGGAAAGGCACAGTCCTCCATTTCCCGATGATTATAAATTTAAAATAAAATGAGGCTTGCAATAAGCGGTGATGCCAATGGTGAATCCTAAGATTTTAGATGCTAAGAGAGAGAGGCTGAAACTCAATTGAAACCTTGTTGAGTGTCCAACGTCAGAATAACCTTGTACTGCCCAAAAGTGTGGAAGTGATCTGAACTGAGTGTCCTTCCTCACAACCGTCATCACCTTCTTCTATTTCTACAACATTTCTTGTATCTGTCGCTACCTGGCCCCAATTTCTCCTGAAGCTCTTTTTTCATGTCTTTATCACTTTCAGTCTTGATTTCAATAATTATCTCCCAGGTGGCATCCACCTTCCACAAATCACAACTCATTGTCAAGGCCATGGTCTAAGTTTGAAAGGCATCGTTTCCTTTGATTCAAAAGCAGACGCTTTGAAGATTGTCTTCAGCAAACTCAGATTACAGAAGACCTTTGTTGGAAAAGTGTATTATGTTAGGGATCTTTCCAGAATGATAGTCAAGAGAATGAGCATTATCTAGGTGATATTCATAACTCCTGATAATCAATCATTTTAAGAAAATCGTTGCCACGAGAAATTCATATGGAATAACAATATGGAGGGCTTTATGGAAACAAGCAATGAACTCTATTTTAGGCTGCTGGATATGCATCAAAATAACAAAGAAGGTTTATTTAAATCACGTGTTCCCCATAAACATCTCCAGTCTTTCATTTTGAAGCTTGAAGATGGAGGATAGATTTAACTTTAGTTATTTTAAAAGTTAATATTTAAAGGCATTTGCAAAACTGAAATATGGCATATGCCTAATGCTGGCCAGTTCATGCTATAACACAAAGTTTATTGCCCACATGGCCTTATTTAACAAGAACATTTGTGCTGCGCTAGTACCTTCTAAACCCCTAATCTGTACCACCTAGAAAGATAATGGCAACAGGCACCTGGGAACACCACCACCTGCAACTTCCAATCCTCACCATCCTGACATGGAAATATATTGCCATTCTATTGTTGTTGGGCCAAAATCCTAGAACTTGCTGCCTAACAGTACTGTGACTGTACCCACACCACATGGACTGTAGTGATTCAAGAAGGCGGCTCACCATTACCTTCTCAAGGGACAATTGGGATGGGGAATAATTTCCAGTGACACCCACATCCCATGAAGATCCCAGGTCACTCCTCCGAATATGTCCTTATTTGACTCAACATCCTTTCCGATTACACCTAGGTGAAGTGCATGGGATTGTTTTTCCAAATTAAACCAGCTCATAAATGCAAGTCGTTACGGTTGTTATTCTGGCCTATCATGGTAACTCTCGTAGACTGCATTCTAACAAGAACATTGTTTAAGTTTGGATCCTTTATACAACTTAATACAAACATTTTCCTTGGGGAGTGGAAACTAATTTTGAAGTATCTATCAGTTTGGAATTTGGGGTTCACAGCCTTACAGGAGTATTACAGCCCAATGATAGAGAGATTCTCCATTTCAGTAAAATTACTTGTAACAAAATGTTATGATGGAAGTAGAGTTCTAGCTTGCTTAAATCTCTATATCTTTCTCATATTAATTTCAAATAGATGAACATAATGCAGATTTAGAATGAGACTTCATTGTAAGCTCCCCTTTGAAAAGGACACTCTTGACTTTGTGCGTGGTAAGGGAGACAAACACACAAAGGACCAGAACTTCCACTCCCTTGGGTGGAGGGGGGGGTGGGGGGGGAGTGGAATCATACACCAGAGGTACCCCAGAAGATGTGATGGAGGGTTCTCTAGACGTCCCCACGCATGAACTGCACAGGAATTGCTTGGGAAGTTTAAACTTCTGTTGGGCAATTACCCCGCACCTGGAACTATCCAAAACTCTGATTTAAATCTGAGACTTCAGATGGTTGCTACTCTTTTAACAGAATAGTTACCCAGCAAAGGTTAGAATGATTAAAACCACTTCTAATTCCTGGGTACCTATGATACTGACTGCACCCCCCCCCCCACCCCTGACTAGTCCCCCACCCCTCGACTACACAGCCACTCATGTCTGACTACATCCCCACTCGCCCAGACAAAATCCCTGCTCCCAGAACTACCCTCCTGACCCTCCAACAACCCTCCTTCCTCCCCCGATTATACCCCCGCCCCAGCCAACTACATCCCCACCCTCATCCTCCAACTACCCTCCCAGTCTCCAACAACCCTTCCAACCCACCCCCCTGACTAGTGCCCTCCCACGACTCTGACTACTCCCTGACTGCTCCGCCCCCTGACTACAACCCCACCCCCATGACTTCCCCCACCCCGACAACTACCCTCAGTCTGCCCAATCGACCCTCTCGACTACTCCAGACTCCCCTGACCACCTAACCCCTCCTTGACCACCCTATCTCCCCCGACCATCTGACCCCCCCACTACTTGACCCCATAACCTGACCACCCTACCACCGTCCCCTCCCCAACCTCTGTAAAGAACATATCTTTTTATTTTTGTTGAACTGTTGTAAAGAACATATCTTTTCATTTCTGTTGGACTGTGGATTAAAATTACAATGGTTGTGGTTTGAAAGACATGTTTACTGGAACAGTGTGAGGGATATCTACAATGTTGCTGTCTTGGAACAGTGTGCCATGAAAGACAGGATGGTGCCGAGGAGGAGTCTGGTCTAATGGGGAACTGCCTAGCAACAACATTTTAATTGGCTCCTAACCAGGTGACCAGAGTTTGTGTGAGAGCAGTGCAGCAGAAAAGCTCCTAGCCTGAAAAGAGAAAAGACCTAAAACCTCTTTTTCCATTTTGTGTAAGATTCCAGCGATTCTACAATAATAGCTAGATGGTTTGTTCCCCTCATATCTCTATAACCTGCTCTCTCTCTGAAAAACCCCAATCAAGAGGAAAAGGGGAAAATCACCGTTAGAGACATTGAAAAGCAAGTGCTCAACCAGTGACTAAAGACTGAAAGTGCTGGGAAGACCACCTCATGTAATCAGAAACTGAAAGGAATTTGGAAGACATCGATCAAAGACATCGAATCCTGTACTCTGGAATTGGTGCTATTGAACTGTTTTACCCCACCCTTAAAATCCATGTTTTTGTGTGTCTTATGTATCTTGTATGTGTGTGTATTGGGATTTAAGAAGGGGTAGAGTTTAGGTTATAGAATTAGAAGTTAGCAATCCATATTTCTATCTTTTGCCACTGGTTAAAGACAATCTGTTTAATAAACAGTTATTTGCTTATTAAGTTTGCAGACCTGGTGCTCGTATTCTGTTAACCTAAATTAGACAATTAGGTGGTTTGATCAAACTTTTCACTTTTGTCGCAGCTTGGGGAGCAGTGGGGCTTAATTTTGCAGCACAAAGCTGAGTCATGACACCACCCAACCCCTCACCCTCTTACCTTACACACGTACCTTTTCCCTTGCTTCTCAAAGTAGCTGGCATCTTTAAACTTACCTGGTTTACGGCAGATAGTGCTGTAAAAAAAGGGGGGTGTTGCTTCACTTTCCCTGACGTTGCTGCCCTGCACTGGAAGAACTTTGGAGCTGCTGCGCTGCACGTTTCTCACCAGGCCTGGGGTGGAAGATTTGGCAAGAAATGTGCAGCTGCCGATCTGGGTAAGGAACAAGGAGCAGAGTGGCAAGCCAACGGTAGTTGCCACTGCATGGAAGTTCTGGGCTGATGACAGTTAATTTCAAGGCCAGGCAGTCCGCCTCTGTTAACAGGACCACTTGTAAACAGAATAAAATCAACCATTTTGTTTGGCTAAAAGCATTGGTATTGAAATGATAATGTATGCAAGTTTGACAATGTCACAACAGATAGAGGGAATTTCTGTGTTATTGCCACAATCATTAAACAAGTGGGTATTTAGAGAACCAGGTGAAATTTGAATAGGTTTTTATTCTTTAGAGTTTAGAAGAATGAGAGGTGATCTCACTGAAACATACAAGATTCTGAAGGGTTTGACAGGGTAAACAATTAGGTCAAAAATAGAATTACCTGGAAAAATTCAGCAGGTCTGGCAGCATCGGCGGAGAAGAAAAGAGTTGACGTTTCGAGTCCTCATGACCCGATGCTGCCAGACCTGCTGAGTTTTTCCAGGTAATTCTGTTTTTGTTTTGGATTTCCAGCATCCGCAGTAGTTTTTTGTTTTTAAACAATTAGGTTGTTTCTCCAGGCTGGGGAATCTAAAACACAGTTTCAGGATAAGGGGCGGATCTTTTAGGACAGAGATGATGATAAATTTCTTCACTTGAAGTGTGGTGAATCTTTGGAATTCTCTACCCAGAGGGTTGCGGATGCTCCATCATTCAATATATTTACGGCTGGGATAGACAAATTTTTGGTCTCTCAAGGAATTAAAGGATATATATGGAGCGGGCAGAGAAGCGGAGTTAAAGCCCAAAATTAGCCATGATCGTACTGAATGGCGGAGCAAGCTTGAAGGTCCTTACTCTAACTCCTATTTCTTATGTTCAAGCATGGCTGAACAAACAATTCTCTAAGCAGCACAGGGGCAGCTATTTGCATGCCATTCACTGACATGACAGATAGATATAACTAATGTTATTGTGACAAAAATGAAGCATTTTTCATTTTCGCTCATGGTGAATTACATTAATTGTTTCATGAAGACATTTGGAATCCTTTCCTGTGTTTGCTGAGGTGTAGAATATAAGAACAGGGAGGTTATGCTGGAACTATATCAAACACTAGTTAGCCACAACTTGAATACCGTGTGCAGTCTTGGTCACCTCGTTACAGAAAGGATGTAATTGCATTAGAGAGGGTGCAGAGGAGATTTACATGGATGTTACCAGGACTGGAAAATTGCAGCTATGAGGAAAGATTGGATCGGTTTGGAACAGAGGAGGCTGAGGGAAGATTTGATTGAGATGTACAAAATTGTGAGGGGCCAGGATAGAATGATAGGAAGGGCCTATTTACTTTAGCAGAGAGGTCAGTGATTAGGGGGCCATAGATCTAGTGATTGGTAGAAAGACTAGAGATATGATGAAGAAAAATCTTTTCACCCATAAGTTTGTGGGTGTCTGGAACTCACTGCCTGAAACGATAGTAGAGGCGAAACCCTCAACTCATTTAAAATGTGCTTGTATGTGCATCTCAAGTGCTGTAACCTGCAGGTTGTGTGTACCAAATGCCGGAAAGTAGGATTAGGCTGGGTGGCTCGTTTTTCGGTCGGCACAGACATGATGGGCCAAGTGGCCTCTTTCTGTGTTGTAAACTTTCTATGTTTCCATGATTCTATGGGCAGAACTTTGCCCTTGGTGTGCGGGATCGGTGGGGGGGGGGTGGTTGGGAAGCCGCCCGCCGGGCCAATTAAGGCTCGCGAAGTGTGACACGCGAGCGGCAGTGCTAAGTGCTGCCTGTGCGGGCGGTGGGAGGAGGGCGAGCAGGTCTAGCGCGCACTTGGCACATGCACACGAGAGAATGCTGAATGAGGCACAGGGCCACCTCAGGGAGATGAAGAACATATTGAAAATGTTATTAAACAGCAGAAAAAATTAATAAAACATGTCCCCTCATGTAACCCTGTCACATGAGCAGGGACATTTTTTAATTAAAAATTAAAGTTTTTAATTAATTTGTATTTGCTTTTGGAAACCTCATCCCGCCTGTGGAGGAGGTTTCGAAAAAAATGCAAAGGCTACTTGGTCTCTTCGCCTGCCCGTCAACCGGTGGGTTGAATGGGCAGTGAAAAATTTAGGACAATTGATAACTTCAAGGCCTTAATAGGCCTTTTAATTGTCAGCGGGCGCGCTGCCGTCTGCAGCGCGTGCCCGCCGACTGAACTATCGCGCGACTATGTGTTGATGTCAGCATGCTCGGCTGACGTCAACATGTGTCATTTCACACTCAGTCAGGTCGGGCGCGTGCCCGCCCACTGAGCTAAAAATGTTTCTTTTCAAATATGTTATGTATGGGACTAAATCCACAATTAATTTAAGAAATGACCAAGCCTGCCTGAAGCCTGTGATGAAGTGTCTGTTTATATATTTCAGGGAAATGTGGATGTTCCGCCCCCAAACTTGGCACTTATTTTCGCAGGACAGGAATGGGCCCGGGTTGGGATTTGTGCATGCGTGTTTCTTGGAGGCAGCTGCCCATTAAAACAGCAATTACCTCCAGTCTGATTTTCATTAGCCAGGAATGGGAAACACGACATATGCAGATTAGACCTGGCTGGAGCAAGCCTAAACTTTGCAGAGTTCTTTGAGAGGTGGGGTACTGTTTTGGAAAAGTGGGACACCCCTTTGGATATGGTCCTGGGGCACCTTTGGGAAAACTAAGATGCCCTTTGGAAGAGGTAAGCTGCCCTTTGGGAGAGGTATGGTGCCTTTTGGGATTGTTACAAGTGGACATGAATGTGTGTAAAATGTGCATAAACTCATTGGAAGTGTCAAGAGAGCTGTCAAGAGGAACTGTTGAATTGCCAAAGGCAATTGTCAAAAATGTCTGTCAAGATGTCAAGGCATTTAAAACTCCTTCCCTTTAAATCTTTGAAGAAAATGTCTGGAGTGTTTAGAAAAATCATTGCTTGCTATTTCACTCTGTCTGTTGACATAAGCCTGAGGATAACCACTACTGGATTATTGCCGCATGATTGATTTCTCAACCTTCCATTATCACAGTAGGATGTCTTCCATTTCACAGTTTGATTGACAGTTTATAGACTCTTTGAAGTGGGACTATAAATTCCAGTGCATGTTTTTATAAGGAATTAAGCACTTAAATTAAATATTTGTTCTCATGAGGGATTATTTAGTTGAAAGAATATAAATGTTGTGAATGGGTTTTTATGAATGAGAACTTTTAAAAATTAAGTCTGTAATAGACACTTAGAACTTTATACTATTTAATCTCAACATGGATCCTGAGGTCTGCCCATGGTGGGATACTGAGTGAGTTGACATGGGAGGTGTAAGGGCAAAGGATGGCGGGTGGATGGGCATTAGTTGGTATTAAGTTGGCATAGAGGCTATATAGGGCCTTGGGGCAGAGGTTGACATGGAGGGAATGAGGGGTTATGGTGCTTGATGAAGTGGCATGGGGAGTGTATGGGAGTGTGAGGGGTGATGGCTGGAGGGCTGCTTTTTGTTTTAACCTTACTTGTCCCAGCCCGCCTCCACACCCGGCAGTCTTCACACTTGTTCCGGAGTCACCTGCTCCGCTGCCCAGAGAACCACCCACCCCCCCTCCACCCCCATCTTGAACAAAACTTCCAACTTTCGGGGCGCTTCCTCCCAGGTCAAGTTTGCAGAGCCGGGAGAAGTCCCGACTCTGCGCTCCCGATCTGAGAGCGAAAATTCAAGCCCTCATATGCAAATGCGTATTGCTACTGTTATTTTAAATTTGTAAGATCTCAGTTAGTCCAACATTTTGAAAAAAGCCCAATATGTTCCCAGGAAGAAAGGCTAAAGAATTCAATTTGCATAGGAATATCTTTTGTGACTTTTAAAGTATATGTTTAACAACCATATTTGAGCTTGAGAGATACATCTTTGATTTCCTTTGTTTAGGAAAAACCTGAAAGGGGCTGACAAGGCCAGTTGTTCAGTCCTTATGAAGTCATCAGAAATATTTAGGCAAGGGGGCTCCATGGAAGGTTAGCAGAGAACCCAAGTAAGGTTATAGCCAGGGACCTTGTTTTACATCAAAGTTTTACATTGAGTTATATAGTTCAAAGGATAGTTAAACTACATATTCCTAAAAATCTGCTGTTTAGATTTGCTGCTGTTACTTAGATTTATTAATATTAAAAACATTGTTAGCTTGCAGCCTCAGTCATTGTCTGGTAGTGTTTATTCTACTGTTTTCGGATGTAAGGAAAATTACATGGTGTCTGAATATAGTGACAAATATTTCTGTTTCATCCCTGGGCTCACCATCTATCCACAATACCCAGCTAGCTATTGGGCATGCAAATGCTTGCTGTGTATGATTCTAAGGGAATGAGGGCTTACAGACAGGAATAGCCACTGACATTGCTGGCAGCTCACCACCACCTTCTCAAGGGCAACTAGGGATGGGCAATAAATGCTGGTGCAGCCAGCGAAGTTCACATCCTGTGAATGAATAAATTGAGCTCATGGAAAATCTCTGAGGTAAATTTTTTTCCCCCAGCGTTCTAAAGATGGTGGTTGTCTGAGAGAGGGTTCCGCATGAACAGACGAAGCCTCCAGAACAGCGATTGGTCGTGCAGGAGCGGCCCTTTCAACGTAACTATTTCAGTTGTAACTCAGGGGTGTTCAGTGCATTGATCGTCTCCCACCTCCTCTTCTATGGGTCGGTTCTTTGGTCAACAGTAGACCTATGACAGTATGGCCTCGGAGATGACTGTCGCTGCGCTGGAGATGTTGCTGCTCAACAGGGGACTTTTGGGCTGGAATATCTCTGCACAAGGGTGGGCTGAGCCAGCAAAAGCAGGCAGTCACCTCGGTCTGGAACTTTCTGGAGCAGAGGAATAGCAGAATTTCAAGGTTGGCTATGTGTCTGCTGACGGACTGTGTCTACCTGGGATCAGAGAACTTTCCAAAACACTGCATTTTGCCTCACCTTCATTCCTCATACACCACCAGGGGACATTTTGGAGGACATGGCCACGTTTGTATCCATTGGTTGTATCTGTACCGGGGTTGCGGGGGGGGGGGGGTGGGGAACATGAAGACCTAAGATTCTTTTTCTATTTTCCCCTCCCTCTTCTCTTTTTCAGCTGTGATGTTGGCGCTGCACTGTAGGGACACGGGTTGTGGTCTTGCTGATGTAATTCTCTCTTTTTTATTTTGGTCATGCATAAGCGATTATACCCTCAGCGAATTTCCGTTAGGACAATACAAGTGCATTGATTGATTGATTCAAAAACGTAACAGTTATGGCCATAATTCTTAGCCAGTGGTATTCCCTAGGGGTCATTACTAGGACCACTGCTTTTCTTGACCCATATTAATAGCTTAGTTTTGGGTGTACAGGGCACAATTTCAAAATTTGCAGACAACACAAAACTTGAAGGTATTGTGAACCGTGAGGAGGATAGTGATAGACTTCAAGAGGACATAGACAGGCTGGTGGAATGGGTGGACATGTTACAGATGAAATATAATGCAGAGAAGTGTGAAGTTTTACATTTTGGTAGGAAGAACGGGGGAGAGGCAATATAAATTAAAGGGAACAATTCTAAAGGGAGTGCAGTAACCATTCTTTGATTCTATGTTGCAAAATCTCCAAAGAAGCATGGAAACTGCAGGTATGGAGAAATGTGGTTGGCCATTCCTATTCTGGGGCAGTGGTTCTCAAAACATTTTGGTTGAAAGACCCTTTTTCAAATGGATCAGCAATCACAGACACCCCGCCCTCCCAAATTACAATACTTTATAATACTGATAAAATGCTGCTTTGAGGAGTGTTTTAATAATGCTTTTTAAGAGATCGTGTATTTACTTAAACAGGTATCAGTTGGCTGGGTGTGCCTGTTTTTCACTGCATGCTATACGGTACTTAATTAATTAAAACCTCCTTGCTCTTGAACAAGGCTGAACTCACCTGGCGCCCACCACCAGCCTTGGTAACTGTGAGTTTAACTGGCAATCTCAATGCCACTTTCAATGTTCCTCCATGCGCGCTCCCCTCTCAGGTGAGACAGCCAGCCCAGCCTGCACCGTAATGTGGCGGCTGCGCTCTGCTCCCGCCTCCTGGCTCACACCACGTCAGCTTCCGACCACTGCTCAATTATTCAATGGATTCAATAGAATGTCTCTATGGATCTCCAGGGGTTCACAGATCCCAGTGAGAGAACCACTGTTCTAGAGTCCCCCTGTTTCCCAGTTAGAGAACCACTTTAAACTTAGTTGTATTCCCCATCACAGCAGTGAGATAGAACTCCTTAGGCAGAAGTGTGCCCGCATGTTACGTATTTCAAGGATTCTGTAGAAAGAGTCAGAAATGGACTTCTAAGATTTCAGACATCATTATTTTGTTTTTCAGGAACGGTTTTAAGGTATTATGCCAGTCAAACTTTGTATTGTGAAGTTTCTGAAAAACATCCTGCTGAAATTGTGTCTAGGCGGAAATGCTACTTGGGTGAAGGGCAGCAGGACCTCATACTCCACCTGAGTTGCCACCTTCAGGAGAAAAGGAGAGAGAGGATGTGGGGAAAGGAAAAGAAGGTGGAAGTGGTTGTAAACGAGATGTGCTTGGCTTGTAACATTTACTTGTCTGTTTCCTTTGCAAATAACAGATGAAAGCCATTGAGGGAGCTGAGGTACCTTTGGGGATAAATGCTTTCACCCTGATTCCAAACCAGAAATACAGACGAAGTTGCAGACATTTGCAATCCAAGAAGGATGGTGACAGGCTGGAAAACTTTCACATACAATATAACTGTGGCTACTTCCAGATAATACCGGTTGAAATCTTTCACAAGGTGTTGTGTTATCTTTCAGGTACAATTATCACAATACATGCTTTTAAGAAAAATCATTGCTCCCTCCCACCAAACCACCCCCTCCCCTCCTCCTTTTACTGATTTCCCAACTATCTTAAATTTCTTTCCATCTCTCACAAAGACGTTGAGAAATGCTGTGATGAAGTTCCATAGGTCAACCCTCGAGTACCTCATTCCAGCGACTCTGTGTTACAGACAAGTCTGGATGGTGATGGTCAACAGTTTATTCGATTGGCAGGGACATCACAGCCGAGCTTTATCGTGCTCTCACTCAATGCCCATGTACACACAAATGTTTCAACTTGGCCCACTAAATATTAAATTCTTTTTCAATATCATCTAACTTAGGAGCACTGAGCGCAATTCTAACTTAAGCCCAGACTGTGGAAATCAAATCTGGGATCCTCATGCTCCCTAGGTTCAGTACCACACTGGATGATTCATTGTAATTAATTAAATAACTGTTAGGTGTCAATATTATATCTTAATGAGTCAACCCTGGTAAAGTAATTTACAGCTGTGGTTGTGGGGTTTGTAAACATTAATGATTGCTGATATGATTCAGCAGTTGTATCACTTTTTTTTTGCAATATGTTCCTAAAAACTAAAAGATAAGCATGGAAGCAGCATTATGAGTCTCCACGTGATATTGCCTAGTGAAGTATGGAGCCACACAGATCAAAAGGCCCTATGTCTGATTCTTTATCTGTCCTCAGTTTGCTAATCTCAGGGCAAATTCCCACTCCTGATCTCTTTCCAATAAGCCCTGCACATGTGTGGAAGTTTCGTTGAGAACAAGATTGATGTCCCCCATGTTTGATTTTCAATACTTCAGTTCACAAATGAAGAACGACCACTTGGACATGGTACCAAGAATTATTGCCATGTTTGCAAGAGCTGGTGCTTTTGGAAGATTAGGGAAGAAGGAGGGAAAAAGATTATCTGGTTTAGTTTTGTCACATGTGATGGCCATTGTGCTGAGCCACTGATGACAGTGCCAGAGTGGAGGCATGCAGTTTTTATTTCTTATGCCTATAAGTTTCTAACAAGATGCTGAGTGTAGGTTATAACTCTCCCACAGATAACTTGAACACTTGCAGCCTCAGGCCCTCTTACACAGGACTTTGCCAGAACCGCTGAAGTAAGTTGCCCTCCTGCCCTTGGTTGCAGGACATGGATAGGTCTGAGCACCTTGTGTGGAGAGAAAATAAGGGCACTATCCTCCTCACAGTGAAGGGTCTTTATGCCCTCTTTAAAAATAATGTATAATCATGTGCTTGCATAATCAACAAACATGGTACCTTACTTTTTTACCCTGTTTTCTCAGTGACAGACATCAGTGTTCTGAGCATGGCATCAAAAGTGGTTGGCACTCAGATTGTGGGCTATATTGCCACTTCATCTGGAATCAGACGGCTTCTATTGGAGGGATTCCACTCTACCGATATTTCTAAGAAATCATTTGCGATGGAACACTACAGATCTTTAGGTAACACCCTAACGCAAGGTCAGGCATGCTGAATGGTGCTGAAAATCAACCCTTAAAATTTGCAAATCATTTTGATTCCTCTATGCCTGAAGGTCGATTTGCTGGGGGACTGATCCACAGAAACGAGCAGCCTGCTGTGCAAATGGCATTCTTCATACGAAGCAGAAATTTAGTTTGTGCCAGAAGCATAAAGGGAGAACTTAGGAGAATTTCTTTTCATCCAAGTGGTTATTGAAGCTGATTCAATTACAATGTTTAAGAGACACTTGACAAAGAAAAATATAGAAAGATCCCGGAAAGAGTAGCTAAACGGCACTATAGTGTGTAGCTCCAGTCTGAAATCAGCTGAGGTACAGACAGAATGGGCAGAAATAACTCTTTCTGACTTTATGATATATGAGTGAACTTAGTTACATTGGCAAGTTATTTGATGGTTGGTGCGGGGAGGCTTAGAGCATAGCCCAATTCAGCTCTCACAACATATACACATGTAGACAATTAGCAGGGGTCACACTATGCCAATTTCAAGCAGAAATCCTGGCTTTTTTCCCCATCTCTGGGTTTTTTTGTGTGCAGCTGGCAGAAAAAGAATTATATAATACGAGTAACAACTTCAGAAAGGTCACCAAATATCAGTTGGGAGGGGGGATTTGGCTGATCTTTCCTTATCCTGGGATACGGAGTTTTAAGGAGGGTCATACATAGAATTGTATAGAATTTACAGCACCGACACAGGCCATTCGGCCCAACAGGTTTATGTTTGTGTTTATACTCGACACAAGCTTCTTCCCAATATTTACTTCATCCCACCCTGGCAACATAACCTTTTATTCCTTTCTCCCTCATATACTTACCTCGCTTCCTTTAAATCAATGTATGCTATTTGTCTCAATCACTCATGTGGTAGCGAGTTTCAAATTCTCGCCAGTCTGAGTAATGAAGTTGCTCCTGAACTTCTTACTGAATTTATTAGTGACTATTTTATATTTCGGTCCCTGGCTTTGGAGTCCCCACAAGTGGAAACACCTTTGTGTCTATTCTGTGGAAGCCTGTCATAATTTTAAAGACCTCTGTCAGGTTGTCTCAGTCTTCTTTCTAGAGAAAGGAACCTAATGCTGGTGTCATAGAAGGTTACAGCACAGATGGAGACCATTCAGCCCAACAAGTCTGCAGTGGCTCTCTGCAACAGCAATTCAGCTAGTCCCACTCCCCTGCCCTTTCCCCATAAACCTGCATTTTTTTTTCTTCAGATGCTTATTCAATTCCCTTTCGAAAGCCACAATTGAATCTGTTTCCACCACACTCCCAGGCAGTGTATTCCAGATCTTGACCACTCGCTGTATATAAAAAAAAAACGTTTTCTCATGTCACTTTTGGTTCTTTTGCCAATCACCTTAAATCTGTGTCCTCAGCTTCTCGACCCCTCTGGCAAAAGGAACAGCTACTCTGTCTAGATGCCTAGTGATTTTGGACATCTCTATCAAGTCTCCTCTCAAACTTCTCTAAGGAGAACAACTCCAGCTTCTTCAGCCCATCTGCGTCCTCCCCAGTTCTCCCACTTACTGGAACCTTCCCCGAATTCTGGTGCTCTCCTTAATTCCCTGAATTCCTTGGTGCTCTCTTTAATTCCCTGCTGCTCTCCATCGATTTCCCGTATGCTGGAGCCTATTCTCAGTTCCTCCGTTTACTGGTGTGGCCCCTCCCCCCAATATACTATTTCCTCTGTTCACTGGTGGCCTTTCCAAATTCCCCCATACTCCGAATGGAGAGGGACCAAATCTAGCACTCAATAGCTTCTTCAGCTGAGGTCATCTAACTCATCAAAGACTGAAAGTGGATTGTAATTAACGTTTTGCATTTTGCAATCATGGACCTCATCAATCTGTGCACCATATTACCACAATAGTAATTTTTGGTTTCTCCCACCCAGGTTTGCTGTTTAAAAGGTGTACTCTTTTGTTGCCCACTAAAGAGAGGCTAAAATTTGTGCATAACCAATTATTAAAGGTAAGATAGCACGATTGTAAAGATTTAAAAAATGCAGCTTATAGGATAAATTCAGTATAAATAATCGTTAATGTCAAGCCTGTTGAGCCATGGCAAAATCTAAACTGTTGCAGTATAATTTTTCCAGGTTAGCAAACACTGCAGCTTGGAATGAATGATATTGTTGTGCCAAATTTATGCCCGCCCTGAAGATGTTAAATTTGCCATACAACCCAGAATGGGTCGAGAACATCCAAAATGACTCATGGATAAATGCACCTGCACAGTGCACCTGATTCATATAAACCAGGAAGGTTCTAGGTTCAATAAAGACAACTGCAGTAAACTAGTAAATTTGGGCTACCTGAGTCTTCCATCGGGTGTCGTTGTTTTCAAAATGGTCATTGTATGTTCCGTAAACTGGATAAGCCACATATCCTGGGATTGGCTGCATTTCCTCTGGCGTTCCTTCTTTTTTCACCTTCAACTGATTCTGGAGCCCAGCCAGCAGGCTGTGATTTCAGTTCATTCTGTGTAGAAGGCTTCCTAGGTCACTGCCATCCTGAGGCCCTTTTCCATTCAGGGAAGGACGCCTGAATCCTGGCATCGGCAACATTGGCAGCTTGCGGGGTGCTGTGGCTGCAGTAGGGGCAGAGTGCCCCTGGGAGATCCTAGCCAAAATGGAGGGGGCTAATGTCCTGCAGATCCCTATCTGGGACCCTTCCCTTTGAGTGCCACAGCTGCTAATGTTTGAAGTGCTGGGGTCTGGTGGGTGGGGAGCTGTTAGTAATTCATTAGTACCTGACATATTAATAAAGTTGGGTTGGCAACTCTGGCTGGAGGCATTCCTCGAGTTCCATTATATGCTGTTCTGGCCACGTGATGCCTAACCATGTGATGCCAGATCACATGGAATCTGATCAGATGACTTCTACAAATGTTATTGGATTTACCTTCTAAAGGCTGGGTGCCCTGTGGTTGAGAATTCTTATTTGTTGTTTATGCACCAACAGCTGTTGTGTGAGAAGTTTCAAGAATTTGGAGGCCACTCAGGAGCAGGCGAGAAGGGGAAACAGAGGGCGAGAGAGAGGGAATGCCATTCTTCCTATCTCTCACTCTGAGTGACCAGTCTTCATTATTCCCCAAGACTCCATTCTTCCATCTCTCCCCTGAACTCCCATTTCCAAATGTTCTCTCCCCACAGCAACTGCTAGACCCAATCAGTATTTCCAGAATTTTCTGTTTTAATTTCAGCATTTCTTTATATCTGTTTTCTGAAAGAAAACTCAAAATTAAAATCCTAAATTTAAGTATGTTTGAGCAGGACTCTTGCAATAATCATTGTTACAGACCTCTTCAAAAAGAATGAAATATTGTAGGGACCATGTCTTTTTGTTTCTGTTGGACTATTGTGAAGAACATATCTTTTTATTTTCTGTTGGATTGTGGATTAAAATTGCAATGGCTGCAGTTTGAAAGACTTGTCCACTGGAACAGAATGAGCGATATATACAGTGTAGCAGTCCTGGAACAGAGTGTGCCATGAAAGACAGGATGGTGTCAGAAAGGAGTGCTGGACCAAGGGAGCTCCCAGACAACAGCATTTTAATTGGCTCCTGACCAGGTGACCAAGGTTTGTGTGAAGAGCAGGGCAGCAGAATAGCTCCTAGCCTGAAAGCAACAAGACCCAAAACCTCTTTCTCCGGGGTGTGCGAGATTCCAGTAATTCCACAATAATAGCTAGCTGGCATTTCTCCTCACATCTCTATAACCTGCTCGCTCTGAAAACCCCTGTCAAGAGGCAAAGGGGAAAATCACCATTAGAGACATTGAAAGGCAAGTGCTCAACCAGTGAACTAAATACTGGAAGTGCTGGAAGACCACCTCGTGTCATCAACAAGAACTGAAAGGAATTTGGAAGACGTCGGTCAAAATCAACCCATCAAAACCTGTACTCTGGAATTGATGCTATTGAACTGTTTTATCCCACTCTTAGAATCCATGATTTGTGTGCTTTATGTGTCTATGTATGTGTGTGTGTGTGTGTGTGTAGGGATTTTAGAAGGGGGTAGAGTTTAAGTTACAGTGTTAGAAATTGGCAGTTCATATTTCTTTTGCCGCTGGTTAACGGAAGTTTGTTCAATAAACACTTATTTACTTATTAAGTTTACGAACCTGGTGCTCATATTCTGTTAAACTGTTAGGAAGAATTGGGGTAATCTGGTGGTTTGGTCAAACTTTTCACATTTGTCGTGGCTTGGGGAACAGTGGGGCTTGATATTACAGCGCATTATCCCCAGTGAGTCGTGACAATATGCCAATTAATTGAATTATTTTCATCTTTCATGTGCTTCAGTATAAGTACACAGATCTCAAATTTTTTTTCTTTTTATTCTTTTATATGATGTGTGCATCGCTGGCAAGGCCAGCGTTTGCTGCCCACCCCTAATTTCCCTTGCATGGCTTGCTATATCATTTCAGAGGGCAGTTAAAAGTCAACCACATTGCTGTGGACTTGGAGTCATATGTAGGCCAGATCGTGTAAGGATAGCAGATTTCCTTCCCTGAAGGACATTAGTGAATCTGATGGGTTTTTAACGACAATCAATGATAGTTTAATGGTCACTATTACTGAGATTAGCTTAATGTTCCAGATTTATTAATTGAATTTGAATCCCATCAGTTGCTGTGGTGGGATTTGAACTGATGTCCCCAGACCATCAGCCTGGATCTCTCAATTACTAGTCCAGCAACATTATCACTAGGCCACCGTCTCCAGTCTGCCATTGATAAGTATCTCAGAAAACTTTTGAAAATAAATATTTTGTAACTCTTAACAATGAAGAAAACAGAAAAACTAGTGCACTCTTTCACCCATTGGACCCTGAAAATTATATCAGGTCCTATGAACAGTTTTGGACTCTGATTTGTGTGGTAGAAGTAAGCTCACGATTGAAACAGGCAGGCACTCTGACTGCTTATTTCCAAAATGGGTCGGACATGATAGCAGGCGATCAGAGCAATTTGCAGCTCCCTTCCCAACCTATGGAGGTCCTAAAAATAGCTTCTGTGCCTCTGTTTAGCCTCACCCATGTTTTATATTCATTTTTCTGATGAAATGTTAAACTTAAGCCCTGTGTGCCCTCTTAGGTAGATGTTACAGACCTCAAAGCACTTTCCAAAGAAGAGCTGCCCCTTTGTCTTGGCCAGTATTTATCCCTCAACTGGCATTGCTAAAATGGATTATCTGTCTATTATTTCATTGCTGTTTGTGGAATCTTGCTGTGTGCAAATTGGTTGCTATGTTTCTTACATTACAACAGTGGCTTCACTTTAAAAATACTTCATTGTAAAGCGCTTTGATACATCCAAGTCCATAAAAGATTGTATAAGTGCAAGTTCTTTTTCTGGCCCTAGCCCTGTTTCTATGGTCATAATCGTCAACTCATCCAGCCCTAAATGCTTACACACTGCCATGGTCAGATTTATCCTCAAACCCTGGCCATGCTCCTTTCTGACCTACTTCTGTTCTGTCATTTTCCTACTTGCTCCCTTGAACCTTACAGGCTATTTAATCTTTATTTATGCTGTTAGTCCTGCTTCACGCTTGGCCCAGGCTTTTCTCTTCCCTTGACACTCCAGGCCCTTTTCACACTTTCCCGACTCCTTTCATCTTTTGTACACCTCCTTGGCAGTCTGAGCTGACCCTTTCCAGAATCCAGCCTATTTGCCTTACCTTACTGCCATTACCAGCCTCATGGTTGAGAAGTCAATATGTTTTTGCCCATTACTTTACATGGACAGAAAATCAAGGTCTGTGAGACTGTGATTTCCTGACCAGCGCTCCCTCTTTCCTAAGATCCTAACACCTCATTTTTAAAAGATTCAAGGGTTTGTCTGTTACTACTCTAACTGGATGTATATCTTATACATTAATTAGTCCTTATGTAAAGAAGAATATCCTGCTTTTAGCCCTTTTGCTAGTTTGAACTTATGTCTCTTTGTCCTACTCTTGCAAGTTAGAATGATATTCCAGATTTATATTTTCAATTATTTCAACTTATTCTGTACTCTTGTAATCCAACAAGGAATTCAGGTGAAACTTCCTTACCTAGAGAGTGGTGAGAATGTGGAACTTGCTACCACATGGAGTAGTTGCAGAGAGTAGCACAAATGCATTGAAGGAGAAGCTAAAATAAATATTTGAGAGAGAAAAGAATAAAAGAATATGTCAATAGGGTTGGATGAAATGGGATGATAGGAGGCTGGTGTGGAGAATAAACACAGGTGTGGATCTGTTGGGCTAAATGGCATGTTTCTGTGCCGTAAATTCTGTGTAAGATCCCCTCTGAGTTGCTTCCTTTCCTGGCTGAAAAGCCAAAATTTCTGCCATTTTTCAGAATTTTGACTATAAGGATCAGCCTCGTCGCCCTTCTCTACAATACCTCCAACAATTGGATGTGTTTTTGCATCAAGACCTGGATGTTAGACTCAAGGTGCAATTTGCATGGCCAGAGCACTACAGATTGCCCATTAATTCCTCTGCCTTCTATTCTACAGTTTTGGTTATGTAGTTCAATTCCAACATGTTTGTTAAGATCCAAAGAAAAAAATTACGAATCTTAAATTCTGAAATAAAAAAGGAAATTCTGGAAATTCATCGCAGGTTGTTCAGCATCTGAAAGAGAAGCGAAAGGTTGATGTTTCAATGTGATTCATTATCAGAAATGGGCAACCCTGAATTGGCCCTCACAAAAGGTTATCCTAGATTTTTTGTTCCAATATCTTCTGCTCCTTTGTTAATACTGCTCTTGAAGGTGCCATTTTATTCTTTCCTTTTGTCAGAATCCATGCTTTAGGATGGGTGGCTGTACTATGCTTGTACAGTGTTCAGGATTTACTTGTTTCGGGATGTTATTGCAGGTAAGGCTCAGGCAATCATATTATAAGTAGTGATTACATTAAGTTACATTAAGGATTTTAAGGCATTGAAGAAGGAATTGGATTATTATCTGAAAAGGAAGAATGTGCAGGGTTACAGGGGAAATGACATTAGGTGCATCGCTCATTTAGAGAGCTGGTGCAGACACAATGGGCCGAATGGCCTCCTTCTGTGCGGTAACAGATTCCGTGGGCAGAAATTTTCATCCCATGGGTGGGCACGCGCCCGACCCGAATGGGAGTGAAATAGTGCGCGATGACGTCGGGCGAGCATCCTGACGTCATTGCGCACTATCGCGACATTTCGCTCAGTGGGCATGCGCGAGAGGCGGCAGCGGGCCCGCCGACAATTAAGAGGCCTATTAAGGCCCTTAATCAATAAATTAAATTGAATTTTCCGCTGCCCGTCCAACCGTTCGGTTGGCGGGTGGGTGAATAGGCCAAGGCGGCGTTTGCATTTTTAATGAAACCCCATCCACGGGTGGGATGAGGTTTCGGGCAGTAAATAGAAAAACAACAAAAATTTTTAGAACTCATTTTTAACATGTCCCTGCTCATGTGACAGAGCCACATGGAGGGATATGTTTCGTGACATTTTTATTTTCTTTATTACTCTTTTTTATGCCTTCATCACCCTGAGGCAGCTCTGTGCCTCAGAGGGATTGTGAAGCGTGCATTTGCACGCATGCGCAAAGTTCACTCTTGCCCCGCTCGCACTCCTCCCCCTCGCCCACACAGGCAGCGCTGAGCACTGCCGCTCATGTTTCACGCTGGGTGGGCCTCGCCAGCGTGAAATCGCCTTCCAGCCCCGATCACGGGCAGCGGTCAGTTTCCTGCCGAGCCCGCTTGACAAGGGTGAAATTCTGCGCCAAATGATTGGCAATTGTTTATTCACCTCTTTTTTGATCAATACCTGTTTTAAAATGGTGTTATAGGTCATAGAAATAATAATAAATTTGTTAGATCCATGTAAGTATATGGGGGTATGAAATTTGATTGGGGAGGCTATGGTTAGACAGTCGTGTAGACTGTGGAAGGAGCAGGCATAGTGGGCTGAATGGTCTTTATGGGGAGAATTTTCTCCCCGTCGGGCGGGCCGTTTGGGATTCGGGTGCGGAGCCGATCGCTGCCCACGATCGGCTCCCCATCGCCATTTTACGTGGCCGGCCAATTAAGGCCTGTGAAGCGCGGCTCCTGAGGATAGCGGGAATGGGCGGGCGGTAGCAGGAGTGTAATGACTGCCGGGTCCAATGGCGACCTGGCGGCCTTTTCAAATACTGCGCTGGCAGCCTTGCAAAGGCTGTTCATCATGGCCAGTAGAAGAGCTCCCCAGAGTGCTGCTGGAGAGCAGGCCAGGCTGGAAGGTAGGGAGGCGGGGCAGTTTCCCCCTCGGTTTTCTGACGAGTGCCTAGCAGCCCTCTTGGAGGAGGTGGCAGCACGGCGGGAGGTCCTCGTTCCAAGGGATGGGAGGCGGAGGCCCCCCCACCTGACAAAACGTTCTGGGAGGAGGTGGCAGAGATAGTCAGCTCCCATGACGTGGTGCAACGCATGTGGGTCCAGTGCTGCAAGTGATTCAACGACTTCTTGCGCTCGGGAAGGGTGAGTACCATGTTGGCAGAGGTCACTTAATACAGCAGGTAGGCTTTCCCCCCAGGCTCCCCCCGCAACCCCGCAACTCTGAGCGCAGTTACAGCATTGAATCATTCACAGCATGTTTCCCTCGCTGGGTGGGCCAGCAGATATTGCCCATGCCTAGTTCACCCTGAGAGGGTAGTGCTGAGAATGGGTTCTGCACCCACAGCACATGTGACACTGACACCCAGAGTACCAGTTTTGGGGGTAACCTCAAGGCACTGCACCTGAGCACAGTGGTGGAACTGCGAAACATGTCGAAGTCAGGGTGCTGACATGCTGGAAGGGGAGCTTCCAGGTGGCGGGGCACCAATCCATCTGGTGCCCTTGGCGTTCCACGTGCTTGTGCCTCTTTGCTTTGCAATGTTAGACCGTGTGGTGCCAAATGTGATGGAGACAGCATGTGGGCAAGGTGGGGTCAGCCCTGGCTTCTTGGTGTGAGTGTGCTGCAGCTTCGGGGTGATGAAGCACTGGAGTCCTGCAATGTCCCACTCTAGTTGGGGTGGCAAGGATGCGATGGGAATCCAGGTACAGGGTGGACTAATCAATGCTCTTCTCTCCTTTTCAGGAGAAGACTGCACACAATGCCGGGAGGCAGAGGCCCCCCCCCCACCTGACCAAATGTGCCCGGGAGGAGGTGGCAGAGATAGTCAGCTCCCATGATGTGGTGTGACGCACATGGGTCTAGTGCTGCATGCGATTCAACGACTTCTTGCGCTTGGGAAGGGTGAGTACCAAGTTGGCAGAGGATGCGGACTGGTGGAGCCCAGGCCCAATTGGCCATCGTCACCAGATATGAGCAAGAGGCGATGGATCTGGAGAGGCGCCATACGCCCAGGTCCACCGGTGGCAGAGAGGCTGGAGTGCCGCGGGGAGGTAAGATTGCCGAGCACTGAGGTCATCATGTGTGTCCCAGCACTGGCACATGGCACTGCTGAATGCTCAGCGATTGAAACTTGCAACATGGGTTGACCATTGATTATGGAAGGATGAGCCGGGAGCCAGGCATGCACATTGACAATGTCTCTACTTTAACTAAACAAATGTCCTTGTTCTTCCTTTCAGCATCACCGGAGCAGGGCCGGGAGGAGGAGGCAGAGGGGCCACCTCTCACACCTGAGGGCCCAGCGTCACACTATCTCTGCCAGGCAGGCACCAGCGCAGATACTAGCACCTCGGTGGGAATTAGATCGTCGGCTGGTGTCTCGGTGCACAGCGATTAGGGCACTTATCACTCACTTGAGGTGCGGGCGGAAACAGAGTGCCCATGGCCCTGGCTGTCGGAGGACTGCTTGGTTGGTGGCTGATGGTGTGCATCTGGAGTCGTCTGTGAGGCAACAGACGCTGGAAGTGCAGCAGGGAATGCGGGAGGATCTGGCAGAGATACATGAGGCAATGCGTGGCATGGTACCCGTGCTGGAGGATCACCGATGCAATGAGCCTCATGGCCGAGCGTCAAGCTTCCTCCATGGAGAGAGTGGCGACTCTCGTGGAGAGAGTAGCAACTCTCGTGGAGAGGCTCCTCCAGGAGACCAATCAGGGCCTCCTGGGGTTGCGCTCGGACCTGCAAGCCCTCACAGCAGCATTGACCTCAGCTGGTCAGTGCCAGTGTGGGAGATGGTTTGGGCACCAAGTATCCCAGCTCAGTGCCCATCCATCAACGGTGAGCATGGAGATCCGATGCGACCTCACATCAGCGCAGGAACTGCCTGTCGTCTCTGTGGACTCCTCTCAAGGCGCTCCGGATGAGGGCAGCAGCTCCTCCGCCCCTCTGCCAGTGACTGTGGGATCCAATGAGGCTGCGGTGACTGGGGAGATGCCAGCTGTGGAACTGGCCGCTTCCTCCCAAGCGGGGCCATCAAAGGCTCCACGGGCCAGAGGATGCCCGCGAAGGTCATCGAGGCCAACGGACAGCACAGTGAGCAGGTTGTCTCAGATGCCAGTGATAGCGAATGGGGAGCACCTAGATGTAGCGCCCGGAAACGTAAACTTATGGCGCCTTAGGCATACCATGGGTTTCTCACTGGTGGTATTATGTTGCCCTGCTATTAGTTCATGACCACTCGGTGTGATGTGTAACACCCTTGTAATTTTTTTTTGTGCTTCATTTTGTTAAATCATTAAATTTTGATATGTGAGCATGGCTCAGGGTGATTCCTTACTTCTGCAGGTGGACGGGAACCCATGATGTTATGAGTGACTTGTTTGACATTGAGTTTTATTGACAAGGCCCTTAGTTAATATTCCTACTCAGGCAGATTTTGCACTCAGGTATCGAGTATGGAGCCTGGAGCCCTGGCTTGTGTTGGAGGCCCATCTGTGATGGGCTAGCTGAAGGCTCGCTGGATTAAAGCCTCCCGGGTGTTTCTCCTTCCCTGGAAGATGCCTGGGTTAGCGTCTACCCCCTCAGTGTTCTCCTGTGCGTGCTTAACCTTGGACTCAGTATTGGACTCATTGTGTGCAGCTGGAGCAACTGCGTCTATATCTTCTTCCTCCACTGTGTCGCCCCTTTCCAGTGCCAGATTGTGGAGAGCGCAGCATGCAACCACTATCAGCGACACACAATCTGAGGGATATTGGAGATGCCTGAACGGCCCAGGCATCAGAAGTGCATCTTGAGAAGACCGATGGTTCTCTCTACCACAGCCCTTGCAGAGGCATGGCTCCTATTGTACCGCTGCTCAGCCTCTGTTCTTGGATGGCGGAGGGGCGTCATGAGCCACCTTTTGAGGGGATAGCCCTTGTCACCGAGCAACCATCCATTCAGCCGGGCTGGAGCACTGAACAGCCTCGGCACCTGGGAGTGTCTGAGGATGTAAGCTTCATGGGAGCTGCCAGGGTACCTTGCACAGACTTGTAGAATCTGCATCCTATGGTCACACACTATGCACGTTCACGGAGTGGAATCCCTTCCTGTTGACGAAGGCACCGGGCTCACCCGCTGGTGCCTTGATGGCCACATGTGTGCAGTCGATTGCACCTTGGACGCGGGGGTAGCCAGCAATTGCTGCAAAGCCTCTGGCTCTCTCTGTCTGGCTGGCCTCGTCCGAGTGGTAGTGGATGAAAGTAAATGCATGCCTGAACAGAGCGTCTGTCACCTGCTTGACACAAGTGTGGACAGCTGATTGGGAGACTCTGCAAAGATCACTCAGCGACCCCTGGAAAGAGCCGGAGGCATAGAAGTTGAGGGCAGCCGTGACCTTCAGCGCCACTGGTATGGGGTGCCCACCCACACAGTTGGTGCAGATCTCCGGGCCTATCACCTGACAGATGGAGATGACTGTCTCACTTGAGAGACGGAGCCTCCTTTGGCACTGCACCTCAGACATAGTGAGGTTGCTGCTTTACCGCCTGTATACCCTGCCAGCAGGATAGTGGCGTCTTCTATAGCCCCTTCCGCCTTGGACTTCCTGTTGGCCCTGCACCCCTTGTTCCTGCGCCTCACCTCCCAAAGGTGGCTCCCCTGGAGGCTGACTGTGGATTCCTGGCCTCCTCCCGCTTCTGGCCCTCCGTTCCTCCTCAGAGGAGATGCCTCCACTGGATAGCACAACTTCCATTCCCAGGCTAAGGGAAGGCTCCCTGAAACCAGCAAGGCCCCAGAAATGAGGTTGACTCAGAGTCCTGACCTGAAGGCTGTTACTCCTGTCCAAGCAGCTGTGAAGAATTTTGCAGTATTCCTGCTCACACAGGCAAGTATCAGTAACTTTAAGCATTAAATGCCTGAAAGATAACACTCACCACCCCACTCACCCCTCTTATCCTGCCCGTGGATGAGGTTTATACAAACGTGGCCTGCCTGTTGCACCCATACGACGACCTGAAGATCGCATGGTCCTCCGAAAAGTCTCCGACAATTGCTGCCTCAAGGGCCTTAAGTGACTGGTTAATTAATGGCAGGTGCTCATCGGAGATCATCGCACGCCCGCCACCCGAAATATCGTGATGGCGCGCGGTGACGTTGGGACGCTTGCCCGATGTTACTGCGCGTCATTTTACGTGTCGGCGTGCGGGGCGGACCCGCACGCCGACGAGAAAATTCTGGCCTATGTTTTTGCCATACCCTTGGATAACTTTGGGGGGATGACTATGCTTCGTGGCAGCTCACAACACAGCTCATTCATCCTTGGAATGTGGATGGCATTGGAAAGATTGGCAATTATTGCCAGCCCTAGTGCCCTGAGAGGATGGTGATGAGCTGTCTCCTTGTACCCCTGATATAAGGAGGTTGATACAACCGAATGAGTTGGTAGGCCACTTTCAGAGCCAGTTAAAAGTTAAGCATGTTGGTGTGGAACCGGAGTTATATATAGGCTAGATAGGCAGGTTTCCTTTCCTTTAGGGCATTAATGAACCAGTTGCATTTTTTGACAGTCTGACACTTCATAGTCACTTTTACCTTTACCAGCTTTTTAAGACTGAATTTAGATTCTCAAATTGCCCTGGTGGGATTTGAACTTGCATCTCTGAATTATTAGCCCAGGTTTCTGAATTACTAGTCTAGTATGCCTACCATTCTAGCTGCGCAGTAGGCTGGAGGCAACTTGCTTTTTCATTTGACCTGTCTGTGTTGCTTTTACTCAGGTAAGCTTGGGTATTCCCTGAGCAAAAGATCAAAGCCTCTTGGTGACAGTGAGTTGGAACTGGAGCACCAACATACTGTGTCACTTGACTCCCCTTGGCCCCAGCCCAAAAAAATCTGAAGAGCAGGGCACCACCATGAGAGTGCTGAAAGGTACCCACCTTGGATCTTTGTCAAAGTTTGCGCAGTCACGATGTTTCAGTGAGCTGGGGTCATACTTAGGCGGGGGGGGGACTCTGCCCTCACCAAGAAAGGCTCTAAAGGTCATCCTGGAAACTCCGAATGCTCAGATAAAGTGCAGCATAACCAAGTCCAGCTCTAGATTCTGAATATTCTGTTGGACTAGCTACAGGGAATTCTGCTGGAATGGCTGTGTATTCATGGGGCACTGTGCTTTGTCATGGTATAGTTATTTATTTTTGGAAGCATAACAAACTGATATAATAATGAGGCCCCAGGTTTATCCACACCGAAACATTTTAAAATTATGCACCAAGAGATAGCCCATTGTCCTTCGAAAATGACAAAGATACTATTTGTTCATGACCTTATTTTTATTTGATTTTTATGCCTATCAGGACATGCTGCTAATGAATGGAACACATTCCAACAGACAGTCTATGCTCATGTGATGTGCCTTGAGCTCCCCCCTGTGCCAGTTTATAGGGTCGAATCTTCCGAGGAGTGGCATTCACTGAGTTTGCCACTCTGCTCCTATTTACTTACCCTGCACTGGAGCCCTAAATTTCTCACCCGGACTTCCGAACTGGGCGTCCTGAGAAATGTGGAGGGTACCTGCTCCTGGAGTCCTTCCTTTGTAGTGCAGGAGTGTACACCCACTTTTATGCCACGATCTGGCGTATACCTGTAGGTTTAAATGTCACAAAACCACTTTGACAAACTACAGAGAGGAGGTAAGTGTGTAAAGTAAGTGGGTGAGGGGGGGTAGGGTGGGTCAGGAGGGGTTGGGGGTGTGGCGGGGTTGAGAGGGTGGGGGGATAGTCAGCGAGCGTGGGGATTGGTCTGGAGTGTGAGAGGTACTTGGGGGATGGTGGGTTGTCGGGGAGGGTTGGGGGAAACCAGTTGGGGATGTAGGGGAAGTGAGTTGGAACTATCCGAAGTCACCGACTTTAAATCAGAGCTTTAGAGGGTTCCGGATGAAGGGGAATTGCCTAATGGAAGTTGAAACTTCCCCGGTAATTCCCGCAGATTTCTTGCATTGAGACTTTCGAGCGATTTCCCCCAGTGCATCTTCCAGGGTACCTCCGGGTTATAACCATCTGGAGACCAGAAGACCTGAGCCATTATTTTCCATTTCCTGCCTGCAAACATTTTACGTCCTTCGTAACTTTTATGCTACCCTTTAGTGTTGAATTGGGGCAGTTTTTGTTTTGCTTCTTACCCATAGGAGTCATATGTGAGGCATGACTTGAGCAGAAGAGAAAATTGGAGGGAGAGTTAATTTACCAGCTCCTGTTCATCCTCCTGAATGTTTGTAGAGGGGCTTTCTTTGGAGAAGTAATCCTCCATCTCTATTGTGAAATTGGGAGAACTTCTGAAGGGAAGAAAGCAATCAAGTAAATTAATGGAGAAAAGTAAAGAGAACTTTACATTTTGCTTTGCTTTGTAATACATATTTTCTTTTGCCTTCCTGCAGACTCTTATAGCAGGCTGGGATGAGCTGGAGTGCCACCGTGTGTTTAATTTTCTGAACGAAAGTGCAAATCTGCCACGGAAAATGCAAAGTGTGGTATGCAGTAGACCAGGTAAATTGGTCAAAATTACAATACAGCAAACAAGGCCAATCAGTAAAAACATATTGCAAAACATGGTGTACATGTAAATTGATAGAAGCGTAATTTTAACTAAGCTAGGTCAATTTATGTTCGAGGGAAATGCCTGAGAAAAACTGCTAAGCCTGACAGTGCTATAGAGTTGAGAGAAAATATTAGAGATTCAACCATTAACAGCAATTTGCTTCAGTGAACATGTCATTCCAGCTCTGTCTGTTAATTCAGCACCCATGCAATGCAGGGCTCAGCAATTCTTTGCAGCCAGAAGCCCTAGTGAAGTCATCAAAACCAATCACTGTTTAAACAAAAAATAATATGTACAGACATTGATGAGTCAGTGGATAAATGCACTCTTGGTGTGGTTCTAAGTCATACAAACCAAAAAAGTCCCAGGTTTGATCGCTACTGTTTAGTTGAAGAGCTGGCCTCTAGCTGGGCCAGCAGTTGACCTTATCAGCCCTGGGTTGCGGAGGAAGAAAATCTGCCATTGTTCCTGCTCCTGATCGCTTTCCAGTGACATGAGCTTTTCTATATGATAAAATAGCTTGTCAACACTTACATATAAGGCTCACACGTGAAGAATTGACACTTGGGCAAAATTGACACTTGGACACCAACAAGAGGCATGCACTTCAAGAAAAGAATATATGTGTGTATACAAAAATAATAGGATAAGTTCAATGCATAACTTTTTGTAACTATTTGATTTTTAATAAGGAGCCTGACGATTAACTCCTTTTTAAGAGGGATGTACAGTCAAATGGGATTCATGGTCTAGTTTCAGTAGTAAAACACTGATAATAGTTAGCTGAATTACCTGGAAAAACTCAGCAGGTCTGGCAGCATCGGCGGAGAAGAAATCAGTCAACGTTTCGAGCCTTCATGGCCAGGGCCATGAAGGCTCGAAACATTGACTGATTTCTTCTCCGCCGATGCTGCCAGACCTGCTGAGTTTTTCCAGGTAATTCTGTTTTTGTTTTGGATTTCCAGCATCTGCAGTAGCTTTTAGCTTTTTGTTTTTATGATAATAGTTAGCTGTTGATTTTCCAATTGCTTAATGATCGTGATAACTGAATTAAAGTAAATGGCTCCATAAGGTTTGAAAATAAATAGGTTGTTATCAGCAGTAAAATAAATGATTGGAAAGCCTAGACTTAAGAACAGAGGCCCGAACAATCCCCATCCACCACTACTCTCCTCCGTCTGGCTGAACTTGTTCTCACACTGAACAATTTCTCCTTTAACTCCTCTCACTTCCTCCAAATAAAAGGTGTGGCTATGGGTACCCGCATGGGCCCCAGCTATGCCTGTCTCTTTATGGGGTATTGGAACATTCCTTGTTCCTCCGGCCCCCTCCCACAACTCTTTCTCCGGTACATCGATGATTACTTCGGTGCTGCTTCATGCTCTCGTCGGGACCTGGAAAAATTTATTAATTTTGCTTCCAATCTCCACCCCTCCATCATTTTCACATGGTCCATCTCTGACACTTCTCTTCCCTTCCTTGACCTCTCTGTCTCAATTTCTGATGATAGACTGTCCACCAATATCCATTACAAGCCTACCGACTCCCACAGCTACCTCGACTACAGTTCCTCACACCCCGCTTCCTGTAAGGACTCCATCCCATTCTCTCAGTTCCTTCGCCTCCGTCGCATCTGTTCTGATGATGCTACCTTCAAAAACAGTTCCTCTGACATGTCCTCCTTCTTCCTTAACCGAGGTTTTCCACCCACGGTAGTTGACAGGGCCCTCAACCGTGTCCGGCCCATCTCCCGTGCATCCGCCCTCACGCCTACTCCTCCCTCCCAGAAACATGATAGGGTCCCCCTTGTCCTCACTTATCTCCCCACCAGCCTCCGCATTCAAAGGATCATCCTCCGCCATTTCCGCCAACTCCAGCATGATGCCACCACCAAACACATCTTCCCTTCATCCCCCCCGGCGGCATTCCGTAGGGATCGTTCCCTCCGGGACACCCTGGTCCACTCCTCCATCACCCCCTACTCCTCAACCCCCACCTATGGCACCTCCCCATGCCCACGCAGAAGATGCAACACCTGCCCCTTCACTTCCTCTCTCCTCACCGTCCAAGGGCCCAAACACTCCTTTCAAGTGAAGCAGCATTTCACTTGCATTTCCCCTAACTTAGTCTACTGCATTCGTTGCTCCCAATGCGGTCTCCTCTACATTGGAGAGACCAAACGTAAACTGGGCGACCGCTTTGCAGAACACCTGCGGTCTGTCCGCAAGAAAGACCCAAACCTCCCTGTCGCTTGCCATTTTAACACTCCACCCTGTTCTATTGCCCACATGTCTGTCCTTGGCTTGCTGCATTGTTCCAGTGAAGCCCAACGCAAACTGGAGGAACAGCACCTCATCTTCCGACTAGGCACTTTACAGCCTTCCGGACTGAATATTGAATTCAACAACTTTAGATCTTGAACTCCCTCCTCCATCCCCAGCCCCTTTCCGTTTCTTCCCCCTCCCTTTTGTTTTTTCCAATAATTTATATAGATTTTTCTTTTCCCACCTATTTCCATTATTTCTAAATCTATATCTTTAATGCCCTGTCAGTCTTTCCACCCCACCCCATTAGAGCTGTACCTTTAGTGTCCTGCCATCCATTCTTAATTAGCACATTCGTTTAGATAATATCACCACCTTTAACACCTCTTTGTTCCTTTGTCTGTGACATCTTTTGATTATCTGCTCCTATCACTGCTTGCTTGTACCTACAACCACCCCCCCCACCAACTTCTCTCCCCCCTCCCCCCCCACCTTAAACCAGCTTATATTTCACCCCTCTCCTAATATTACTCAGTTCTGTTGAAGGGTCATGAGGACTCGAAACGTCAACTCTTTTCTTCTCCGCCAATGCTGCCAGACCTGCTGAGTTTTTCCAGGTAATTCTGTTTTTGTTTTGGATTTCCAGCATCCGCAGTAGTTTTTTGTTTTTATCTCTTAAATAAGTTTGTCAGTTGCAGTGCTTTAGTTTTGCCACCAGAGACTGCTGCGATATTATGTAAAGTTATTTAGTTTGTCAAGTGACATAAAAGTTTAAAGTCTCTGTGCTGTCTCCTTTTCGAGGGAATAACATATCAGCCTGATCATATAACTGCATGGAAGAGCCTAAGCTGTGGGGTTCCTTAGAGCATTGATGTGCTGTGCAATGGACCGATAGGACTAACGTTTGCATTCCTGTGATTTCTCACATGGTGAGTTCTGATCTCCATTCCACTGCTGATGGGACACCAGTAGGATGTCATTGAAAGTGGAGGTCAGGTTTTTCTCCAAACATCAACCGGGTGGACATAAAAGATCTGATGGCACTGTTTCAAAAGAAAAGGGGAGTTCTCCCTGGTATTCTGGTCAATATTTATCCCTCAACCAACGCCTAAAAACAGACTATCTGGTTGTTATTGTATTATTGTTAGTGGGAGCTTGCTGTGTGCAAATTGGCTGCAATGTTTCCTAAATTACAATAGCGGCTATGCTTCATAAAATTTATGCAACAAGCGGTTAGAATCTGGAATGCACTGCATGAGAGTGTGATGGACGCAGATTCAATTGTGGCTTTCAAAAGGGAATTGAATAATTATCTGAATAGAGAAAACTTGCAGGGCAATGGGGAAAAGGTGGACAGTGCAACTAGCTGAGTTGCTCTTGCGGAAAGCCAGTGCGGACACGATGGGCCGAATGACCTTTTTCTGTGCTGTGACCATTCTATGATTGAATGATACTTCATTGGCTGTTAAGCATTTGGGATGTCTTGAGGTTGTGAAAGGTGTAATATAAAATGCAAGCCTTTTTTTTCTTCATACCATCTTCTGGACCGTGCACAGTCCATTTTTCGCGAGTGAAATCATTGTATCCGTCAGAAAAGAACTGATCTGGCCTGGAGAGGGGAAGGGAGTTTATTTCTGGCACACAACAAAGCTCTCTATCCACACAGTAACTCTCATGTGTTTTATATGTCCCATACACAAATAGCAGTTTAAATGTGTTTTAAAATGTTCGCCCTATTTTTGGAACCTCCTGTGCATCATACTGTTCCTTGCCATTTAAGGGCATTTAAATGGCCAGGTAGCCTGCTTCCAGGCTTTTGCTGATGCTGCTCTTGAGCTGATTGTTAAAAGACGAGGGCGAAGCAGCCAGGAGCTCACCCAATTTCCTTCCTCTGGCGGAAGTGCCTCGTGTTTGCTCTGCATCTTTGCCACTAGCATATCCCTGCTATAGCATCTGACTATGTAAGGAAACACAATTGCTTACCTTCAACCTACCTCTGTCTCAGATCACATTAGAGCAATCTAACACTGCTATTGTGCTTTTGTTGATGAGGTTTTAAGCAGCAGCAAAATTTTGCAGTATTAGAGAGCATAAACTTGCTTAGTTAGTTAAGCTCTAGGAAAGGTGATCACCTATTAGCTCAAAAAGGCTAAAGAATTTGTGCCTATATTTTATAGCATTATTTTGTACGCTGATAGGCATTTGGATATGACTTTTTAAAATTCTTTTGCTCACCATTTTCAATTTAAAACAAGTCTACCAGTGATTTCTCTGGAACAAGGGCCCCCAGCTCTTGCTTGGCATTTTAGAATCATGTTCTGGCCTGCTGTGAGTAAGTCTGGGTACTAGAGTTTAGTGTAACCTAACCATTTTCAGGTTAATTTAAGTTACATTCATTGTAACAAGCTAACAAGGTCAAAACGCCATTTTGTGCTAACACTGAGATAAGGAGCCATTTTGATATTGTTAACCTTTTACAACAATATTATGAAGCAGCCACTGACTAGCAACAGATGATTGACCAAATAGTGTACCTCAATTAAATTACATTTGAAGGATAAGTAATTAATAATCAGTGGTTAATTAGAAGTCACTTTCTGTTATTTCTGTATTTCTCCATTAGCGTTTCTTCTGAGAAAATTAAAGTGCTGTAACAACTGGGAAAGAAATGGGATAAGCCTTGGACTCCCTGCTTATTAGGACTGCACATTGTTCTTGATCGTTGAATCTGTCTTAATGAATGGGACTCCTGTGAAAACATCAAGATAAGAGACATAGTTTAAAGGAAAACATTGTCTTTAGTTTAAGACAATGTTCGTAATTAGCTAGAACCAATGGAGTTAACTCTTGACACATTATTGACAAATTATAGACCAACTAGTTATTTTCAACAACTGGGCTAAGGTGGGCCTACAACATCTTTTGAGTATAATGAAAGGGGCTGCGGGAACCATCTTTGTGTACATCAAGTGTGGAAGAACTAGTTTAGATCTTTGGGTATAGTTGAGTATCCTATCAGCGCGAAGGTCGTTTCCAATAAACTTCAGGGCAGATGAGTAGTTAGTACTGGGGCTGGTTCAGCAACGGATTGCCTGCCAGTAAAAATCCCAGGAAGGTTAGTGCTTCTCGGAGGCAGTGACTGTTTCTCTGTTGGCGTGAGGAGTTCAAGTTGTTGTCCATTTCTCTTGGATTGATCACCCATTTAAAAGTGTGGAGTTGGTAGAGTTTCATTGATAGGTGTACTTTACTTATATTCTGCCCCTGTTGGTTGATAAAAATTCAACTAAAATTTGCTTATAATCAATAAACTTCGATACTATTTACTAATGTGGTGTCTGAGTCTTTGCCTGATGGTTATATCTCTGTCGAATTCAAACCGTTTAAAAGAGCAATTTGGGTTCCAGTATTAGGCAGTGCACAGCTAAATTGGGACGGTCTAAAATAACAAAGACCCCCTTTTATACTTGTAACACTGCTTCTGTGTCACTTTAAACATTATTCTGTGTTGTATGGAAAGTAAGATCTGCTTTATAAAAACTATTGCAGTTACTCAATAATGCATACATGGGGCCAGATTTTCAAAGGGGGACCTGGTTTGGGCGGGACCTGAAAATCACTTTCCCTGACGTCTTCTTGGGATCCTAATGCAATTTAAAAGGGCTGGTGTGGGCAGGGAACAGGAAACCGACGTTGCAAATTAAGGGCCCCTTAAACTCCATAAGGAGCTTGAAAAGGGGCCTGTTTGGTGCAGAATTGAAGTTTTCAAAGTTTATTTTGACGAACCTGAACAGCCTGGTCCATGTTAGTACACAGCTATCAGGTTCACCATGGGCCCAATTAAAGTTTTCATGGCTTAATTTTTTTACCAGTTTTTCCCAAGACCCACTTATGCCATTGTGAATGCTAGATCCTTTCATGGCTCCTTTCAGAGCTGTCCACTCTGCTGGCTCGCCAAGGAGCTGCCTGCTCTCTTTGGTAGCCCCCAGAATGATTGCCACTGATCCCAGGTTGGCAGCTCCAGCCTTCAGGGGGTGCTTGACGCCACTGCTTGGGCGCTGGGCTCGCCTCCTGGCCAATTAGGCCATTCAAATTTAAAAATAGCATCACAAAAGTTATGCTGCTGAGAAATGGGGTTGTTGCAATTATGAAGTTTATAAGAATGTAATGTTTTGGGACTGTGCCTTTGATTTAGGGCAAAATGAAGGGAGTCGTGTGACCTGTTCCGTAGTCTGCCTGACAACAGACCTGGGTGAGGGGCTATTAAAGATTAATGGAAGGCCCAGATTGTTTTACTGGGAAGAAGATACAAGGTGCTTACACTTGGAAACAATGGCAGCAACCTGTGTGCTAACAGTGAGTGATTGTGAGTCTACAATGCCCCAGAAAAGTGTTGAGAATATCATGTTGTAAACAGTGTGCTGTAAATGGTATATTTACTTCCAAGTTGGGATCTCAAGGATAGTTAATCAGTATTTCTACTTGGATACAAGGCCCAAGTGATTCACTTTGGCTTTGAGAGGGGAATGGCCTAAGGTATCCCTGAAAACGTAAAGACAAGGTTAGTTTGCCATGATTTGGGAGAGCAGCTGTGGTTCACCAGGTCGGAGCTCGCACTCAGATTGTAAAGACCGAATTCATGAGGAGTTAAAACAAGGCTGGAAGACTTGCCTCGCTTGCGCTAGAGGGAGAATCTCTGGCGGGGGGAACCTCACTGTGAAAGACAGTTCTGAGATTAAAAGTTTCCAGGCTGAGAAGGGAAAAGAACAAAAGTAAACCCTTGGGAGCCAAGAATCACCTTGTGCTGGTTCCATGAGAATTGAATGTTGACTTAAAGGCCAATGTAAAGTGTATCTGTGAAGTGTGTTTTCTGTTGTGCTAAAAGATAAAGGGGAATGATCTGTTTTGTGGTTTAAAGTACCGCATTAGTTGCCTACAAAGATAATGTTTAGTCAATATTGACTTTAGACTTTTGTTTCAGTAGAAGTCTTAAATGTGAAGTCTTGTTTTGTCATCCTTTCAGTTATTAACTGGAAGTTCGAATTTCTTTTTAAAAGCTATCGGTCTGTACGAAATCGTAACAGGGTTGGAATCTGGAATTCACCTGGGTATTGGGCTCCCAACCCCACTTTGAAAATCAGCCCAGACTACCAGATAACATTACTATTCACAGTTATTATTTTCACCACATTTATTAGCCTCACTATCTGTTTTCCTTCTTTATCATGAGGAGTTGGGGAGAAGAGGGATGGATCAGGAGAGCAGGAGGGATTAGATGCTGCTTCACAGAGCAAATTGTAAGAATTTGCTATTCAATAACACATATTGTAGACTCCTAGTTGTATCAGTTATACTTAGAGGATATACAAGCCCCCTGCCCATTTTCTTGTTCCTGTGTCTTTCCGTCCACATCCCCAGCCCAACAAATCCACGCAGCCTGATATTCAGCCTGACATAAATATTTATTCTGGCGATCTGAATCCCATAAATAACGCATCTTCGTGTTGGGATTTGTAGAATTTCGACAACTTTTTTGTGCTGTGCTTGAAATAGGTGCGACTAGAAAGCTGGAGCTACAGATCCGCCTGTTCTACCGGCGCGTTCTCTTAGATCACTGGGAGCACCAGTTCGATATAGCTTTCTGGTTGACTCGCATCCTGAAGCCATGGCCGATGGTGAATCAAGCAAGACTGCTGTACTTACTCTATGGGCCTATGTCCCTCAGTGATGGTAAGGATTGGCATAAAACATTTATGCAATTTAATATACTTTTGAAAAATTAGTTTTCTTTCATTTTTTGAAGCAGTTTTGTGGGTGCAGGCAAGTTTCCAATACTTCACTCAAATGATCATTCTTCATGTGTGAACCCCGTCAGTAAGTGTGTCATTAATCAATTATGATGAGCATCATAGGGCATTCCCCCCCCCCTCTATTTCATAGCCTATTGTGTGAGATATAAGTGTGAGTATATTGTGTGAGTACCCCACAGTACTATCTCAGTGAGAATCAGCACTTTTGCCTGTAAACAAATGGTTTGGCCCCAGTTGGAGTGTTATATTCAGTCCTGGGCACCATGCATTGTTACAGATGTGAAGGATTTGGAGAGAGGGTGCAGAGAGATTTACTAGAATGATTCCAGGGATTAGGATTACATGGTGTATATAAAAAGAGAGTGGCTAAAGTGAACGTGGGACCCTTGGAGGATGCGACTGGAGAATTGATAACGGGGAACAGGGAAATGGCAGATAATTTAAACCAATATTTTGCATCGGTCTTTACAGTGGAAGTCACTATAAACATCCCAAAGATATCAGATAAGCAGGGAGCTAATGGGAGGAAAGATCTTGTAACAGTCTGTATCACAAGGGACAAAATATTTGACAAACTGATGGGACTAAAGGCAGACAAGTCACCAGGACCTGATGGCCTGCATCCAAGGGTTTTAAAGGAAGTGGCTGCAGAGATAGTGGAGGCATTGTTGAAATATTCCAGAACTCATTGGATTCTGGGAGGGTCCCAGTGGATTGGAAAACCGCTAATGTGACGCCATGTTCAAGAAGGGAGGGAGACAAAAAACATGAAACTATAGGCCAGTCAGCCTAACATCTGTAGTTGGGAAAGTGCTAGAATCCATTATTAAGGAAGAAATAGCAGGACATTTAGAAAACTTAATGCAATCAAACAGAGTCAACATGGTTTTGTGAAAGGGAATTCACATTTGACAAATTTGCTGGAGTTCTTTGAGGGTATAACAAGCAGAGTTGATAAAGAGGAACTGGTAGATGTAGTGTATTTGGTTTTCCAGAAGGCATTCGATAAGGTGCCACATAAAAGACTTTTGTACAAGATAGGAGCTCATGGTCTTGGGGGTAACGTCTTAGCATGGATTGAGGATTGGTTAAAGAAAACAGTCGGGATTAATGGGTCTTTTTCAGGTTGGAAAGACGTAACTAGTGGAGTGTAACAAGGATCAGTCCTAGGGCCTCAATTATTTACTATCTATATTAATGACTTGGAGGAAGGGGCAGAGTGTAATGTATCCAAATTTGCTGACGATACAGAAATAGGTGGGAGGGCATGTTGGACATAAGGAATCTGCAAGTGGATATAGATAGGTTGATTGAGTGGGCAAAAACTTGGCAGATGGAGTTTAATGTAGGAAAGTGTGAGGTCATGCACTTTGATAGGAAGAAGCAAAAGGCAGACTATTATTTAAGTGGAGAGAGACTCCAAATAAGTGCAGCCCAAAGGGAGATCTGGGTGTTCTTGTGCATGAAACACATAAGGGCAGAATTTTTCCGTCAGCGAGCTGGGGGCAGGGCCCACTCGCCGACACAAAAATGACACGGGATGGCGGCAGGGGGAACCCCCGACGTCATCTTGCCCCATTTATATATTCAGGAAGGCGGGGTGACAGCGAAATCAGCTGTCCGCCCGCCAACCTGTCAATGGCCAATTGAGGCCGTTGACAGGGTAGTTAAATCAATTAAAGACCTGCCCGTCCAACCTTAAGGCTGGCGGGCAGGCCAGGAGTCCCAGCGGCAAATAGAGAAAACATGAAACCTCATCCACCGGCGGGATGAGGTTTCATGTCGGTTTTAAAATACTTTAATAAAGTTTCTGTGATATTTATTAACATATCCCATCTCGTCTGACATTGTCACATGTGGGGGACATGTTAATAATTTTTTAATTTTTCTACTTTTAAACTTTCAAAAACTTTCAGCGCTCTCCCTGAGGCAGTATTTAGTCTCAGAGAAATGTGCGCTCTTTCGTGCGTATGCGGGAAAGAGCGCACTCTGGCAGTTGGGGAATCCACCCCCTCTCTCTCCCCCCCCCCCCCACACAGGAAGCGCATAGCGCTACCCATGAGTGGCCCACTGGGTGGGCCTTAATTGGCCCACCCACTTAAAATGGCGGCGGGGCCCGTTTCGGTGGCGGCCATCGGCTGCCCGCCCGCCGCCGAGCCGGTGGGGCCTGCCCGCCCATCAAGGGCAAAATTCTGCCCATAAAGTTAGCATGCAGGTGCAGCAAGTAATTAAGAAGGCAAATGGAATTTTGGCCTGTATTGCTATGGGGTTGGCGTTTAAAAATAGGGAGTCTTGTTACAACTGTACAAGGTGTTGGTGAGGCCGCAACTGGAGTACTGTGTACAGTTTTGGTCTCCGTATTTAAGAAAGGATATATTGGCATTGGAGGCTAGGCTGATTCCTGGGATGGAGGGGTTGACTTATGAAGAATGGCTAAACAGGTTAGGCCTTTATTCATTAGAGTTTAGAAGAATGAGGGGTGATCTTATTGAAACGTACAAGATTCTGAGGGGGCTTGACAGGGTAGATGTTGAGAAGATGTTTCCACTAGTGGGGGAATCTCGAACTGGGAGACATAGTTACAGAATAAGGGGACACTCATTTAAAACTGAGATGCAAAGGAATTTCTTCTGTCAGGGTAGTGAATGCCTGGAATTCTCTACCCCAGAGAGTTGTGGAAGCTAGATCACTGAAGTATTTAAAGAGGAGGTAGATAGATTTTTGAAATATCGGGGAGTTGAGGGCTATAAGGAGCTGGCATGAAAGAGAAGTTGAGGCCTGGGGCAGATCAGCCATGATCTTATTGAATAGCGGGGCAGGCTTGAGGGGCTGAATGGCCTACTCCTGCTCCTATTTCTTACGTGAGATTGGAGGAGCAGGGGTTGTTCTTCTTGGATCAGGGAGGGCTGAGAGGATATTTGAAGGAGGAGCTTAAAATTGTGAAGGGTTTATAGGGTAAATTAACGTGTTAGTAGAAGAACCAGAAGTAGCTTGAGGGAAAACCTTTTTTTTACACGAGTGGTGTGAATTTAGAATGTACTGCCTTTGAGGGTGGTGGAGACAGATTCAATAATAGTTTTCAAAAGGGAAATGGATAAATGAGAGAAGAAAAAATTGTAGGGATATGGGGAATGAGCAGAGGAGTGGGACTAACTGGATTGGCCTTCGAAAGAGTTGGAATCAAATTCATGTACCACATGCCCTCCTACATGCTGTACTATTCCATGATGCTTTTTGAGTTTTCTTTTTTTCCCTCGTGAAGGTTCATATTCATGTTGGGCTACAGTGTCACATACATTGTGATCCTCTAGTACACTCAGCATTCTTTTTCCTGAATGATGAGTCTTATGACGTCAACTATTTTAAAGGTGCTTTATGAATGCAAGATGTTGTTGTTTGTGTATCTTTCATTCTCAGGTCAGATCCACTGGCATCATATGACCCAGTTACCTGCGAGCGAGGACAGTATTAAGGGTATTGCAGCAGCGGTTAGATTGTTACATGAAAATGCCAAGGAATGGACAGCTGATGACATTTTCACCTTGTTAGAAGAATTAGCAGGTAACTGCTTTTTATAGAAAGCCTGAAAAATGTAAGAGAAAGGAGAGACTGTGAGATATGATGAGTTCCACAGTTTTGAAGCCCTGGGGTAGATTGAGTAAGACTAGTGGATGATGTGGTGACTCTCAGTTTCATTTAAAAAAAAACAAGGCTCAACACAGCATTCAGTGAGGGGAAATATAGAAACAGATGGATAATTCCAGGCTTGGAAGAAGCAAGATAAGTTCATTCAGAAACACACTGACTAGTTTAATAAGTAAAATTGAGATAGTGGTACAAAATGTTGTGATGGAGAGTTAAGAGTTACTGAGGGGAAAACAAATTGAAAGACGGACTGAAGAAACTAAGCTTGAAGGTATCCTAGAGATAAAGTTTATGGTTGACATTTCTATAATCCAAGAAGCACAGGGACCATAATATCCTGTAGAGGACTTGATCATCCATATCTATAAGTCTCTTTCTAATCTTCAGTCCTTGTTGATAACCAGCAGCTATTTTTTCCAATGTATTGATCAATCAAACATGGAATGTTGTTGATGGAAGCTTAGGCAATGCACCCACTACATTGTCTCTAGTTGTCTAGTTCAACTTGGGAGGCTAACTTTGCACTGTGTACTCTCTGCTGGTTAGAGGAATTGTCTGTGTACCATCCTTATTTTAATGCATAAACACAATGGCCTGAACTTTCAGCTTGACGGGCGAGCGCGATCAGTGGGCCCGGGAGCTGTTGGGAAATGGACCGCCGACCACGATTGGACCCCGACCGCGATTTCATGCTGGCCGGCCAGTTAACGGTCAGCCAGCGTGAAGCACGCGCTGAAAAGCCCAGCGCTACCGGGGTGGGGGCGGGAGGAGGGCAGGTGATGATGTCACCGTGGGTGCGGGCAAACACTGACAGAAAGTTCCCTGAAGGCAGAGAGCTGCCTCAGGGAGCTGAAGACCTGAAACACAGGAAATAAAGTTTTTTAAAATCAGGAAAAAAATGTCCAAGCATCGCAATCAGGCACCTGAACATATAGATTATAAAAATACTGTCCACGGATTTTATCCTGTCCTTGGATGAGGTTTGCTGAAAAATTTAAAGGCTGCCTGGCCGATTCACCCGTCCGCCAACCATGAGGTTGGACGGTCGACATAAAATGACACACAATTGCGCCGTTAATGGGCTAAATTGCCCTCTTAATTGTCGGCAGGCACACTTCCGACTTTTGCACTTGCTCACTGGATGCGCGACCATGGAGTGACTTCAGGATGCCTGCCTGACGTCATCGCATGTGATTTGACGCCCGATTTGATCAGACGCGTGCCCGCCTGATCAGCGTAACATTCAGCCCCATGGGGGTTCAGCCCATATGTAATGGTACTGATAGCTCCCAGGTTTGATTCATTGTATGTGCTAAGTTGTTGTTTGGGTCAGTAATGAGGATGTTACTCACAGTTGACCTCGGCAGGCTTGGATTAAAAAGAGACGGAAAAAGCCTGGGTTTCAGGTCCTGAGTTATTGCTGCTAAAAAGCACACCGGTATACTTCAGACAAAGATAGGATGAAGCTTGAATGTGATGCCTCAAGAGTTCAATAGTCTTCTCACATTCAGTATCTAGACTCAGGCAGGAGAAATGACCACTGGGGCAAGGTAGTAGGCTGATGCTGCTGAACATGTACCCAACAGGAGCTTATGCCTTGAGGAAAAGAGGCCTGAAAAGAGGAGATATTTGAAAAATTTTAAAAGAGAGTGATGACGGAGTCTGCATCTATTCCAGGTTTCCCTCAAGAGTGGCTCCTGGAGAACAGTGCTCGTCTTCTGATTTGTTGTGGGAATAACATGTGCTTTACGTTCCTGGCCAATAAAGCTGTAAATGGGAGGCTCAATGAACTTGCCACACTTATTGTGTTCCTGTCCTTGGTGAGTAGAATGAAAATAACTGAATCAAGTTCTATTAGACATGGGAGAAAATATTTGTTATGTTCAGGTATCCTCAGGCTATTGCAGTCGTGGATGTAACTAAGCTAATATTTTTCAACTCATCTGTCTTTGTAAAGTGCTTTTATTAAGAGGATAAAGGCTGGCTAAGTGCAGTTTGGAGAGGGGGAACGGAAATAGTTATTAAGAAAGATTATGAAAATTAAAAGTGGGCTGAAAAGTAGTCTCAGAGCCCCACATTCCAAACCATGGCTTGGATGCCTGCAGGATTTTAAAAAATCAGAATTGTAAAGCCCAGGGTGTTAAGAACAATTCTTTTCTTTCACTACCGAAATTTGAGTTTGGACATGACCAAAATTGTCTTTCACTGTCAATTGTAAGGCCCCAATATGGGATGACTTTGAACAAGTCCTATTGAGGGCACAGGACAAAATGTCCCTGAATCAGTAAAATTGGCATTAAGTTGGCAATCCTACTGAGAGAGAATGTAAGATTGGCTGGTTGGGGGTGGGGAGTTGAAATGTTAACTTTTGCTTCAGGTGGTATTCTTCAGAGGCTGGGTTTATGGCATATTGTTGGGGCAGAGTGGGGTCAGCTTTACTTTGCACCTGAGCTCTGATCTGATTCTGGTGAAAGGGCACATTTGAGATGTTAACCCTTTCTTTCTCTTTCAGATGCTGTGTGGCCTGGAGTGCATTTCCAGGATTTTCTGTTTTCAAATTACAAGCAGTTTTACTTTTTATTTAATAATAATCCATAGCATAGTATTTGTGCTTGTAGTAGATACCAACACTTTGAACTTTGTGTATAGGTATGTGAAAAGGATGGGTACTGCATGGACTGGACTGTGAAAATGGTTCATAGAATCTGCAAGGTGATAACCAGCAGTGAAAGCAGGTGGAACTTTCTACAGGCTATTGAGAAGGTCTTTGCACGGGTTACCATGGATATGATCGAATCCTTAATGTTTAGTGAGTACATTTAATTTATATATTTTTTAATAAGTCAGGAAATAAAGAATCGTTTTTGGTACAGGTGTTCACTGTTGGTTGGGGAGGGGGATCTTAATTTCTGTGCTAATGTTCAGCAATTGTTTCTGGGCAAAGACACTGCTTTGCCAACATTGGCTATGAGAAAAGCAACAATTTGTATTTATATAATGCATTTAACAAAATAAAACATCCTAAAGTACTTCACAGGGGCTTATCAAGTAAAAAGTGGGTGAATTCACAAATAACTGAGGTAAGGTTCTCAGCAATCTTCTGAACATGAACATAGAACTCTTCCCCTCATTCATATTTTAACCAATTAAGTGAAAATCTAACTCTGTGAAATGTAAACTCATATATATATATATATATATATATATATGTGTGTGTATTATAATATAACCGTGCATCACTCTAGATTCATTCACTCACCCATCTATTCCACTCAACAACTACTCACTGGTTTATCTTGCTCAAGTGTTCTATTGTTTCAACAATCTGACTTTCAAAGTTTAACTCCTGTACAAGTCAAGGGGATGTTCATTCTATAGTAACCTTTCTAAATTGCTGAGGTGATAGCTGGGGTTGTATAACTTAGAATCTACTGAATTACCCCATCTCCATCTGATTTGTCTTTACTCTCATTGGTCCAGCTAATTGTGGAATCAACTTCCATCAGCCTTTCAGGCAACACATTTCAGGTCAGAACAACTTGGTATGTAAAAATGTTTCTCCTCATTTCCCCTGGTTCTTTTGCCAATTATCTTAGACCTGTGTTCTCTGCTTACCGACCCTTCTGCCAATTGACAGTTTCTCCCTATCTCTCAAAACCCTTCAAGATTTTGAACACCTCCATTAAATCTCCCCTTTGCCTTCTCTGCTCTAGGGAGAAGAATCCCAGTTCTTTTAGTCTCTCCACAGAACTGAAACTCCTCACCTCCAGTACCATTTTAGTAAATCTCCTCTGCTCTCTCTCCAAAGCCTTGACATCCTTTTTTTGAAATGATTCAAAACAAAAATCAGCTTCAAAGATCCAGAATTAAAGTATAAAGTTCAGAAACACTTAAGGACTGTGGATTTACAGACAAGAGTTCAGCCAATTGGCTAGGTAGTGTGCTTACTAATGGCCAAAGTGCTTGCGAGAAAACCACATTCAAAGAATGGTTATGTGGTTATGTTGGCAAATGAGACTGCTCCTGGGGACTTGCAACAAATTTTTAACTAATATATAATATTCAAGATTAAAGAATATGTAAACTGATTTTTTGAAACCAGTACTGACATTGGGCTTTTAATTCAGCGAATTTAAAACCCATAGGGAATTCAGGAGAAACTTCTTTTTTCAGGGTGGTTAGAATGTGGAACTTGTTACCACAGGAAGTAGTTGAGGCAAATAAATACATTTAAGGGGAAGCTAGCTAGATATGGGAGAGCTTGTCGTGCAGTGGGCAGTGACCTTGCCTCTGAACCAGAAGTTCTGGGTTCAAGTCCCACTCCAGGACTTGATGGCCATGGAAGGAGTGTGAATAATGTGGCCAAACTGACTAATCCACTGTGGCCAATCCATCCAATATGCCTATGGCAGTCAGTAAGAGTGGGAGAACCTCCTTGTTAGTGTCATGCTTGATGTGGAGTGGCACCCCTCAAGCTATGGCCTCTGGTGACAGGCTGGTAACCTGTTCCAGGGAAAAACTGGCCTTGGAAACAGATGTAAGCATGTGCTATTAGATACAGGAAAGCCTCTGATGAGCAAGAGTGAGGAAAGGAATAGAAGAATGTCATGATATAATTAGGTGAAGAAGGGGATAGAAGCTTGTGTGGAGCATAAAAACAGACATACCCTGTTGCACCAAATGGCCTGCTCCTGTAAATTCTCTGTAATCTATTTATGACATCATTAGTCAGATTGCAGTGAATGGTCTTTATGATATCATAAGCTTAGCCATAGGCATTGGCTGGTGATTTCAGGCACATGCTAACAAACAAAAATCACAAGTCAATCAAATCAAATATTCTTTTAAGGACCACTTGGTTATCTGTGATCCGAACAATTTGAAGTTAATGATCATGGTAGGTGGGGGAGGGTGGCAGGGTGGGGGAAACTGGAAAGGAGAAAGAAAGTAAATCAGCGACAATAACAACTTACATTTATTTAGTGCCTTTAGGATAATAAAACCTCCCAAAGCGTTTATTGGAACATTGTAAAACAAAATATGACACCAGGCCACATATTAGGCCAGATGACCAAAAGCTTGGTGAAAGAGCTAGGCTTTAAGGAATGTCTTAAAGGAGGAAGGAGAGTTGGAGAGGTGTAGGGAGGGAATTCCAGAGCTTTGCTGGGACTAGGCAGCTGAAGGCACTGCCACCAGTAGTGAAGAGATTAATATGAGCACAGGGTATCTTGAAGGTTGTGGGGCTGCAGGAGATTGAAGAGAAAAGGAGGGGTGAGGCCATGGATGGATTTGAAAGAAAGGAGAGAATTTTAAAATCAAGACGCTTCTTGACTAGAAGCCAGTGTAGGTCAGTGAGCACATGGGTGATAGTTGAGTCTAAAGATAACAAAGAAATGGATGAGGGTTTCAGCAGCAGATGAGCTGAGGCAGGGGTGAAGTCGGGCAATGTTATGGAGGTGGAAAAAGACGGTCTTAGTGGTGGCATGAATATATAGTCAAAAGCTCATCTTGGGGTCAAATGAGATACCAAGATTACCAGCAGTCTGACTTGCCAGGGAGAGGTATGGAGCCGGTGGCCAAGGAATGAAGTTTGGAGTGGGGACTGAAAACAATGGCTTTGATCTCCCCAATATTTAATTTTAGTCCTGGATTTCACAGCATGCAAACAGGTTTTTTTATTCTTTCATGGGATGTGGGTGTCACGGGTGTGACCAGCATTTGTTGCCCATCCCTAATTTCCCTCGAACGGAGTGGCTTGCTAGGCCATTTCAGGTGGTAGTTAAGAGTCAACCACATTTGCTGTGGGCCTGGAGTCACAGGTAGGCCAGACCGGGTAAGAATGGCAGATTTCCTTCCCTAAAATGGCATGAGTGAACTAGATGGATTTTTATGGCAATTGATGATAGTTTCATGGTCACCATTACTGAGCTTAGTTGTCAGTTCCAGATTTTATTAATTGCATTTAAATTCCACCAGCCGCTGTGGTGGGATTTGAACTCATGTCCCCCAAAAGCATTAGCCCAGACTGCTGGATTACTAGCCCAGTGACATTACCACTACACCACCGTCTCCCCGTGAAGAGCTTTCTAATTCAAAACTCCTTCATATTGGCAATCAGTGTTTGGGGAGTGATGCCAATTGAATTGGAAAAGTTAACTGATGAAAAATGGTAGTAGATTTGATTCATGGGGCTGAATTTTACCGGCCCCCAGAAGGCAAGGAGAGGGTTGGAGGCTAAAATTGAGGCTCCCTGACCATGTCCCGCAGTCAGAGAATTTTACCAATGACATGACTGGAACTGAAGAGGCTACCCGCACCAAGGAGGCAGGCAGCCAACTTCTACAAATTAATGCCCAATTAGGGGCCATTTAATGGTGCCGTTGGCATTTTGTCATTAGCGGATCGATCCCCCTGCCGTGTAAGGAGGCCGCCAGTTAAATGGAGGCAGCCTCCCAGTGGCAGCCCTGGGGCCAGGTTTTATAGACAAAAGAGGGGGCCACAGGCAGGGAAGAGAGCACCACAGCCCCAACGATTTCCCGAGAAGCAGTTTCCCCTCTTGCCTCAGCCCTGTATTTTTTTAAAAGATATTTTTTGCCTACCTTCTGTAGGCTGTAGGGCTCTTAAGCGGTGCTGCTGATGCTGCCTTCTGATTGGCCGTCCACCCAATCGGTAAAATTCATATTGTAATTTCGTAATATGGATTAGTTTTATTGTGTTCATTCAGCCTGTTTATAATTTGAGTACATATTTGTTTTTGTTCCCCTTGTTGTTTCTTCCACTCAAATAATTTAGCCCATATCCCCCAAACTTAGTGGAGCTGAAATTCATCTTGGGCACTTGTGCAAAATGGCGTAAACAAATCAGCATATTTTACATTTGCGCATGATTTTCTTTTCAACATCAATGGCAAAGTAAACCCAGTGGAGTATAAAGCGAGCTGTCGATTTGCTATTACCCATTTTGTACAAATCCACCCACCCCAGGATCAATTTTACCTCCAATGTTTCTTCCAGAAGTTGAAGCATTAGGTGAGAAATTGAGTGAAACTATTGGTAAACTGACTATTAATCTTGCGTTGAAATAAATCCTGCTCCCTTATGTGTAGTTTCAGAAAGCTTATTCCATTCTTGAGTCCATGTCATCCTACACCCTCTAACAAATGCAGAATAAAAAAAAAACAGTTCTGTCCATTACAGTAATTTATCCTGACAGCTCCTGCTTCCTCCAATGCAGCCTTGCAGCTTTCCCTTACCTTAAACAAACGACAGAAAAATATGATAGCAATTATGACAATCGGCTTAATAAACTACATGCGGCGAGAAATGGCACGATTCCTTGAATGACTGCACGCAAATAGAATATGTTTGTACAGGAATTCATCTAAATACTTTTTATAATCCCATCCCACCCCATCATACTTCTGTTATTTACCACTTATCCTTATTAGGGAGAATTTCAACCCACCCCGCCTATTGGGGTCGGTGTGCAGTTAAAATAGCTGTAAAAAGACCTACTGGACCTTTCCTGCTTGATTCCTGCCCGCTATTACCTTAACTAGGCCTCTTTGTTAGGTGTTAGAGGTAGACACCTACATACATATGAACATACGTAATAGGAGCAGGAATAGGCCATTCGGCCCCTCGAGCCTGCTCCACCATTCAATAAGATCATGGCTGATCTGTTTGTGTTTCGAGTTCCACATTCCTGTCTACCCCCGATAGCCTTTCATTCCCTTACCTAACAAGAATTTATCTACCTCTGCCTTAAAAATATTCAGTGACCCCGCTTCCACCTCCTTTTGAAGTAAAGAGTTCCAACATTGCACAACCCTCTGAGAGAAAAAAATTCTCCTTATTTCTGTCCTATAAGGGCGACCCCTAACTTTAAAACAGTGCCCCCTAGTTCTGGACTCACCCACAAGAGGGAACATCCTTTCCATGACCATTCAGGATCTTTTATACTTCAACCAAGTCACCCCTCATTCTTCTAAACTCTAGTGGAAATAAGCCCAGCCTGTCCAGGTCTTGCTGCATCTGTGCACGGAAAGCTTCACTACCTGAGGGGTTGTGAATGGAACTATACAATGTGCAGACATTAATGAAAACCCCATTTCTGACCTTATGATACATGGAAGGTCTTTGAGTAAGTAGTTGAAGGTGGTTTGGCCTAGGACACTGCCCTGAGGAACTCTTGCAGCGATCTCCAAGGGACAGAGATGATTGGTTTCCAACAACTACAACCATCTTCTTTTATGCTAGGTATGTCTTCACCAGGTCAGAGTCTTCCCTGATACCCATTGACTTCAATTCTGCCAGGGCTCTTTGATATCGCACTCAGTCAAATGCTGCTTTGATGTTGTGAGCAATCACTCTCAGCTCTGGAATTCTGCTCTTTTGTCCATGTTAGGGCCAAGACTATAATGAGGGGCAGAATTTTCCCTTCCGAAGACTGTGTGGTGGCCGGTGGGTTTCGCGGTGCGTTTCTCACTGGGTGGTGGGGTAGGAACTCGCACCTGATTTCATGCTCGGAAGCTCGTTAATTATGCATCAGCGAGTAGCTTGTTGAATCACATGGAGGGGGGGGGTGGGCAATGATTTATCCACTCTACCATTACCTAATAGAGTTGAAGCTCTGGGTGCCATATTTAAACGCCACCCGAACACACACTACTCTCAGCAGATCAGCTGGTTGTCAGGAAAAGCCTTGCAATGTCTGCACCAAGGAAGAAAGCTGCACTGAGGTTCAGCAGTCACTCCCTTGAGTCCCTCATCTGTGCAGTCCGCCAGCATCAGGATGTCCTCTATCCAAGGAATGGCTCCAGGAAGCCCACCAGCCTCACCTTGCAAGGAAGGTCAGCTCGTTAGGCACCTGCCCAAGAAACGCAATCCAGTGCAGGAAGAGGATGAATGATCTCTTCCGCTCCGCCAGAGTAAGTCAACCTCCAGCTCGCTCCAATCTCTCACATTCATAATGGCATCATGCACTCAAAGGGTTACACTGCTCGGGGATCTCACACAATATTAGCGGGGACACATCAGCACTGATTGTCTCACGGACACTTTAACATCACCAGCATCTCATCTATCATGCTGCACAAACTCAATCTTCAGCTCTTACTGGGGAGGGCTCAGCACACAGAGCAGGCATGCGTGCTTCCCAACCTCTCCTCCATCTCTTCTCATCACGTTCCATTCCATTTATCTTCGTGCAGGCTAAGCTCGCCCACAACCGCAGGGTCATATCCCAAACGAGAGGATGGACGGCAGACACCCATGAGCTGATCCACTTTGAGGAGGATGCTGCCAAGTTGGTGGGCGACGACAGGGATTGCTCCTGGGGGGAAGGCGAGATCGGCCTCTCCCAGCAAGCCAGCCCGGATGAACCATCCATGAGTTGATCACATCCTGATAATTTCAGTGAGTGACATGCAATGTTGTATTCTGCCTGCTTATGAACTAAATTTATCTTCTCTCTCTCTTACAGGCACTAGCAGGCCCAGACAGACCACCAGAGACTCGGACGGGAGCCTTATTAATATATGCTAATGTCTATAGTACTCCAATGCCTTTTGCCCAGTTTAATGGGAAAGAAGAGAAAACATTCTTCTGCAGTAAATTAGTGATAGATGGTGGTGTACTGATAATGTCACTGGACTAGTAATCCAGAGGCCTAGGCCAAGGCTCTGGGGGCATGAGTTCAAATCCCACAATGGCAGCTGGTGGAATTTAAACTCAATTGATAAGAAAATCTGGAATTGAAAGCTAGTTTCAGTTATGGTGACCATGAAACTAGCATCAATTGTCATAAAAACTATCTGATTCATTAATGCCCTTTAGGGAAGGAAATCTGTCATCCTTACCCAGTCTGGCCTATATGTGACTCCTGATCCACGGCAATATGGTTGACTCTTAACTGCCCCCTGAAATGGCCTGGCAAGCCACTCAGTTCAAAGGCAATTAGGGATGGGCAACAAATGCTGGCCTTGCCAGTGACTCCCACATCCCATGAAAGAATACAAACTTGCTTAAGTGGGGCCAGGGTGAATAGGAATGCTGTTAATCTACATGCAAGTCCTTCCTCTTCAAATGATGATGGAATGAGGGGGAGGGAACACAGTAACCAATGACAGGCAGGACGTTTCCTTGATCTTGCGTGTTTTGAAGTATTTCAAGGGGTCTGGCATCAATGTTGAGAACTTCCAAGGCACTCCTATTGTGTATCCACATCTGTTGGTTCAACGTACAGCTAGTTATGATGATGGAGTCTGGTACTGGAGATCACGGCATATAAATCAACCTTTGAAGCCTTGAAAAATCCTTCCAAAAACCAGGGTCGACTAACATGCTGATGTTGGTGTAGGGGAGATCACCATTTTGAAATGTGAAAAAAAGCAATGTAACACCGGTAATTCAAATTAAATCAATGTGAATGAATTAATTCTACAAGGATAGCTTTAACCAAAATCAAAATGTTTTAAAAACTGGCGAATTCATTGTCTTTTGCATCTGAGGCAAAGATTTCATTGGAACCCACTCTGGATCAGATTTGGCATTTTCGGTTTCAGGTTCACCCCTCAACAACAAATCACCTTCCCCTCCATCCATTAAATTGGATAGTCCACATTTTTTGAATGATCTGATGACAATAGCATCCAACGATTTGATAACGAAACCACAAAAGCAACAAGTAGGGCAGCACGCATGTTTCCACTCTTTGTGAAGATTTTTCTCCATCAACCATCTACCTATTCCATTCGGCACAAACATGAACCTTGAATGGCTTGTTGAGGCATACATCCAAAGGTTGAACTACGGATGTTGGACCCCCAATATCTGTAATTGGGATGTTATTTCTTCGCAAGCGCCTTCTGATCTCATCTGTTATATGGGATCTGAAAATGTGTCACACTAATAAGCTGCATTCTTTCCATACATCACCGGGATGTCTATTCTACACATTACTGATCCACAACTTCACTCCATCCTAATCCCTTCAACCATCGTCATGAACATGCACAAAAACTCCTTCAAGGAACTTGATTTTTGGCATGGTTTTAAGTTTGAAAATTAGCATAGGCTGTAATTGCATTCCATCAGCCATGCAGACTAGTACCACTGTGAATCTTGTCTTCTCATAGCCTGTGGTTTTTACTAGAACTGTTTTCAAACCCTTCTACTCCACAATTTGGTTGTTGGGCATATCGAAATTCATGGGCATTTCATCCATGTTGCTGATGTGACTTAATGGGTATTCATGTTTTTGCCGCTGTCTGGTGATGAATTCCTGGAAGCTGGTAATTTTGGCACTGAGGTCTTTTGGTAGTCTGTGACCAACCTTGGTTATTCTGCCGCAACACTAGACATTTTGGATCCGTAAAGCAGCTACATCAACTAACTGTTGCTCTGAAATATTTGCTGGATGCTGGGTTTGATTTGACCCACTTAAGTATGTATATGTTGTAAAGAACATATCTTTTTGTTTCTGTTGGACTGGGGACTAAAATGACAATGGCTGCAGTTGAAAGACATGTCTACTGGAACAGTGCGAGGGATATATACAATGTTGCTGTCCTGGAACAGAGTGTGCCATGAAAGACAGGATGGTATTGAGAAGGAGTCTGGTCTAGTGGGGAACTGCCTGGCAACAACGTTTAATTGGCTCCTGACCAGGGTTTGTGTGAGAGTAGTGCAGCAAAATAGCTCCTAGCCTGAAAAGAAAAAGACCTAATACCTCTTGCTTCTGTGTGTGTCAGATTCCAGTAATCCTACAAGAATAGCTAGCTGGCTTTTTCTCCTCATATCTCTATAACCTGCTGTCTCTCTGAAAACTCCTGTCAAGAGGCAAAAGGGAAAATCACTGTTAGAGACATTAAAAGGCAAATGCTCAACCAGTGAACTAAAGACTGAAAGTGCTGGGAAGACCACCTCGTGTCATCAACAAAAAATTGAAAGGAATTTGGAAGACTGATGAAAATCAGCCCATCGACTCCTGTACTCTGGAATTGGTGCTATTGAACTGTTTTCTCTCACCCTTAAAATCCATGTTTTTGTGTGTCTTATATGTGTGTCTTGTACATGTGTGTATAGGGATTTAAGAAGGGGTAGTGTTTAGGTTATAGAGTTAGAAATTAGCAGGTCGTATTTCTTTCTTTTGCCACTGGTTAAAGACAATTTGTTCAATAAACAGTTATTTATTTATTAAGTTTGCAAACCTGGTGCACAATTCTGTTAACCTAAATTAAACAATTAGGTGGTTTGATCAAACTTTTTTACATTTGTCGCGGCTGATGGAGCAGTGGGGCTTGATATTGCAGCGCACTATCCCCAGTGAGTCGTGACAATGTGCATTGCGTTTCTAGTGATGATGTAATCATTTGACGATTTTTGAAGACCCATTCCAATACATGCTTCTCAAGGTCAGACCAATGGCTGGCCCCTGTTCTCATGGCGCATTTCATCTTAGGCATCTACTTCAGGGCGGATTCCTTCTTCTTCCGTTCCCACATCAGTTTTTCGCGAACACTGAGTTCCCAGCGTCGCAGCGCAGTTATTTCACGAGTTAGCAGATGTTGTGACTTTTAACTTGAAACCAGCTTTGTACTTTTTTCTTTTGGCCAGAAGATCCATTTCTGTTTGTTGTTCGCCATTTGCGAGTCTGCTCTGTCTGCGTGTGTTTTAAACTTGCATCTTCTTGGGAACATGGCCCGTATCGCCTGCTTGATCCCATGCACCAACTTATAAGATGAGTAAAACATGCAATTCTGACGTGAAAAATTGAGGCCGACTCCTGAAGCGGGTATAGCATTCCTTAGCAGAAAAAAGGGAGGTTGACTTATAAGCAGAGTATAGTCCTAAACATGATTCTTGGCACCGAAAAAATGGGGTCGTCTTCTACACCAGGTCGACTTACATGCCGCGATCAACAGTAATTTTGGCTGAAGGATTTGGTGCCCCGAGGTTGACAATGTTAGGCTGCTGCTTAGCTAGCATTGTAGTACGGATGTCCAATTTGACTTGCAGCCCCCAGATGTTAGTGGGGTCTAAATTGCAGCATGGTGTAGGCTGACTTCTTGTCCAGATAAAAAGGTTTGTGAATCTTTGGAATTCTCTACCCCCCAGATCTATGGACCTTCAGTTGTTGAGTCTATTCAAAACAGATATCAGTTGATTTTTGGATACTTTGGGAATAAAGCGATAAAGGGAAGGGGGAATTGAGGTAGAAGATCAACCGTGATCTTCTTTCTAACTTTATTAGAATTATTTATCAGGAGGCTTGCATGGCCATTTCAGGGGGCATTAAGATTCAGCTGGAACTGGGCTGATGTATAGGCCGGACCAGAGGTGACAGGCTCCCTTCCCCAAAGGGCGGTGGTGAACCAGTGAAACTTATGCCAATCCAACAGCTTTCAGTTGTTTTTCTGGTGGTGGTGTGTTACAATTCACTCAGGGAGAATGTTCTTCACATCGGTGGGGAGTTGTGCGGGGGCGGGCGCAGGCGGGCGTGGAGCCGCCATTTTACGTGGGTGCGCCAATTAAGGCCCGCCCAGCAAGACGCACGCCTGGAAGCGCTGAGTGTTCTCTGGGCGGGGGGGGGGGGTTGGCCTGAGTCGGGAGTGTGCTCTTTCGCGTATGTGCGCAAAAGAGCGCAGAAATCTTCCTGAGGCACAGAGGCCTCAAGGAGATTAGTTTTAAGTTTAAACAGCCTAATAAAGTGTTGTAAAAGTTTTTGTGATGTACCCCCCTCATGTGAAACTGTCACATGAGCTGGGACATGTGCATCGATTTTAATAAAAATTTTTCTGAAAATTTTAAATCATTCATGAAACCTCAGTCCGCCTGTGAATGAGGTTCCATGAAAAATGCGAAGGCTGCCTGGGCTCTTCGCCTGCCCCCCCGCCGACCTTAAGGTTGGACGGGCTGCTCAGCTGATTGCCTTAATTGCTTTTTAACAGCCCTCAATAGGCTTTGGACAGTTCGGCGGGCGCGCAGCTGACTTGGCTGCGCACCCGCCGAACTGAAAATCTAAATGACGCGCGGTGACGTTGGGACGCGCGCCCAACGTCACCCCGCGTTATTTCACGCCTCGGCGAGCGAGCCCCGCCCCTGTTCGCCGAGCTGAAGATTCTGCCCATGCACTTTTTCTACACATGTTGTAGTCTGGAGCATCCTGCTTTCTACCCTTTATGTCACCATTAGAACATCCTTTAGCTAATATCACCACCGACAACACCCCTTTCACCTTTTGTTTATGACGCCTTTGGCAATCTCTCCTTTGCCTCCGCCTATCACTGGCCCTCTATCCAACTTCACCTGTTCAACCCCCCTTAAACAGCTTATATTTCACCACATTTCTATTTCTCTTTAGTTCTGATGAAGAGTCATGTGGACTCGAAACGTTAACTGTCTTCCTCTCCACAGATGTTGTCAGACCTGCTGAGTTTTTCCAGCAATTTTTGTTTTTGTTTCAGATTTCTAGCATCCGCAGTATTTTGCTTTTATTATAGTAGTCTGGAGCTATGGATAGTGATGATAGAGGCTCCAATGTTCTTTCCATCACATGGCTGACCAGGAATCTCCCCCACTCTTATTGCCTGTCATTGGCATATGTTGGAAAGAAGGATTTGCAGGTTGATACTCAACCTGTTTGTGTTTTTCAAGTACTGGGCTGTTGCCATTTTTCATATTGATTTTGTTGATTATTTCTGTGCAGACATGCAGACAGAAAACTCTCATGACATCATTGGAATAACCAATAGAGAACAGTGCTAAACCTGATAACATGTCTGGTTTTATACATATACAGTCGATGAGTCGAGGGACATGCCCACAAATTTGTGTTAAGCGGAGCTCCGTGATAGCTGAGGAGGCCTCATTCCCACATGAATGGATCTCTATGTAACCTGACATGCCTACGAATGCGGCCTACATCAAAAACAACATTAGCGATACTCGCAGGCTTTGCACATTCTTTCACAGGGAAATATGGATGTCAAATGATAGCTTGCTCAACGCTCCATGATTTTGTGCTCTTGTGTGGTCTAACTCCGCTCTGATTGGTTGACATGGTGTTATGACAAGCTTATGCAAGATTGGCCAATCTGGAGCTTCCGATGTGGGATTTCGGTTTATCAGGGGCATCATTCTATGGGATTTGCTGTTCTGCCAGCAGGATTGGTTGACAACTTTGACATAACTGGAATTTCATGTCACCTGAGTTTGACTCATTGCAATTCCACTGTATACATTTGAGATGACATGAACACTGAAATAAACCCAAGTTAATGACTGTACTTGTGCCCATGTTAATCTAATTTCCTCACACTGTCAAGCTAAGTAACAAAATCAAGAAATTCCTCCCATAAGTAGGCAAAAAGTCTTGGAGACAAAATAAATCATTGTTCTTGTTCCAGATTGTGTTATTCAGTTCCATTTGCTCTCCTGGGTCTAAATATTGGGAGGGGGTATAAACAGGCAGATGCGATATCACCAGTTTTGCGTTCCTGCCCAAGTCGAATTTTACTTCTATAGAAACTAACAAATGGACTTTGCAGCTGTGTTATAGCTTTTGTTTTTATATGGGTTTCTGATACTGAAAGTAATTCTTTAAATGAGATGAAGTGTAATTAAATTTGCTAATCCGATAATGGCTAATTTGCCGCTGCACTGTTTGTGTTGCAGGCGGCCTTGATGAAGACGAAAGCGTAACATACAACATGTACAATATGGTGAATGCTCAAGCAGAGTTTCATAAAGAAGTCATGCTTTGTGCTTTCAGCAACATCCTAACGTGAAAGGCATTCTTGAAATCAAAAGTAATACTTTATATAACCTAACCTATTGCCAGACCAAACAACCTTCTGCATTTCTTTTTTGCTTATATTTCCCTGGCCAATTGAGAAAACAGGATAGTTTTCCTTTGACTCGGGCAGCACTCATTTTGAGCTGTAAGGGTAAAACTTACTCCAGAGATCAGTGTGGCTAATTCTTGAACCACCGATTTTAACTGTAATAAGTTTTACCCTCAGAAAGTTTTAAGTTAGAGGCGTTGGAGAGCTCCGCATACCTGTTAACTGATTTTGGTCTGGACGTTTAGGTAATGTCCACCCATCCCATATTCATGCTTTCCTCTTGGTTATTTCCTTCATGAGTCCCTCTTTCACTATGCTTCTGCTTGAGGGATTCCTCGATCTCCTGGAGCACTTTAAGATTCCTCAAGGAGTCGATTGTTTCTCTGTTCTTAATGCCGCTGTACTCAAACAAGGCCCGAATCACCACTTCTGGTGAGCTCTCCAACGCCTCTAACTTAAAACTTTCTGAGGGTAAAACTTACTGCAGTTAAAATCAGTGGTTCAAGAATTAGCCACTCTGATCGCTGCACCCGATTTTCCAAACTGCGCTCCTGTGAAACAAGAGTTCATGGCAAAAAGAAAGTCACACAGCACTCAGAACTCTGAGGCATATGACACATGGTTGTGTTAGATAAAATGTTACATTATATATCCGTGTGTCCAAAGTAGAGCTGGGCTAAAGTGCTGCAGTGACGAGCACATAGTAGATTTTGGCATGCTGAGAGGAGTGCTCCAGTGAGCCGAGGATATTGTGAAACGCTTGCAGATGTTGGACATGGATAGGGACGCAAAATAGGCAGAATTGCATCTTCTGCCTATTGAAGTTGATGGGATTGGAAATCGGGCAGAGTATATAACAGGCAACCAATGCAATACTGTTCTGCTGCCTCCCCACCCATGTTCCAATTACATCCCCTTGGATTTTCTGGCCCTCAGAACTTTTCTTGTTCTGTTTCAAAGCTGCTGTTCGCTGTTGCTGCTGCCAGGACACCTGAAAATTAGGTTAGTTAGGGTTACTTTAGAAATCGGCTTTGTCTTGTGGTGGACTTAACTCTAATGTCCTAATATCTTCATTGCATTCACGCCACTTCCGTTCTTTACTATTTAATAATTCTAGTGCTTGGTCAAGAAAAGTAGGTAGATAAAGCTGATGGCTTAGTGCAGAAGGTTAAAATTCTGCTGTATTTAAAGCACTGGTTAATGTTTTCATGTAAGATCCCCATGCATTATTTTAACTGAATCAGTAACACATTTAAAATAAGTAGGTTAAAGATTTTGTTCAAACACATACAAAGGAACTTTACACAAATCTGTTAACTAGTGTGCTGAAAATAGTGCCCAGTGGAATTTAGGCCACACAAATTTGACGTATCTCTTTAAAGAGAAATGAAAGGAATTTATAAAATATGCTCAGAACACTATTCCAGTATCTGATTCTTAGCACTAGTGTTCCTTTTTTTTTGAGCCCATTAATTACTGGTAGATTTCTCCTGGCAAAACCCGCGTAACTCAGTGCACAGTGAATTGCCCTCAGGGTGATGCTGTGTGTTTGGTGTGGGGATCTGCAGCTTAACCAGCCGTGTACATTGCAGGCACATGTATGTGTCACAGAATGGTGAAGCCCAAATAAGGTTTGTTTGATATAATTGCCAAATTTTATAAATTACAGATTTTCCCCTTCTCTTCAGGTTCCTCCAATACTGCACTGCACTTTCTTGCCGAAAGGTCATGCATGTGAGCTGCTCCTGAGCTCCTGGCTGTGCATCAGCTCAAGCTAGCCACTAGCTAATGTACTAGAGAGAACCCTTTTTTTTTTTCATCTTCCCATTATTTCTTCCTGGGGTGAATTCTCAGAACTCTGCTGAGTGTTTTTCCCTTCAGCAACACAACCGAGGTTAGAATTTTGACCCACGCGACATTGTGAGCAAGGAACCAGTACCTTAAGACATAGTTGTATTAATACACTGGCTTAAGCATAGATCCATACCCTCTGAACACTGCTGTTTCTTTTCACCCTGCATGTCACCAATCCCTTTTGCACCTGGTGAGGGCTTGTGGAAAGGAGACTCGTATTTTTTTTGTTACAACTCTGATGGTTCCTGTTGGGACCCCAGGAACAGTTGAGTTTTGTTGCTGTCGGAGGTGCAGAAATTGTTTCCTTTATGCTGATGGTGTGCTACCAGCTTATTTCTGACAGCACAGCAACAATATTAGAAAGCCTTTAGAGCAAAAAAGCACTGCTTCACTGCCATAGTAATTAATATGTTACCCACCTCCATTACACAGTAATGACAGGTTTAAAAATTAATCATCCACTTACTGGGAGCAGTTGCTTATAACCTTGTTAGCAATCTTTTGTCCACCCAGTAACTGTTGTCTACTGCTAGCTAAAATACATGGGGAAATTGGAAGATGTCAGTATTAGAGGACTTCTCAACATTGGGGCGTATCGGGACAATTGTGGTTCGGTTGTGTGGAAGAGTAAATTCCTGTGTGTTAATTGCCATTTTGCACTCCACTTAGTGAAAGAAGAAAAGCCAAACACAGCCTGGGATCTGTCATCGTCCCTTGTCAATTTTTGGGCTGAGTGATGGGAACGAAAAATTCCTGTGCACGCCCGCCAGTTAGTTTTCTGCCAGTTGCCTTCAGTTCACCTGCTTTGATGCATGGGGATTTTTGAATACCACACAATTGAGAGAAATGTATCAATACAATGTGTTTCACTCTATTTGTGTGATAAAAACCCTGGACACCAAGGATTACTCTTCACCGCTGGCATTCAGAATTACTTAGTGGCTACAAGAGCTTTTTCAAAGCTTTAAAACCAGAAAGTCCATGCAATTGATCATGGGCCAAAAATAGAAAAAGGAAATTTGTTGTTTGCCAACAGCTTGGAGGCCCTCTACATCAAAGTACCATTCCCATCCTAGCCAGACTCTCTGACACTTGTGCACCTGCCAAACATATGTTACTAAACCCGAGGTTGGAAAGATTGGCTGGGGTCTGGTGCAGGGTTTATTTTCTGCTCCACTGAAGGTGTTGGCTCATTCCATGAAAGTAGAAAGCCTCGCCTACAATTTGTAGATCTTCATACACGTTTTTAGCCTGGGCAAGAAATCGCTGCATCATCATGAGTAACCTGAACACAACAACCAGCTAATGCTCTATCGCATAGGAGGAATGGAGATTTCCTCCCTTCCTTAACACATATAGAGTTGCAAAGAATTGTAATGAACTTTAATGCCCTTTTATTTATTTCTGTTGGTTTAAGACAATGTATATTTTTATTCAAAAATTCAGTGTTGATTGCACTTGTCCCATTATCCTTTTTTTCTGAGGAGTTGCTGAGACCAACATGGTGCACACAGTTGAAATGGCACAGGGAACTACATTTTTTTTGTCTGTTAGTTAAGGTGTAGATGTGGCTAAGATGTGGTGGGGGTATGGCTTTTTTGTTCAGCTTTACCATTCCCATAAAATGTGTAAAGATATGGGTTCCAGCTCTGTTGTTGTGAGCACTTGTGTAGTACTAAGCCACAAAGAAACAGAAACAAATAAAATAATAATGTTAAAATTAATCATAATTCTTTGTAACTCTTATTTTTGAAGAAATAGGAGTGATGAGGCTACCTCCTTAAATGCATACAAAGGTCAAATGCAAAATATATCAGCTAGAAATTAGCTTTAATCTAAAAATAGATATATAACTACATTATTTATTTGTTAGAGTATTTGCATACGGTAATTTATGTGCAAGTTAATTTAGATTATTTTAATATCTTAGCAAGTAACATGCCAAATAATTTAAATTATTTATTTGTAAATAGATTTAAGATTGTATTTTTCATGTTTGTTGCTGATGGATATTAAAGCTTAAAGCATTTGAGTGGAATTTAGTGTTTTGATTCAACTGTGATGATGCTGTAATGTGTTCAGATTTAATTGTCTCTTCCCCCCCACCCCTTGAAGGTGTCACTCCAGTGCCTCGCCCAATGACCCGTTTTTCATGTGTCAGCCTAGGCGTTGATTGTAAGAGCCATAGATAAGTTACGGCACAGAAAGAGGCCATTCAGCCCATTATATCTCCCCATATATGGTAACGCATCAACAACGATACTGTTTTACCCAAATACACTCATTGCAGTATAAAATGCCTTACATGCAATACAGGTAAAAGTATTTTACATGCAGTTACTCAACAAACACCTACCACCTTAATCTTAAACCCTTAATCTTTACCAAAGTCTGGAATTCTGACATAACTTTATCAGACATGGCGCGTTGGAATGTAGTTTCTAGTTTCTGTCTAGCAGTTGCGAGTTCCTCTTCAAAATGATTTCTGGGAAAGTTGAAAGTGCTAGACCTAGCCCCTGCTCTCCCGCCTCCAGCTCTGCCCACCCTCCCTCCAGTCCCATCCCCATTCTCTGTTTATAATGCTGTTGGATGCTCCATGCCCATTACCATGATGTGCCCAGTTGCAACTGCTTGTTACTGGACTTGCTTTCTGTCGGTGTGGATTAGCTATTCCGATTGGTTGAGCTGACCTCAATAATGGCTTCTCTTCCCCGTTTAGTGTTACCGCAGGTGTTCCCAAACTGTGGGTTGTGATCCCCCCTGCAGTCACGGGATGAGTACATTAAGAGCAAGAGAATAACTACATGGTAACTTATGCATTGATACAGAATATGTGGGCAGGTACTTTGTCTCTGTCTTCACTAAGGAGAGGGATGATGCAGACATTGTAGTTAAAGAGGAGGAGTGTGAAATTTTAGATACAATAAGCATAATGAGAGAGGAAGTACTGGAGGGACTGACATCCTTGAAGGTGGATAATCCACCAGGGCTGGATGGATTGTATCCCAGGCTGTTAAAGGAAGCCAGGTAGGGAATAGCGGATGCTCTGAGGATCATTTTCCAATCCTCACTAGATGCAAGTGAGGTCCCAGAGGATTGGAGGACGGCGAACTTTGTACCATTATTTAAAAAGTGTGTGAGGGATAGGCCAGATAATTATAGGCTGGTAAGTCTGACTTTGGTAGTAGGCAAATTATTGGAATCAATTCTGAGAGACAGGATAAACTATCGCTTAGAAAGGCCCAGATTGATCAAGGATAGTCAGCAGGGCTTTTTAAAAGAAGATCGTGTCTTACTAACTTAATCATATTTTTGGAGAAAGTAACGAGAATTGATGAGGATAGTGCATTGGATGTTGTCTGCATGGATTTCAGTATGGCAATTAACAAGGTCCCACATGGCAGACTGGTCAAAAAAATGAAATCCCATGGGATACAGGGGAACGTGGCGTGTTGGATCCAAAATTAGTTTAATGACAGGAAACAAAGGGTAATGGTCGATGGATGTTTTGTGAATGGAAAATAGTTTCCAGTGGCATTCCACAGGGCTCAGTGTTGGGGCCCTTGCTGTTTGTTGTATATATGATTTGGACTTAAATGTGGGAGACATAATTGGGAAATTTACAGATGACACAAGAATTGGCTGTGTAGTCGATAGTGAAAAGGATAGCTGTTGTCTCCAGAATGATATCAATGGCTCGGTTGAGTGGGCAGAAAAGTAGCAGATGGAAATTCAATCCAGAGCAGTGTGAGGTACTATATTTGGGGAGGGAAAACAAAGCAAGGGAATACTTAATAAATGGGAGGACATTGAGAGGGGTAGATGAAATGAGAGACTTTGGAGTGCATGTCCACAGGTCCCTGAAGGTGGCAAGACAGGTGGATAAGTTGGTAAAGAAAGCATATGGAATACTTTCCTTTTATTGGTATCGAATACAAAAGCAGGGATGTAATGCTGGAACTGTATAAAACACTGGTTAGGCCACAGCCGGAATTTTGTGTACAGTTCTGGTCGCCACATTACAGGAAGGACATGATTGCTTTGGAGAGACTACAAAGGAGATTTACAAGAATGTTGCCAGCGCTTGAAAATTGTAGTGATGAGGAAAGGTTGGATAGGCTAGGGTTGTTTTCCTTGAACAGAGGAGGCTGAGGAGTGACCTAATCGAGGTGTACAAAATTATGAGGGGCCTAGATAGGGTAAACAGGAAAGACCTGTTTCCCCTAGCTGAGGGGTCAATTACCAGAAGGCATGGATTTAAAGCGATTGGTGGAAGGGTTAGAGGGGACATGAGGAAAAGCTTTTTCACTCAGAGGGCGGTGGGCATCTGGAATTCAGTGCCTGAATTGAGGCTGAAACGCTCAACTTATTTAAAAGGTACCTGGATCTGCAACTGAAGTGCTATACCCTGCAAGGCTATGGATCAGGTGTTGGAAAGTGGGATTAAAATGAGTGGCTAGTTTCTTTTTTTCCCCTCTTTTTTGGCCAGTGCAGACATGATGGGCTGAATGGCCTCTTCCTGTGCTATAACTTTTCTATGGTTCTACGGACAGTACTGGACTGACCCCAGGGCCCGTTGGCATGTGCACACAGGTTTTTATATCTATCCGTGATTTTCTCCAAGGCTCCAACAATTTCAGTGCCGATAAACAATTGTTGAAAAAGCCATCGCTCTCTAGTCTTCTTCCTGCTCCCAACCCACCGCTCTGACTGCCCCTTCCCCACCCCTTCTCTGGCTTGGGTGACGGCAATTTTTAAGCTTTAGAATGGGATCACGGTGGAAAGAAGTTTCAGAGGCAGTAGATTGCCATTTAAGTGACCTGCACAGCTTGTAACACCCTAGCTTTAAAAGCATTTAGAGTCCAGACTATCCTGGGGGCCACACAGCATCCCTAAACGCTGGTAACCTAATCTATGGTGGCCAGGGAACCCAATCATATCTAGACCTATTTCTTACTTGCTTTTTAAAAAAATTCATTCATGGTATAAGAGCATCGCTGGCTAGGCCAGCATTTATTATCCATCCCTAATTGGCCATTGGCTGTGGGTTTGGAGACACATGTAGGCCAGACTAGGTAAGGATGGCAGATTTCCTTCCCTAAAGAGCATTAGTGAACCAGATGGGTTTTCACAACAATCAACAATGGTTTCATGGTCATCATTAGACTTTTAATTCCACCATCATTAATTCAAATTCCACCATCTGCTGTGATGGGCCCCCAGAGCATTACCATGGGTCTCTGGATTACCAGTCCAGTGACAATACCACTACGCCACTGCCTCACCTAGATTGCCCTGTTAGAATGTTGTGAGCCTAGAGGTTTAGAGAGGTGGATAAATCCTAAATCAGAACATCAAGATCTACTTGTGTCAGCGGTTTGACACATATGCAAACAAAAATGGGAGCAGTGATTTTAACTTATACATTAGGTCTGAGGTTCCTTGATGTATAATATGTGTCCCATTACCTTGAATACTCCTGCTGTAAGACAGTTTGAGGATGGAGAAAAATACTTGACAACAACTTGCATTTGCATAGCATCTTCAACATAGTAAAACATCCCAAAGTGCTTTATAGGACCATAATCAGACAAAATTTGACACTGGGCTGAAGAAGGAGATGCTAGGAAAGATGCTTAGTCAAAGAGGTTGGTTTTAATCTGTGACTTAAAGGAGGAGAGACAGGTGGGGAGGCAAGGAGGAGCGGCAAAGAGATTTGAGGTGGAACTTACAGAGTTAGATGGCCAAAAGTACAGAGAATGTACATAATTATTTTTAAGAAATTATTGCACGATATTGACTTAGAATGATGGGCTTTGTATGCACTATCTTGCCACATTGAAATTTGAGTAGGTTTGTAGAATCATCTTTCCACACATCCTTCAATCATTTGTCTCAGTACTCAATTTGATGAGACAGTACACTTGTCCACCCTTTACTCCAAAACCACCTTCCACATTGGGTTAGAAAAAACTTCCTTGACTTGGGTCCTGAAGCCATACAAGATGGTTTCTGACAGCCGAGTGGATTGTTTCTGTCATTTTTATAACTAAATATGTAGCAGCCTGATTAAGGTTGCCATCTACAGTTGGACGTGTTCTGGGTGGTTTCATCACAAGATATCCAGCCATCTTGTCCCTACCTTTGTGTGGAGGTTGGAGGGAGGGTGGCGGGGTGTGTATCCATTCTTGCACTCCCTCCCCGGCTCTTCCCACAACAATTGGAAAATGTTACTATTTGTTAACCTATTGGATAATTCCTGATCGTCAATCACAGCTTTGCACTCCGTCTGCACTAAGCATTGTTTCATTTATTCATTCACAGGTTGCGAACATTGCTGGCTAGGCCAGCATTTATTGCTCATTTCTAATTGCTGTTGAGAAGGTGGTGGTGAGCTGCCTTCTTGAACTGCTGTAGCCCATGTGCTATTCCAGGATTTGACCCAATGACAGTGAAGGAACAGTGATATAGTTCCAAGTCAGGATGGTGTGTGGCTTGGAGGGGAACTTGCAAGTAATGGTGTTCCCATGCACCTGCTGCCCTTGTCATTCTAGGTGGTAGACGTCATGGGTTTGGAAGGTGCTGTCAAAGGAGCCTTGGTGAGTTGCTGAAATGCATCTTATAGATGGTACACACTGCTGCCACTGTGCGTCAGTGGTGGAGAGAGTGAATGTTGCAGGTGGTGGATGCCAATCAAGTGAGCTGCTTTGTCCTGGATGGTGTTGAGTTTCTTGAGTTTTGTTCTAGCTGGAGTTATTTTATAATTAATGTTATGATATGGCAGGTGGTATTTGCCAGGCTGACCAAATCCCAGAGGGAAACTTGGCCAGGCTATCACAACGATTTTGCAGTTTGTATTTATTACCAGAAGATTTGTGCACTGAAGTCAGAAGTAAAGAGTCCACTACCACCTTTAGAGATTTTAAAGATGAAATTAAATCATTTATTAACAAAAGAAAAGTTACACACAAGATTACAGTTATACAGTTAAACTTAGTCTTATAACATTTCCCAACATATTTGCACTTAACTAGACTTCCGACTACACGCCCTTTTCAGGCGACAGTCTAAAATATTTCTTAATTCATAAAACATCCAGCAATATTACCACTCGCACCAACTGTTGCTGTAAGGGAGGCATTTCACAGCTTCTTTCTCCTTCTCACTCGACAATGGAACTCCAAAGGCTTTTAACATAACCTTGGTTACTGGAACAGCAAACTCCTCCAGGGCAGGTAGAGGCTTTTCCATAGGTCTGTTTCACACAACACACCTTTCAAGATCTCACACAGCCACCCCCACACAGCTTTCCATCTTCCTTTAAATATGTGTTCTCCCTTTTGATCTGTAAATCCCATTGTTTCAAGCTTTCTTTGGAAGTTACTTTTCCCAGAATATAAAAATCTTTCATGTTGTCATTATGGCCAGTACTTCCGGGAAAGATAAATTTAATAACTTTGCCTTATTTATCTTGCCAGTTGTAAACATCTTATCATGTCCCTTTGAAAATCAAACAACCTCTCAACTTATCTAAAAATGCAAATTCCATTCAACTGTATCTGCTGAGACTACCTCCTCGCTTACCCATCTCCATTTCAAATGCCTATTTTACACCTAATCCCTTTTGATGATTCAAACCCTGCAGTCTGACTATCTGCAGTTTAATTAAACTAGACACACACACGCACACACACACACAAACATACACACAGTCCCCATAAACCTGCTTCAGTATCCCACAGTATTATTAGGGGACAAAAATGATATTTCCTTTGCACTAACAAAAGAACGTGTTCAAAGCAAATTTTAAAAAATACAATTTATTTAATACTCCTGTGACTTTTCTCCAGGATTGTTAGCAGAAGAGTCTTAGGCCGGGAGTTTCCGTACCTACTGGTGTCGGGTGTGTTCGGTGGCGCGAACGACCAATATGGCGAGAAGGCCAAAAATCGCTTTCATGACGTTGTGAAACCAGTTTGCGATTGTCCGCTCAGCCTGCTGATGGCGGGACGCGTTCCCTGCCATTGGACATTGGGAACCTCGTAATACGCCAGCATATCATTATAAGGCTAGCGCGTCGGACTCATTCCCCCCCCCCCCAACCCCTGCTGGATCATCCGCCCACATTGGCGGAATAACACGCTGTTGCAGAACATGTCTTGACAACTATGATGTGCAGAAGTTGGGACTTATCGCCAGGGCATTTCTCATCGCAGATATCTGAGGAGCAGAAGATGTTGGAGCTCGACGCAATGGGATCCTGGAGTTACGTCCATGGCATGCTGGGTGGATTCTCATGGACATGCCTCTGCTGCGAAGCAGCTCATGGAAGTTGGAAAGCCACCATTGATGCTCACAATGAACGATGGTCGAGGGGGTGGGAGAGGAAGGTCTAGGATCATCTGGGAGAGGAGGAGCTGTTGGGTGGGGTAAGGTTGGGATGGGGGGAATGAAGGTGTTTATGGGGGGAGGTTGGGCAGGGGGAATGAAGGTGCCGGGGGGTGTGACATTGAGAGAGGGAAAAAAGGTGTTGGGGTGGGGGAAGCTGGGAGGGAGAATGAAGGTGGGGGGGGGTCAGGTTGGGAGGAGGGAATGAAGGGGTTGGGGTGAGGCTGGGAGGGGGGAATGAAGGTGTCGGGGATGAGGTTGGGAGGGGGGGAATGAAGGTGTCGGGTGAGGTTGGGAGGGGGGTGGAATGAAGATGTCGGGGGTGAGGTTGGGAGTAGGGAATGAAGATGCCAGGGGCGAGGTTGGGAGTAGGGAGGGAGTACAAGGGAAGAGGGGATAACGGGAGAAGATGGCAACTGAGGAGGTAGGTGGAAGGTGTAAGGGAAGGAGTTCGGAGGGGGAAGGAGTGCGGAGATGGGAAGGAGTCCGGGGAAAGAAGGAGCGTGGAATGGGGAGGGAGTCCAGGAGGGAGGAAGGATTGCGGAGTGGGGAGAGAGTAAGGGTGGATGAAAAAGTAAGGGTGGAGGAAGGAGTCAAGAAGGGGGAAGGAGCAAAGTGGAAGGAAGAAGTGAAGGCGTCAGAGAGTAAGGAAGGGGGAAAGAGTAAGGCTGGGGGAAGAAGTGAGGCTGGAGGAAGAGGTAAGGCTGGAGGAAGGAGTTGGGAGAGTGGAAGGACTAAGGGTGGCGGAAGAAGTAAGGGTGTCTGAGAGAGTCAAGAAAGGGGAGGGACTAAGCAGGAGGTGTCTGGGAGTTGTGGGTGTGGGAAGACTAAGGGGGGAGGGAGTTCTGGGGCGTGGGGGCGGCGGGGGGTAAGGGGTTCCAGAGGGGGAAGGGGTCTGGAGAGGGGAAGAACTTCCAGTTGGGGAAAGGGTCCAGGTGAATGTGGATGAGTGTGGTATGAGGGAAAGGTGAGAATGACCGAGGGCTGAGTGAGACAGTAGGGTGGGAGGGTGAGGGTTCGACAGTAGAGATAGAACGGAGGGTGAGGGTGGTTGGTTGAGACTTGGAAGCAGACGGTCTGCTGGGGTGGGAAGGAGGTTAGGGATGTGAATGGGGATGGGGGTGGGATTTTCAGTAAGGAAGGGAATGTGCATGTTCACCCAGACAACCTTGAAGAAAAAGGGTTGTGGCTGGTAGGTCACGGAGGGGAGGTGGTAAGTGATGCTGGGGCGGTCAACAGTAATGGGGGAAAGGAAATGGGTAACTGGGGGAGGGGAAAAGATGGGGGACCGCACGAAAATGCGAATCTTGACCATGATGTTCAAATCAACAGTGGAACGACAGTCATGGTGGGCGAGATCAGGTGCTGTATGGGAGTGTGATCATTGGTTGGGTGGAGATGCAGGTCAGCTCAGATGGACAACTGAAAGCGAACCCCAGCAGGCATCATTCAAAATGCTGCGGACACTGAGGTGAGTATGATACGTGAAGGATCCGCATGCATGGAGAGTGCTTGCCCGAGGCTCCGATAGGCCCTGCTCCACACACACACACACACGCACACACATACTTCTCCCTCCAGAATCAGTCATTGGCCAGCTGCACTCTCTGTGGTGAAAGAGGATGAGGTTGAGGGGCTCACTGGCAAAGGGGACTTTGAGGGAGAGGACAGCCTCTGAAATTCCTGAGTGAATGACCCAGGGATGTCCAGCTGCCGCTCCTCCTCCCTTCGGGTGCCTGGAGGCCCCAGCCTGACTCCTTGAGGGGAAGGAGCACCCGGGGGGACGTTGAGGTGCCCCGTTTCCCTCTTGAATTGCAGGAACTCACCCATGGCTCCCACGATGGAGTGCAGGTTTGCACACATCTCCACGTCCTGCTGGACCAGGGTCTCCATGGCATCCGCCATCTTTCCCATGGAGACCTCCATGCACGCACATGTGGGCACCACTTCATCAGAGAGCAGGCGGACACATTCCTCCGACTTGCATGCCACCCTGTTGAGAGCTTCCAACAGCTCTGCGTGATGTTCCCACGCTTTCTGCTGACTCTCCAGGATGAGTTGGAAGCACAAATCTAGAGGATTTTCATCTCGGGACCTCACAGATGCCTGATACCCAGCAGTCCTCCGAGTGCCAGGGAGCTCGCACGAACCTGCCTCCTGGTTCTGCGGACATGTGTCCATGCAGTGACCACCAGATTGTGAACCCAAGCCTGCTCTAGATCTAGGTTCTCTGTCTCTGTGCTGGTGCAGGGTGTGGGTAAGCGCTGTGATGGGTCTTCCAGGCTGATTATTTCCAGCTCTTCAATTGAGGAGGACACTCTTGCCTGGAGATGAGGACGTGAACGGAGCTGAGGGAATGGCTGACTGAAGGTTTCGGTCACTTGGCTGAGTTCCCTATGAACTGTAGTAGAGGTAAGTAGTGCATGGCAGCAGAATCAAAAGCAGGAGAGAGAGAGCACTCACATTTGCGTTGAGACAGGAATGATGTGGTGCAGGATCCTTACGAGGGTCGCTGACCTCACTGTTATCCCAGACACAGTCCATGTCCTCACCAATCAGTGTGATGGCACACTCCTCAAAGTGAATGAGGGGCCTTATGTGGGCCACTCCTCCCCTGCTCTGAGACCTCTCCCTGCTGATGTGAGCAGACTATGAGCTGGGGGCCTGGAGAGCAGAACCTGCAATGACCAGAGAGAGGAGACAGAGAAATGGATCCTGAAACTCCCTGAGACCAGGGAGCAAGATTTTGAGTGACACACACGAGACAGGGGAGTAGACACCATAGTTTCATGGGACAATGGTCAGGTGGAGGCTGCAGGCAAGAGTCAAAGTTTAAAATAAAAGAATGACTTGTGTTTATATAGCACCTTTCATGACCTCAGGATAGCCCAATGAAATAAAAACAGGAAATGCTGGAAAAGCTCATCAGGTCTGGCAGCATCTGTGGAAAGAGAAACAGAGTTAATGTTTCAAGTCCGTATGACTCTTGTTCAGGGCCCAGTGAAATACTTCTTGAAGTGTAGTCGATGTTGTAATGTAGGAAACACAGCAGCTAATTTGTGCACAGCAAGCTCCCAAAAACAGCAACGTGATAGTGATCAGAGATAATCTGTTTTCAGATTCCCTCAGACAAATATTGGGCATCTCCTGGCAGGACAGTGTGCCAAGTATGAAAGTACACCAGCGTGCAGGGGTCCCCAGCATGTTTGCCCTCTTGAGTCAGTCTGTTGGTTGTGTCATGTGCGCTGAATGGATGGCAACCGCATTTCCAAAGATATGCTCCAATGGGAGTTTGCTACTGGCACAAGACCAATAGGTCACCCACATCTGTGATACCTGCAGCGATTCCTCCAGGTGTCTGGCATTGGAGTTGATGCACGGGAAGTCCTTGCTGCGGAGTGCCTGGAGACAAGGAATCAGGAAGGGCATGGAAAAAGCAGAGGACAAAAGAAGTCATTAGACGGCGGTAAAGAGAGCCCGGCGACAGGAAAAAACATCGGTGGACCTTGGACCGACGCTATTCACCTGTGCCAACTGTGGAAGGGATTCCAACACATGAATCGGCCTCTACAGTCACAACAGATGATGTTCAATCCAGAAGTGACATGCGACCCAGAAACAGTCCATCATCTCCCGAGACTGATGGATCCCTACTACAACTATACTAATCTGTTTTAGTGATGTTGATTGAGTGATAGATATTTGCCAGGATACCAAGAATAGCCCCCTTGCTCTTCTCTGAGGATGCTACAGGATAATTTATGTCCACCTGATAGGGTAGACAATGCCTCGGTTTAACATCTCATCTGAAAGGCAACAACTGCATCAGTGCAGCGCCCTGGCAGTACAGCACTGAAGTGTCAAATAAAACTTCTGTGCTCAAGCCTCTGGAATGGAACCTGAACCTGCAGCCATCTGAGTTAGAGACAAGCTTGTTACCCACTGAGTCGCAACTGACAATGTTTATATGGAGGCCAGACATTCATTGTGAAAGATGCCACAGAAAATTAAATTGATGTTCACTCGAGTGTAGAAAATGGAGCTCCAGCATTGGCTTCACCTAACAAAGCAACTCAGCCGTAGAGAATTGGGTTTCAGTAATACTGGGCTTTGGATTCAGATGGTGCATGGCACCTATTGCCCAACAGAACAATAATACTTTGTACTGTTTAATCCTCTGGACCTTCCAACCCAAAATGAGTTTTGTTGCTCTCCCAATGCTGGACAGTGATAAACAGAACAGAACTTGTTGTTGGGTGTATGTTGCAAGGTATAGGCCAACCAAGATCAGTAATTAATGGCATTGTGGATTGGGAAATCTTTTTTTTTCTCTCCAGTGCAATTTCCTCCACTTTTATTTCCCGAAGGCGGTAACTCATTCTGGGCTGCAATTCCGTGGACAACAAAAGCCTTCGATGCTGCCAAGTAGGCATTCTTGATCTTTGAGCCTAACAGTGAATGGAGTGTGGTGGGCGTTGGACTTTGAATGAGGGTAGGATCGGTTTCAATTGTGACTGCTCTTGCAGTTGGGCATCCCACCAATACTCGCTACTCTGCGTGCACATGAAGAACAGCCATTTGGTATCAAAGGGTGTCCAGCATATCCATTGAACTGTTTCAAGGCAAGAGTTTATGCCTTCAGGAAAAGGCAGGTGGGGCGGGGGGAGTAGGGGGGGGTGGGGTGGTGGCGGAAGTTGGGAGAGGATGGGGGTAGGTGCTAGAAACCTGGAGGGAGAGGCCATTCCATATTTGAGCACTGTTGCCACTTCACATTAATGAGTGCAATGCTTGTTCTGTATAACCCCTATGAAAGTGGAGAGGATGGAACAGGGTGGTGGGAATAGAAGGGCAGGGGGAAGAAAGCTTGCATAAACATTTTTGCAGTCTAACCATTTTACGTTCTGCTTCGACACATCCATCTCCAGTTTAAAACAAGTAGATTGGAAATGACAGCCTTCCCATTCCACCCAAAGAAAGCCCTGATCACTTGTGAAATATTGTCTCCTTTTGTCGATATAAATGCTCAGAAGCGTTTATGAATGTGAATTCCTATTATATTGTGTAGGGGTATAAGTGCGTAATGTGCTTTAAAGGGAGTTGACACTTAACTGATAACCACTGACCTCTTATATAAAGAGAAATATTTACTCTCGTACGAAGATCAGAAAGCTGATGAGTTGTGATGTGACTTTGAGAAAAATCCCACAGTTCCCAATAGCAGTAACTTATACTGTTCGCCCCATCTCTAGTTTTCTCACCTGTTTAACCAAAACGATTGGATCCAAAATCAGTTTCGGAGAAGAGTCATATTGGACTCAAAGCGTTAACTCTGCTTCTCGCTCTACAGATGCTGCCAGAACCTGCTTCGTTTTTCCAGCCCTTCTTGTTTTTATTTCAGATCTCCAGCATCCGCAGTATTTTTTTTATTATTACCAAAATGATTGACAGGTTGGGGGTGGGTGGGGGGTGATGACTACCCTCTGGGGCCTTAGATAAGCTGTGTGAACCCAGATAGTGAAGCTTTAGTGTTCCAATGGGTGGCTCTTTTAACACCAACGTGACTACTGAGGGAAATTTTTGCCTTCACCATTTGGGCACTAATCTTGCAGAGCAGATATCCCCATGTTGTCACATTTGCCCAATTTCCATCCCATTGAAAACATTAGGATGAAGATCGAGTGGCTTCTGCAGCGGGATCCTTTGAACTAATTATGTAAATTAGGTTGAAGCACAACAGCACTTGTGTCCTGGCCAATATTTGTTCCTCAACCAACATCACTAAAACAGACTATTAGTCATTATCACATTGCTGTTTGTGGGAGCTTGCTTTGCGCAAGTTGGTTACCGCGCTTCTTACATTACAACAGTGACTGCACTTTAAAAAAGGTACTTATTTGGCTCTAAAGCACTTTCGGACATCCTGAAGCCATGAAAAGTGCCATATGAAGAGTTAGCTTGGATTTAAAAAGGGGAATTCCTGCTGGACCAACCTCACTAAATTTTTTGAGAAGATGGAGGAGCGAGTGGACAGGGGTAATGCAGTACATGTGTCTTGTCTGTATTTTCAAAAAAATATTCGATAAGGTGCCATGCAAATAGACTGATGAATGAGGTCAGAGCATGCAAAGCCAAGGAATAAGCAGCAAGATGAATAGCCAGCTAAGCTGTAGGACAGAAAGCAGAGAGTAGAAGTGCAGGGTGCCTATTGAGAGTGGCAGAAGGTGGAGAGTGGCGTCTCACAAGGATCAATGCTGGAACCACTGCTATTAGCAATTTATGTTAATGATTTAGAGTTTGGAATCAGAAACGCGGGCCAGAATCTTTTGTTCTGGGACTAGGTTTGGTGGTGGGTGTAGAATTGGGAGTGATTTCTGCTGGGACAGCTGACCACGCACGATTTTGCACTGTTCATCTGCGAGGAGCTCGTAGATTCTCGCGGCGGGGGACAGACAGGAAGTCGTCATCCCCGCCATTACCTCATAGAGTCGCAGGTCATATTTAAAGGGCACCCGGACGGCCTGCACTATCCCCTTCACCTTTGCCCGGCCACTGCTCCACCCTTCCCCGCTAACGCTTCCTTGGTCATCCTCCACGCCACCTGTCCTGCCCCCACACGGCCTCAAGCATGGGCTGGCGTTTACAGACACTCCCCGAAGAGGACAATGCAGCGTCAACTCATTGTTAATCATGGAAGAAGTCCACCTTACCAAGTGCATGACACTCGAGTGCGGTCGTAAAAGTGAACATTCTAATTTATCGCTGGCGGGGAAGTTAATTTGCAGGGGGACCTTAATTTTGGTGAGCTGGCCTTTTAATGAGCATGCATGGCATGCTAGTGCATGCAGTCAGGCTTCCCGGCATTGTCCAATGGGAAGCTTGACCCACATTTAACCTGCCTTTACAGTCCCGAGAAGACAATTGCTAAAGTTCACCCCGCCGTTGGGAAACTGATTTTTGGCCTCCCGCCAAATTAAGTTCCCCCACCCACCAAGTTTCCCGCTACTGGCGAGACCAGAAGATTCCGCCCACAATTTCTGGATTTGTGGATGACACCAAGTTGAGGGTTATGGGGGAACAGGTTATGGGGGAACAGGTTATGGGGAGCAGGTAGGAAAGTGGAGTTGAGGTCAAGAGCAGATCAACCACGATCTTGTGGAATGGTGGAGCAGGCTCAAGATGCCTGCTCCTGGTCCTGTTTCTTATGTTATTATGTTAAGGGGGGTGGCCAATGCCGGTGAGTGCTACAAAGGAGGGCTGATAGGCTTTCAAAATGTGTAATTGCCAAACAAATTTCAGCAGAGGTAAGGGGCAGATATTGCATTTTGGTAAGAAGGCTAGGGAGGTCATATATTGGAAAATAAGAATTGTAAACCTTTGCACCCTCTCCGGTGTCTCTACACTCTTTGCAACCAGAACTACACACAGTACTCCAAATCTGCCCTGATGAAGGCTTAATACAAGCTTATCATAGCTTCTCTATTTTGCAATTCTATCCCACTCGAAAGAAAGAAATGTCTGGCTTGCTTTTTTTTAATAGCCTTATTAACCTGTGTTGCTAGCCTTCTCTTATACTCCCAGGTCCCTTTGCTCCTCTACACCATTTAAAGGATGATACCAGAAATGTGAGGGTATACCTATCAGGAGATACTTACCTGGCAGGGGAGAGACCATGACCATGAAGGTGGTTCTCCCAGGACGAGGCTAGCCCATTGCACTTCGGCTGTGCTGACGCCCACGATGTCCCCAAATGCGGTACATTCGGCTGCAAAAATTTGTGGTAGTGGGGGGACTGCGTTCGCGCTCTCCCCTGGATTACAAATCAAACAATAGACTTTGAATATTTCACCTTTTCTTCTACTTTTCTCCAGCAACGTTTTCCAAAAGAAATATACCTATCAGGAAAGGATGAACAGACAGGAGCTGGGATTTTCCGGCCCTGTCGTGGGTGAGGCGGTGCCCCAGCCAGAAGTCCATTGACTTCCGGCGGGACCGGAAGATCCCAGCGGCGGGCCGGTGCGGAAAACCCCCCGCCCAGGATCTCTTTTCTCTTGACAAGTGAAGGCTGAGGGGTGGCCTAATTGAAGCCTTTAAAATAATGAAAGGCTTTGTGATAGAGCAGATAGAGTGTTTCTACTTGTGGTGAAGAGCATCATAGAGGCCATCGATATAACATAGTCACCAAGAAATCAAAAAGGGACTTCAGAAGAAAGTTCTTTACCCAGAGAATGGTGAGAATATGGAATTCGTTGCCACAGGCGAATGGTGCAGATGCATTTAAAGGAAAGTTAGATAAGCGCATGAGGGAGAAGGTTACGCAGATAGAGTTAAACGTGGAAAGCTGGGAGGAGGCTGAGAGTGGAGCACAATTGCTGGGATGGACTGGCTGGATCGAATGGCCTGTTTCTATGCTGCATATTCTATATAATTCCATGTAATAAACACAGATTAATTCTTTCTCTTTAACTTCTGTTCTTTCACTGTCTTTTTTTCTCTTAGTAGGCCATCAGCAGAGCTCACCGAGTATGCTTGTAGTGTATCTGTGGACAAGTAATGGTCACTTACTTGAAAACTACTACTGTCAAAGAAATGTCAGCAAAACTTTTGGCCTGTATGAATTTGAAGAAATCGCACTAAAAAGACAACATGCATGTTCAATATTTTCAGGTTGATGACAGTAATTTTCCATAAGAACTACTGTACTGTGAACAGATATGTTCAAAATATAACGTGCAGAGCACTTTGTTGTGTCTCCTTCAAGCAGGATTTTCAACAGTATTGCAAAGTACAGTAACACCACTTTCAATTTCCCTCCTCCCACCCCACAGAAACAGCTATTAATGTTGGCTGCAGCAGTTCTATTAACTGGATTTCATAAAGTGAATGAAGACTTTTGGTTTCCATTCCCAACCACAACATAAGTATTGGTTTGGAAACTGTAGGCTTTGCTGTATAGTTCAACTCCGATGTATTGACTGTGACAGTAACGAAGTGTAGCCTGAGGCTCCGTTCACACATGAGTCATTCTGTGTAGCTTTTTTAATAGATCTAACCTGATGTACAGTAGATTTCACTTATCTGCGTATTCAGTAAATATGTTAAAAACAAGATCCTTTTTATGGATGTCTCATTCAAGTTTAAAACCCCTTCTTCATTAAGTCACTTTTTGAAAGTCAACCACAACAACATTAACAACTTGCATTTATATAGTGCCTTTAGGCTCTTATGTTTTTTTATATTCATTCACGGGATGTAGGCGTCGGTGGCTAGGCCAACATTTATTGCCCTTCCCTAATTGTCCTTGAGAAGGTGGTGGGTGAGCTGCCTTCATGAGCCGCTGCAGCCCATGTGGTGTAGGTACACCCAGGGTGCTGTTAGAGAGGGAGTTCCAGGATTTTGACCCAGCGACAGTGAAGGAACGGCGATATATTTCCAAGTCAGGATGGTGAGTGGCTTGGAGGGGAACTTCCAGGTGGTGGTGTTCCCATGTATCTGCTGCCCTTGTCCTTCCAGATGGTAGTGGTCGTGGATTTGGAAAGTGCTGTCTAAGGAGGCTTGGTGAGTTCCTGCAGTGCATCTTGTAGATGGTACACACTGCTGCTACTGTGCGTCAGTGGTGGATGGAGTGAATGTTTGTGAATAAGGTGCCAATCAAGTGGGCTGCTTTGTCAAGCTTCTTGAGTGTTGTTGGAGCTGCACTCATCCAGGCAAGTGGAGAGGGTTCCATCGCACTACTGACTTGTGCCTTGTAAATGGTGGGCAGGCTTTGTGGAATCAGGAGGGGAGTGACTTGTCCCTGACCTGCTCTTTTAGCCACAGTTCTTGTGGCGAAGTGTCTGTCTGTTCTGCCTTCTGCAGAATCTTCTGCTCCTGGGGAAGGCCCAGATCTAGAGCAGAATCGCCCCAGGTTTGCACTAAATGCAGTAGCGCGCGCGCGGGTGTGGGGGTAAAATGACGTTTTACCCACAGGCTGCAATGGCGTGTTTTCATGCTGTATTATCCCAAACCTACCGCATTAGTTATGCATTCCCGGGTAACACGCTGTTTCCATGGTGGGCAGGCTCTCATTCGCCCGCCACGCCATAACCTCGCCGCTTCATCACGCCAGGAGTCACATTTATAGTCCAGCGTGCACACATCTCAGTGCTTCTAGCCTACGAGTACTGCAGGGAAGATGTCCACGAAAGGCAAAAAGCCTGCAGCCCCCAGGTTTAGTGACACTTCTCTGGAAAGCCTTTTGGACACTGTGCAGGCTTGCTGCGATGTCCCCTACCCCCCCTCTGGCCACAGGATGGGCAGCAACGTGACCAACCATGCTTGGAAGGCGGTGGCAATGGCGATCAGTGCCAATGCTGCACAGAAGAGATTGGCCATCCAATGCAGATAGAGGATGAATGATCTCATCCGTGCAGCCAGGGTAAGGCAACCATCTCATCACTCTAAACTCACACACTCAAGCCCATCACACATTCACTGGCATTTCACTCACTGCCAGCTCAAGGGACATCACCACCCATTCTCTCTCACACACCGTCACATGTCCATGTGGCCTCATCTCCTCTGGAGACTGCCTCCTCATCCCTCACCATCTTGAGGCCACTTGCACAGATCAACATGTGCCCACACACACACACCCTGGGTTATCCTCCTTCCCCAGTACAGTCCTCGCCCTGCAGCCTCTTCCCTTGCCTGAGGCCATTTCTCCCCCTTTGCCAAGCAAGCCCTAGCCCTACTGCCATTTAAAAGCCACCCACATATGGCTGATCTGGTAGGTAGAGACCTGCCCGTGAGTCCCCTTCTAAAAGTGATGTGGTGCCATCTGTAAAGCTTAGGGCTGATGACTGCGAGTGCTGACCGAAGCAAAGTAGGCAAACAAACCTTGAAGTCCTGACACCAGTAGGCACGGAAAATCCCGGCCCAGGTCTTGCACATGATATTCTTGAGCCACTTCTCTTTTTGTATGGCTGGGTATAGAGCGACAACTATAATTTTACATCAAGGTGGTCAAGCCAGGATATTATGTCAGGAGTGGCAGTGTGTATCACTATAATACCTCCTTCATATTTTGAATCAGGCTTTGAGTCATTATGTGTTTCATGGTCTGTTCTGGGTGACCACACTCGCACAGAGGAGAGTTTTTAATTTTACATTTGTGCGTCAGGTATCTGCATCTGCCATGCTTTGTACAGATGGGTTTAGGGATGTCCATGAGCTTCGTGGGAGGTCAAACCGGGGACCTTCTGTGTCGGACCTTTCACGAGGTGTTTGTTCGTGACTTCTTATGAGGACCATTCATTTTGCTAAGCTTCTTCGGGGTTGAAATTGCATTGCCTGAGGTTGTGTGCAAGGGTCCAAATGGGCTTACATGAACAACTAATTAGGGAAGATTAGCTGAGGCGGAATTCTATTGCCTTCCTCGCAGTTTTAATCTTTGTACAACCTCTCATAGGTAGGCTGCAACCTGGGCCAAATAGCCCCACCTATTCTTTACGATGGGGTGCCCATCAGTCCTGCATCTATTGGACGCATGTACCCTCGTGTACCCTGGTGTTCAGAGCCAATGTTTGTACAGTATTAGCAATCTGAGCAATTGCCTTATCCTCTCTCTGATACTAGCTTGCATATTGCCTATTTCTCATATTAGCATAATTCTTTGTGGTCCGCCATTCTTTTTCCTCCCCCTACCCCTTTTGCATCAAGTTGCCACCTCCTGCCCACCATTTTCTTCAAATAAGGGGAAATTGTTTAGACAATGAGGCCTTAAAATTCTGGAAATCCTGCATTACTGGCAGAGCAGTGTCCCTGTGGAGCAACACAGAGCCTGGTCCCAAATTATAGGCATGGGTTCATTTAAATATCTAGGGTGGGCAGCCCATACTCTGAAGGGTGCGAAGAGGCAGAAGATTGGAGACCTAGGAGATCAAGTGGTAAGGTTTTTGGAGTGCAAATGCTTGTACTTAGCAAGGTTATAGGAAAGAAAGTCTTGCTTTTATACAAACCTTTCATGACTTTAGGACATCCCAAAGCACTTTACAGCCAGTCATGTACTTTTCAAAATGTAGTCAATGTAAGAACCTGGGCAGCCAATTTGCACACAGCAAGGATTCACAAACATAGATGAGTTAACAACCAGATAATCTGATTTAATGATGTTATTTACAGGATAAATATTAACCAGGACTCTGGAGAGAACTCCCTTATCCTCCTGTGCTGTGGGGCCTGTTATGTCAACCTGAGGGGCAGACGTGGCCTCAGTTTAATGCCTTTATGCAGTTGAATTTTAACTTCCCTCTGAAGTGGTCCAACAAGCCACTGAGTTGTATCTAAATAGGTTAACTAGAGTTGGGCAATAAATGCCACCCTTACCAGTGATGCCCACATCCTGCAAATTAAAAATCAACCTGCATGGCATTGATTTTTGTTATCTGCTCCTTCCAGCATTCTGGGGCATTTAGTAGGCTCATAGCCCAACCTACACCTGCTCCCAGTAGAAGGTCATTGGAATTCTTCAAGGAAGCCCAGGATCCTTCCTTGCAACACTCCCTTGACATATGGGACATGATAGCAGGCGTGGTTAAAAGATCTGTAAAGCGCTTTGGGACATGTTGAGGTTGTGAAAGACACAATATAAATGCAAGTCTTTCTTTCTTTTAAAAGTTAACTATGTAATATTGTTTAATCAGCCTTAAAGCGTGCTAGTGTATTAGTCCTGAATATAGATTCACCACTCTCTGCTTCAATATACCTTTTAGAAATCACAAAGTCTTGCACTTGTGCACTGTGTTATCTACCCTTTCGAGAAAGAAAATGAAGGTTCCCTCACTAATACGATTACTTTGCAATGGTGGAGCATGAAATCCAACCAGAATCACTGTCACCGCTTTAAAGATTCTGTGCTCTTTTGTCACATTGTGGTTGAGCTCATTAAAATATCTGTGCCTCCCGGACTCAGCCTGCAGTTATATTGTTTTAATTTTTGATTTTTCTTGGCTGCGCACAGCCGAAAACCCTTTTGCAAGCTTGCTTGGGCGCGTGTCGCTGCCTCTGGCCTAGAGCAGGGTTTGAGATGTCTGTGCCAGTGAGGGAGAGATGCAGAGAAAATGGGGAGATTGTCAGATAGAATCTAGTGTGTGTTGTCTGAAATGAATCTGTATGTGTCAACCAGGCATAAATTATACAGTTACTTGTCTGAAAATGTACCTGGCCTACTAAAGGGGAATGTCCTGTGTTTTTGTTTTGTTCCTTCTTTCTACTTTCCTCTTTTCCATTCTTTCTCCTGCTTGCTTTCTTTCTTTATTTCTGTCTCTCCTCATTTCTTTCTTTTTTTTCCCTGCCCCTTTTCATTTATTTTCTTCCTTCGCAAATTTTCATGCTGTATTCCTTCTTATTTGTATGTCATACCCCTCCATATACTCAGCCTCCCCCTCTTCCTTCTCTTCATTGTCTCATGTCTCTTTCACCCTATGCCTGTTCTCTCTTCCTCATTTTCTCATGTTTGTTTTATTCAACCTAAGTTACCAGATGCACGTTTCTCCCCTGCTTCCATTGCAGTATTTAAGATCCTTATTTTCCATAACTCTCCCTCCTATCCAACCTTTTGGTCATGTGTCCTTTCTATCGTCCATCTAATTCCATTTTTTATGTAGAAATGCATTATATAGGATTTGCAGTGCAGAAAGAGACCACATGCCTAACTGATCCATTCGAGCCTCCTTCCTTCCATTCTACTTCTTCTAATCCTATCAGCATATCATTCCGTTCCTTTCTCCCTCATGTGGTTATCCAGCTTCCCCTTAAATGTATCAATGCTAATCACCTCAACTACGACATGAAATAACAAGTTCCATATTCTCACCACTATCCAAGTAAAGACGTTTTTCCTGAATTCCTTATGCATTTATTAATGACTATCTGATATTTATGACCTCTAGTTTTGGAGCCTCCTACAAGTAGAAGCATCTTCTCCACTTCTACTCTATCAAGCCCTTCATAATTTTAAAGACCACTATTAGATTTCTCTTTTCTGGAGGAAACAGACCCAGAACGTTTCTCAACCTGTTACCTTTGACTCCAACGTCCAGATTTTTGCTTTCATTATTCTACTCTCCATGTCTATCTTTGTTTTTTTTAAAGAAGAAAGACTTGCATTCATCTACCACCTTGCAAGAACCTTAGGACACCCCAAACTGCTTTCCAGCCAATGAAAAGCCTAGTCACTTTTGTCATGTAGGAAAAGCAGAAGTCAATTTAGGCACAGGGAGATCCCACAAACAGCTGTATGGTAATGATCACATGATACGTTTGTAATGATGGTCGGGGATAAATGCTGGCCAGGACACTGGGGGGGAAATTCCCTTACTCTTGCTCAACTAGTCTCAGGGGATCTTTAATACCCACTTGAGAAGGCAGGCAGGCCCTTGATTTAACAGTTTAAAGTCTAATTTTTACCCATAAAGGGCAGATACAGATATATCTTTTAAACATATCTTATCTCACTCCAGAGACTTCAGCACAAAATCTGGGCCGACACTCTGAGGCAGTACTGACATGTTTCAATTGAGTTCCTATCTGCCCTCTCAGGTGGAGGTAAAAGATCCCAAGGCACTATTTCAAAGAAGTGCAGGGGAGTTCACTCTGCTATCCCGCTCAATATGTACCTCCACCAACATCGGTGAAACAGGTGATCTGATCGTGATCACATGACTGTTTGGGGGCGCTTCCAGTGTGCAAATTGGCTGCTGCCTTTCCTACAGCAGTGACTACCCTTCAAAAGTACTCCATTGGCTGCAAAGCACTGAGATTGGAAAAGATCCATATAAATATATAAAAATGCAAGTCTTTCTTATTGCCTTCATATTTTGCTTTACTTTATCCTGCTCTTAAAATCCGAGTTGGTGCCTCCTTGTTTGATGGGCTTTCCACTATATCTTGTGCTCCCTTCCTTCCTTCTCTTCCAGTCTGTTTCCTTGCTTTTTCGCACCATTCTCCCTCCCCCCTCTCTATAGCCCAGAGAATGGTTTCAGGAACACTTGGTGCAGTTTTTTTCTTTCTCCCTCTTCCCTCCACTCCTTGACGTACACACTTGGACAGCCTGACCCCTCCGATCATGCCACTCTTTTGTCGCAAACAGGCAACTTTTTTTTAAAACACAAGGCGTTGACTCGAAGTGACAAGCCTGCCACGAATGTTCTAAATGATCTTTCCAGGCAACCTAGCGTACATGATACCTCCAGACTCCTACAGCCCATTCTGGGGAATTAAGTTCAAAGTTGACGTTAATGTTACGAACAAATGTCACAAAGACTCATCGCCCCATTTTTGCATTTCCCAGAACTTATTTATTCATACGGAGTTCATATTTAGAAGCAGACTGACTAACAGCATTATAGACACAGGACTGCCTACAACAGGAGTTACCCATCCAGCTTTAGGCTGAGTATGACAATATTTTAAATTTGTGTGTTTTTTTTTCCCCCCCAATGTTTTTTATTTAAAGGAAGCACAAATTAGGCATGGCGTTTGCCAGAAAATGTAACTGCGGGGCGCAGCATCAAAAGCAAAACTGAGTCTTTATTTTGTGTGGGTCTTAGTTGCACATTGTAACAAATGGTCTGAAAATGTTACCCTTGATTTTGTAACTCCGAGTGCGAAGTGGGAGTTTGCTCCACATCGTAAAGGTCTGTAACATCTTTGACTATACGTGTGTTGGCTGGGTGACACCAAGAGGGGACACAAGTGTTTAGTATTTTTTTTCACCCCTATTTGAAATTAAAGCGTTTGATACTTGTGTTTTTATTTGGCTCTCCAAACGCTGTTTAATTGTGGCCTTTTGGTTGGTCTCTGACATGCAAATATTTTACTGATGGGGGTGGGTGGGGGAAATAACCACAGTAAGGAAAAATGGTTTAAATTATTATTATGTTAAAATGATCACGGGCACTTGTTTTTTTTTTGGATCGGGTAATTGCTAGTTTTCCAATGAAAAGGTGTGTGGGGTGATCCAAAGGTGCTAGATTCAGGTAGTTCTGAAGACTCGCTTCAAGTTAAATCCCAAATGTTAATGATACCTTGTATAACGGCTGGATCCGGATTTTACAACCCAGGCAACGAACAGTTTTTGTCGGAATGTTATGAACGGATCAGACCAATGTGTAGCTGGGTGTACTTTTTTTAAAAAAAAATTACGTTGCAGATTTACTTATTGTTTTTGCTAATTCCACGTCAAAGTTTGTTCAGGGAGCGAATAGGAAAAGTGGTTTGGAATGTTAAGGTTGGATTAAAATTATTTTGGGGGAATCCATGGAAAGGTTATTTTTGACGTATGGATGAAACAGGGCTTAAAGTTATTCTGCAAGTTAATGTAATTATTATTCTGAGGTCGATTCAGGGGAGAGAGTGGACGCTTTGATAATCGTTGCGCGATTGCCAGAAACAATTGTAAATAATTTGCTTTTTGGTGTGGCTCCTGGTCTCTGAAGCATCTCCAAGTTTCGCGTGAATGATTATATCCTAGGATATTTAATATGCAGTGCCCTTTAAAGAGTGTTATTTCTCTTTGAGGAGTAGCATGTGGCAAGTGTGGTATGATGTTCAGTTAACATTTTTCTATTTGCATGTATATATATATATATATACATACACACACATATATATATGTGTAAAATGGAAAGGTGTTGTAACAGTTTTAATATAACCAACAATTTGATGTAACATTATAATAGACAGTGACCATGTTGGTCAGACACAGTAAACAGTCTGTCTCACTTTCCCTGCATAGCCCTGTGGTGCTGTATCCCTTACTGATGGAATCACACAATCTTACAATGCAGAAAGAGGCCATTCTGTCCATCATCCCTGTGCCGGCTGTTCGAAATGCTTTCCAGTTTGTCTCACTCCCCTTGCTCTTTCTGCATCGCCCTGCAAATTTTCCCTTTTCAGGCGTAGATCTAATTGCATATTGAAATTTGCTATTGAATCTGTTTCCACCACCCTTTCAGGCAGTGTGTTCCAGGTCATAACAACTTGCAGTTGTTAAAAAAAGCCTCCTCATCTCCTCCGAGTTCTTTTGCCATTTATTTTAAATCTGCGTCCTCTGCTGCCCACCCTCCTGCCAGTTTATCAAAACCCCTTGTAAGCAGCTTATTTGACTTATACCTGCATTGTGCTTTAATCTCACATATGCTACAGCCTATTCTTCATCTTTTCCGTTTCTCAGTTTTAGTTCCAGCTCAGTTACCAACATTCTAGAAGAATAAGCTGATCGTGTTGGATTAAATAGCGTGAGGAGGCTCGTGTGGAGCATAAACACTCGTGTGCACCAGTTGGGTCCAATGGTCTATTTCTCTGCTGGAGACCCTGTAATTCTATGTAATTTAGGTTTATTTTATTACATAGTCAGGAGGACTCTCCTAACTTATCTGCACTCTTGAATCCCCTCGCTAAACCTGTCTGCCTTTCTATCTGGCTTTCCTTGTTTAAAACACAACTTGAAACCTACCTCCTTTCTACCTCTCTACTGCACCTTTAACTCTTTGACCAAGCGTTTGGTCATCTGTCGGTCGTAATATCGTCTTCCATAGTGTGGTGTTATATTTTGTATTACAATGCCCTTGTGAAGCATCTGGGGCATTTTATTACATTAAAGGTGCTATGTAAGTACATGTTGTTGTTGCATTATGTCTCCTGTTCTCATTCTGTCAGGACAGCTATGCAGTAGCGGTAGTATTTTAAAATTGAAACAGTATAGACAGTGTGCAACTGCCCCTAAGGTGGCATTGTATTTGGTAATCTCACTGTGATAGGTCAAAGGATGGCTGGTTATGGAAAACAGAAAAAATATGGTGCACTGGTACACCGGGGGCGTCTTTCTGAGATTGGGGGCAAGGCACATTGTTGGGGTGGAGTAGAGGGAGTTATAACCTGCATCTAATAGTCCTGTAGCTTGACGCGAGTGTGCTTGAGATGGACGTGGAATGAAAATGTAGTATATTTTCCCTTCCCCAGCATTAACGTCTCTGACTTTGAAGAACACCAAGAAAACTGAAGCAGTGTTTTGGTGTGTCCTTACACGATTGGTAAGATAAGGGTTTGTTTCCATTATACACTTGAGTTTCTGGTTTTAGTCTGAGGGGGTCTGAGCGGAGACCAGATAAATTCTCAGAGGGAGTGAGGGAGAGAAAAAAATCAAGAGTGACTGGGTGGTTACAGAGCAGCATTGTCATCAGCCTCAGAACAGGATGAATGCCTGCCTTCTTGGCCAAGCACCGGGTTAATAATGCAGACGAGGGTCCTCAACTGAAGCAAAACTATAACCTGGAATTGCTGCCAAGACTCTCCAGTGGGAGGTTGGTAGGACATCTGGAAAAATTGTGTGAATGGCTAAAAGTCTCTACTCTGTTTCTATGGGGCTTGTGGTAATCGATTCTAATATCTCCCTCTTGTGTTTGGTGTCAATTTGTGTCTGATTATGTGCCTGGAAAGCGCCTTGAGATATTTCACTGCACTAAACGTGCTTTATACACGGGGTTTGTTGTTTCCGTCAACCTCCTGTCGAAGCTACAACATGCAAACCTCTGGAAAATCAGGGCCATGCATTTTGAAAAGTGGAATAGGCCCCTCAGTCCAGCCTGACACTCCACTGCAGCTGTGAGGAGTGCTGCACAGTTGGAGGTACTGAATTTCAGATGAGACATTAAACTCTGAGTCCCCCTCAGAGGCAGATAAAAGATCCTATGCCAGTTATTTGAAGATGAGCAGGGGAGTTGTCCCAGGGAATCTGGCCAATATTTACCCCCAACCAACATCACAAAACAGATTATCTGGTCATTAGTGCATTGTAGCTTGTGGGACTTTGTAGTTTGCATTTTTGGTTGCCTCCATTTCCTACATTACAATAGTGATGACACTTTGAAATGACTTCATTGACTGTAAAGCACTTCGGGGTGTCTTGTGGTTGTGAAAGGTGCAGCATCAATGCACAACCTATTTCCTCGATGGCTCATTGAGTTATTTATTACATAACAATGCTTCTGAATACATTTTATGTAATAACACACTACACATTGCATGTAGAGTTAATAGTTGGTTGGCAGAATAGTGCGAGACAGCAGTAAATTGGATCAGTTTAATACACAAAGGGAGATAAACTTACTGAGTTGCACATTGATCCTGTAGCACAAATTCCTAGGCAACCATTGATCAATATTACATGCATGTCTTTCCGATCTGTTTTACACTCATGTTTCCTTGTTTAAGTTCAGTATAGTCGTTTGACAGCACAGAACTTGAGTATTGGTGAAAAAAGAGACATGCTGTTGAAGCTTTTCATCTTGGATTCATCAGGACAGATGCAAGAATGCCAGGGCTGGGATTTTCTGGCCCTGTCGTGGGCGGTGCCCCAGCCAGAAATCCATTGACTTGCGGCGGGACCGGAAGATCCCAGCGCAGGCGGGTGCAGAAAATCCTGCCCCAAATTTAAAGGGAGCAATAATTTATGCTGCATGAGAAAAGGGGTGCTGATTTGTTGGAAAATCAATTCTAATTGGCTGAGGCTTTGCCGTGGAGAATGTACCAGGGGACTATTGTCCCTCATGCTTTTGTTTAATTCAAAAAAAGCGCAATGCCTGGACATGTTCCTTTTGCATTGCAGAGGACAGGCTCTGTGTATGAATAGATGAGGCTTCCAGAGGTGTGAGCCCAACTGATCATCTTAAGTTGGTTGTTAGTGTAATTCTTAGCACACTTGGGATTGTTCAGGAAGTGCTGCCCAATCACGGAATCACATCTAACATTGGACATTATGCTCTTAGTTTTGCAAGCACAGGCTGGGTGAGTATGGTCAGTACTCTGCCTATTGCAAACAGCCGAATGGACGTGCTGCTTGATATGATCTGCCAGTCATTGGGACGTATGGGCCTACATACCTGGCATGGCAGCAGTGTTGAAATTCCTAACCCTACTCATTTGTATCGTAGGCAGAACATTGTTTTGGCTTGATTGCAGCATCCTGTCGTGAAAAATACTGCTCTTGTTGCTACTTCATAGTAGCAGCATAAAATGGCTAGCTTCACCTGTTGCTCAAATTTTTGAGGTACCTTACCCTTACAGGGTAATTTAAGCCTAAGACTGCCACTTTTGGATGTGAAAAGTGCCTAGTCTACCTCAAATTATGCTGGAAGGGTAAGGTATCTCAAATTTTGAGCAGCAGGCGAAGCTAGCTGTTTCAAGCTGCTACTATGTGGTAGCAACACAGTGGTATTTTCCACTAACAGGATACTACCATCAAGCTAAAAAGACATTCTTCCTACCACACAAGTGAGTAATGTGGTATATGAATTTCAGTGCCGGAACGATACTAGGTACTTAGGCCATATGGCTCAACGACTGGCGGATTGTTTCATACAGCACATCTTTTTGGCTGTTCGGACTAGGCAGAGTGCTGACCATACTCGGCCAGTGCTTGCAAAACTCATAGCATAATGCCTTTCGCCAGATGTGATTCCGCAATTGGACAGCACTTGCTGAACAATCCTGAGAGTGTTAAGAATTACACTAACAACCAGTTTAAGATTATTAGTTGGGTTCACAATGTGCCTCACTTATGTTTGCTGGAAGCCTCGTATATTCTAACGCAGAGACCTGTTCCCTGCACGCAAAAGGAACATGTCCAGGTATTGTGCCTTTTTGAATTAAACAAAAGCACGGGGGACAATTGTTCGCTGGTACATTCTCCATGACAATGCCTTGACCAATTAGAGTCGACTTGCCAACCAACTAGCACCCTTCTAATGCAGTATAAATTGACTTTGAAATTTGGCATTCTTGCTTCTGTCCTGATGAGTGCAAGACAAAAAGCTTCAACAGCCTGTCTCTTCTTTCAGCAATACTCAAGTTCAGTATGTTTTGTTTTGGCATTAGAGTCAATATCTTAGGGAAAGAAATAGAGTATTTAAGGGGAAGCTGGATAAATGCATGAGAGAGCAAGAAATGGAAGGACATGTCGATGGGGTAAGATGAACTAAGGTGGGAGGAGGCTCCTGTAACACATAGACAGCAGCATTGGGCTGAATGACCTGTTTCTGTTCTGTAAAATTCCATGTAATGTTTAATTAATTGTTTTCATCTGTTTGTTATTTAACATATTTTAATGGAATATTTTGTTTCTCATCCTCTTCCCCTAAGGTGTTGACTCTATGCCAGAGTACAGTCCCAGATGTGCCTTTGGCTTTCCAGGACCCCATTCTGTGGGAAACTTAACAAGCAATGCCAATGGGCTACATGCTTGTGGGGGTGAGGGGCGGGGGGATGGTGTGGGTAGCGGTGGCATCACAGCTGAGCCCAACCCTGCACTTACCCAATATCGACCTGTATGAGCTTTCCAACATTTGTCAAAATAATAATTCTTGCACTTGTAGAAAATCTGAAATCATCCAATTGTCTTAAACTGTTTCACACGTTGATTTTTTTTCTGAAATAGGCTAACTGCAGTTTTACATTTTGTTTTCTTTCCCTAAACCGACCCAATGTTTTCTTTCCTTCTGTAGTTTTCACCTCTCCTGGCAGATTGCATGGTTGGTGGATAGTTGGAGTTGGGGGGGAAGGTGATTGTTGTAGGTTTTTATACCCTGACACCATAGAGTAGGTTCGGCAGACCAGCTGGTCTCTTCCCGTCCACCAATTTTTTTGTGTGTCTAAGTCATGTTGGTAACAATGCGCCTTAGCAAAGATACTGTATTGCCGTGGTTGGGTTACTGGGCTAGTAATCCAAAGGCCTGGACTAATATTCCAGGGGATGTGAGTCCGATCAGGCCCCTCTTGACAGCTTGGGAATTCCAACATGCGGAAAAGCTGGCATTTTACAACAGAAGTAGCCACGGAAATGTCTTAAAAAAAAATAACTAGTTCACCAACATTCTTTAGGGACGGGTATCTGCTGCCCTTCCCTGGACTCGTTGACCTGTGTGTGAGTCCAGTCTCACACCATGGTGAACACTGCAGACTTTATTTTCTGTCTGTTAGATGGAGTAAGTAAACCTTAAACAATTCAGCACTCTCTCGGTATTGCGCTGCAATGCCAGCCTGGGATATTTGCTTAAGTTTTGGAGAGGAGCTTGAACCTCAACGGGGAAAACTCTTTAACACCCCTCTGAAGTTGCATCAGATTGCTTAGGAATGAACAATAAGTTCAGGCTTTGCCAGTGACGTCCACATCCAGGAATGAATTAAAGGATGATAATGTATGTATTAAATAAATGCAGGAGTGCCATACCCCAGTAATGCAAAATGCATTATAAGCAGTGTCTGCTTGGCTGTCTGGTAGCAGTTATACTCTGCTATCTGAGTCAGAAGGTTATAGGTTCAAAACCAACGCCAGCATAACCCAGACTGAGGGAATCCTCCATTGTTGGACATATCTTCTTCCTGCTGAAATGTTTAACCTGGTTAGGTAGATGTAAAAGACCCTACAGCATGATTCAAAGGGTAATTCTTCAAGTGTCCTGGATAACATTCATCTCTTAACCAACAGCCCCAAAAAACAAATTATCTGATCATTTATCACATTATTGATGGTATTGCTGAAATATGTTGAAGCTTTTGTCTTGCACTCATTAGGACACTTCGCAAGAATACCATGGCGACGCCTCTACCAATCAGAGTCCACTTGCCAACCAATCAGCACTTTCTTCCCATACATTATAAATTGTTGTTTTCCCCTTATATTGGTATTCTTGCAAAATGTCCTGATGAGTGCAAGACAAAAAGCTTCGACATGTCTCTTTTTTCAGCAATACTCAAGTTCTGTAGTACCAAACGACGATTATTGTTTGTGGCACTTTGCGAACATTGGGTGCTGTCTTTACCTACAAAAATTCTCTTTATTATTAATGCAACATATAGTGAATTGTTACACACGGTATATTATTTTTTACTCTACAAAAAGAGATACGCGTAGAGCCCATGTTGTCTGCTCAAGATTTCTCGTTTCATCACAGATCTTAAAAAAAAATTGGAACAAGTGCACACAACGCAGGGTCTTCAGCCTGGTCTAGCTGTGAGGAAGGGGAAGGCAGGCACAATACCTTGGAAAGGTCAGAGAACAAGCATAGCTCAAGTGAAGCAGACAGCAAGTGCAGCATTAGGCAGTCATGTAGCAAGGATTTTCTAACAATTAAACTCTGATCAACAGGCTCTTTCCTTTAATAGATATTCATTCTTGGGACATGAGCATCGTGAGCAACCCCAGCATTTATTGCTCATCCCTAGTTGTCCTTGAGAAGATGGTGATAGTGGGCCTTCTTCTTGAACTCTTGCAGTCTGATGGTGAAGGTGCCCCCACAGTGCTGTTACATAGAGAGCTACTAGTTTTTTTGACTCAGTGACAATGAAGAGATGGTGATTATATGTCCCAAGTCAGGATGGTGTGTGATCTGGAGGTGAGCTTGGGTGCTGGATGATGTTCCTATAAGCCTGCTGCCCTTCTCCTGGCTGGTAGAGATTGTGTGTTTGGGACTATATTTGTATATTAGTATTCAAATAGTACGATCTTTAAAATTTGCCGAACACTGCAGCCTTTGTTTTGTCTCATTGGAAGGTAAAGACCTTCAGCACTTCTCATGCAGTACTTTCCTTGAACACCAGCCTAGGTTACTTGCCCAAGCCTTGGAGTAGAGCTTGGAATCTCAACCATCTGTCACGGAAAAGATGTATAAGATACCCATTAAATGGTGTTATTAGACAATATACTAGGGAGCTTTATAATCCAGCAATATGTATGTTACGCTATAATGTATAGATGACTCTTGCCAAGACCAAATAACAGGATTATATTTGGGGAACATGCACCAACGTACAGGTCCTCGTGGTGTATACCTCCTGCTCTATTGCTTGACACAGCAGTAAAGGGGCAGGGCAGGAAGTTTTTTTTTCTTTCATGGGATGTGGGTGTCACTGGTTAGGTCAGCATTTGTTGCCCATCCTGATTGCCCTTGAGCTGAGGGCAATTAAGACATTGCTGTGAGTCTGGATTCAGACCAGGTAAGGATGACAAAGGGCCTAAGTAAACCAGATGAGTTTTTGCAACAATGGATGATAGTTGTCATGGTCACCATTACTAAGGCTAGCTTTTAATTCCATATCTTGTTAATTGAATTTAAATTCCACCGGCTGCCTGAGCCCCCGGACCATTAGCCTGGGCCTCTGGATCAATTACTAGTCCAGTGGCATTATCACGATACCATCATCTCCCCCAAAAGTCATGAGTGGGCCAAGGGTTAAGGTCCATTGGAGAGTGGGAGGCACCCATGGAGGATGGGGCAAGTGGCTGTTTAGGATATGAACTTTGTCAGGTTAGGGACTAACAGGCAAAGCTGACAACAAGTGGAGCATGGACAAGCCCAGGTGAGAAGCTATGGATGTGTTGTGTGTTTCTGTGATCTTACTGACAAAAATGGCTGATATAGATAAGAAGGTAAAGAGATCAACAGCAACTTGCATTTTTACTGTGACTTTGATAAAGTGAAATGGCCCAAGACACTCCAAAGAAGCATGAATCAGACAAAACTTTGACACTGACCCACATCAATATATATTAGGTCAGATGCCTTGGTCAAAAAGGTAGGTTTTAAGGAGTGTCTTAAGGGAAGAGAGAGGCGAATAGAGGTTTAGGGAGGAAATTCCAGAGCTTAGAGCCTTGCTCGCTGAAGGCACAATGTCCAGTGGTTAAGTGGTAGAAATTGAGATGCACAAAAGACCAGAATGGGAAGAGCATAGAGGTCCCGAAAGGCTGTAGATCTGGAGAAAGTTACAGCGATAGGATGGGGCGAGACCATGCAGTAATTTGAACAGAAGGATGAGAATTAGCAGCACCAGGAGGACTGCAGTGGTTCAAGAAGGCAGCTCCCCACCACCTTCTCAAGGGCAATAGGGATGAGCAATAAATGCTGGCCTGGCCAGCACCACTGACATTCCAATAAAGAATAGAAAGAAATTAAATTTGAAGCGTGGCCGGACCAGAAGCCAAGTTCAGTGGGCACAGGGATGATGGATGAATGTCGCTTGCTGAGAATTCATGGAGGGTGGAGGTGTCAGACAGGGATTAGGATTTTGAGATAGGTGGGGCCAGAGGCGGTGTTACAGAGGTGGAATAAAATGGTAATGGATGTGAGGAGGGAAGTCCAGCTTGTGGCTGGACAGTTTAATAAAGTTCTAATCTTCTTATCCTCAAATGTCGAATAGAGATGTTGACAGAATCAGGACCAGAGGTGCTGACTCTGTACCTCTAGATGGTATTGCTCAGGGGAGCATTTAAATAGTAAAGCTGGAATTTCAAGAATAGGTCCCTGATTTCCCCCGAGCTAACTTTTTAAAATTCATTTACAGGATGTGGGCATCGTTGACTAGGCCAGCATTTATTGCCCATCCCTAATTGCCCTTGAGAAAGAAGTGCTGAGCTGTCTCCTTAAACTGCTGCAGTCCATGTGGTGTAGGTACACCCACAGTGCTGTTAGGGAGAGAGTTCCAGGATTTTGATCCAGCGACAGTGAAGGAACGGTGATATATTTCCAAGTCAGGATGGTGTGTGGCTTGGAGGGGAACTTCCAGGTGGTGGTGTTCCCATGTGTCTGCTGCCCTTATCCTTCTAGGTGGAAGAGGTCATAGATTTGGAAGGTGCTGCGTAAGGAGCCTTGGTGAGTTCCTGCAGTGCGTCTTGTAGATGGTACACACTGCTGCCACTGTGTGTCGGTGGTGGAAGGAGTGAATGTTGAAGGTGGTGAATGGGGTGCCAATCAAGCGGCTGCTTTGTCCTAGATAATGCTAAGTTTCTTGAGTGTTGTTGGAGCTGCACTCAACCAGACAAGTGGAGAGTATTCCATCACACTCCTGACTTGTACCTTGTAGATGATGGGAAGGCTTTGGGAAGGCAGGAGGTGAGTTACTCACCACAAGATTCCGAGCCTCTGACATGTTCTTGTAGCCACATTATTTATATGGCTAGTCCAGTTCAGTTTCAGGTCAATGGTAATCCCCAGGATATTGATATCCTCAGGATTCAGCGATGGTAATGCCATTGAATGTCAAGGGATGATGCTTAGATTTTCCCTTGTTGGAGATGGTCATTGCCTGGCACTTGTGTGGCGCGAATGTTTCTTGCCACTTATCAGCCCAGGCCTGGATATTGTCCAGATCTTGCTGCATTTGGACATGCACGGCTTCAGTATCTGAGGAGTCACGAATGGTGCTGAACATTGTGCAATCATCAGCGAACATCCCCACTTCTGACCTTATGATGGAAGGAAGGTCATTGATGAAACAGCTGAAGCTGATTGGGCCTAGGACTGTGTAGACATGAGAGGAGAAATCAATAGAGGAGAAGAAGGAGTAATTTTGTGAGGTTCCACTCAGTAATGGAAGAAAGCCAATAATGTTTGGCTCTCTCTTCACCACTCCACTCACTGCTAATGGGCTGGTGCACTTAGGGTGGAGTTTCACAAAGTGACTCCCAAACTATTTTCATTGGGATCACCACCAGGAAGGAGCAGTGCCACAGAGAGTAAGTTCAGACAAGAGGCACTGATACAAGATGGGGTGGTGACGGTATCTAAAGCAATAATTTTATGAGGAGACTCTCTTATGGTGGAGCATGCTCGAGGGGCTGAATGGCCTACTCCTCCTCCTAATTCATATGTTCATATTCGGCTGAGTTAGATAGATTCTCGAAAGACAAGGGAGTCAAAGGGCATAGCGGGTAGACGGGAAAGTACAGTTGAGGCTACAACCCATGATCGGTCATGATCTTATCAAATGGCAGAGCAGGCTTGAGGGGCCGAATGACCTACTCCTGCTCCTAATGCACATGAATGTTTGCATGGCCATAATTTTACAGGACACTGCTTGTGACTTTGGCCTCAGTGGCTTTGGATGGAGTAGAAGAAGGATCCTCAGGTTTAAAACCAGGAGAGGTGGGAGTATAGTTGCAGGGCAACGACATGGAGTAGAACTTTAGAAAACCAGGGCAGTTTGGAAATGGGGCTGGTAATTGGTGAGAATTAAAGACTTGGGGGTGACATTTTGTGAAGAAGGGGGTTGGCCACAATTTCAAGAAGATAGGGACCATGTCACAGTATTATACCGCATGAAGACGAAACTAAAAGGCACACAATTATTGTTTCGCATTTCATCATTTTAACTAATGGGCCTGATCACTATCAGTGCTCTGTGTTAAAAAACGTTCATTTGAGAATTGATTCAGGACAGAATCAGACTTGGCAATGATGCTTCCAATGGTGCAATATCCTGCTGTTACTTGCTGTCAACTTATGCACATAAAGAATGCTGCCAAGGCAAGGTACTATGAAAGGTTTATAGTGTATAAAAAGCTGATTTTAATTCCCAGCCTATTGCCTCTGAAAGAAATTCCCATGCAAATATGTAGATTTACAGCACAGAAACAGGTTCATTGGCCCTATATGTCTATGCCAGTATTTTTGCCCCACACAAGCCTCCTTCCATTAGCATAATCTTCTATTGCTTTCTCCCTTATGCATTTATTTAGCTTCTCCTTAAATGCTTCTATACCTTGAGTCTGAGCTTTCTAGCGGGTATGGTTTAGTGCGACACTGATGAAATCTTTCCCCACTGACTAGTGTCAGACTGGAAGAAGAAAGTGTATAAGAAACACAAACACAAGGTAGGGGGAATCTCCTTAGAAACAGAGACTACCAAATCCATAATGTCTGCAGCTTCTTAGGTGACCTCTGCATGAACTCACCAGTATTTACTTAACGACAATTAGAACTTATAGGCTTAAGGAGTTCATGCATCTGCGCTTTGGCCGAAGAGTAACTTTAGTGGAGATGGGATCGTAGACTTGTGTGTACGCAAGTGGAATCTCTATCCCTGTATGTGTTCTAGCTGACTAGGCATTACTAAAGCTAGATTTGCTTCTATGTTTTAATTCTTGCATCTGTCATACTTTAAAGTGTTGCAGTTTATTACAGATACAAAATCAATTTGGAAAGGGAAAGCAGTAATTTCATGCCGGATCCTTCTGGGTATCAGGCTTGGCTCAGTGTAGTAGACCTCTCAATACTGAGTGAAAAGCTTATGTCTTCAGACTTTGCTGTGAAGACTTGTGTACACAGTAGAGGCTGACGTTTCAGTGCCGGGGTACCCTCTTTCAAATGTGACATTAAACAAGGGCCCCTGTCCTGTGAAACTTTATTTGTTGTTGTTGGAGGGAGGGATTGAGGATAGGATGATATAATTTCAGCAAAAAAAAACCATTTATGTAATATCTTTCATGACCACTAGATGTCTCAAAGCGCTTCACAGCCAATGAAGTACTTTTGAAGTATAGTCGCTATTGTAATGTAGGAAACGCAGCAGCCAATTTGCACACAGCAAACTCCCACAAGCAGCAGTGAGGTAATGGTTTGATAATCTGTTTTTGTGATGTTGCTTATGAGTGATAAATATTGGCCAGGGCACTGGGGAGAACTCTCTTGCTCTTCTTTGAAATAGTGCCATGGGATCTTTTACATCCAGCAGAGCAGGCATCCAAAAGGCTTCACTGGAGTGTCAGCCTTAATTTTTGTGCTTAAGTTCTCGAGTGAGAATTGAGCCCAGAACCTTGTGAATTTAAAGGCAAGCATGTTACTAACCAAGCCAGAAGAGGCTATTTGGCTTACTGTCCCTCTGCCGGCTCTCTCATAGAGCCACCAGTTAGTTTCATTTCCCTGCACTTTACCTATTCTCTCTCAACTCCTTTCATTTTCAAATATTTATCACTTGCCTTTTAAAATCTATTCTTGTGTCTGCTTTAACCAATGTTTCTGGGCAGGGAAGTCCATGCCCTTACAGACCCCTATGTAAATAAATCCTAACTTCTCTCTTCGTTGTTTTCCTGATGATCTAAATTTTATACCCCCTGGTTATTAACTCACTGACCAATGTAAGTAGTTTTTCCTGATTTACCTCATTAGAACTTAATAACTTTGGACACTTCATAAAATTCCTCTTAGGCTTCTTAGATCTACTGAAAGGAGACCTATTTTTCTAGCCAGTACTTGTAACTAAATATTCTCATTTTGGGATTATTTTCAAGAATCTCTTCCGCACCCCATTGATAGCCTTAATCTCCTTCTAAAGTAAGGTACCCAAAAGTGGATACAATATTCTATACTTCGGCCTGACCAATGGAGAAATAAACAATCAAGCATTTATATAGTGCCTTTCTCAACCTCAAGACATCCCAAAGTTCTGTATGGCCAATAAAGCACCATTGAGGAATGATCACGGTTGTACTGTAGGAAATGTGTCAGCCAATTGGTGCACAGGAAGCTCCCACGAACAGCAATGTTATATTCACCAGAGCATCTGTTTTTTCCAATGTTGGTTAAGGGATGAATATTGGCCGGGACGCTGGGGAGAACTCCCCTGTTCTTCTTCGAAGTAACGCCATGGAATCTTTTATGTCCGTCTGAGAGAAAAGATGGGGCTTCCAAACAACAACCCTGCCCAATCTTTGGTCATTCAAATATGAGCCTAGACTGAGTGTGTCAACAGGCTTTTAACGCCAGAGGGTATTGTATCCAATTCTGCTCCGTTTTCATTCCTCATCCATGCATGCCCACTCTTACTAGCATGGGTCACCCGATAGTTGCAAGGACTGGGAATCTTAACTGACTTATTTCTTCAAAGCCTGAGGCCAACTGTGTTGCTTCAACTATTGGATAGCTCAATTGATCTTAATGACGCAGAGTGTGTAAGCAGGCTATAGTTCCGTGTACATTCGTCAAGAATGAGTTCAAAAAATGGAGTTCAAAAAAAGATTAAATAAGAAAAAAACTGTTATTTTTATACTATTTTGCATTTATATCGGTGTCTTTCACAACCTCAGGACCTTCCATAAGGTTTTACAGCCAATTAACTACTATTGAAGTGTAGTCACTGTTGTAATGTAGGAAATGCGGCAGCCATTTATTATCATCTTAATGGTGAGAGATTGCAGAGCTCTGAGATGCAGAGGGATCTGGGTGTCCTAATGTATGAATCGCAAAAGGTTAGTATACAGGTACAGTTGGTAATTAGGAATGCAAAGAGAATGTTATCGTTTATTGTGAGGGGAATTGAATACAAAAGTAGAGAGGTTATGCTTCAGTTACTCAGGACATTGGTGAGACCACATCTGGAGTACTGTTTACAGTATTGGTCACCTTATTTAAGGAAGGATGTAAATGTATTGGAAGCAGCTCAGAGAAGGTTTACTAAACTAACATCTGGATTGATTGGGTTGTCTTATGAGGAAAGGTTGGACACGCTAGGCTTGTATCCACTGGAGTTTAGAAAAGTAAGAGACGATTTGATTGAAACATATGAGACCCTGAGGGGTCTTGACAAGGGTGGATGTGGAGAGGATGTTTCCTCTTGTGGGAGAATCTAGAACCAAGGTCACTATTTAAAAATAATAGAGATGAGGAGAATTTTTTTCTCTCAGAGGGTAGTGAGCCTTTTGAGTCTTTCCTCAAAAGGCAGTGGAGGCAGAGTCTTTGAATATTTTTAAGGCAGAGCTAGATAAATTCTTGATAAGCAAGGGGTGAAAGGTAATCGGGGTAGTCAGGGTAGGGGGAGTTGATGGCGTAGTGGTATTGTAGTTGGATTAGTAACTCCGAGACCCAGGGTAATGCTCTGGGGGCCCAGGTTTGAAGCCTGCCACAGCAGGTAGCAGAATTTGAATTTACTAAAAGTCTGGGATTACAAGTCTTATAATTACCATGAAATTGTTGTAAAAACCCATCTGGTTCACTAATGTCTATCTGCTGGTCTGGCCTACATGTGACTCCAGAGCAATGTGGTTGACTCTTAAATGCCCTCTGAACTAGGGATGGGTAATAAATGCTGGCCTGGCCAGTGATGCCCACATCCCTTGAACGAATTTTAAAAAGATGGGAATGTGGAGTTGAGGCCACAATCAGATCAGCCATGATCTTGTCGAACGGTGGAGCAGATTCGAGTGGCCTAACCCTGCTCCTAATTCATACGTTTGCAGAGCAAGATCCCATAACAGCAATGTGATAATGACCACAGAATATGTTTTAAAATCTTGGTTGAGGGATAAATATCGGCCAGGACCTCGGGGTAACTCTCTTGCTCACCTTCTAAGTCGTGCCATGGGATCTTTTATGTCCATATGCGAGGATTTAAACCTTATCCAAACAATGGCAGCCCCACCCCCCCATCGCTGTAGTATTTCCTCAGTGCTCTACTGAGAATGCTAGCCTAGATTTTGAACGCAAATCTCTGGAGTGAAAGTCCTGTTCCCCTATCACCCCTGCATTTTCAGGCCTACATTGGCTGCCAGTCAAGCAATGTTTTGATTTTAAAATTCTTGTCCTTGTTCTCAAATTCCTCACCTTCCACTCCATATCTTTGTAATCCTCTCCAACCCCACAATCCTTGAGATTTCTGCACCCCTCAATTTTGGCCTCTTGAGCATCCCTGATTCTAATCGCTCCACCATTGGTGATAGTGTCTTCAGTTGCCTGGTCCCAAGCTCTGGAATTCCCTCCTTAAATCTCTCCTCCTCTCTTTCCACCTTTAAGGCACCTGTTAAAACCTATCTCTTTGACCAAGTTTTTGGTGATCCAGTGTCTGATTTTGTTTGTTAATGCTCCTGTGAAGCACCTTGGAATGTTTTATTATGTTAAAAGGTGCTATGTAAACATAGGCAATTGTTGAGCGGGACTTGATCCAACGATCCTACTGAATCAGGCAGGAGTGCTGCCACTGAGCCACAGTTGACAGCAAGCCCGGGTATAGTGGCTTTTGATTGTTTAGCTTTTTGGCTGGTTGACTTGGTGGAACTTCATTGAAACCGTGAATTTCAGACCGTTGCCGTGGATGCACAGGATTTCAAATCGGAAGGACTTTTCAGAGAGGGACCACGAGAAAACCCAATGAGCCCGAATTGTCATCAAAAGCTTAGAGTCCTCTTGCTGATTATGGAAAGTTGCTGGGGTTTGGGTTGGGGGGCACGGGTGGGGAGGGAACAATTTTCAATGTGCCGCCTGGTTCATTTGTGCTAGAAATTGGGGTGGTAGGCAGGTGAATTCTTTTGAAGGAAAGATCCTGCCAATTGACCCGACTGAATTAGGCAGAGACCTTATTAACATATTTAATTAGCTGCCCTGCACTGATTGTGCCAGTGGGGCATAAGAACATTAGGAACAGGAAGAGGCCATTCAGCCCCTCGAGCCTGTTCTGACATTCAGTCAGTTCATGGCTGTCTGCACCTTAATTCCATTTGCTCCACATCTCTTGATACTGTGACCTAACAAAACTCTATCAATCTCAGTCATTAAAGCTCCAGTTATTTTCCAACTTCCACAGCCTTCTGGAGAAGAGAGCTCCAAACTTCTACCACCTTCAGTGTGAGAGAGTGCTTCCTGATGTTGCTCCTGAATGCTTGGCTCTAATTTTAATAAAATTATGACCCCTTGTTCTTAATTACCACCCCCCCACCAGAGGAAATAATTTTCCTGTATCAATCCTCTTGAATCCTTTGAATATTTTAAGCACCTTGATTAGATCACTCCCTCAATCTTCTATACTCCAGGGAAGCCAAGTTTAAGGCAACCTCATAATTTAACCCTCTGATCCCACTGGTACCGCGTGTTGAGTGACTTAACTGGGAGTGCTCCTCTTGGCCCTGCAAAAGTCTTCAGGCTCACCGCTGACCACTCACTGACCACCCCAATTTTCCCCCAGATTATCTTCTCCTCCCTTTCCACGTTGGGGCCCAATTTCTGGCTCTGCTGCACGATAGAGTTGCTGGATTCCCCATGCCACCCCATATCCCTGCTCCCACATCTGTCTCTATGCGCTCACTGAACATCGAGTGCATGTCCGCGAGATTCAGATGAGACACATGACCATGAAAATGGCTTGGGTCTTTCGCTGGAGCCATGGCGCAGATGTCTTCCTCTCTCTGCCCAATGCCCCTATACCTGCGAGAAAAATTGCACACCCTCCGCACTTCACTTGTGAATGTAGATGATGCACGCTTTATTAACCATGGTGGTATTGACTTGGAGCTCGCAGCCTACGTGGACGGTGGAAGCGGAGACGACCAATGATTTCTAAAAGGAAATTAGCTGGGCACTTAAAGGAAATAAATTTGCAGGACCATGTGGAGAGATGGGACTGACTGGATAGCTCTACAGAGAGTCGGCATGGATTCAATGGGCCTGAATGGTCCTTTTCTGTGCTGTAAATGACTGTATGGCTGTTAATGTGAAGGGCACTGTCCTTGATTACAGATGATTCTGGGTAATGTTGAACGTGAGGAAACTGTCTTCAGGCTCCCCTGATGGTCTGGAGGGCAAATGTATTGAGCCGTACAGACTGGTGGTTACTTCGGGCGGGGGGGAAGAGAAGGGGGAATGGAACTAATTGATAGTTCTTTAAGCTGACACAAGCAAGATGGGCTGAATGGCCTCCTGTATGATTCTATTTGCTTGATACGGACTGCAATGTCTCCCTGTGAGGCTTCTTCCTGCTTTCCTTTGCCTGGGTAACGCATGCACAGAATTCAGGGCACTCTTGATTTTTTGCACGTGAGATCTTGTGACACAGTGGATAGCATTGCTGCCTTTGAGCCAGAAGCTCTGGGTTCTAGTCCCATTCCAGGACTTGATGGCCATGGCCATGTTCATAATGTGGCCAAGCAGGTTGATGATGCCCATGGCCGGTGGCAAGAGTGGGCACTGTCTCTTGCTCAGCCATGCCTGATGTGGAGTGGTGCCCCTCAAGCTATAGTTGTTCCAGGGAAGGAACAGACATAAGCATGTGCTTTGTCTGCCTCATGTGCTAACAGGTACAGGAGAGAACAAAGGATGGTGTATGGACAATACCAACTAAAGTCATGCAGCTTTCTAGTTTTGGTGAGCTTCCAATTGTCTGCAAGGCCTAATCTAATCTGAAGTTTATTGCATATTTAAAGGGGAAGGAAAAGTCTTGGTGTTATACATGGCATTCAAAGTACTCCCCCATTGTATGCTTAAGGAATATACATGGTAAATTATCCATTGTGTTTTTAAAAACTTTGAAGAGTAGATTAATCGATCAAATTCTCCCTCCAAGGGGCTGTATTTGAAATGCAGGAGCTTTACTTGATATTTGCCTCATTCTGAACCCAACCCTGCAGTGCTTGAAGGGGTAGCGTAGAGCCTAAATCCACCTAACCCACACTGACTGACCCGAGTCCATTTTCACGATGCTGAAAACGGTCAGAGAATGTCCCATTCTCCAGAGTTGGCATTCTACCAGAAGCAGAAATCATGGCCTGAATTTCACCGATCGTCAGGCCCGGGAGTGATCGGGAAACGGGCCCCCGACTGCGATCGGCAGCCGACTGCAATTTCACGCCGGCTGGCCAGTTAACAGCCGGCCAGCGTGAAACGTGCGCTGAAAAGCTCAGCGCTGCCACGGTGGGGGCCCAGGGAAGAGGGCGGGCGATGACATTTCTGTGGGAGCGGGCGAGCGCTGCGAGAAAGCTCCCTGAGGGCAGACAGTTGGGACCAGAATCAGCTAAAATAAAGGTATTAAAAAGCGGGGAAAAAAAATGTCCACGGGTCACAATCAATCACCTGAAAACGTAGCTGATGAAAATGCTGCCCGCGGATATTGATTTTTATTTTATTGCATCACGGGAATCTCATCCCCCCTGCGGATGAGGTTTGATGAAAAATGCAAAGGCCGCCTGGCCGATTCGCCCCATCCACCAACCGTGAGGTTGGACGGGGCCACAAAAAATCGGCGACAATTGCGCCGTTAATAGGCTTAATTGCCCTCTTAGTTGGCGGAGGGAGCGCTTCCGACTTCTGCATGTGCCCGCCGAGCCAAATATCACACGAGTGCGCGGCGACGTCGGGATGCTCACCCGCTGTATTCTCGCACGATTTTACGCCCGGTCGGGTCTGCCCGCCAGACGTAAAATTCTGCCCCTCTGTTGCACTGTAGTTAGGGCATTGCAGCTGAGCCCTCTTTCAATCGGGCCGAAACGTGGACATGGTTCCTGAGGGAGAAAAGTGCCGGCTGGTTCCCAGCCCTGAGGCACACGGGCCACTTCCGGCAAGCCCAAGAGCAGCGTGAGGTCAGCTCACTCCACACGGAGCCAGGATTAAACCTTCTGGTTTTATGGGCCAACGTGTTTACTCATGAGGCACCTCACGTTATGACAGCAGTTTTGCTCAATTCCGTTAAGTGAATTAATTACATAAATGAAATTTTAAAAAAACAGGGCGTGGTGGTGGTGGCAGGGCCATTGAATATTTTTAAGGCTGAGTCAGACTGATTCTTGATTGACAAGGGAGTCAAAGTTTATAGGGGGTAGGAAGGAAAGTGGAGTTGAGGCCACAATCAAATCAGTCAGGATCTTATTGAATGGTGTAGCAGGCTCAAGGGGCCGAATGGCCTACTCCTGCTCCTAATTCTTATGTTTGTATGTAAATTCCATAGATGTTTTCCTGTTATCCCATTATAACTTGCCCTTGAGACCAGCAGTATTCCCAGGCCATATACAGCTGTTCATTATGTTAGGCCCAAAATTATGAAATTTGCTCCGTAAACCTCTCCATCTCGCCACCACATTTTGCTCCAGTAAGGTCCTTAAAATCTACAATCTCTGACCAAGCTTTTGATCACCCGTTCTCTCTCTTTATGATGTCTCTCTATGTGGCTCGGTGTCAACTATTGTCTGATAACACTCCAGTGAGGTGCTTCGGGATGTTTCGCAATGCACGAGATGCCGTGGAAATGCAAGTTGTTGTTTTCCCGCTAGAGTTAGGCTGGGAGAGCAGAATTGATGCCCTCAGAATCTCAGGACTAAATATTTTGACTTTTGAAACCTAAGGGAAGTGAGATCCGTGTGTTTAACATTTGAACGAATGCCACAGGGAACCTTTAAATAAAAATTCTACAGATGTATCCAGGATGCTCAGGAGGTGACATGCCTTTTGTGTCCTGGGCCAACATTTATCCATCTTAAAAACCAGATTATCTGTTCATTGCCTCATTATTGTTTGTGGCAGCTTGCTGTGCACCATTGGCTACTACTTTTCGAACACTGTAACAGTGACTACATTTCAAAAACACTTCATTGGCTGTGAAGCGTTTGGGACGTTCTGGGATCATGAAAGGCGCTATAGAAATTGTTCGTTATTTATTTTCTGAATTCGTCTCTGATCATCTTTATTACCCACATTTGCACTTTTTCAGCTATCTGCAAGTGCCATGTGCTCTGCCGTAGACTTTGCACAGTTGAATCTTGTCACACCTTGGTTTGTAGATGTTAATTACAAAGACTACACTTTAAAAGCCCCCCTTCTCTCTCCAGCATGTGGGAATACTGTTGCGCTGCAGCAGCCGCATGGTTCTGGTTGACCAGGAAACTCTCCCACTCTCACTACCTGCGATAAGTGCATTGGGAGGATTTACAGGTTGACAATCAACCCGTTTGGCCACGTCACAAACACACCTTCCACAGGCATCGAGTCCTGGGGTGGTACTCGGACCCAGAGCTTCTGGCTTGGAGTTAGGGACACTGCCCACCGCGCCACAAGATCTCCCACTTCAAAAGTACTTCATTGGCTGTAAAGACATCTTCTGCCTGTGGAGATTTCATATAAATGTAAATCTATTTTTTTGAGGATTGAATGTTCTCCTCTTTCTGATTAATTTGCGATTTTGTGAACATAGAGGGATCAGAACTCCAAAAGCTTGAGGTGGGGGGAAGTGCCTTTAGTGCTCATCAAGGTGCTGAGAACGGAACATTCCTTTGTCAGATACTCAACCCGCGATTCTAACCCTGCGCATTTGGCAACAACGGGTGTGGGCTCAGGGTGCTTAAATTGGCCGCTGAGTGCTAGCAGTTGTGTTCCTTACACATTCATTCCCACTGTTATTTTAACTGCCAGCTTTTCAGGAGCATCGGAAGCCCTGGAATGTTGAAATGTCAGTGGCCTGATGGCTTTCTCTATAGTAAGTGATACACGAGGATAATTTTAAACTAGAGATAAAAACAAAAAACTACTGCGGATGCTGGAAATCCAAAACAAAAACAGAATTACCTGGAAAAACTCAGGAGGTCCGGCAGCATCGGCGGAGAAGAAAAGAGTTGACGTTTCGAGTCCTCATGACCCTTCAGCAGAACTGAGTATAGTTAGGACAGGGGTGAAATATAAGCTGGTTTAAGGTGGGTGGGTGGGGTGGGGGGGAGAGAAGTTGGGGGGGGTGTGGTTGTGGGGACAAGCAAGCAGTGATAGGAGCAGATAATCAAAAGATGTCACAGACAAAAGGAACAAAGGGGTGTTGAAGGTGGTGATATTATCTAAGAAAATGTGCTAATAAAGAATGGATGGCAGGACACTCAAGGTACAGCTCTAGTGGGAGTGGGGTGGAAAGACTGACAAGGTATTACAGTTGTAGATTTAAAAATAATGGAAATAGGTGGGAAAAGAAAAATCTGTATAAATTATTGAAAAAAACAAAAGGGAGGGGGAAGAAACGGGGTGGGGATGGGGGAGGGAGTTTAAGATCTAAAGTTGTTGAATTCAATATTCAGTCCAGAAGGCTGTAAAGTGCCTAGTCGGAAGATGAGGTGCTGTTCCTCCAGTTTGCGCTGGGCTTCACTGGAACAATGCAGCAAGCCAAGGACAGACATGTGGGCAAGAGAGCAGGGTGGAGTGTTAAAATGGCAAGCGACAGGGAGGTTTGGGTCTTTCTTGCGGACAGACCGCAGGTGTTCTGCAAAGCGGTTGCCCAGTTTGCGTTTGGTCTCTCCAATGTAGAGGAAACCGCTTTGGGAGCAACGAATGCAGTAGACTAAGTTAGGGGAAATGCAAGTGAAATGCTGCTTCACTTGAAAGGAGTGTTTGGGCCCTTGGACGGTGAGGAGAGAGGAAGTGAAGGGGCAGGTGTTGCATCTTCTGCGTGGGCATGGGGAGGTGCCATAGGTGGGGGTTGAGGAGTAGGGGGTGATGGAGGAGTGGACCCCTAATCCACTCACACCCGGTGAGAAACCGTAGGGATCTGATTTTACTTCTCATTGACTTTGATGGAGAATAAAACCGAGCCAGCTATAAAACAGGAGTCTGGTTCAATTCCTGCTAGTCTCCTGGTGCGAGGGTTAGGATAAAATTGCTCCCATAGATGTAACTGCTCTTTTATTTCCTCTCATGTTCATTCCCTTTCCTCCTCTCACACACACACACACACACACACACATATATACGCACATACACACAGGTACAAAAACACACACATATACAAACACACACACACAGGCACAGAGAGACACACAAACACACACAGGCACAGACAGACACACACACAAATACAAACACATACACACACAGACATACAGATACAACACACATACGCACACACATGTAGGCACTCACACAGACACACGCACAGACACAGAGACATAAACACACACAGGCACAAACACACAGACACAGACAGACAGACACACACACACACACACAGCCAGAAGCGCACACACACACACACACACATACACACAGACACACAGGTAGAAAAACACACACACATACACAAACACACACATACAGATGCAAATTCAAATGCACACACAGACACACATATACACATACACACAGGTAGAAAAACACACTCACATACACAAACACACACATACAGACGCAAACACAAACACAGACACATATACCCAAACATAGACACAGACACACACAGACACAGACACAAATACAGGCACATAGACACACATACACAAACACACAAGCATAGATACACAACCCCCCACCAAACACAGACACATATACACACAGATGCATGCTCACAGATGCACATAGTTGCATATCCTCAGGTACATAGCCACAAACATGAACACAGACGCACAGACCCTTACCCACATAGACAATGCAGACACGTGCACAGATGCAAATAGACACATGCAGATGCATACGCAAACACACACACAGACACCCATAGGCACATAGCATCACTACCCATTGTGCAATCTGAAACCGGACAGAGGTCGGGGGGAGAAGAATGTTGGCACTGGAACAAAGCTTTTCAAAAAATTGTTTTTACACAAATTATTTCAACTGCTATGGCGCCTTGAGCAGTCACTGGGTTGGTAGACAGCGATTATTTCAATGCCACCACTTGGCCTCTTCTAGAATTTCCTGGTTGCTATCTGTTTTCTAACTCCATGTTCAAATGCTGAGCCTCTAGTTCCTTATTACTAATCTGTAATTGATTTACTGAGAAATTGAAACACAGAAAGAGGCCCACCAGTTTGTGTTGGTGTATTCTCCACACAAGTAGTTGCTCTAATACCATATGTTAATCTGTTCCTGTATTCCTTTAACTCCCTATCCTACAGCCATCTATAATAATCTGTTTCTGGCTGGGGCGGAGATCACTTCATACTAAAGGTAAGTATTGTGTGGAATTTTCAGGGCCAGAGTGGTCTCTTGGACAAGTTTTGATCATGTCAAGGGGGTCAGAGAGGAATTTTCCAGATTTCTTTGACCCCACATTGAACTGGGATTTTACCTGTTTCTTCCCCTTTCCCAGGAGATTGCTTGGATGTGGGGTGAGGAGTGTTAAAAGGATCCAAACTGGTTGGTGAAGCTGAAACCAAGACACAGAGCTTTTCTTTGTTGAGAGAGCTTATTGACTTGTTCAGTCTCACAGCTCTCCTCCCAGCCAACCCAGTGTCCCAGATATCCCTTATTTATATGCACTCAAAGACAATTAATACCCATCGCCTGTTTCTCTTAACCTTAACAACGTAATTGACGTTAACAAACCTTAACAATGTAATTGACAAAACATTAACATGGAGTGTATATATTGTGATACACAACTTTTAACATTTGTGTGGGAGAGGCTGGATGGACCAGAGCATCTTTTGCCAGTCCGTCATTACTCATTAGGTATTCTTAAATGGCCTTTGATTCAATCACTAACTCTTAGGCATTCCACAGCCTCACAACCCTCAATGTAAAAAGGACTCTCCTGCTCCCTGATCTAAATTTCTTACAGAATCACAGAATTATTACAGTGCAGAAGGAGGCTATTCAGCCCATCATGCCTGTGAATTCACTTGGTGCCGTTCCCCTGCCTCCTCCCCTCAACAGTCTAATTCCCTTTTGAACGCCTCGATTGAACCTGACTCCACCACACACTCTGGCAGTGCATTCCAGATCCTAACCACTCACTGCGTAAAAAAGCCGTTCCTCATTTAATTTATACCAAAGCTTTTCCTCATTTAATTTATACCTGTGTCCCCTCAAACCACACCGTTCAACCACTGGAAACAGCCTGGCTTAGAAATTGGATCACATCCATGAATCTGGGTGTGATCTGGGTGCAGAGCAGCCATCCAGGCCAGGGTGACCAACTCACGGCGAAAAATATAAGGGGCACGTTGGCATGGGGGTTTGAACCTGTAACAGCTGTGGGGGGGCGGATGCACAGGTGCAGTGGGGTGGGGCGCTAGAGCGGAGTGGGTGGTGGGGGGTTGCTACCTGACCTGTAAGAGTAGTTTGGGGGAAGCAGTGGCGTACTGGTATTGTCACTAGACTAGTAATCCAGAGACCCAGGGTAATGCTCTGGGGACCTGAGTTCAAATCCCACCATGGTGAAATTTGAATTCAAAAAACAAAATCTGGAATTAAAAGCCTAATGGTGACCATGAAACCGTTGTCGATTGTTGTAAAAACCCATCTGGTTCACTAATGCCCTTTAGGGAAAGAAATCTGCCGTCCTTACCTGGTCTGACCTACACGTGCCCCCAGAACCACAGCAACGCAGTTAACTCTGAAATGTCCTCTGAAATGGCCGAGCAAGTCATTCTGTTCTCAAGGGCAATTAGGAATGGGCAATAAATACTGGCCTTGCCAGTGACACTCACATCCCATGAACAAATATAAAAAAAACCACAGGAGACCCCAGGAATCAAAACTGCGTACATGCTGGGCCCAATGCACACACACAAGCAAAGTATCCTGCAAAAGAAGAAACCGGGGACAAAATACATCCCGGGAAGGTCTGACCTGGGACACAGGACGAAAGGCCAGGTCCTGTAAAATGCAGGACGGTTGGTCACCTTGATCCAAACGTGTGGCAAATTAATGAGAAGATAAGAAATAGGAGCAGGAGTAGACCATGTGACCCCTTAAACCTGCTACTCCTCTCAATATGATCATGGCTCATATAGATAGTACTCTATGTGTGGTCTCATCATTGCCTTTTATAGTTGTAGCAATACTTCCCTACCTCACACTCCATCCCCCTTGCAATAAAGACCATTTGCCTTCAGTGAGAGCCTGAGTCCCATCAGAGTTAATCACATTTCAATGTGATTATCAGAATTTGATTTGTAAAATTCTTCCATGGGATGTGGGCATCGCTGGCTAGGACAGCATTTTTATTGTCCATCCCTTGTGCCCCTTGAGAAGGTGGTGGTGAGCCACCTTCTTGAACCGCTGCAGCCCATCTGGTGTAGGTATGCCCACAGTGCTGTTAGGGAGGGAGTTCCAGGATTTTGACCCAGCGACAGTGAAGGAACGGTAATATGGTTCCAAGTCAGGATGGTGTGTGGCGTGGAGGGGAATTTGCAGGTGGTGGTGTTCCCATGCATCTGCTGCCCTTGTCCTTCTAGGTGGTAGAGATTTAGACTTGAATGTAGGAGGGTTGATCAGTAAATTCACGGATGACATGAAAATTGGCCGGGTGGTAAATAGTGAGAAGGATAGCTTTAGATTACAAGAGGATTATAGACGGACTGGTCAGATGGGTTGATCAGTGGCAAGTGGAATTTAATCTGGAGAAGTGTGAGGTGATACACTTGGGCAGGACAAACAAGGCACGGGAATACACAATGAATGGTAGGACCCTGGGAAGTACCGAGGATCAGAGGGATCTTGGTGTGCATGTCCACCAGTCCCTTAAGGTAGTGGGACAGGTAGATAAGGTGGTTAAGAAGGCATATGGGATACTTGCCTTTATTAGCCGAGGCATAGAAAATAAGAGCAGGGAGGTAAAGCTGGAACTGTATAAAATGCTGGTTAGGCCACAGCTAGAGTATTGCATGCAGTTCTGGAATCTGCTTTATAGGAAGGATGTGATTGCACTAGAGAGAGTGCAGAGGAGATTTACCAGGATGTTGCCTAGGCTGGAGAGTTTTAGTTATGAGGAGAGATTGGATAGACTGGGGTTATTTTCCCTGGAGCAGAGGAGATTGAGGGGGGACATGACTGAGGTGTATAAAATTATGAGGGCCATAGATAGGGTAAACAGGAAGGAACTTTTCCCCTTGGTGGAGGGATCAATAACCAGGGGGCATAGATTTAAGGTAAGGAGCAGGAGGTTTAGAGGGGATGTGAGGAAGAAATTTTTCACCCAGAGAGTGGTAGGAATCTGGAACTCACTGCCTGAAAGGGTGGTAGAGGCAGAAACCCTCATAACATTTAAGAAGTATTTGGATGTGCACTTGCGATGCCATGGCATACAAGGCTATGGGCCTAGTGCTGGAAAATGGGATTAGAATAGTTAGGTACTTGTTTGACTGGCGAAGACTTGATGGGCCGAATGGCTTTTTTCTGTGCTGTAGACCTCAATGACTCTATGACTCTGTGAGATCGCTGGTTTGGAAGGTGCTGTCGAAGGAGCCTTGATGAGTTGCTGCGCTGCATTTTGCAGATGGTACATTCTGCTGCCACTGTTCATCGGTGGTGGAGGGAGTAAAAGTTTGTGGAAGGGGTGCCAATCAAGCGGGGCTGCTTTGCCCTGGATGGTGTCGCGCTTCTTGAGTATTGTTGGATTTGCGCTCATCCGGGCAAGTGGAGAGTATTCCATCACACTCCTGACTTGTGCCTTCATTATAGGTGGTGGACAGGCTTTGTGGAGTCAGAAGGTGAGTTACTGTCCACAGAATTCCCAGCATTTGTGTTAACATCAGAGATTAGTCAGGAAATGCGAGGAGCAACTTGTAACTTGGGTTACATCCCATATCAGGTGTGAGAATTGGGGGTATTCAGCAGAACAATAGGAGCACCCAAGCAGTATCACGTAAGGTCATGAGGACTCAAAACGCCAACTCTTTTCTTCTCCGCCGATGCTGCCAGACCTGCTGAGCTTTTCCAGGTAATTCTGTTTTTGTTTTAGTATCACTTAATTATCTGGTTTGTCCTGTTCCTTCTGTGTTGGTAACTGCATAACATCAAGATGACCATTGTTAGGACTGGAGGTTGGCCAAGAAAGTAGCTTTTCAATATACACTCTGGGCATGACGTGATAAAGCTCACAAAGAAAGGGTACAAAAGATCAGGGGGCAGCCTCTTTGAGCTCAGAACTCACAGGATGGTTGGAAGTCCAACATCTGCAGAGGCCAAGTTTGATCACCTAGGAAACCAGGTTGTACGAACCTATTGTTTAACCGTAATAGTTACCATTATTAGTTATTGATGTCTGAGTAATGAACTTGTATTTGGACAACATATTTGAGCCTGAATCACCGAGGAATCATTTATTTGAGTTTATCCTACACCTTTCGAATTTCTTGCTGTACCTGAATGCTAACTTTTTTGTGTTTCATGTACAAGGATATAGTATATATAACAGATTATATATTGTACCAGTGAGCTGTGGCCTCAGAGCCGACATGCTAGTCACAATTAAGGGAGATGTGAAATCAGCCGGCTGAAACCCCAGTTGTGTGGAGTTAATTAAATCCTGGAGGTAGCTGGGCTGGGAGGCAATTGGTCAGTGGCGAGTTTGGGCCGCCAGTGACTTGAAGTTTTAGTGTGGAGCCAAGGGGAGGCAATCTCGCACCTTCTGGCCCCTTAATTGAGGTAAGCACTGGGTCCCTTTAAAGACAGCTGGTGTGAATGCTGCTCGCAAGAGGAAAGACAACAACTTGTATGTCTGTGTGGGTCTGTGTCTCTGTGGGTCTGTGTGTGGGTCTGTGTATGTGTGGGTCTGTGTGTGTGTGGGTCTGTATATGTGTGGGTCTGTGTGTGTGTGGGTCTGTGTGTGCGTGGGTCTGTGCCTCTGTGGGTAGTGTTTGTCTCTGTAGGTCTGTGTGTGTATCTGTAGGTCTTTCTCTGTGTGGGCCTGTGTGTGTCTGAGGGTCTGTGTCTATTTATCTGTGTGTGTATGTGTGGGTCTGTATGTGCCTCTGTGGGTCTGTCTGCGTATCTTTTACTGTTTGTGTTTACCTGTATGTTTCTCTGTGGGTCTGTGTGTGTGTCGGTCTGTGTTTATCTGTATGTTTCTCTGTGGGTCTGTGTGTGTCTCTGTGGGTCTGTGTTTGTCTCTGTGTTTATCTCTGTGTGTGTCTTTGTGGGTCTGTGTCCCTGTGGATCTGTGTGTGTCAGTCTGTATTTATCTGTATGTTTCTCTGTGGGCCTGTGTACACCTTTGTGGCTCTGTGTCTATGTTTATCGGTGTGTTTCTGTGTATGTGTTCATGTTTTTGTTTTTCTGTGCACGCCTGCATCTATTACGACAACATGTCTGATGTATCCTGCAGACAATTGCAAGCCAATTTCACGAAGGGACATGAAATAGTCATTAAGACACAATTTGTAATACAGGCTGGTGCTCTGAGGGCAGAGGATGGGCAAATCCCTGGCATAATGCAACTATGACTGCCATGTCTACAGTGACGAGTCTCCTTGGCACCTAGGATTTAACAGCTCTCCCTCTCAGTCAGAGAATAATATAAGGTGTGGGAGGTATTTTGGTCAGGGTTTTGAGCAAACAGACCTTTTCTAAAATTAAATCTTCCCCACCAGAGGAAATAGTTTCTCTGTATCCATTGTATCGAATCCTTTTACCATGTTGGACATTTGATTGGATCGCCTCTCAATCTCAAATGCAAGTCAGTTTCATGAAACATGCGCTGAATCCTCCAAACATGGGGTATCATGCAGGCAAATTTTGCAACCTCGCTAATGTCAGCAAATCCTGCCTGGGGTATGGTGTCCAAAACTGAATGCAAGACTCTAGATGGGATCTGACAAAGGCTCCGCATAACTGAAGCATTACTGCCTCCCTTTTATATCCCATTCCCCCTTGGAGGTTAACATTCCATTAACCTTAGTTTAATGTTCATTTTAATTATCTTTCCTTGATGCTAATTTAGTAGCAGAGAGAGAACAAGCCTGACTTTGCTTCACTCAATGGCAAAGGGACCCTCAGTAGGGAATTGTGGATGATTTATTTCGATGACAAGAATTGTTTTTGCCAAAAATATACTTTATTCATGGAATTTGTAAAAGTACATACCAAACATTTCAAATTAAAAGTTACAGGAAGTGCAATAGAATTCAACTTTCCTCTGTGCAGCAAGTTCCACTCTGAGGTGCCTCAATACAATTTCAATACTTTCGCTATTTACAATATATATGCCATGTCAGGCCTACAGCCTGAGTGGTTCTACACAATGGCTGAAAGGCCTAAGATGGTGGCCTTTATCCATTGCACCTCTGTGCTGGCTGCCCCAAGCTTTAGCGCACCCCTCAGCACATGGTCCTGGACCTTGGAATGTGCCAGTCTACAACACTTGGTTGAGGACATCTCTCTGCACAGGAAGACCGGCAAGTTTTGGCCACACCAAATTAGCGTCTTTCACTGAGTTGATGGTCCTCATCGATGAGATGTTTATCTCAGTGTGTGTCCCTGGGAACAGCCCATATAGCACATGGTTCCACGTCACAGAACTGGTCAGGATGAACCTTGACAAAAACCACTGCGTCTCTTTCCGGATCTTCTTTGCAAAGGCACATTCCAGAAGGAGGTGGACAACAGTCTCTTCCCCACCGCATCCACCTTGAGGGTAATGTGCGGAGGGAGTGAGACTCCGGGCGTGTAGGAAGGATCTGATGGGGAGAGTCTTTCTCAACACCAGCCAAGTTACATCTTAGTGCATTTTGATTACCATAATTACCACATTATACATTGCCCCTGGGTATAAGCTTTCCCTCTACCCCTACCCACCACCAATTTTTGTTCCTCCCCAGTGATGAAGACAATGACTCATGCTGAGGTGTGAAGGAGGGTGGATGTGGGGGTGAGAGGAGAACTACAGGTTGTTGTCAGTGAGAAAGATTTTTGTTTAATGATTTACATTGGGGACCCAAGGGAAGTTGATGTTCCAGTCAAATATTCTATTAAGGTTCAGTGTCTCTGGGCTCACACATCATGAAAATTAGCTTCTTAAGTAAAGCTGCAAATACCCGTACATCATCTAAGAAAAGGAAGAAGGGAAGATTACAATAGGTTAAAAAAAGGATTTTTGCTTGTTGACTTAAAATAAGATAATCTGAAGGAATAATCAACTAATCTAACCTTAATTGTTTACCTGTCTCCAGCTTTAAAGGCCCCAGCATCCATTTATTCATGTGACCTGCAGAGAGAGTCAGAAGTTGGCAGGAAGCTTATTGTCTTTCCTTATGGTTGTCTTTCTGCTGAAGGTTACATCACATAGGCTGTTACATCATCTAATCTCCTGCTTGCAAATATTCTCACTGATCTCATGACTGAGGTAAATAAACCTACTTCTGTTCTGCATTATCAATGTTTTGTTCAATTTCTTCTCATCTCTCTCTACCTGGGAGCAGTCCCCTAAGACCTTTAACCAAGGCCCTATATGCCCTCTAGGGTGGAGCTAAGAACCCATGGCACTACTTCGAAGAAGAGCAGAGGAATTATCCCCAGTGCCCTGGCCACTATTTATTTTTCACTCAACAGCACTAAAAAAAATTATCTAGTCATTATCACATTGCTGATTTTGGGAGCTTGCTGTGCATACAATTGGCCACCACCTTTCCTACATTACAACAGTGACTACACTTAAAAAGTACTTCATTAGCTGTAAAGCACTTTGGGAAAAGTGTTATTTAATCATAAGCTCTTCCTACTATCTATATATGAGGAGATGGTGGCATAGTGGTATTGTCACTAACCCAGTACTCCAGACACCCAGGGTAATGCTCTGGGGACCTGGGTTTGAATCCTACCACAGCAGATGGTAAAATTTGAGTTCAATAAAAAATCTGGAATTAAAAGTCTAATGATGACCATGAAACCATTGTCATAAAAACACACCTGGTTCACTAATGCCCTTTAGGGAAGGAAATCTGCCATCCTTACTTGGTCTGGCCTACATATGCCTCCAGACCCACAGCAAAGTGGGTTGACTCTGAAATGGCCTGGGAAACCACTCAGTTCAAGGGCCATTAGAGATGGGCAACAAATGTTGGCCTTGCCAGTGATGTCTGCATCCCATGAAAGAGAAAAGTACTTAAGTGCTGATTGTTACTGGTTAAACTTGCAGGGTTGGATTGTCAAAGGACGTGTACACCCATGGGAGGGGCAGCTTTGATAAGTTGTGGCTAATCAGCCAGTTCCAGGGCCAAAAGTTATAAATCTTGCACAGTCACTGATACTCCTTTGAAGGGTTAATTAAGTCCTGTAGCACAGGACTTAACCAGGGCTGAAAAGGGTGAGAGGGAAGATAGGGAAATTAAGGAGGAGTGATTGGATGGCGACAAGCTTAAACTGTACAAAGAAAGGGAAACTATGGGTTGGGAGCTGCATACATTTGAGCTTCTAAGAAATGGTCTGATGGGTCTTAATTTTGACACAGTATGGCCATAGGAAGTATGGAATGGCTCATTAAGATGCCAGAAGGAGTAAGAGGAAATTAAAATAGAGACAAAAAATGTTGTGATGGAGAGGCTAAATGTGAGAGGACTGATGCTCTCATGTACCAGTACCATCTCTGACAACCTCCATCAAACATAATGGCTCCCCCCACCCGGTGACCTGCATCATAAAAATAGTTAGAATCATAAAATCTTAAAGCGTTGAAGGAGGCCATTTGGTACATCATGCCTCTGCTGGCTCTTTAAAGGAGTTGTCCAATTGGTTCCACTCCCTGGCTCTTTCCCTGTAGCTTGGCAAATTTTCTCCCTTCACTACCAATTGCCTTTTTGAAAGTTACCATTGAATCTGCTTCCACCGCTCTTTCAGGCAGCGCATTCCAGATTATAACAGCTCGCTGTGGAAACGTTTTCCGTCCCTTCTGGTTCTTTTTTCCAATTTCCTTAGATTACCAATTTCCTCACAGCGAAATCACTTGAAAGCTGTTGTTGCTTTTTGGGATCAAGATAAGGCTAAAGTCACACGAGCTTCGGTTTTAAAATTTACAAAATCTTCCATGAGACTGCAGTCTTGGCAACTGAACCCTTCAGTCACATTCCAGCCTGTAATTCACTCTGGGTATTGACTGTTCTATATAAGAATCATTAACTACCTCCATTAGATTTGATTCCAGCCAGTAGCGCACTCGCACATATACAATAAACCACCTGAAATCTTTGATTAGATACCAGCTTCTAACTTATGCCTGGATATCCGTTATTCTATATATAAACCATCCAAACCTGTTGATTATGTTGTGTTCAGAACGCACTGATGAGACTGGTGCTAGATTGCCTTGTTTCCTGTTTTCTTTCAGGTTCTGTCTGCAAGCGGAGCCTTGCGCACCCTGGCCACCGAGGAGCATCCAATGGGAGCTGATGGGATGTACGACAAGCTACGGATGCTGAACGTCCAGACAGGGAGCTGGGGGGGGAGGCCAGGCTGGTACCAGGGAAGCTCGGTGCCAGGGCAAGGGAGTACAGGTAACCCAAGTGGCACATTGTTTGAGAGCATCTGTTTTATAGACAAGAGTGCATTTTACGTAGATGCTGATACTTCCCTGCCTCCAATGGCTCGGTGGGTAGCACATATGCCTCTGGTCTGAAAGGTTGTTGGTGTAAGTCCTACTCCAGATACTTAAGCGCAAAAACCTAGGCTGATACTCCAGCACAATGCAGAGGGAGGTGCTGTCTTTTGGAGAAGATCTTAAACCGAGGCCCTGTGAAAGGTGCTGTGTAAATGCAAGGCTTTCTTTTAGATCTGATTATTTTCCTTGACTCACAGTGAACAAGGCCACAGGAGGCTTGCTAGCCAATAGAATATAGATGGGTAATTAGCTATAGTCCATGAGGGACCCTATGCATCTCCCTTTATTAGAAGATAAAATTGGTTAGCTAGGAGGTCTTTTGGTGCAGTTGTATCTCCTCACTAATAGTGTCAATATACATAACCTGCAGCTATGATGTCCCTGCCTCTGAGCCAAGAGCTCCAGGACTTGATGGGCAAGAAAGGTGTGACCAGAACATGGCCAGACATGTTGAGTATCAACTTGTAAATCTTTCCAATATATGGAAATAGCAGGTGGTAAAAGCAGGAGAGATTCCTGGTCAGCCATGTGATGGAAAGCACATTGGAGCCTGTCCCATCACCATCCATAGCTCTTGGGGTGGTTGGGAGGCTGGTTGGCTGAACCAAGATTGGTGTCGTGGCTGGGGTGGATTCAGGACCTGCTCCCTTGCCCTGCGTGCGGTGGAGGTTGCAGTGCTGTGGGTTGTACCTGCCCTCAGGCAGAGAACTGAAGAAGAATTGGTTACATAGCTTGAGGGGCACCACTCCTCATTGAGCATGGGGCAGGTGATGAAACAGGTCCCAAGTCTACCTCAGCTATAACAGGAATTAAACCTGTGCTGTGGGTGTTATTCGGGACCACATTCTAGCCAACAGAGCTAAGCAGCCCCTACTGAATTATTCTTTGCTCACGAGTGTTACTTTGTCGGTGATGGTCACACAGCCATTGATTTCAGCTCACTATGATCTCGGAATTGTTCGGGGGAAGAAAGGAGCAGTTGAGCAGAAAATGGTGGAAATACCCAAATTTGTTTGCTATTGGACCATGCTCCGCTTTTCGGGTGTCAGAGAAATGCATTCGATGTTCAGTTATTGGCTCTGCATTCCCCGGGCTCTGCCCCCGTCTTGGTCTCAAGGTCAATATGTTTTAAAATGAGCCATTTTGCTGATCCTGAGGGCTGCGTGAGCTTTGTGTTGTAACGAGACTGCTTTTTTGTCCTTTTTTTTCTTTAACTCCCCAAACAGACAGCTGCCAGCAGCTGGAGGTCAGAGGTGAAAATGGCAGTGGGGTTAATGTAAACGGAGATGATTCTGACGAGTCCCAGATCCGCCTGCAGCTGAAGAGGAAGCTCCAGCGGAACCGCACATCCTTCACACAGGATCAGATCGAGGCGTTGGAAAAAGGTATTGCCAACCCAAGTGTGAATGAAGGCTGGGAAACTCCTTGTAGCTGCCCTGGCACTCTTAACTTCACCAGAACTTTATCGGAAGCACAACAGATGGGGCTGGAGACCCTGCGCAAAATTCCCCCCAAACTTTCGAAGTCATAATGATAGATGTTTGCTTTCTCCCTTCTTTAAACTCTTTCTCTTGTATTTCCTCTTCTTTCTCCTTCCTGCTTACTGTTTTTCTCCTATCTGTGTTCCTGCTGTCTAATCTGTAACCGCATTCCTCGATCTGTCTCTCTCTCGTTCCCTGTCTCACATCTACCTTGCCCTTGTAAAGAGTCAGTGCTTTAGGGTTGCCAACCATGATTAAGTGTACACCTGGAGGTTTCATCACATGACTTGCCCCCACACTCCAGCCATTAATCGGCCAACACGTTCATCCTTGTGACTTCCTATGTCAATTGGAAAGCAAAAAGACTCATTACCTGATTGGATGATGCTTGACTATCAGCCAGACAGCTTTTTTTCCCCCCCCCCGGTTTCAATATTTTTGTATCTGGCAGAGAAAAATGTTCAAAGAAAATGACAGGAAAAAAAATCTTTTTTAATGTCCCTATGATTTTTCTGCCTGCACCGGCTCTCCGAATGAACCCAGTGCCATTCCCCCGACTTCTCCCTGCACAGTCTTCCTTTTCAGATAATAATCCAATTCCCTCTTGAATGCCTCGATTGAACCTGCCTCCACCACACTCTCCGGCAGTGCATTCCAGATCGCAACCACTCTGTGTGAAAACGATTTCCCCTCATGTCTCCATTGCTTCTTTTGCCAAATAATTTTAAACCTGTGCCCTCTCGTCCTCGATCCTTCCACCAGTGGGAACAGTTTCTCCCTCTTTAGCCTGTCCAGACCCTCATGATCTCGAGTATCTTGATCAAATCTCCACTCAGCCTTCTCTTCTGTTAGGAAAACAGTCCCAACTTCTCCAACCTGAAATTGAGACAGAATAACACAGTGACCTGTAACCAATTTAGGAACTGCAGTCAAACATTCTTCTCCGGCCCTTCAAAGACAACCAGGAACTCCAGAGACCCCAACCCATTGGTTATTACTGAAATTACTGTGCTTGTTTTGCCCAGTGTTAGCTTATCGCTCCAGCCTGTGAGTTACCAACCTGCCAGGATTGCCCTGCAGTCTTTGGGAATTAAAGATGAATTTCCTGGACATTGATGCGAGCAAATCCAGGAAGAAGATTATTGGGGCAATAAACAAAGGTCATTTAAAAAGTCTTTGAACACCTTTGTTTATTGGTTATAAAAAATATTGGGGGAATAAAGGCTGTTTGACTAGTTGGGAGGGTTGGAGGTAGGAGGCCATGGTGATGAAACCATCAGAAATACTTCACACTGGAGTTGGCAGCACTCATTGAATCAGACTCAGATTTATAATGCCAGAGTAAAGCCTCCTATTGGCTGACCAGCACTGCATGTTTGGATTTGGGCTGCAGGCAATTGGCTACGACCCCCCGCCCCCACCGCCCCCCCTCCTCCCCCTCCCCCCTCCCCCCTTCCCCCCTCCCCAACCACTCAGCAGGTTACACGTTCATTCATCTTGACCTGATGCTCAATTAGTAGTGCTATCCCTGAGTCATAAAATTCTGGGTTGAAGTTCCCATTCCAGGACTTGAGCATAAAAACCATGACTGATGCACCAGTGCAGTACTGAGGGTGTGCTGCACTGTTTGAATTGCTACCTTTTGGATGTGACATGAGAGGAAGGTCCAGAATTGACTGGGCGAAGAAGAGGTGTTGGCGGGGGTGGGGGTGGGGTGAGGTTGGGAGGGGGGGAATGAAGGCAGTGGGGGGGATGAGGTTGTGTGGGGGAAATGAAGGTGTCGGGGGGGTGAGGTTGGGAGGGGAGAGGGAGTATGGTGGGGAGGAGGGGTTAATGGGGGAGAAGATGGCAACTGGGGAGATAGGTGTATGGGGGGTGGGGGGAAGGTGTAAGGGAAGGAGTTCGGAGGGGGGAAGGAGTCCAGGGAGAAGAAGGAGTGCAGAGAGTGGAGGACTCCAGGACGAGGAAGGAGTGTGGAGAAGGGAGGGAGTCCGGGGGAGGAAGGAGTGCGGAGAAGGGAGGACTCCAGGGGGAGGAAGGAGTGTGCAGAAGGGAGGGAGTCCGGGGAAGGAAGGAGTGCCACCTTTTGGATGAGACATGAGAATGAGGCCTGACCTGCATGCTCTGCTGGGTGTAAGAGATCCTGTGGCACTGTTTTGTAGAAGAGCAGGGGAGCAGGGGAGTTGTTCCTGATGTCCCGGCCAATATTTATGCCTGAATCATCAGATTGACTGGTCATTATCATATTGTTGTTTTGGGGGAGTTTGCTGAGTTCAAAATTGGCTGTGCGTTTGCTGAATTGCTACAGTGACTACACTTCAAAAAGTATTACTGAAAAAAGAGACGTTTTATCAAAGCTTTTTGTCTTGCACTCATCAGGACAATCACAAGAATATCAGTGTCAGGGGAATCAGTATAAAGTTGTTGCTTCCCCTGATTTTGATATTCTTGCAATTGTCCTGATGAGTGTAACACGAAAAGCTTCAACAAGACGTCTTTATTCAGCAATGCTCAAATTCTGAACTACCAAACGACTACTTCAAAAAGTACTTCACTGGCTGTAAAGCACTTTGAGATGGTTGTGAAAAGCACTATATAAATGCAAGTCTTTCTTTTCTTCTTTTATTTGATCATCCTGTCATGGAGACATTTCCATCAGCCCTTGCTGGCTTTTAACATGGAGTAGACCCCAGAGAGCAGAGGGCTGTATCTTCAGGAGAGGAGGGGAAGGGGGTGGCGATCCATTGGAGAAAATGAATCACTCTCTTGAGTTTGAAGAGTGACCATACTGTCTTGAGGTGGGAATGTTGGGAATGCAACATGTACATTTGCATAATACTGGAGTGAGGTGATTAACCGGAGATCACTCTGGCGGGGATTTTCTGTGGCCCGCTGGCATTGGGCATGTTTGGTGGCGTGTACAGACAATATGGCAAGAAGGCCAAAAATCGATTTCACGACGTCGTGAAACCAGTTTGCAATCGTCAGCTACGCCCTCCAGTGGTGGGCCATGTTCCCCGCCATCGGACATTAGGAACCTCATTGTAATACATCCGCATATCATTATAAGGCCAGCCGGCCAGACTCTTCCCCACCCACCCACCCCCGCTGGATCGTCCGCCCACGTTGGCAGGAAAGTACGATGGTGCAGAACAGGCCTTAACAACCGTGATGTGCAAAAGTCAGGACTTACCACCAGGGCCTTGCTCACATCGCGGACATCCGAGGAGCAGAAGATGCTGGAGCCCGACAGCAATGGGATCTTGGAGGAACGTCCACGGCATGCTGGGTGGATTCTCATGGGCATGGCTCTGCTGACGGAAGTTGGAAAGTCACCGGTGATGCTCACAATGGATGATGGTTGAGGGAGTGGGAGAGGAAGGTCCAGGATTGACCTGGCGAGGAAGAGGTGTTGATGGGGGAGCTCGGTTGGGAGGGGGGAATGAAGGTTTCGATGGGGTGGGTGAGGTTGGGAGGGGGAGAAATGAAGGCATGGGGGGGGGGGTGAGGTTGTGGGGGGAATGAAGGTGTTGGGGGGTGAGGTTGGGAGGGGGATCGAAGGTGTTGGGGAGGTGAGGTTGGGAGGAGGGAATGAAGGTGTCCGGCGGGGGTGGGGGGGTGAGGTTGGGACGGGTGAGGCAGTATGGTGAAGAAGAGGGAGTAACCGGGGAGAAGATGGCAACTGGGGAACTAGGTGTACAGGGGACTGGTGGAAGGTGTAAGGGAAGGAGTTTGGAGGGGGGAAAGAGTGCTGAGAGGGGAAGGAATCCAGGAGGAGGAAGGAGTGTGGAGAAGGGAGGGAGTCCGGAGGGGAGGAAGAAGTGCAGACGGGGAGGGAGTGAGGGTGGAGGAAGAAGTAAGGATGGAGGTAGGAGTCGGGAACTGGGAAGTAGTTAAGTTGGAGGACGAAGTGCGCCTGAGGAAGTCAGGAAGGGGGAGGGACCAAGCTGGAGTGGGGGTGTCTGGGGGGGATTGGGAGGGCTAAGAGGGGGAAGGGCTTCCAGGAGGGGAAGGGGTTGCGGGGTGGGGTGGGGGGAAGGGGTCTGGATGGGGAGATGTCCAGGTGAACGTGCGAGGGAGGGGCCTGATGGGTCCATGACTGCCTCTTGGGGAGTGAACTGAGGGTGGACATGGTATGAGGGAATGGTGAGAATGACCAAGGGCAGAGCGAGGCGATAGGGTGGGAGGACAAAGTTTTGACGGTAGCGGTAGAAGGGACGGCAGGGGTGGTGGTGGGGACTCAGAGGCAGACACTGACCCTTGGGGGTGTCGAGGAGGAGGTCGGGGTTATGAATATGGAGGTGGGATTTTCAGGAAGGAAGGGAATGTGCACGTTCACCTGGACATCTCCGAAGGAAAAGTGTTGTGGCTGGTAGGTCACGGAGGTGGAAGGTGATGTCGGAGGGGATCAACTGTGATGGGGGAAAAGAAAAGGGTGACTGGGGGAGGGGAAAAGATGGGGAGCACATGAAAAAACGAATTCAGACCATGCTGTCCAAATCGAAAGTGAAACGACAGTCATGGTGGGCGAGATCAGGCGCTGTCTGGGAGTGTGATCAGTGGGTGGGTGGAGATGCAGGTCAGCTCAGATGGACAACTGAAGCGAACCCCAGCAGGCATCATTCAAAATGCTCCGGACACTGAGGTGAGTATGATACGTGAAGGGTCCGCATGTGTGGGAGAGTGTTTGCACAAGGCTTCGGAAGGTCCTGGCACACACACACACTTCTCCCTCCAGAATCACTCGTTGGCCTCTGTAGTGACAGAGGATGAGGTTGAGGGGGTCACAGGCAAAGGGGGCTCGAAGGGAGAGGACAGCCTCAGATTCCTGAGTGGATGACCCGGGGGTGTCCAGCTGCTGCTTCTCCTCCCTTCGGGTGCCCCGGCCTGACCCCTTGAGGGGAAGGAGCACCTGAAGGGACATCACTGCCTCGTTTCCCCCTCTCATTGTCACTGCAGGAACTCACCCATGGCTCCTGCGATGAAGTGCACGCATCTCCACGTTCTGCTGGACCGGGGTCTTCATTGCGCCCACCGTCCTCCCCATGGAGACCTTCATACACACACAGGTGGGCACCATTTCATCAGAGGTCAGACAGACACACCCCTTCAACTCGTGTGCCATTCTGCTGAGGGCTTCCAGCAACTCTGCGTGATGTTCCCACGTCTTCTGCTCACTCTCCAGGATAAGTTGGAAGGCTGAATCCAGAGGCTTGTCACCTGACTCGGCCCTCACAGATGCCTGATCCCCGGCAGTCCTCCAGGTACTGGGGAGCTCGCACAAACCTGCCTCCTGCTGCTGCCGTGGATATGTGTCTGTGCTGTGACCACCAGGTTGTGAACCTGAGCTCTAGATCTGAGCTCCACTGAGATGTATGTCACCGGTGCAGGGTGTGGGTAAGCACTGTGACGGGTCTTCCAGGCTGCTTATTTCCAGCTCTTCAATGGAGGGGGTGTTCTCTTGGCTGGAGGTGAGGATTCTGAGGGTGTCAGTCACTTGGCTCCCTGTGAACCAAACAAGAGATAAGTAGGGCATAGCAGAGTCAAAAGCAGGAGAGAGAGCACTCACATTTGAATTGAGAGAGGGATGATATGGTGCAGGATCCTTACGAGGATGTTCACCACTGACTTCACTGTCACCGCAGGCACATCTTCACCAGTCAGTGCGATGGCACACTCCTCACAGTGAGTGAGGGGCCTAATGTGGGCCACTCCACCCCCAGTCTGGGACCTCTTCCTGCTGATGTGAGCAGGCTTCTCCTACATGAAAACAGATGGAGAGAGTCCAAGCAAGACACAGGGCACTGAGTGGAATGTTTATGTGGTGAATGGAGCCATGGACAGGATGAGGATGTGAGCTTGAGAGGGTATGAGCCTGATGGAGATGTGAAGGTGTGTCAGATAGTGGTGTTGTCCCTTGAGGTGTGAGATCCCTGTGGATGTGTGATGGGTATGTGAGTGCGTGAGTTGAGAGTGATGAGAAGAGTTGAATTACCCTGGTGGATCAGATGAGACCATTCATCCTGTAGCAGCACAGGATGGCTGTCTTCTTTTGCAGGGTATTGGTGCTGACCACCGCCTCCCAAGCCGGATTAGTGAGGTTGCTGCCCATCCTGTGGCCAGAGTGGGGGTAGAGAACGACACGGCGAGTCCCCACTACATCCAAAAGGTGCTGGAGGGACATGCCATTGAGCCTGGGGGCTGCAGTCTTTTTGCCTTTCGGAGCCATCCTGTCTTCTTTGCAGTAGTTGTGGGTTGGAAGTGCTGAGAGGTGTGCGTGTGGCTGGACTTTAAATATGGCACCTGGCGTGATGAAGCAGCGAGGTGATGGCGAGGTGGGCGAATGAGAGCCCACCCGCCATGGAAACGGCGTATTTCCCAGCAATGCATAATTAATGCGGCGGGTTTGGGACGATACGGCGTGAAAAGCCGCCATTGCAGCCAGTGCGTAAAACATCGTTTTACCTGCCCGCTTCCGCACTTAGTGCTAATCTAGTTCACCCTACGCCAACAAACCAATATTGGATTGTATAATCTAATGCTTTTAAGCACAGCGTTAACTCATAGAAATCGCTGACTGGTCAGAGTGTGCCTATGGCATCACTATTTTAGCCACATGGATTAGTTTTAATAGAAAGCACCTAACACACAATGAGATAAGCATTTTTCACATGTTTATCTGCTGAACAAACATCTATTGCCCACCAGTAACTAAGGGGTAGTGTTGCAGCCACAATAATCAATGAAGCACTCTCTCAATCTGCTTTACATCTCACCATTTCACTAATAAATGCACAAAAATTTAAAACTCACATATTATAGTTTTTGAGTAGTTTGAGGCATGACATATGGTCAGTGCAGCGTGATGGGGAGGGGTGACTCTGGAGCTATCATTCCCCACCACTGGGGGTTTTCCTCACCTCATGTCTGGTTCTGTTATGGACTCATTGATAGAGATTGATCAATGTGATTAATCATGACTCCATTATCATTGCATCATGTAACCAGCAGAATGGCAGAAGGTAAACTAACTTTTTCAAATTCTATGGGATGGGGCATTATTGTCTCGAGATGTGGGCAATATTTTTTATTCATTTACAGGATGTGGGTATTGCTGGCTGGGCCGGCATTTATTGCCCATCTCTAATTGCCATTGAGAAGGTGGCGGTGAGCTGCCTTCTTGAACCGTTGCAGTCCATGTGGCGCAGGTACACCCACCGTGCTGTTAGAGAGGGAGCTCCAGGATTTTGACCCAGCGACAGTGAAGGTTGATCCAACAGAGGGCGCTGGTGAGAAGTGACTGAAGCATTCTGGTAGAAGTCACCGCAGCCACCGCGACTCAGGAGGGAATCGAGGAGAAGGGCTCTTGCACTCAACAGGAGGAAGAGCATCCAACAGAGGGCGCTGGTGAGAAGTGACCGAAGCATTCTGGGAGAAGTCACCGCAGCCACCGCGACTCAGGAGGGAATTGAGGAGAAGGGCTCTTGCACTCAACAGGAGGAAGAGCATCCAACAGAGGGCGCTGGTGAGAAGTGACCGAAGCATTATGGGAGAAGTCACCGCAGCCACCGCGACTCAGGAGGGAATCGAGGAGAAAAACTCATGCACTCAACAGGAGGAAGAGCATCCAACAGAGGGCGCTGGTGAGAAGTGACCGAAGCATTCTGGGAGAAGTCACCGCAGACACTATGACTCAGGAGGCAATTGAGGAGGACCCACTGTCAAAGAACGGAATAGCCCCAAACACTACATTGCTGTAGTGTTTCCATCCCTCCATCCTCCTCAAACCTGAAAAAAAAGAGCGAGAGGAAGAGGCAGTGCCTTCAGGAGTGCACCAGACCTGCGAGGGACACTCTTCTGAAAGTTGATTTTAAAGAAAAAGCAGCTGATTGGTGAGTAAATCCTGGGAGCAGACTCGGAGGGAGGAGCACTGGAGCGGTGACCTCGGGGCACAGAGTAACTGAAGCCAAAACTGAAAAAGTGACATCACAGGAAAGCTGTGACCTGATTGGTTGGTAGGAAATCTGCACCAAATTTGAAAAAAAAACACTTGCAAAGCTAATTAATAAATTAATTATCTAAGTCGAGATGGCTGGGCAGCTGATGTGCTGTAGCTGTATGATGTGGGAGCTGGCAGATCCCATTGCGAGCTGCAGTGACCACATCTGCAGCAAATATTGGTTGCTGGAGGAACTCTGGCTCAGAATTGATGAGCTGGAGTCTGAGCTCCGGACGCTGCAGCACATCCGGGAGGGGGAGAGTTACCTGGACGCTTTGTTTCAGGAGGCGGTCATACCCGGTAGATTAAGTACCTCAAGTTCGGTCAGTGGTCAGGGTCAGCAGGGTGTGACTGCAAGTGAGGCAGGTAGAGGGATCCTGTGTTCAGGAACAGAGGAGCCTCAGCTCTTAACCTTGTCCAACAGGTATGAGGTGTGTGGATGACCACTGCACTGTGGTACAGGAGGCCATTCAAGAGGGGGGAGCAAAAAGACAAGTGATAGTTGTAGGGGACTCTATAATTAGGGGAATTGATAGCATCCTTTGTGAGCAGGATCGAGAGTCCCACATGGTATGTTGCCTGCCCAGTGCCAGGGTGAGGGACATCTCTGACCGGCTTGAAACGATATTGGAGAGGGAGGGGGAGGATCCAGTTGTTGTGGTCCATGTCGGGACAAATAACATAGGTAAGACTAGGAAAGAGGACCTGTTTGGGGTTTATCAGGAACTAGGAACTAAATTAAAGAACAGGCCCTCAAGGGTTATAATCTCCGGATTACTACCCGAGCCACGTGCAAATTGGCATAGGGACGCGAGAATAAGGGAAGTAAACACGTGGCTAAAGGAGTGGTGCGGGAAAGAGGGGTTCCATTTCGTGGGGCACTGGCATCAGTATTGGAACAGGAGGGATCTGTACTGTTGGGAGGGTCTCCACCTGAACCGATCTGGGACCAATGTTCTAGCGAAAAGGGTAAATAGGGTGGTCAACAGGACTTTAAACTAGAAAGTGGGGGGGAAGGGAAGGGTAAAACTCCAAGAAGTATGACTAATGGGAAACAAAGCAGCAGGTTAGCGTGTGGGGGGGTGGATTCAACTTCATGGAAAATTATGAAAAAACTGAAAAGAAAGGAGAGCCCAGGAGAGGCTATTAAAGTCTCCAGAACACAAAATAGGACAGAGTGGCTGGAAAGGGCTAGGAATCTAACTTCAAGCACATCAGATAAAGGGACGACAATGAGAAAGGGGATGGGAAATACAGGACTGAAGGTATTGTATCTGAATGCACGCAGTATACGAAATAAGGTAAATGAGCTTGTGGCGCAGATTGGAATTGGCAGGTGTGATGTGGTGGGCATCACGGAGACATGGCTGCAAGGGGATCAGGACTGGGAGCTAAATATCCAAGGATATACATCCTATTGAAAAGATAGAAAGGTTGGCAGAGGGGGTGGGGTTGCTTTGTTAGTAAGAAATGAAATTAAATCGATAGCAAGAAATGACGTAGGGTCAGATGATATCGAATCTGTGTGGGTAGAGTTGAGGAACCGCAAAGGTTAAAAAACCATAATGAGAGTTATGTACAGGCCTCCGAACAGTAGTCAGGATGTGGGGCACAAGATACACCAGGAGATAGAAAAGGCGTGTAAGAAAGGCAAGGTTACAGTGATCATGGGGGATTTCAATATGCAGGTAGACTGGGAAAATCAGGTTGGTAATGGATTCCAAGAAAAGGAATTTGTGGAATGTCTACGAGATGGCTTTTTGGAGCAGCCTGTGGTGGAGCCCACTAGGGAACAGGCAATTTAGTGATGTGTAATGAGGCAGATTTGATAAGGGAGCTTAAGGTGAAGGAACCCTTAGGAGGAAGTGACCATAATATGATAGAATTTACCCTGCAATTTGAGAGGAAAAAGCTGGAATCAGATGTAACGGTATTACAGTTGAATAACGGCAACTACAGAGGCATGAGGGAGGAGCTGGCCAGAATTGATTGGGAGATGAGCCTAGCAGGAAAGACAGTGGAACAGCAATGGCAGGAGTTTCTGGGAGTAATTTGGGAGACAGAGCAAAAATTCATCCCTAGGAAGAAGAAGCATACTAAAGGGAGGACGAGGCAACCATGGCTGACAAGGGAAGTCAGGGACAGCATAAAAGCTAAAGAGAAAGCATACAATGCGGCGAAGAGCAGTGGTAAATCAGGGGATTGGGAAGCCTACAGAGACCAACAGAGGACAACTAAAAAAGAAATAAGGAAGGAGAAGATTAAATATGAGGGTAAACTAGCCAGTAATATAAAAGAAGATTGCAAGAGTTTTTTTAGATATATAAAGGGTAAGAGAGAGGCAAAAGTGGACATTGGGCCGCTGGAAAATGACGCTGGAGAAGTAGTAGTGGGGAACAAAGAAATGGCGGAGGAACTGAATAGGTACTTTGCGTCAGTCTTCACGGAAGACACGAGTTCAAGGGAACCGGGAGGCAGAGGTGAGTATGGTGGCCATTACCAAGGAGAAGGTGCTAGGAAAACTGAAAGGTCTGATGGTGGATAAATCACCTGGACCAGACGGATTACACCCCAGAGTTCTGAAGGAGATAGCTGAAGAGATAGTGGAGGCGTTAGTGGTGATCTTTCAGGAATCACTGGAGTCAGGGAAGGTCCCAGAGGACTGGAAAATCGCTAATGTAACCCCCCTGTTTAAGAAGGGAGTGAGGGAAAAGATGGGAAATTACAGGCCGATTAGCCTGACGTCGGTTGATGGTAAGATTTTAGAGTCCATTATTAAGGATGAGATTTCAGAATACTTGGAAGTGCATGGTAAAATCAGGCAAAGTCAGCATGGTTTCATCAAGGGGAGGTCATGCCTGACAAATCTGTTAGAATTCTTTGAGGAAGTAACGGGTAGGTTAGACAAAGGAGAGCCAATGGATGTTATCTGCTTGGACTTCCAGAAGGCCTTTGATAAGGTGCCACACAGGAGGCTGCTCAGTAAGATAAGAGCCCATGGTGTTAGAGGCAAGATACTAGCATGGATAGAAGATTGGCTGTCTGGCAGGAGGCAGTGAGTGGGGATAAGGGGGTCCTTCTCAGGATGGCGGCCGGTAACTAGTAGAGTTCCGCAGGGGTCAGTGTTGGGCCCACAACTTTTCACTTTATACATTAATGATCTAGATGAAGGAACTGAGGGCATCCTGGCTAAGTTTGCAGATGATACAAAGATAGGTGGAGGGACAAGTAGTATTGAGGAGGCGGGGAGGCTGCAGAAGGATTTGGACAGGTTAGGAGAATGGGCAAAGAAGTGGCAGATGGAATACAACGTGGAGAAGTGTGAGGTCATGCACTTTGGTAGGAAGAATAGAGGCATAGACTATTTTCTAAATGGGAAGAGAATTCAGAAATCTGGAGTGCAAAGGGACTTGGGAGTCCTAGTCCAGGATTCTCAAGGTTAACTTGCAGGTTGAGTCAGTAGTTAGGAAGGCAAATGCAATGTTGGCATTTATTTCGAGAGGACTAGAATATAAAAGCAGGGATGTGCTGCTGAGGCTTTATAAGGCTCTGGTCAGACCACATTTAGAATATTGTGAGCAATTTTGGGCCCCGTATCTCAGGAAGGCTGGCTCTGGAGAGGGTCCAGAGAAGGTTCACGAGAACGATCCCAGGAATGAAAGGCTTAACATAGGAGGAATGTTTGAGGACTCTGGGTATAGACTTGATAGAGTTTAGAAGGATGAGGGGGGATCTGATTGAAACTTACAGAATACTGAAAGGCCTGGATAGAGTGGATTAGTAGGAGAGACTAGGACCCGAGGGCTCAGCCTCAGAGTAAAGGGAAGATCTTTTAGAACAGAGATGATGAGAAACTTCTTTAGCCAGAGAGTGGTGAATCTATGGAATTCATTGCCACAGAAGGCTGTGGAGGCCAGGTCATTGAGTGTATTTAAGACCGAGATAGATAGGTTCTTGATTGGTAAGGGGGTCAAAGGTTACGGGGAGAAGGCGGGAGAATGGGGTTGAGAAACTTATCAGCCATGATTGAATGGCGGAGCAGACTCGATGGGCCAAATGGCCTAATTTCTGCTCCTATGTCTTATGGTCTTATGGAAGGGTGATATATTTCCAAGTCAGGATGGTGAGTGTCTTAGAGGGGAACTTCCAGGTGGTGGTGTTCCCATATGTCTGCTGCCCTTGCCCTTCTAGATGGTAGCAGTTGTGGGTTTGGAAGGTGCTGCCTAAGGAGCCTTAGTGAGTTTCTGCAATGCATCTTATCGATGCATCACTGGCAAGGCCAGCATTTGTTACCTGTCTATAACTGCCCCTTGAATTGAATGGCTCGCTAGGCCATTGCAGAAATGAGTTAAGAGTCAATGACATCTGGAGTCACATGGTTAAGGATGGCAGATCCTTTCCTAAGGGCAATAGTGAACCAGATGGGCTTTTATAATAATCAGTGATAACTGTCATGGTTATTTTAGATCACAGATTTATTAACTGAATTGAAGTTTCATTAGCTGCCGTGGTGGGATATGAACCCATGAACCCATGCACCCAGAGCATTTGCCTGGGCCTCCAGATTATCAGTCCAGTGACATTATCTCGACACCACTATCTCCCCCTTGGAGCTCTAACGAAAGGTCATTGACCTGAAATATTAACTCTGTTTTTTTCTCCACAGATACTGCTGGACCTGACCAGAATTTCCAACATTTTCTGTTTTTATTTCCGATTTTGTAGCCTTGGCAGCACTTTGCTTTTGTAAATAGACCTTGGTCTTCTTTCACCTGTCAATGTCTATGTTCCTAGAACATATCGGGATGGTATGATGAGAGAGCTTGGGCAGTAAAGGAATGAGTTTCCCTAGGTTGATTGACCTTTTCTCATTTTTCACTTTCCTTAATATAATAAAGAGTTTCAACATTCCAGCCATGCATATTTTAAAATCTACTTTTCATATTTTTCTTTGAAAGAATTTGAACGCACTCACTATCCAGATGTCTTTGCCAGAGAAAGGCTAGCAGCTAAAATCGACCTCCCTGAAGCCAGAATACAGGTAACTGGAAAAATGTTGAATCTGTGTTGGTATGAGACACCGTGAGTAACTCAAGCTTTCTACTACACTCTAGGGCCCAACGAAAGGAGGCTCTCTATAGGTCCTGATTAGGAGGAACTAAGTATGTTCTGGTGGTTGGGCTTAATAAACATTAGAGTGGAGAGAGCCGATTATCTCTACATTTGACCAATGTTGTACAGATCAATGTTTAGCTGTTAAAGGATGTTGTCTTTCAGTTCTCTGCCCAATGGCAGGTCCAACCCAAAGCTGTGCCCTTTACCATGGGTAGGGCAAGGCGGCAGAACCTCAATCCATCCCAACCAGTGTTAATAGGATCCAAACCGGTTGAAGTCGAAACCAGGACACAGAGCTTTTCTTTACTGAGAGAGTTTATTGACTTGTTCAGTCTCATAGCTGTCCTCCCACTCAACCCAGTGTCCCACCCATCCCCTATTTATATGTGCTCAAAGGCAATTATTACCCGCCACCTGTTTCTCTCAACCTTAACAATGTAATTGACATGACATTAACAAACCTCAACAATGTAATTGACAAGACATTAACAACTGGACTGGGGATTGAACCCTGTGCTGTTAGTACCAATCTGATCCACACCGGCTGTCCAGCCAACTGGCCCCTCAAGGAGTCCAAGTTGCCATGGCATCATGCACTTCTACATGCCCGCTGCAGTATAGCGCTGTGAATAGTGATGAGCTATGAATAGTGATTTTCCATCACATGACTGACTGGGAATCTCCCCAGCTCTTACCCTCTGCCTTTGGCATGTGTTGGAAGGATTTGCAGGTTGATACTCAACATGTTTGGCCATACTATGAATACATCTTCCTTGGCCATCAAGTGCAGGGGTGGGGCTTGAACCCGGAGCTTCTGGTTCAGAGGCAGGGTCTCTGCTGCACAAGACCTCCTCATCACAACCCTGATTAACATTAATACAAGTGACTTGACCTCTGGAGACTGCCAGGAACATAAGATCAGGAGGAGGCCATTTAGCCCCTCAAACCTGATTCACCGACCAGTGAGATCATGGCTGATTTGCAACCTAACTCCATATACTCCACTTTGCCCCGTATCTGTAAATGCCTTTGGTTAATGGAAATTGTTGGATTGGAGAGCCACATTTTCATGAGTATAAAGAGATGCTGTTAGGTCTAAGCTTAAAACATGGATGTTTAAAAGCAAGGATATAGGTTGACTCCCATTTCAGAATCACAGATTTGGTACGGTGCAGAAGGAGGTGATTTGCCCCATGGTGTCTGTAGTGGCTCTCTGAATGAGCAACTCACCTAGTTCCATTCTCCCACCTTCTCCCCATAACCCTGCACATTCTCTCTTTTCAAATAACAGTCCAATTCCGTTTTGAATGCTGAGGTAAAGTCACTTGGAAAGTCTGGGGCTGTTATTCTGGGATTGCCTGACTGCCACTGTCCTAAAGGGAACCTCAATTTTACAGGGCCTCCATGAGGAAGTCTTTGGTGGTTCGGGTGCACATTTGTGGTGCAACTTGCTGAAGACCATGGCTGGCTGGGCCTGGGGCAAGAGGCTGCTAGGCCCCTCTGTGGGAGGAGGAATCAAAGTGTCTCAAGCAAAAAGGGTTTCTTCAATCCTCCAAGCACTAACCTGCCCCAACATCTATATTTTTGCGGCTGCTTTACCTTTGGCCTGACTTCTGCATTGACCCTCCGGATGGTCCTCACTCTTGCCAGGGCCAGCAGGCATGTCTCTGGAAACTGGGGGCATTATTTAACGCCCTCCCTCATGGCAGGTTTGGTGTTGAGTGGCTGTCACTGCACCTTCCCGCCTCCATAAGGTTGGGGAGGGTCGGGGGGAGGGCCCGCTGAGAACCACCCCTCTGCCTTTGCTGTCGAAACTTCCCTCCTCCCCAGAACTTCCCATGACCACTCCACTCTGAAACCCCCTCCCTCCTGCCATCACATCCCTGTGGCCTGGGATCCAGCGACTGTACTAGGCATTGGGCAGGTGTCATACCTGCAGGATCCACCACCTCCCTGGTGGCACTGCTGTTCAATACACATGCTGGCCTCTGAGTAGCTCTTAACGGGCAGGACTTTGCTCCCGGGGTCCTGAAGCGCCTGAGTGGCACTTAATTTGATGGGCCTTCCTGAAAAGAGGTGATGCAGGTCACGCGCCAGCTCTCCAACCAGTGGGCAAGACCCTCCATTGCCTCCCTAAAATACTGCTCTGGGTTTGTCTGCACCAATTGTACACCAGGCCGTTATGGATGGCCTGGAAGTGGGAAATTCGGTTTTAGGGGGCTGAGGCTACAGTCATTTTGGTAACATTGGAACAAACAGCTGGAATCGGCCAAAATAGTCCACGTTACAATTTCTGGACCTGTGTTTCCCTGATTTCCAGTGGCCTCTGTTTAAGCTATGGCAACAATGAGGGTCATTAGGAAAGTGAGGTCCATGTGTCCTTCCATTTGAGCATTTCTCCCCAGGGTCAGCTTATAACAAGGTCACCAGCTTTTCTTATTTTTTCACAGAGCCGACACTAATCAGCCTGGAGTTGGCTCCTTATTTCCTTGTGCCTTGTGTCTGCCAGCCTTGATTATTGAAATACTCTTGCCTTGGTTAGAAGGTTCAAACTCCACACTAGAGACTTGAGCATACAAACTAGGCTGATACTTCTGTGCAGGAGGAGGGTTCTGGAAAGGGGATACATAGACTTACAAAGCAGAAGGATATGGCAGCCTTGCAGGGCAGCTATTTAGGTAATGATACCCAGAGTGTGACAGGAAGTGACAGAGTGTACAAACATAAAAAAACAGCAGCAAATAGGGTCAAAGGGGGAAAAATTGGCAAAAAGGCAAAATTAATGGCCCTTTACTTAAATGCACGTGGTATTTAGAACAAAATAAATGAATTAGTGGCACGAATAGAGGTTAATGGCATGATCTTATAGCCATTACGGAGATGTGGTTACAAGGAGATCAAAGCTAGGAACTAAATATTCAGGGGTATGTGACTTATCAAAAGGACAGGCAGGAAGGAAAGGGTGGTGGGGTAGCTTTGTTAGTACAACATGGAAGAAAGGATCTCGGATCGGAAGATGTAGAATCCATATGGGTGGAGGTAGGAAATAACAAAGGGAAGAAGACACTGGTGGGAGTAGCCTATAGGCCCCCTGACAGTAGCTATACTGTAGGACAGAGAATAAATTAGGAGATAATGAGGGCATGTAAAAAAGGCAGTGCATGGGTGACTATAATCTTCATGTAGATTGGGAAAATCAAATTGGCAGAGGTAGACACGAGCAAGAATTCATAGAGTGTATTCGGGACAGTTTCTTAGAACAATGTGTTGTGAATCCAACCAGCGATCAGGCTATTTTGGATCTGGTAATGTGTAATGAGGCAGGTTTAATAAATGATCTCAGAGTAAAGGATCCCATATGAAACAGTGACCATTATATGGTAGAATTTAGCATTCCGTTTGAGAGTGAGAAACTTGGGTTGGAAACAACTGTGCTAAACTGAAATAGGGGTAATTACAATGGAATGAGGGCAGAGTTGGCTGGAGTGGACTGGGAAAGGAGTTTAGCAGAAAAGACAGCTGATGAACAATGGCAGGCTTTTAAGAAAATGGTTCATGACTCTCAACAAAGATATATCCCAGTGAGGAAGAAGGATTCAAGGAAGGGGATAAACTAAGCATGGTTAACCAAGGAAGTTAAGGACAGTATCAAATTGAAAGAAAAAACATACAATGTGACAAAGATTAGTGGTAAGCCAGAGGATTGGGAAAGTTTTAAAAACCAACAAAAGATGACCAAAAAAATAATGAGGGAGAAAATAAACTTTGAGGGTAAACTAGCAAGTAATATAAAAACAGACAGTAAGAGTTTCTTTAAATATATAAAAAGGAAGAGAGAGGCCAAAGTGAACATAGGCCCCTTAGAGGATGAGGCTGGGGAAATAATAATGGGGAACCAGGAAATGGCAAAGGAGATGAATAAATACTTTGCTTCAGTCTTTACGGTAGAAGATACTAATAGCATTCCAAAAATGCTAAGTAATCAAGGTGCAAAAGCCGGGGTGGGGAGGTGGGGGGGAGGAAATAAATACAATAACTATCACTAGAGAAAAAGTACGAGGGAAACTAATGGAGCTAAAGGCTGATAAGTCCCCTGGACCTGATGGGTTGCATCCTAGGATTTTAAAAGAAGTAACTACAGAGACAGTGGACGCACTGGTAGTAATCTTCCAAGAATCCTTAGCTTCTGGAAAAGTCCCAGAGGTTTGGAGAATGGCCAATGTAATACCTTTATTCAGAAAGGGAGGGAGACAAAAAACAGGTAACCAAAGGCCAGTTAGCTTAACATTTGTCTTTGGGAAAATGTTGGAGTCTATTATAAAGGACGTAATAGCAGAGCATTTAGAAATACATAGTCTGATCAAGCAGAGTCAGCATGGCTTCATGAAGGAGAAATCATGCCTAACAAATTTATTAGAATTCTTTGAGAAGGTAACAAGCAGGATAGATAACAGGGAACCAGTCGATGTAATATATTTGGATTTCCGAAAGGCATTCGATAAGGTACCCCACATAAGGCTACTTAGCATGGATAGAGGATTGGCCAACTAATAGAAGACAGAGAATTGGGATAAGGTGGGCATTTTTGAGATGGCAACCTGTAACTAGTGGAGTGCCACAGGGATCAGTGCTAGGGCCACAATTATTTACAATATATATTAATGACTTAGATGAGGGAAGTGAATGTACTATTGCCAAGTTTGCGGCTGACACAAAAATAGGTGGGAAGGCAAGTGGTGAGGATGATACAAGGAGCCTACAGAAGGATTATAGACAGGTTAAGTGAGTGGGCAAAAACTTGGCAGCTGGAATATAATGTGGGAAAATGTGAGGTTATGCACTTTGGCAGGAAGAATAGTAGAGCTGAATATTATTTAATTGGAGAAAGAGGCAGAAGCTGCAGTACAAAGGGATTTGGGAATCCTTGTGCATGAATCCCAAAAAGCTAACATACAAGTTCAACAGGTAATAGGGAAGGCAAGTGGAATGTTGGCCTTTATTTCAAAGGGAATGGAGTATAAAAATAGGGAAGTCTTGCTAAAACTATACAAGGCACTAGTTAGACCACACCTAGAATACTGTGAACAATTTTGGTCCCCTTATCTATTAGCAAAATATATGTAACCTTTGGGAAAAATAAACACATTCCTTAGTCTTGTTTATCTGGCTAGTTGTAACCAGACTAAGATCGCTTTGAAATCCAAATCTCCCTTCATTTATATAAAAATGAAAATGCCCTTCACACCTTACATGCTAAACCAGCATCCATGTTTACTCAGTAGCATGTCAAGCACCTAGCTTCTTTTGATGATTTAAAGCTTGCAGCCTAATTGACTACAAAAAATAATTAAATCACACACAGACAGACCCAATCATATTTATTCACAATAAACAAGAAAAACTATTACAAAAATGATTAGACTTCCATGACACTCCAGACTTAGTCCTAAATCAGGTGGTGTTAAGCAGATACTAAAGTATGTCTACAGCCTGTCAAAGAACCAAGTTCCACGCCTAGTGTCCAAGACAGATAATCCCAATCTCAGAACATGGTGGCAATTCAGAACAGATGGGTGTCAATGGCAAAGCCAGCATTTGTTGCCCATATGTAATGTCTACACTGACAAATGAAGTCATTCACTGGCACAAACAGTAATTATTTGAAGTTATTTAAAGTTAGTAAAGCAGTCAACCAAATCCTACATTTTATGGTCTCATGGTCCTATGGCAGCACTCAGGGAGGGCCTGCTTCCCTTTTAATAAGATGTTAAACCAAGGCCCCATCTGCCCTTTCGGGTGGATGTAAAAGATTCCATGGTACAACTCACAGAAGAGCAGGGGAGTAATACCCAGTGTCCTGGCCAAAATCTATCCCTTGACCAATATGGTTAAAAACAGATTTAAAAAAAAATAATTCTTTCATGGGATTTGGACGTTGCTGACAAAGCCGGCATTTGATGCTCATCCCTCATTGCCCTTGAACTGAGTGGTTTGCTTGGCCATTTCAGACAACCACATTGCTGTGGGTCTGGAGTCATAGGTAGGCCATGCCAGGTAAGGACGGCAGATTTCCTTCCCTAAAGGGCATTAGTGAACCAGATGGGTTTTTATGACAATCGACAATGCTTTCATGGTCACCATCACTGAGACTAGCTTTAAATTCCAGATTTATGAATCAAATTTAAATTCCACCAGCTGCCGTGGTGTGATTTGAACCCAAGGCCCCTAGTGCATTCGCCTGGGCCTCTGGATTATTAGTCCAGATGATCTGATCATTAACTCATTACTGTTTGTGGGAACTTGTGTGCGCAAGTTAGCTACTGCATATTGTAAATTGCAACAGTGACTACACTTCAAAAGTATTTCACTTACTTTAAAGTGCTTTGTAATGTCCTCAGTATTAATGCAAGCGTTTCTTGTTTTTGTATTGACTGATTTACTAGACTTTTCCTGGCAGTCCTCCCTTGGTAACGGGACTATTCTAACCACTCCTCTGCCGTTCGAAATGTGTAGTTTCTCAAACGACCTTTGCATTTGGATTCTGTAGCATTTTGCAATATCATCATTCTTAAAACCCTTGATACCTTTCTACCTCTCTGGGCAATTGCATTTCTTTTTCTCTTTCTCGCCTCAAGGTTTGGTTTTCAAATCGACGTGCCAAGTGGAGGAGGGAAGAGAAACTCCGTAACCAAAGGAGGCAGGCATGTAGCGGCCCAAGCCACGTTCCTATCAACAGCAGCTTCTCGCCAACACTTTATCAATCGATTCCGCAGCCCGCCACCTCAGGTCATTATAAAGTACTGGTTGCCCTCCTAGTCTATACTGAACTCACTCTTAATGACCCTGAAAGTCAGCTTTTTAATTGCCCCTCCTTTTTTTTGTTCCCTCCACTAACTTTCACCGTGGCCAGGATTTTATCACCCCGCCCCGGCCTGTCTCCCCGCCGGTGGATGTGGCGAGCCATTTAACTTTCCAATCAGTTCGGCAGGACCGTAATATCCCGCCATCGGGAGGGGCCGTAAAACCCTGGCCCATCTTTTAAGTGAGATGTCAAACCGAGACCCCCTCGCCTGCCCTGTCAGGTGGCTGTAAAAGATCCCAAGGCGCTATTATGGAGAAGAGCAGGAGAGTTCTCCCCGGTGTGCTGGCCAATATTTATCCCTCAACCAGCGTCGCTAAAAGCAGTTGACCTGGCCATTATCGTATTGCTGTTTGTGGGATCTTACTGTGCACAAAATTGGCTGCTTTGTTTCCTACATTACAGCAGTGACTACACTTCAAAAGTACTTCATTGGCTGTAAAGCTTTGGGGTGTTTTGAGGTTGCGGAAAGCAGGGTATAAATTCAAGGCTTTCTTTCTATCGCTCTCGCCCAAGATACTGACTGTTGCTGGGAATCAGTTTTACACGATGGTGTAGCTGCGAGTTTGTAATCTGTTCCCACCCACACCCAGCCCCACACTCAATGAATTGTTGACCCTAGGATCACTGTTTCTTCTGGGTGATTGTTTCTTTATCCCCCCCCCACTCCCGTAGCCATTAACCCTCCGCTGACGACATGATGATGTGCCCCTGGGTTTAGGCCCTGGCACCAACATGTGTCTTTGGGCAAAATTATGAAAAAATGGTTTCACAAAATGGTCCTCTAAACCTCTAGGTCAAGCTAGAATGAATTGGAAAGAAACTGCCAGGCCTTCTTAAGCCACAGGCTTTACAGGAACTGGGTGACCCTGGTAACTATGGCCAAATATGAGAGCATGAACCGTGCAGTTCGTCAGGCTGTTTGGCCTTGGGGGGGCATCCCAGTGAAGTCCTACCTTGTCCATGCCCAACATCCTTACATGGACACTTTCTAGCAGTTGGTCACGGGAATCCCAAGTGACTCCTTCCCTCCCTAGTTCAGCACTGGTGATGCCATTTGTGCCACCCCCAACTCCTGTCTGTGCTGAAATGGGCTCAATCAGTTAAAACATGAGGTATTATTGACATTATTTTTTTTCTCTCTTTAGGACCAATGCTGGGCAGAAACGAGACCTCTCTCGCAAACAGTTACAGTGGGCTTCCACCCATGCCAGCTTTTGCCATGGCAAATAATCTTCCATTGCAGGTAATATCTGTCCGAATGGGATGGTAACGGTCGAAGCCATCACTTGCACCAAATTGCGCGCAATGCCAGTTTTGCTCGGTTGTTGGCAATGCTGACTCTTAAGTGAGAACGAGGTGACCCACACCAAGATTTAGCGCAAAAATCTAGGCTGACATCTCAGTGCATTGCTGAGAATGCTTCATTGTCAGAAACTCTGCCCTTTACCCGACTGTGCTTCAAGTAGGCCATAAAAAAATCAGTTAACACTATTTTAGGAGGAATAGGGAGTTCTCCTGGATGTCCTGCCTCAAACAACACCATCGAAAGTAGAATATTTGGTCATCTATCTTGCTATTTGTGAGACTTTTCTGCAAATTGGTTGATGTGTTTGTCTATATTCTAGTCACTACTCTTGAATAGTAACTCATTATTTGTGAAGTGCTTTGGAACATCTTGAGAACATAACCAGGCTTTCTACAATGATTAAGACATATGCCCCATCTATTGATCAGGATATGACCATTATATCAAGGCAAGTGCGTTTCCTTGGAGTTCCCACAGGATTCCTTCCATCTCCTGTTACAATTTTGTAGGTCGGCATAACTCCTGGAGGTCTCATGGCGCAGTGGGCAGTATCCCTGCCTCTAGAGCCAGAAGCCGAGTCCCACTCTAAGGACCTGATGGCCAAGGAAGGTGCGTTCATAATGCGGCCAAACAGCATGAGCATCAACCTGCAAATCCTTCCAACACACGTCAATGGCAGGCGAGTGGGAGAAATTCTCGGTCAGCCATGTTTTTATTTATTCATTCATGAGATGTGGGCGTCGCTGGCTAGGCCAGCATTTATTGCCCATTCTGAATTTCCCTTGTTCAGAGGGCGTTTAAGAGCCAACCACATTGCTGTGGGTCTGGAGTCAAATGTAGGCCAGACCAGGTAAGGACGGCAGATTTCCTTCCATAAAGGACATTAGTGAACCAGATGGGTTTTTACGCCAATTGGCAATGGTTTCATGGTCATCATCAGACTTAATTCCAGACTTTTATTGAATTTAAATTTAAATTTCACCATCTGCTGTGGTGGGCTTTGAACCTGGGTCTCTGGAACTCCAGACCAGTGACAACACCACTATGCCACCACCCCCCATGTGACGGAAAGAATGTTAGGGGCGTTACCATCACTATCCATAACTCCAGACGACAACATACTTGTAAAAAGAGCATGTTGCCACAGCAACTTGGACTCCTTGAATGAACTGTAACACACCACCACAACCCCTGGAGAAACGATGTAGATGAGAGAAAATTACCTTGCTTCTTCCTGGGGATCTGATGATCTTCCGCCAAAGTTATGGCAGAAGGTTGGGAGATCCCTGGGTGGTGGTGGTGGCCATGAACCAAAATGGACCATTTTTCAGAAGGAAGGCTAAATCCTTCAAAGAGGTTCCACAGTTTTGAGATGGGGCCAATACCCAATTTTACTCTCTCACCCTCATCCAGTCCTTTTGTCACATTCTTACGTCAGTGAATGCACTTCAAAAAGTATTTATTTCTCTTTCTCTCTTTCTCACTTTCATTCTTTCTTTCTATAACCACTCTCTTGAGCTTTATCTTTACAAGGAAGCTTTTTAAACTTGGTTAAAGTGACCTTTAATGTCCTAGCCTACCCTAGGTAAGAAAAGTCAAAAAATAGAGAAACATTAAAATTATTAACATGTCCCCCTCATGTGACAATGTCACACGAGATGGGACATGTTAATAAGAAACACATAAAGTTTATTAAATTTTTAAAAAACAGACATGAAACTTCATCCCGCCAGCGGATGAAGTTTCATGAATAATCTGGAGCCCGCTGGGGCTCCTGGCCTGTCCGCCAGCCTTAAGCTTGGACGGGCAGGTCTTTAACAAGGTTAATTAGCCTGTCAATGGCCTTAATTGGCCATTGACAGGTCGGCGGGCGGACAGCTGATTTCGCTGTCCACCCGCCTTCCTGAAGATTAAAATGGACTGGGATGATGTCGGGGATTCGTCCCGATGTCATCCCGCGTCATTTTCCCCTCGGCGAGTGGACCCCGCCCCCAAATCGCTGAGGGGAAAATCCTTCAGACTAATTCGGCCTCAGCTGGAGTATAGGGCAGGATTTTCCCCACCTGCCCACCGCCAGGATCTTCCAATCCCACCGCAAGTCAATGGACTTCTGGCTGGGGCACCTCCTCACCCACAACGGGGCCAGAAAATCCCGGTCATAGTGTCCAGTTCTGGGCGCCACACTTTAGGAAAGATGTAAAGGCATTAGAGAGCATGCAGAAAAGATTCAAAAGAATGATTCCAAGGACGAGGAACTTCAGTTACGTCGACAGATTGGAAAAGTTGGGACTGTTTTCCTTCAAGAGAAGAGAAGGTTGAGAGGAGATTTGATCGAGGTATTCAAAATCATGAAAGGTCTGGTCAGGGTAGATAGGGAGAAACTGGTCCCACTGGTGGAAGGATCAAGAATGGAAGGGCACAGATTTACGGTAGTTGGAAAAAGAAGCAATGGAGACACGAGGAATAATTTTTTCACACAGCAACTGGTTAGGATCTGGAATGCGCCGTCTGAGACCGTGGTGGAGGCAGGTTTAATCTAGGCATAAAGAGGAAATTGGATTATTATCTGAAAAGAAAGAATGTAGGGTTACAGGGAGAAGGCAGGGGAATGGCACTCGGTGCATTATTCATTCAGAGAGCCAGTGCAGACACGATGGGCAGAATGGTCTCCTTCTGTGCTGTAACAATTCTATAAATATGAGTTTTTGTTGATGGTTTTCAATAAAGAATTTTCACTATCTTCTGTCTTTTCAGCAATCTGTCCAGCCAGTTCCAGGCCAAACCTCCTCGTATTCCTGCATGATTCCAGCCAGCCCAGCTGTCAGTGTGCGGAGCTATGACACATACACTCCTCCGCACATGCAGCCGCACATGAATTCACAGTCCTTGGCTTCAACAGGAGGCTCTTCTACAGGTGAGACCCATAGGTCATATGCAGAACGTGAGTGGTTCGCATTTGACACAGCTGTTAAGCGTACGCTGTCTCTTGCCAAGGCTCAGTACTGTGCTACCCAGCATGGTCGCAGGTCCCTAACCAAAATGGTGTTTTCTCATGTGTGAATCAAGATGGCAACTGTCGGTGGGCTGTTCGACCTTGCATATGGCCCTGAGCTGGTCATCACTGTCCTCACATACAGCAAATAAATAGCATTAGGAAGAGAACCCAAGACCATTAAGCCGCATGTAGCGATACTATCCCTGCCCAGCGTGATCAATTAGGCTTCAACCATGGCTCAGTAGGCAGCATCTCTGACTCAAAAGTTGTGGGTTCAAGTCTTTTTTTCTTATTCATTTACCGGATGTGGGCGTTGCAGGCCAGGCCGGCATTTATTGCCCATCTTTAATTGCCCTTTGAGAAGGTGGTGGCGAGCTGCCTTCTTGAACCGCTGAAGCCCCTGTGGTGTAGGTACACTTACAGTGCTGTTAGGCAGGGAGTTCCAGGGGCTAAATTCTCCGGTCGGCGGGCAGGCATCCCGACGTCACCGCGCAATTAAGGCCCGCCCACGTAAAATGGCGGCGTGCACTCGATTGGGGGCACTGATCGGGTTCGCACTCGCTCCTACCTGCCCCCGTACAACTCCCCTGATGGGAATCAAAATTCAGCCCCTGGATTTTGACCCAGTGACATTGAAAGAACGGCAATATATTTCCAAGTCAGGATGGTGAGTGGCTTGGAGGGGAACTTCCAGGTGGTGGTGTTCTCATGTGTCTGCTGCCCATGTCCTTCTAGATGGTAGTGGTCATGGGTTTGGAAGGTGTTGCTGAAGTCTTGGTGAATTCCTGCAGTGCATCTTGTAAATGGTACACACTACTGCCACTGTTTGTCAGTGGTGGAGGGAACGAATGTTTGTGGATGGGGTGCCAATCAAGCAGGCTGCTTTGTCCTGGATGGTGTACAGCTTCTTGAGAGTTGTTGGAGCTGCACTCATCTAGGCTTGAGCCTTGTAGATAGTGGACAGGCTTTGGAGAGTCAGGAGGTGAGTTACACACCACAGGATTCCTAGCCTCTGACCTGCTCTTGTAGCCACAGTATTTATATGGCTAGTCCAGTTCAGTTTCTGGTCATGGTAACCCCCTGGATGTTGATAGTGGGGGATTCAGTGCTTGCAATGCCATTGAATGTCAAGGGACGATGGTTAGATTCTCTCTTGTTGAAGATGGTCATTGCCTGGCACTTGTGTGGCGTGAATGGTGACATGGCGAATGCCAGTTGTCAGCCCAAGCCTGGATATTGTCCAGCTCTTGCTGCATTTGGACATGGGCTGCTCTTGCCCCCATACTTGAGTACATGGTCTGATCCAACACTGCACTGCAATACTGAGGGAAAGACATTTTTTATTTTTTTCAAGAGATGTGAGCCTTGCTGGCAAGGCTAGCATTTATTGCCCATCCCTAATTGCCCTTGAGAAGCATAATTATTGAATGGGCCATCTGATGTAGGTCCACCCACAGTGCTGTTAGGAAGGAGTTGCAGGTTGTTATGATGTGGCAGATGATGTGTGTCAGGTGGACCAAATCCACAAGGGAAACGTGGCCACGCTGTCGCAGCGGTTTTGAAATTTGTCTTTATTATGAGATGTGTGCACTGAGTTCAGAAGTAATGAGTCCACTAAGACATCTAGAGATTTTAGAAATGAATTTAAAATATTTATTAACAAAAAAAAAGATTTCAAGTAAGTGCATAAGACTACAATGACTTAATACAATAACAAATCCTAAAATTCCTAATTAACCTGACTCCCAATTACATGTCCCCTTTAAGGCAACAGTCCAACATAGATTTTAAATTTAAAAAGCAAGCCAGCAAGTTACCATAGTATCCACCTGACAGTGGAATTCCCAAAGGCTTTTCTCCAAATTTAGTTACTGGATACAGCAGACATATGCAGAAATGGCTGGAGGCTTCCCAAAGGCTGTTTCATACACTCCTGATAGATCTTACATGGCCCTCCAACATAGCCTTTCATTCTCCTTTATATATGTTTCTCACTCTTTAATCTGTAAATTCCATTGTTCCATATGTCTTTGGAAATGTACTTTTCCCATAGTATAAAACTTTCATTTTGCCAGTATTGTCAGTAATCCTTGGGAAAAATAAACACACTGCTTGGCCTTGCTTATCTGGCTAGCTGTAAACATCCTAAATTCCTTTTGAAAATCAAACAACTTTTTCACTTATCTAAAAATGCAAATTCCTTCACATCTTATATACTAAGACCTCATCCATGTTTACTCATTAGCATTTCAAGTGCACTTCTACACTTAACTTCTTTTGATAATTTCAAGCTTACAGTCTACCTGACTCCAATGTAATTAAATCACACAGACAGCACCATCTACACTCACACCCATAAACCTACTTTACAATAAACCAGGATAATATTATGAAAATTATTATATTTTCATAACAAGGTTTTTGACTCAGTGACAGCGAAGGAGTGGTGATATTCCAAAATTCCCTAGATTCTGGAATGGTTCCAGCAGATTGGAAGTTAGCAAATGTAACACTGTTATTCAAGAAAGGAGGGAGAGAGAAATCAGGGAACTACAGGCCAGTTAGCCTGACATTAGTCATTGGGAAAGTGTTGGAATCTATTATTAAGGAAATCTTAACAAAGCACTTAGAAAAATAATGTAATATTAGAACAATTCAACATGGTTTTATGAAAGGGACATTTGACAAATATATCAATATTTTGAGGATGTAACTAGTAGGATAGATAAAGGGGAACCAGTAGATATTGTATTTTTGTATTTCCAAAAGGTGCCACACAAATAGTTAATATACAAGATAAGGGCTCATGGAGTTGGGTGTGATATATTAGCATAGATAAAGGGTTGGCTAATGGACAGGAAGCAGAGAGTAGGGATAAAAGGGTACTTTCAAGTTGGCAGGCTGTGCCTAGTGGAGTGCCAGAAGGATCAGTGCTGGGGCCTCAACTTTTTACAATCTATATTAATGACTTAAATGAAGAGACAGAGAGTAATGTTTCTAAGTTTGCTGATGGTACAAAGTTAGGTAGGAATGCAAGCTGTGAGGAGGACACAAAGAGGCGGCAAAGAGATATAGACAGGTTAAGTGAGTGGGCAACAAACTGGTATTATGTGGAGAAATGTGAGATTATTCACTTTGGTCTTGTGTTCTTATATAGTTCCAAGCCAGGATAGCATTTGGCTTAGAGAGGAACTTGCAGAATGAGATGTTAAACCAAGCATCCCCTTTCAAATGACCACATGACACAGTTCTGAAGAAGAGCAAGAATGTTCTCTCCAGCGCCCTGGCCAATATTTACCCCTTAATAAACATCACTAAAACAGATTATCTGTTACTGTTTGTGGGACCATGCTGTACACAAATTGGCTACTGCATTTCCTTCATTACAACGGCTACATTTCAGAAATACTTCATTGGGTATCAAGAACTTTGGGATACCCTGAGGTTGTGAGAGGCACTATATAAATGCAAATATTTCTTTCTATGCAGTCAAGCACCGAACTTGGATTTGAATGGATATATGTTTACTTATTCAGCTGTGGCAAAAGCCTCAATAAATGTCTTTATGGAACACATCATTGGTAATTCTAGCCTTTGTTTTGTGGTTCTGTACATGCTGAAATAGGGAGGTCATAAATTTCTATAAAGGAGTGGAAAAGGTAAACAAAAAAGAAGAGGTAGGGCAAAACTCACAGCAAACAGTCTATTTTACAGCAAATAGTCTATTTACTCAGCAAACACAGTCTGTTTAAATGACACGCTATAGTAAAATGTCTACAGAGTCTATTTAAACAACATACCACTACAGTCTATAGTGTCTATTTCAACATTATGCTACAGTGGTTTACAGAGCCTGTTTATACAACATTTAAATGTCTGTTTAAACAGTACGCTGCAGCAGTCTACAGAGTCTATTTAAAAAGAGTCTCCACGATCTACAGCAAAGAGAACCCGTGACCGAAATTATAGAAGAATCCCCTGACTAAAGCAGGATGCTTTCTCCAGCAAAATGCAGTGAGTGGAGGATAGTTACATGATACAAGATACTCTTACTCATCTCCTGGTGGCTGGCAGCATAGAAGATGTTGTTCAGGAACCAGTTGGTGTTTGGTTAGCAATCCTGGGCATTGTTATAAGAAAGGTGAAGCCATGTAAGGGGATCAGTGAAGATTCAGAATAACATAGACAAAAGGGAGGCTCAAAAAACTGAGGTTGATTTCATTGGAACGGAGAATGTTTAGGTGGGGAGAACTAATTTCAAAATCAAGCCTTTGAGAAGGGGAATAGTAAAGGATTGTATTCACAGGTCAATAAAGAAGGGGTGGGGTAGTGTTAATTCAGGATTGTCACTGAAAAAAGGGAAGGGAGAAATTAGAATACATTTTTCTCACACGCATCAATGTCACTGGAGATCTGCCAGCTTACTTAATTTTATTTTCCGTATTTTTTTTTCCCACAGGACTTATCTCTCCTGGAGTGTCGGTCCCGGTTCAGGTTCCTGGAGGTGATCAGGACATGGCTCAGTACTGGCCCAGGCTGCAGTAAGGAGGGGAGGGAGGGAAACAGAACAGGGGAAGGTGACCACTGCATTTGAGATGAAGCCAGATTCTGCCTACGGTGTCTCAGAGGTGCCAGTGTAATATGAACCCAACCTATCGAATTAAGTAGGACTCAATGAGTATAACAGCAATGACTGACAGCCAGTTAAATTTAACTCGTGCTAACAATTCCACTATTTTTGCTTTGCTTTTTTTTTAAAGAAAAAAGAATTTAATTGGAGCCCATTGCTATGCAGATAGAAAATCTCCAATGTAAAGATGCCAGATTTGTAGTTATGTAAATATAGAGGGTTCTCATATTATACCAGGCTGAAAACCATACTGGGGAAAACAGGAATAGGTGGAGGGAGGGGACAATGGTTTGAGTCTGTTGTTTTCATTAATGCCGCTGAAGATTCATTGAAACCCTTAAAAACCAACTCCACACCATAAGGCGGAGGGCAGTAAAGAAAGCTCGGTTTCCATTTTAACCACCGGGGCCACTGGTGACGTTGTCAGTCACCTGAAAACTTGATGTCCCACTAATCACACCGATTCATAAATGACTAAACCAATATTAATGGGGAGGCTGAGTTCCTGGAATATTCCTCTCTCTGCAAACCTCGCCATGTTTGCTTCGGCGGGTTGTGGGAGGGGTGGTGGGGTGCGGTTAGATTTCCTTTGTAGAATTAACCAAGGTTGAATCCCATACATTCTAATAGAGATTTTGGTGGAACCGGGAACGAGGCTGCTATCACAAACAACTTAACTTTTAAAAAGAGAGGCACCTCAGAGTTTTACTGGCTCGCTGTGCTGGAAGGTATTAAATAATATTTGACCCCAACCTCAAGTAACTTCCTACTGACAACGTATACTGAATCTACGCCCTCCCAGTAACTGACTATGGCCGGGATGTTCCGGTCCCAACGCGGTGGATGTGGCGAGCCAGCCAAAAGCTCGTCAACGTCGGTGGCACCGGTAAATCTCGCTGGCAGCCAGGACCGGAAGGTCCCACCCTTATGTGTGGAAATGTTATAATTAATGGAATCATGTAGCCGTTTGGCCCCTCTTGGCTGTGCCAGCTCTTTGAAACAGTTATTCAATTAGTCCCGGACCCTCTGCTTGACGCCTGCAACTTTTTCCCCAAGTATTTATGCAGTTCCTTTTTGAATATTACACCACTCCATCAGGCAGTGCACTCCAGCTTGTAACAACACATTTGCGTAAAAAATATTGTCTGCAATTCCCCCTCTGGTTCTTTTGCCAATCACCTTCCACCTGCGTGCTCTGCTTACCCATCCTCCTGCCAGTAGAAACAATTTCTCTCTGTATGCTCTTACCAAAACTATTCATCATTTTGAACACCTTAACCCGTCCTGCTTCAAAGAGAATAATCCCAGCTTCTCTAGTTTTCCTACATAACCGAAGTCCATCATGTTGGTACCATCTGAGTGAATCTTCTCTGCACCCTGTCCAAGACCTTGATATCCTTCCGAAGTGTGGTGCCCAGTATTGGACACAATGCTGGTGATTTATAATATTTGAATAAGATCACCATCATACAAGTCAAGGACATATCTGAGCTCCTCTCAAATTACATTTCTTCTTTCTTCTAAGTTCCTGCAGACCCTACAATTCACTGAGGCTCATTGAGTTGTCTTCAATGCATAACTCAACACTACAGAGTTCCATACCACCCTCAAGTCTCCCATAACCTACTCAAGTTAGGACATAAACTGGATTCCAACCCCAATCGCACCCCCACCCCCCGCCAACCAATCAGTGAACCTGGGTTGGCATGCAGGAAGGAGTGTAAAATGGGGCACCATGATGGTGGTGCCGTGTCTGTCGTCTACTGGCCTCCGCTGGGATTATACCCATGGTGGGGGCGGCCTAGTCACCAATGGGCCCAATTAATGGCCACTTGAGAGCCTGGTCCTGTTGCTGCTGGGATTTTCCCATGCCACATTGCCAGGCTGCTAGGTGAAACCCGGAAACCTTTTTGTGGGTTGAGGTGGGTGGGGTAACCCTGTGCTCAACTGAGGCTCACCCACTCCCACCAAGGTAGCCCCCCGCTCCGAATTCCCCCACCCCTCCCCTGACAAATCCGGCTCCCCCCCGCTCTCTCACCAGAGCCTGTCAACCCGGCCCAGAAAATCCCTGGGCTTGCCTTTAAGTCCTGGTCCATGGTGTCTCTCCCTCAGGGACTGCCTGTAGTCCCAGCAGTGGCCACCGCTCCCAGTGGCAATGCTGGAAATAGAGATCTCTCGGCCATTTGATTGGCCGGCAGCTCTCAAGAGGCGGATGAGGGTGTAAGCCCCGCCTTCAGTCGATTAAAGACTCGACGGCTGTAAAAGCGGCTGTGGGGGTGACTTGGCCAAGCAGAGTCAGGCTCTCCCCCGACTTTTCAGCTGGCAGGTAAAGCCACCACTTTAGTGTAAAATTCCAGCTGGGGTCGGGCCTATTTAATCACTGATTTCTCATCTGGCTTCCTACTGCAGTTTGCACTTGGGGGCTTAACCCTCCACCTAGGTTTGAGTTGACATCTTCGGAGTCCACAGAACCTTGATTAATGAGATCAACCCAACCCAAAACACAAAACAGAACACCTTAACAGATACCAGACAGTGACTTTCAGACACTAATCTAATCTCCGCTCTCAGCTGATGGTTATGAATGCTTGAGCTTTGGTGTGCTGGTTTTCAATGGTGGATATCCACTATTTGAAAAGTTGCTGTCACGTTTTGATTATCAAGTGTCAGACGCTTTTAGATCATTGCATTGAAATTTCCCATGGGAATTTCATGTGTTAGGATTAGGGTGCCATGGGGTGATACATTGACTGTTGAAAGGTGATTTCAGAAAACATTGTAGCATATCCCAAACCAGACTTCTGCAGTGCTTAGGGTTGCCAACTGTGATTAAAGGTACTCCTGGAGATTTTCATCACATGACTTGCCCCCACGTTGCAGCCATTAGTCGGCCAACACATCCATCCTTGTGACGTACGGCCTTCCTACGCTGGTTGGAAAGCAAAAACACTCCTTGCCCGATTGGATGATGCTTGACTGTCAGCTTTTTATTTCCATTTTCAATATTTTTATACCTGGTAAAGAGAAATGATCAAAGAAAATGACAAAAAAAAAATCCTTTTTAATGTCCCGATGATTTTTTTCTCCAGGGTTGCACATGCAGCAGTGTCTTGGAGATTGATTTTCAATTCCTGGAGACTCTGGGCTAATCCTGGAGGGTTGGCAACCCTGGCAGAGCTCCCAGCACATCCTCATGTTTGAATAATCTGGAATTGAATGGTTTGGGACAACCCAATGTCTCTAGGACCTGAAGCAGATTGTCATCTTATGCACCTTCCCACTTTCCTCAGGTTGGATGACCATTGCTTCATCAAAAATAACAAAAATAATAAGTAGGCAAGAGGGCAAAGTATGAAAGTAGGAAGTCTTGCCACAACTGTACAGGGCTTTGGTGAGACTGGGTCTAGAGACTGCCTACAGTTTTGGTCTCCTTATTTGAGGAGGGTTATACTTGCATTGGAAGCAGTTCAGAGAAGGTTCACTAGGCTGCTTCCAGGGATGAAGGGGTTGTATTATGAGGAAAGATTGAGCAGGTTCGGCCTGTACTCATTGGCGTTTAGAAGAGTGAGAGGTGAAGAATGAGAGATTATACCATAAGGTTCTGAAGGAACTTGACAGGGTAGATGCTGAGAGAATGTTTCCCTTTGTGGGGTAATCTAGAACTAGTGGGCGCAATTGGAGAATAAGGGGTCTCTCACTTATGACAACAATGAGGAGGAATTTCTTCTCTCAGGGTAATTAATTTTTGGAATTCTCTACCCTAGAGAGTAGTGGTGGCTGGGTCATTGAATATATTCAAGGCTGAGTTGGACAGATTTTTAATCTAAAGGCAAGATAAGGGTTATAAGGGAACAGGCAGGCAAAAAAATGCAGTTAAGGCCACAATTAGATTACCCACGTTGTTATAGAATGGGGGAGCAGGCTTGAGGGGCCGAATGGCCTACTCCTGCTCCTATTTCTTATGATAATCGGGCTGGGGGTTCCACAGGAGAGTGCGGCTGCCCTGCACAATACACCATTGATATAGGCTCATTGACTGAATTGAGTCAGAGGTTCCACAATGGGTGCAGTAGGGGCTGGGGGATATCCACTGGAGTGGACCAGAGGCTTCACTGGAATGTGCAGGTGCACTGGACCAGATTTCAACTGCAAAGTGAAGCTTGATGAACCCCCTGGACCGGAGAGGGGACCTTTTTCTGTTTCCTTACCAAGTCTTAGGGGTAAATTTTACGGGGATACGGATTAGCCCCCAACCAGAAATCCAGCTACCCCATAGTGAACTGGGCAGCGTTAATTTATTAGGAGTGGGACTTTCGCCCCTCAGGGTCAGGAAACCCTGCCCTAAAAAGCTGCCGGCCAATGTAGTCCCAGCAGTGCCAGGATAGAGTAATGGCCATTGCTGGGACTACAAGCAGCTCCTGAAGATGAAGTGGCATGGATCCTGGTGCTCATGTAGGTCTGGGGATTTCAGGCAGACCCTAGCGAGGGGTGTGGGGTGTTGGACACTGGGCAGTCCCCTCCCCAAAGGAGGTACCCTCACCCCCACCAGCAGCCCATGCAGTGAAAGCTACCGGGATGGTCACCATGCCCCTGCCTTCCTCGTCTTCCTCCCACTGACTGAAAAATTGCAGCAGAGGCAGATTGATGCCCTTAAGTGGCAATAAATTGGCCACATAAGGGCCTCAATGAGCCTAAGGTCAGGCAGGCTTGTCTGACGCCTTGCCTGTGTTAAAAGGATCCAAGCCAGTTGGTGAAGCAGAAACCAAGGCACAGCTTTTTCTATTCAGCGAGTTTATCGACGTGTTCAGTCTCACAGCTCTCCTCCCACTCAACCCAGTGTCCCAGCCATCCCCATTTATATGTGCTCAAAGTCAATTAATAACCATCACCCGTTTCTCTAAACCATAAAAATGTCATTGACATTAACAACTTTAACAATGTAATTGATAAGATATTGACAAGCTGCCTCACCCCCCACCCCACCTCCCCCCGCCCCCCCCCATAATATTGGGGGCAGGGTGGGGGTGGCAGAAGATGGCGGGCAGGTCACCGCTTTATTTTACATGCCCCCGCCTTCAATTACGCCAGCGGGGTGGTGGGGTGGGGTGGGGTGGGGTGGGGGGGGGAATAAAATTCATCCCTTACAATCAGATCCCAGATGCAGTGAAATCCATTCAACTTTTCCCTGTATATACAGAATGCTGGTTGGAGGGGATATGAGAAAGCTGATGATTTGATTATCAGAATATAGTTTATCAGGTATATTCTCATTCCATCACGCCACAACACCCTTAGTACTGTGTCCATACAATTATGTGGTTTAACAAGAAAAGTTTCAACCGAAATATATTCGCTTAACAGGAATTACCAGCCACAGCCATTCAGGATCAAATACAGTTTGTGTAGATAGGAAGTCCTTTTTGTTTGTTGAAATTTGTTCACTGGGTGGAAATAATCACTTATCGGATATACAAGATAGGAGGATAGGAAATAATTCTGTACATTGAAAGGTAAGATACTGACTTGACAACTAAAATGGGTGAGCGGTAGACTTAATCTGCTCAGAGGGTTTGTTAGCTCTAGTAACACAGTTACTGGACTCCCTTTGGGAGGGTTGGGTACCTCTCTCAGCGAGGTACTGGATTACAAGATAAAAGCAAAATACTGCAGATGCTGGAAGCCTGAAACAAAAACAGAAAATGCCGGAAAAACTCAGCAGGTCCGACAGCATCTGTGGAGGGAGAAACGGAGTTGATGTTCCGAGTCCGTATGACCCAAGAAGGGTCAGAGCTTTCGCACTGAAGAAGGGCCATACGGACTCGAAACGTCAACCCTGTTTCTCTCTCCACAGATGCTGTCAGACCTACTGAGTCTTTCCAGATTTTCTGCTTTTGTTTCAGGTACAGGATTACTTTGGATGGGCCTACGACATGGCAATACAATTACTGGACCCCACCATTGATAGGGTGAGGGAGCTTTGGCAGCAGCGGACTGGGATTCCTTCGGCGGGGGAAGGTGCAGTACAGCATCTGCTTGGAATCTGAATCCTAGTTTCAGTTGCTGGTCACATTCAATTTGCTCTACATGGAAGGGGGGAGATTTCCCAGATCTGAGCTCGGTGACTAACTTGAATTTTTACCAGGAATGGAATGGAGTGAAGATAGAGCATCAACTATTGACCCAGTCACAGAAACCCCCGCAGTATGGAGATGGGAAGGCCCCCAGAGCAGATATGATAAAATGGTCAGTAATGGTTCAGGTAAAAAGGGTTGAAGGTGAGGGGTTCATATGCTGTGACCTCAACTAAGTTGTGACGATTCTGTTCAGCGATTGTCAAGCGTGCGGAGACCAACCTAGAGTTTCCAACAATATGGCCCACGTAGCGAAACAAATGGAACGTTCCGGACAGATTTCTTTTCCTCTAGTTGTAATGCATGAAAACATATTTACAGCAAATACACATCAATGTGTTGTCTCTTCTGAATCAATAAATTGACCAATTTTGTGTTTGATACCAATATATGTCTGTGAATATATGATATGTGGAAATTAGGGAATGGCAGCATTTTACTTCACAAAGTAATAAAGAACATTGTTAAGTAAATGACCTGAATTAGTCCTTTCATGCCTTTGGCAAAGGCCTGACACGAAAGACTTTGTTACATTCATTTTATTTTCTTGTAATGTTATTGGATTTGTTTTTCATTTTCCTCTCTCTTTCTCTCTCTCTCTCTCCTGGAGGAGGTGGTACTTGCTTTGGGTATGATTCCATTATTGCTTGTTAACTAAAGGCAATGGTTCTCAGTAGGCCATTCAGCCCCTTGAACTGGTTCCATTCTATTGTTAGACCATGGTCAATCTGCATCTCAACTCTACTTTCCTGCATTTGACCCAAACCCCTTGATATTTTTACCTAGCCATGCTCCAATTATCCCAGCATTCTTAGCTTGGCTCCAATTTTAAGATTTTGACCCCGTGCCCTGAATTAAAAAAAAAAATTATTTATTCATTCACGGGATGTGAGGCTTCACTGGCCGGGCCAGCATTTATTGCCCATCCCTAGTTGCCCTTGAGAAGGCGGTGGTGAGCTGCCTTCTTGAACCGCTGCAGTCCATGTGGTGTGTGTACACCCACATTTCCCCCACCCAGAGGAGATAGTTCCTCTGAATCTACCCCAGTGAATCCTCTTATCTTTGATTGAATTACCTTGCCACTTTCTAAATTCGTGGAAATTCAAACCAAGTTTATGCAAACTATCATCATAATTTGCCCCCTTAATGCCCAATGTCATTCTTGTGAATCTGTTCCCTGCCTCTCCAAGGATAGTTTATGTTTCCTGAGGTATGGTGTTCAAAACGGAATGCTCCTGAGTACTCCTGGTGGAGTCTGACTGAGGCGCTATACTTCTGAAGCGTAAGATAATGAGAAATAGGAGCAGGAGTAGATTACATGGCCCCTCGAGCCTGCCCAAACGTTTAATAAGATCATGGCTGATCTTTGATCTCAATTCCACTTTCCTGCCCAATCCATTTCCCTTCATTCACTTAGAAGTTCCCAAAATCTATTGATGTCAATTTTGAATCTTTTCAACAACTGAGCATCCACTGCTCCCTGGGCTCGAGAATTCCAAAGATTCACAACCCTCTGAGTGAAGAAATTCCTCCTCATCTCAGTCCTAAAGGGCTGTTGCTTTATCCTGAGACTATATGCTGCTCGTTCTAGACTGTCCAGCCAGAGAAACCAGCCTCTCTCCATCTAGCTTCCTCCCCTTTGTATTCTAGCCCCTTTGAAATAAAGCTCAGCACTCATTAGCCTTTTTAGTTGCTTTCTATACCAGTGTCAACAGCTTTTAGCACATGGATTCCTGATCCGGGCAGCCTGCCTGCCTGAGGGACAATTGAGGCCCTTAGCTGGTCAATTCATGGCCACTTAAGAGCCTTTTCCCACCATTGCTGGGATTTTCACCAGGGCAGGAGAGGTCCACACCAGCTGGAACGGTTGGCTAGGTAGACAGGATGGATGTTACCTCCCTAGGGAGTACCCAATGCCCATTAGAGATACCACCACCATCACCCCCTCCCCGCCCCCAGAAGGTGTGACTCCCCCGAAGATCCCCTCTGCATTTCATCTGTCCCTCACCCTAACCCCCCCCCCACCCTCACTCCCCACACACCCCCTCCCCTGACCTTCGCAGGGACCTGCCAGCCTAGACCTGGCAAGATCCAGGACTCATCTCACAGTTCAAGCCCCATGACCGAAGGCCTTCCACAGGGTGTGTGGTAGTCCTTGCAGTGGCCACCATTCCCAGAGGCAGGATTCCTCATGGAAGGGGGTGGAACTCCTGCCTCAAGCTAACTAAAGACACAGCAGCTGCTGAACGCCCGCGTGACGAGCCAGTCAAGCACGGATAGGCTTTTACTTCATGAGGGGGGCCCTGCCCCCAGGTTAAGTTCAGCCTAGTTAATCTGTCTGTCCCTGCTGCCATTTACACTGCTTACTGTGCCTTTAATGGTGCCTCTACAAACTTTTATTTTATTCACTCATGGGATGTGGGCATCACTGGCTAGGCCAGCATTTATAGCCCATCCCTAATTGCCCTTGTTCAGCGGGACTTTGCTATAGATCTGAAGTCACACGTAGGCCAGACCAGGTAAGGACAGCAGATTTCCTTCCCTAAGGGGCCAGGTTGGTTTTTATAACAATGGTATTTGGTGACCGTCTGCCATGATGGGATTCAAACCCAACTCCCCAGAGCATTACCCTGGGGTCTCTTGGATTACCAGTCCAGTGACAATACCGCGACACCACGGCCTCCTCTTTCTTGCATGCATTCCTTCATCCAAGACAATATATATAGTGAGTAGCTAAGGGTCCCAGTACAGAGCGCTGGGGGACACTGCATGTCACATTCCACAACAGTCAAAGAATGTTCCCTTTATCCCAACCCTGTTTCCCCTACCCCCAACCCCCCTCCCACCATATTACCAAAACTTGCTACAAGGTCACCCCTACGGCAGTTTCAGTTTTGCTGACCTCTTGTGTGGAACCGTATCAAATGCCTTCTGAAAGGCCAGACAGCATCCACAAACTTTCCTATTCTTCACAGATAAAACTCGAACGTGGTGCTGCACTGGGTCAAATAGCCTGCCGATATTAACCGTCTAGGTTCACGGGTGAAGGATTGGCAGCCGGTACCCCAAGGGCACCTGAGGAACCTGGAGGGATCGGAGAGGAAGATTTTCATGCGCCAAAGACTGCGCGCCTCACCACCACCTGCTGTTTGGCTGTGGAAACCCGTGACCCAGCCACTGTCCCCAAAGAGTTAAAAGACTTGGAACAACAACAGAGTGGATGGTTGAGCGATGAGGAGTATATTTTGTGTCACCGCTCGTAGGCCTGCCTTTCAGAGTCACAGAAAAGGTCGTTTGTTAAAAATAAAAAATAATAAAAAAAAAAAATCGCTCGGTTCTGGGCGGGTGGGGGTGGGGGGGGTGTGGGGAGAGAATCAGCAGTAGTCGGAACCTGGGTTGAGGCGAGGAGAATTGAAACATGCACCACGGGCAGTGTAGAGGGAGCTGAGCTGTCACAAGCTGTTAGACTCAAACACATCGATTCAAAGCATTCTGCCATGAGGTGAGTTGTGGGGCGGGGGGGGTGGTGGTGGGAGCAGCTGGGGGAGGGGAGAGGCAGAAGAGACTGCGAGAGGCAGCAGCAGATAGTTTACCACACCACGTCGGGTCACACACACACACACAAACGCTGAGATGCAGAGATGGCCACTTTCATCCCCCTCTCTCACACACGTAGGCAAACTGAAGTTGCCTCTTCCCCAGGCCCGAAACTGGGCAGGGCCGGGGTAAGAAAGAAAGACTTGCATTTATATAGCGCCTTTCATGACCTCAGCAAGTTGCAAGACGTTTTACAGAAGTAATGCAGCCTTTGCTATAATGTGGGAAAGGTGGCAGTCAATTTGCACACAGCAAGCTCCCACAAGTAATATGATAAATGAAGAAGAGTCATATTGGACTCGAAGCATTAACATTGTTTCTCCCTCCACAGGTGCTGCCAGAACTGCTGAGTTTTTCCAGCACTTTCTCTCCAGCATCTGCAGTATTTTTCTTTTATTGTAACATGATAACGACTGGATAATCTGTTTTATTGACTTTGGTTGGAAGTTAAATATTGGCCAGGACACTGAGGTGAACCCCCTTGCTGTCCTTCGAAGTAGTGCCATGGAATCTTTGATTACAGTAAGAGCCTTGGTTTAAGGCCTAGGTCCCAAGCTCTGGAATGCCCTCCTTACACCTCCTCATCTCGCTTTCCTCCTTTAAGACACTCCTTAAAACCTACCTATTTGACAAAGCTTTTGGGCATCTGACCTAATATCTCTGGAAGTGGCTCAATATCACACTTTGTTTTATGACAGTCAAGCGCTTTGGAGCATTTCATTATGTTACAGGCGCTATATAAATATAAGTTCCAATTGTTGTCTTCTTCCTAAAGGCAGCATCTCTGACAATGCAGCACTCCCTTGAGGGGAGTTTTTACTTTTTAGAATGGTTCTTACCCCTGTGCAGCAATGCCTGTTTCGGCCATCTCTAAATCAAGGCCCAAACCTCCTCCTGGGCTAAATCAGGCTTCCTGCCATTCTCAAGCCTGTATCTCCATTCAATGCCAGGTTAGTACCTAGCTGATGCTTCATTATAGCCTGAGCCCTTGTCCCTAGTTTCCTGCTCACCCAGATGAGTTGTAGAGGCTTTCAGACGACCTGCCTTTGGCAGTGTCTGCCCGCTCAATCCCGATACCACCCTGATGTGGCATTAATTGGCTGCCATCGCTCTCGCCTTTGAAATAGGTAATAGACACAAATTAATTAAATCAAATAAAAGAACCATAAGCTGGGTTTTACCAGTACCTTGGAGATGGGATGGGAAGCGGTAAGGATGGTAAGATAACAATTGTTGAAGTTGTCAAGAGGGAGGCCCAACTACATCGAAGTGACCTAGCTCCCAATGGCTTCCTGGAGGCGGGGTTGGTGGTGATATCCATTTCCAGAGGCTGCATGGCCCATAGAGGGAACCTCTTTGGCAGCAATGGCTGCCCTCACTGTTCCATCATGGATGCTGAAGGGTTTCTTCCTTCGGATTGCTGGCGCCCATCTGCCCGGCCTTGGCATCTCCAAATCTCTTAGTGTCCTCTTGAGGGCACCTCAACATGGAGCCTCACTCAATATCCAGAACCTCACTCAATATCCCAGAGCCTCACTCAATTTCTAGAACTTCGCTCAGTTTCCAGAACCTCACTCAATATCCCAGAACCTCACTCAATATCCAGAACCTCACTCAATATCCAGAACCTCACTCAATATCCCAGAGCCTCACTCAATATCCAGAACCTCACTCAATATCCCAGAACTTCACTCAATATCCCAGAACCTCACTCAGTATCCAGAACCTCACTCACTATCCCAGAGCCTAACTCAGTATCCAGAACCTCACTCAATATCCCAGAACCTCACTCAATATCCCAGAGCCTCACTCAATATCCCAGAGCCTCACTCAATACCTAGAACTTCACTCAATATCCCAGAGCCTCACTCAATATCCCAGAGCCTCACTCAATATCTAGAACTTCACTCAATATCCCAGAACTTCACTCAATATCCCAGAACCTCACTCAGTATCCAGAACCTCACTCACTATCCCAGAGCCTAACTCAGTATCCAGAACCTCACTCAATATCCCAGAACCTCACTCAATATCCCAGAACCTCACCCAGTATCCCAGAGGCTAACTCAATGTACCAGAGCCCAACTCTGCACTGGAGAGTCTAACCCAGGGCTCATTCAAGGCTCAGTCCTAACCCAGGACCCCAGATGCTGCTTCAGAAGCAACAACAGATGTTCAGAAATATGCACAAATGCGCCAGAGATAGCCTGACATCCACTAACATACAGTTTGTGTTTCCTAATATTCTCTTTCCTGCCCCCACCCCTCCCCCTCTCCACATCTGATCATCAGTCAGAAGCCAGGATCCGTCGGATCAAATCAAACCATCGGAGCGGAGGGAGCGAGCACTAATTGCTGGACCTGTGGGTGATGCCGCAGGTTATGGATTTCAGATGATAACGTGGTTGGAGGAATAGTGTCTGCTGTCACCTATTTACAGCTCTCTTTCTGAGTGGGCCCTGAGTGGCTCTGACAAGCCTGGCTGTGATCCGTCAAATGCCCTTCAATCCTTATCCCTGATAATTGTAAAAAAAAAATCCCACATTTTGAGGGCACTTGATTTTATTTTCTCCCCCTCTTATTTGTTTTCTTTTCATGTGGTGAGTTTATTTTGGTTTGTAGGCCATAGGCCTCATTCCAGGCCTGAGAAAAGGCCGCTCCCGTCAGCTCTACCCATTCTGCTAATTCTACCCCTTGGTAGCGACTGAAAGCCACCCTGGAGTATCCGATGGCGTGGGGGTGGGGTGGGGGTGGGGTGGGGGGTGGGGTGGGGCTAGGGGGGCGACGCAGGAAGTGGATGTTTATTTGCCTGGCCCACCTCGGGTATTTAGCAATTCTCCGGATACCTGGTGAAAAGGTATCATCAGCTTTGGCTGAGGTTACCTCGCCTACAGTGTGGGAAAAGAAAGATAATCTACATATAGACCGAACAAACCAAATTGGCAATAATACTGTGGCGGATGAATTCCTGGAGTGTACGAGATGGTTTTTTTTAGACCAGTATGTCCAACTAGGGAATGGGCTATCCTAGATTTGGTATTGTTCAATGAGAAGGGGTTAATAATCTTGTTGTGTGGGGTCCTTTAGGGAACAGTGACCATAACATGGTAGAATTCCTCAGTAGGATGGAAAATGAAATTGTCCGATCTAAAACTAGGATCCTAAATCTAAACAAAGGAAACTACGAAGGTACGAGGCATGAGTTGGCTAAGATAGACTGGGGAACTTCATTAAAAAGCATGACAGTGGATAGGTAATAGCTAATATTTAAGGAACGAATGTATACATTGCAACAGTTATATATTCTTTTCTGGTGCAAAAACACAACAGGACAAGCGGCCCAATCTATGTTCCTATACTTTCAAATTCCTTTCCTTCCTCAGCTCCTCTACAATATGTCATCAGTCGTCTGTTGACTGACCAAATAACCATTCTTCACAGGAGAAGCTCGTAGGTGAATGGTTATGGGGCATCGCAACCAGATCCAAGTCCAATATTTGCAAATGCACTCTTTATGGCAGTGGTGACTGGATTGTGATCAGCAGCTGGAACACTGGCTGATATCCCCCCTCCTTAAAGCAGGGTACTGAGGCCAATTACCATCCTCCAAGGTCTCTGTGCTCCTTCTATTCTGGGCTCTTGTGCATCCCTGATTTTGTTTGCTCTAACATTGAGAGTTGTGCCTTCAGCTGCCTAGACCTTAAGCTCTGGAGTCATAGGGCTGAATTTTTGCAGAGTTAACCTGACTACAGAGAACTTTAAAATGGCAGCTGGGACATGGAAGCGGGATATCAAAGCCATCCTGGAGTATCCGATTTCCAGCTCCCATTTCCAATAGATCCCATTTTTGCCAACAGAGGGAAGGGGGCAGGGCATGAATCACCAAGGCAGGGAACTTGAACTCGATAGAGCCATTTGAAATTAGTGTTGAGTTCAAACAGACCTAATTTTCGCTGTACCAAAGGCCTTTAAGTGTCGTGATCTGAACTTTTTAAAATCCTGAGCCCTTTAAACATGACAAAACAAACAGGCTGAAGCTGTCAGTTTGAGTTAGAAAATGCCCTCTACTGGACTGCTTTGGTTGACAGGCCAACTGGTGTAGGTTAGAAACAAATATTGCCATCTGTTCCTGCAGCTTCAGTAGAGTTCTTTGTTGACATTTATCATGTTAGCTCTGCTGGTGGAGTCATTATGAATACTTGGCTGAATTTCAAAAGCTAAAAAAACACACCTCTGCAGGGGTTGCTGAGTCATATTTTTATTGACAGTTTAAGAGGCTATTAAGGATTAGTTGTCTTTGATGTGGTTAATGAATATAGCTTTGTTTATGTAACAGATTGAGCATTTTAAGGGATTTAAAAGCTTTGAATGGGTTTCATGAATGGGAGCTTTTTTCAGTGTCAAGTGTGTATGAGTGAGAGCTGCAGTAGATTGTTAGAAGCTTAATTGTCTTTTCATCTCCACATCTGCTCCTGTGGTCTGCCCATTGTAGATACTGGGTGAATGGCCATGGAGGCAGCATACGGGTATGAGGTGGCATAGGGGTATGGGGGGAGTCATGGTGGTGGGTGTGGGGGGACGGTGGTGAGTACTAGAGGGCCAACCAACCTTTTTTACAACAGTGCCAAAGTCCAAGAGATCCGATGCAGGCTTTCAAACCAGCCCATCTTGGCATTCACCCACGTACAAACTGCTTCTGGGGTCAGTGGGCCAGACTCTATCCAACCCCCACTTCCCTGTAGCGAAGATTGGGTCTAATGGGGCCCTTTAAATTGAGATAGGTCCGCCAAGTCCCGACTCGAACTACCTACCTCGGTAGCAAAAATCTGGCCCACAAAATCATGGAACAGAAGGAAACCTCTCGGCCCGTCGAGTCCTTGCTGGCTCTCTTAGAGCAATCCAGATAAGGTCCCGCATGGGAGGCTGAGAATGGAGGTAAGAGCCCATGGGATCCAAGGCAATTTGGTAAATTGGATCCAGAATTGGCTGAGTGGCAGGAAGCAGAGGATCATGGTCGAGGGGTGTTTTTGTGACTGGATGCCTGTGTCCAGTGGGGTTCCACAGGGATCGGTGTTGGGTCCCTTGCTGTTTGTGGTATATATAAACAATTTAGATTTGAATGTAGGAGGGTTGATCAGTAAGTTCGCAGATGACACGAAAATTGGTGGGGTGGTAAATAGTGAGGAGGATAGCCTTGGATTACAGGAGGATATAGACAGGCTGGTCAGATGGGCTGATCAGTGGCAAATGGAATTTAATCCGGATAAGTGTGAGGTGATGCACTTGGGCAGAACAAACAAGGCACAGGAATACACGATGAATGGTAGGACCCTGGGAAGTACCAAGGATCAGAGGGACCTTGGTGTACATGTCCACCAGTCCCTTAAGGTAGTGGGACAGGTAGATAAGGTGGTTAAGAAGGCATATGGGATACTTGCCTTTATTAGCCGAGGCATAGAAAATAAGAGCAGGGAGGTTATGCTGGAACTGTATAAAATGCTGGTTAGGCCACAACTAGAGTATTGAGTGCAGTTCTGGAATCCGCATTATAGGAAGGATGTGATTGCACTAGAGAGAGTGCAGAGGAGATTTACCAGGATGTTGCCTGGGCTGGAGAGTTTTAGTTATGAGGAGAGATTGGATAGACTGGGGTTATTATCCCTGGAGCAGAGGAGATTGAGGGGGACATGATTGAGGTGTATTAAATTATGAGCAGCATAGATAGGGTAGACAGGAAGGAACTTTTCCCCTTGGTGGAGGGATCAATAACCAGGGGGCATAGATTTAAGGTAAGGAGCAGGGGGTTTAGAGGGGATGTGAGGAAGAAATTTTTCACCCAGAGAGTGGTAGGAATCTGGAACTCACTGCCTGAAAGGGTGGTAGAGGCAGAAACCCTCATAACATTTAAGAAGTATTTGGATGTGCACTTGCGATGCCATGGCATACAAGACTATGGGCCTAGTGCTGGAAAATGGGATTCGAATAGTTAGGTACTTGTTTGACTGGCGCAGACTCGATGGGCCGAAGGGCCTTTTTCTGTGCTGTAGACCCCTATGACTCTATGGCTCTACTCCTATAGCCTGTGTTTATTCCCCTCAAATTCAATCTCTTTTTGAAATCATTGATCACCTCCACTTTCACCACCTTCTTGGGCAGCGAGTTCCAGGTCATTAGCACTCGCTGTTTAAAAAAAGTTCTTCATCACATTTCCCCTGTATCTCTTACCCAAAACCTTAAATTGGAATCTCATGGCCCTTGTATCCGGAGCTAATGGGAACATATTTGTCTACCTTATCTAGACTGATCATAACCTTGTACAGCTTTATCAAATCTCATAGGCTCATAGACGTTTACAGCAGAGAAGGAGGCCATTCGGCCCATCATGTCTGTGCAACAAAGATCTGACTACACTAATCTCATTTTCCAGCGCTTGGCCCATAGCCCCGGAGACTGTGGCAATGCAAGTGAATATCTAAATACTTCTTAAATGTTATGAGAGTTTCTGACTCAACCACCCTTTCAGGCAGTGAGTTCCAGACTCCCTTCTCGTCTTCCTTTGCTCCAAGGAGAACAACCCCAGCTTCTCCAACCTAGCCTCGTAGCTAAAACCCCTCACCCGACCCATTCTGGTAAATCTCCTCTGTACCCTCTCTAGCCCTCTCCGTCTCTCTCTCTCTCTCTCTCCGTCTCTCTCTCTTGCATTTTTACAGCATCTTTCATGACCTCAGGACATTCCTCAGCTTCAGTGAGGTACTTTTGAAGTGTAACCACTGTTGCAATGTAGATAACACGGCAGCTAAGTTGCGCAGAGCAAGATCCCACAAGTAGCAAAGCGATAATGGCCAGATAAGCTGCATAATGGTGATTGAAGGTTAAGTATTGGCCAGAACAGTGGGGAGAACTCCCCCACTTTTCGAAATAGCGTCATGGGATCGTCAAATCCACCAGAAGGGGCAATTGGGAACTTGGTTTAACATCTCATCCAAAAGGCGGTGGATGGGATTTTCCGGCTCCTCCCGCCGATGGGATTTTCCCGTCCTGCCGAAGTCAACGGAGATTTGAATGGCTTGCTGCATCCGGCACAGGGAAACCCGCCTTGGCGAGGCTGGAAAATCCCGGACAGCATCCCAGAAGGAAAAATAACAGTTCGGACCCAGTATTCTTATTTCCCAGATTTTACTGGCCAGAATTTTTCCGTCGGCGAGTTGGGGGCGGGACCCGCTCGCTGAGGGGAAAATGACACAGGATGATGTCGGGAGGAACCCCCGACGTCATCCCTCCCCATTTAAATATTCAGGAAGGCGGGCGGACAGCGAAATCAGCTGCGGGCCCGCCGACCTGTCAATGGCCAACTGAGGCCATTGACAAGGTAGTTAAACCAATCAAAGGCCCTGCCCGTCCAACCTTAAGGCTGGCGGGCAGGCCAGGAGCCCCGGTGGGTTTCTGATAATACATGAAACCTCATCCACTGGCGGGATGAGGTTTCATGTCCGTTTTTAAAAAGTTTAATAAAATTTTAGTCATATTTATTAACATGTCTCGTCTCGTGTAACATTGTCACATGAGGGGGACACGTTAATAATTTTTAAATTTTTCTATTTTTGATATTTATAAAGCTTTCAGCTCTCTCCCTGAGGCAGCACTTAATCTCAGGGAGCAGTGCGCTCTTTCGCGCACTTTGACAGTCGGGGAATCCCTCCCCCGCTCGCACAGGAAGCACTACCTGTGGGTGGCCCACTGGGCGGGGCTTAATTAGCCCACCCACTCAAAATGGCGGCGGGGCCCATTTCGGCGGTGGCGGCGATCGGCTGCCCGCCCACCGCCGAGCCAGTCGGGCCCGCCCGCCCATCAAGGGCAAAATTCTGCCCAGTGTTTTATCATCCTGGGATCTCCAACACTGCAGCACTCCCTCAGTATTGCACCGGAGCGTCAGCCTAGAGTTTCGTGCTTGTGTGCACTGGAGTGGGATTACCAATCCACAACTTTCTGGCCTGGAAGCAAACTTGCATGTGATGGGCGTTCCCATGCACCCACTGCCCTCGACCTAGGTGTTGGAGGTTATGAGTTTGAGAGTTGCTGCTGAAGCAGCCTTGGCTGAACTGTGTCCCATACCTTGCTAACTATTTAAAATAGTACAGAAACAATAAATGTAAAACATACTGGAGAAAGGGGTAGCGACTTCCAATTTGAGCTGATTTTGGGAAGCTTTTCCCACAAAGAGTGGGAGAATGGTTGAGGTCGCCGCAATGGCTTTCCCCAGTGGATCAGAATCAGTGGGCTGAATGGCCTTGCTGGCCTGTGTCTATTGATCTTGAGGCCAGTGATGGTAACTCCACCTAAGAACTGTCACAAGCATGATGGGCTGAATGGCCTCTCCCTGTGCTGCACCATTCTATGATTCTAAGCCTGTTGGGGTGAATAATGAGAAGATAAGGGTTTTTTTGGTGGACATCTTTGTTAGTTTTCCCCACCCCCCCCAATTCGGGTGAATGACCCTTATTCAAAATTTAAACCTGTTGTCTACAGGCACTGACAAGCCTGCTATACATTTGCAGTCTCTCCTTTGCACCATCACTAAGACCCCCTATTTCCACCTCCCTAACATTGCCCGACTTCACCCCTGTATCAGCTCATCAGCTGCTGAAACCCTCATCCATGCCTTTGTTACCTCTAGACTCGACTATTCCAACACGCCCTTGGCTGGTCTCCTACAATCTGCCCTCTGTAAACTCAAGATCATCCAAAACTCTGCAGCCTGTGTCTTAACTCACAGCGAGTTCTGTTCACCTATCGCCCCTGTGCTCGCCGACCTGCTTTGGCTCCTGGTCAAGCAAATTGTTTTTAAATTCTCACTCTTGTTTTCCAGTCCCTCCATGGCCTCGCCCCTCCCTATCTCTGTAATCTCCTCCAGCCCCACAACCCTCTGACATATCCGCACTCCTCTAATTCTAACCTCTTTTGCATCCCCGATTTTAAGTGCTCCACCTTTGGCACTTTCAGTTGCCTAGACCCCAAGCCCTGGGTTATCTCCCCATCACCTCTCCCCCTCATCCTCGCTTTAAGACACTTCTTAAAATCAACTTCCTTGACCAAGCTGTTTGGTCATCTGGCCTAATATCTCCTTATGTGGCTCGGTGCCAAACTTTGCTTTATAATACTTCTGTGAGGCACCATGGGGCTTTTAATTATTTTAAAATAAATAATATAAATAGAAGTTATTATTTCATGCAGATGGCTGTGTGGTGTTGTGAACATTGACCTCTGGTGGTGAAACGAGGAAATAATTTAGATATCATGGAATTTAAAGAGAATGAGTGCCCACATCGGACTTCCTGCTGAATCCTGCATTAGAGTGAATTCAGTTCTTGCTGGCCTCCAACTGTGACTGGATGTGAATTTAAATATGCGCCCAACATATACTAATCAACACACAGATAATTTGGTATTATGGTAAAAGCAAAAAACTGCGGATGCTGGAAATCCAAAACACAAACAAAAATACCTGGAAAAACTCAGCAGGTCTGACAGCATCTGCGGAGAGGAACACAGTTAACGTTTTGAGTCCGTATGACTCTTCAACAGAACTAAGGAAAAATAGAATAGAGGTGAAATATAAGCTGGTTTAAGGGACGGTGGGACAGGTAGAGCTGGATATAGGGGCAGTGATAGGTGGAGATAGCCAAAAGATGTCATAGACAAAAGAACAGAGGTGTTGATGGTGGTGATATTAGCCACCGTGGTGGTGGTATTATGGTGTTGGTTGAGGGATAGATATTGGCCTGGATGACTTTCCAGTTCTTCTTCAGTGTCCTGGGATCATGTTGAGCGGTTTAGATGATGAGGAGGAGGCTCGTGTGGACTGTAAGTACCAGCATGGACCTAATGGGCCGAATGGGCTGATTCTGTGCTATCAGTGCTCTGCCCTTCTCAAGGACAATTAGGGATGGGCAATAAATGCTGGCCTAGCCAGCGGTGCCCACACCCAATGAATGAATTTTTAAAACTCCGCCTGAGAGGGAACCCAACGCCCTCAGTTTAACTCTACATCTGAAATATAGTACCTCTGACTGTGTAGTGCTCCCTCAGAACCGGACTGGAGTATCAACCGAGATTCGACATTCGGAATCAGGGAGATGGTGGCATAGTGGTAATATTGCTGTACTAGTAATCGCTGGGGTAGTAATCCAGAGGCCCAGAGTAATGTCCTGGGGAGAGGGGTTCAAATCCCACCATGGTAGTTGGTGGAATTTGAATTCAATTCATAAATCTGGAATTAAATGATGGTCTCAGTAATAGCAACCACAGGCAGGATATTGAGTTTGATGAGAGAGGGGTAGGGCCCACTTGCTGACATGGGATGAAGTTGGGCAGAACACCTGATGTCACCCTGTATCATTTCAATTTTCAGGTCAGCAGGGGCGCAGCCAAATCAGCTGTGCGCCCATCAACCTGTCAACGGCCAATTGAGGCCATTTAAAAACTAATTGAACTAGTTAAAGGACCTGCCTGTCCAACCCTTAAGGGAGCCCTGGTGGGCTTCAGAAAAAAGCATCAAACCTCATCCACGGGCAGGATGAGGTTTCATATAAGTCTTTAAAACTTTAATTAAAAGTGATGGACATGTTCCAACTCATGTGACAGTGTCACATGAGGGGACATGTCAGGGAAATTTTATTTTTCTACATTTAACATTTTTAAATTTGGCGCCGATCTCCCTGAGGCAGCACTTAACCTCAGGGAGATGAATGCGCCTGGCCATGTGGGTTAATATAGCCTTTCTAAAGTAGATCTCATTCAGGGTTTGCTAACTAACAGGATCTTTGGACGAATCAGCCAGGTTCTCCTCTTGCTTGCCCTCCCAGATGTTGCACATGAATGATGTTAATTCTAGTTTATCTATAGAGTTAGTAACTTTTTCTCCCTGAGCAGCCAGGGCTGCTATTTCACAACTCATGTGCTTCAATTACTTAGCCAATTTAAAAAAAAAAATTGGTTCTGGGATGTGGGCATCGCTGACTGGGCGATGTGACAATATATAATGTGACACTTTGTGAGGTGAGGGGCAGAATTGTTACCCCAATGTGGGGGGTGAAGGCAGAGCTGGGTGGGTGCGTGATTTCGCCCCACTGGTTGGCACGCTGGTTTGTTGGCACCATCCCCTGAGCCATTTACCCAGAGGAAGACTCGGACCTGAAAGGGCTACTTCCCACAAGCGGCAGGTAGCCAAATGTGGTGAGTGAAAAGCTAATTAAGGCCAATCAACAGAGGCCGACTGGAAGCCAAGGCCTTCAGTGGCTTTGGGACGTGCCCAGCTGCCTGGAGGTGGCCTCCCTGCGGCAGACCGGTGAGCCTGCGCACCAGGTAGTCTTTGAGAATCCCACTCTTTCCCCCACTGCCCCCACCCCAGTTTATCTGCCTTCAGCCCTGTGTGGAGAGGGCTCCCCTCCACCATGGAGGCCTGGCAGCTGAGGCCATTTTTTTATTTTAGAATTTTAAAAATTGCGAGAGGGCGCCCCAAGATACATATGAACAGACTTATGGGCGCATGAATTAGTAGCAGCCAGTAGGCCATTCAGCCCCTCGAGCCTGCTTCGCCATCTGATAGGATCATGGCTGATTTGACTGTGGCCTCAACTCCACATTCCGCCCACCCCGATAACCTTTGACCCCCTTGTTAGTCACAAATCTATTTACCTCTGCCTTAAAAATATTCAATGACCCTGCCTCTACCGCTCTCTGGGGAAGAGAGTTCCAAAGATTCACAACCCTCTGGGAGGACAAAATTCTCCTCATCTCCATCTTAAATGGGAGGCCCCTTATTTTTAAACTGTGTCCCCTGGTTCTAGTCTCCCCCACAATGGGAAACATCCTTTCAGCATCCACCCTAAGTCCCCTCAGGATCTTCTCTGTTTCAATAAGATCACCTCTTATTCTTTTAAACTTCAATGGATACAGGCCAACCTGTCCAACCTTCCCTTGGAAGATAACCCCATCCCATCCCAGGTATCAGCTGAGTGAACTTTCTCTGAACTGCTTCTAACCCATTTATATACTTTCTTAAATAAGGAGACCAAAACTGTACACTGCACTGTGGAGGCTGGCAATGGCAGGCTAACGCTCCTTCCATGTTGGAGAGCATCCTATTGGCCCTCCACCTTCGAGGTCCCATCTGCCATCCTTAAGTGGATGGTGAACCTGCCCTCTGGCCTGGCCACTAATTGGCCAATCCAAGGAAAATCACTGCCAGGTGACTGCCGGGTGGTTAATAGTGAGGTTGAGTGTCTTGGGCTACAGGAAGATATCGACAGGGTGATCAAATGGGCAGATAAGTGGTAGATGGAATTTAACCCTGAGAAGTGTAAGGTGATACACTTTGGAAGGAGTAATTTGACAAGGAAGTACCCAATGAACGGCATGGCACTAGGAAGTTCTGAGGAACAAAGGGACCTTGGCGTGTGTGTCCGTAGATCTCTGAAGGCGGAGGGGCATGCTAGTGGGGTGGTGAAAAAGGCATATGGGACATTTGCCTTTATCAATCGAGGCATAGATTACAAAAGTAGGGAGGTCATGTTGGAGTTGTATAGAATCTTGGTGAGGCCACAGGAGTACTGTGCGCAGTTCAAGGTGAGGGGCAGGAGGTTTAGGGGGGGGGATGTGAGGAAAAACTTTTTTACCCAGAGGGTGGTGACGGTCTGGAATGCGCTGCCTGGGAGGGTGGTGGAGGCGGGTTGCCTCACATCCTTTAAAAAGTACCTGGATGAGCACTTGGCACGTCATAACATTCAAGGCTATGGGCCAAGTGTTGGGAAATGGGATTAGGTAGGTGGGTTAGGTGTTTCTCATGTGTCGGTGCAGGCTCGATGGGCCGAAGGGCCTCTTCTGCACTGTGTGATTCTGTGATTCTGCGAAAGTTTGGGGTTGGGATCTACACCGGACCCTGAAGTCAGGGTCGCAACCCAAAATGCAACATCCTGCCTTGAGGTGTCAGTGTTTGGCTGTTACGCTAAGCTGCATAAAGAATGGTCAGTATAAAAGATGGTCACTTGACCAAAATGGTGGCTGTAGGTAGTTGGTCACTATAGATGGTGTTCACTCTAGGTGATCAATTCAAAAGCTGGAAAACGCTATTTTCTCACAACTCAACCTTTATTGAATTAGACTCTGGTACAGAATAGAAACCGAGACAGAAAAGGACAGAAATATCTGGCTGCCACTTGGTATTGCAGCAAGATTTCTGAATGTGGTGGTTTTTATGTTATCAAAACCATCATTCGAAACTTAAACTGAAAACCACATTCTCGCAATAAGCATGGTTACATCTCATGTGAAGTTCGCTATCTTTGATATTTTTATAATCCCACCACCCCCCCACCTCCCCACCCACCTCGGTGTTGTTGGTGGGGCAAAGATCGAGCCTCTGCTCAGCCCCTCCCACAGCGATCAGGAATTTTTCGTGAAGTGAGAAATTTCGAACTGTGGTTGAGGTTCCGATTCTCGATGGTTTCCATTATTTTTGAGTGCAACCATTTTAAAAAAGTTATCGCAAATTCATTGAGTAACAATTGATCACTGATGGAATCGAAGGAGGAGTTTCTCCTCTCCCCCCTCCCTCAGCTACTCATCTTCCCCTCCCTTGGTTGCCTATCCCCTTCTCCCTCAATTTCCCGCTTCTTCTCCCTCAGTTACCCCTCTCCCCCTCCTTCAGTTACCACCCGCAACCCCTCCTTCCCATCCCTTGGTTACTTCTCTTACCTCCCTCACTTTCCCGTTTCCCCTCCCTCTGTTACCCCTCTTCCCTCCTTCAGTTTTCTTCTCCCCCTCCCTCTATTACCCCTCTCCCCCTCCCTCAGTTTTCCTCTCTCCCTCTCTCTGTTACCCCTCCCCTCCCTCTGTTACCCCTCTTCCCTCCTTCAGTTTTCCTCTCCCCTTCCCTCTATTACCCCTCTCCCCCCCCTCAGTTTTCCTCTCTCCCTCTCTCTGTTACCCCTCCCCTCCCTCTGTTACCCCCTCCCCTCCTTCAGTTTTCCTCTCCCCCTCCCTCTATTACCCCTCTCCCCCTCCCTCAGTTTTCCTCTCTCCCTCTCTCTGTTACCCCTCCCCTCCCTCTGTTACCCCCTCCCCTCCTTCAGTTTTCCTCTCCCCCTCCCTCTATTACCCCTCTCCCCCCCCTCAGTTTTCCTCTCCCCCTCCCTCCGTTACCCCTCTCCTCTCCCTCAGTTTTGCTCTCCCCCTCCCTCTGTTACCCCTCTCCTCTCCCTCAGTTTTGCTCTCCCCCTCCCTCTGTTACCCCCTCCCCTCCTTCAGTTTTCATCTCCCTCTCCCTCCGTTACCCCTCTCCCCCTCCCTCTGTTACCCCCTCCCCTCCTTCAGTTTTCATCTCCCTCTCCCTCCATTACCCCTCTCCCCCTCCCTCTGTTACCCTTCTCCCCTCCCTCAGTTACCCCTCTCTCCCTCCCTCGATTCCCCCTCAGCCTCCTCACGAGCAGCTTCCTGGTTCTTGGAACTTCTCCCCTGCAGCCGCTGAGGTGAAGCCACGAGCAAAACACTCACATGGAGGGGACCCACTCCATACAGTAACATTTGCAGGTGGCACATGATCAGCCATCACATACCTCCAGGATTGGCAGTATGGCTTCTCCTCTGAGGATGGGATTGACCTTCAGGCCACGGCTAAGGGGGCTGCTGGCTGTCTAAAATAGGGAAGAGTCCCATTCTTCAACATAAACATCTGCCACCTCAACGGGTGCTGCTGTCTATAGATGGCACAGGGTGGGGGGTGGGCAAGGGGTGACGGGGCCCCTTAATTCAACTTGTTTAGATTCACACATGGAAAGCCTTGGGCAAGAGTCTCTGTTGGTCGACGTGTTAGACTTTCTTGGGTTTCCGTCCAACTTGTGAGTAATAGAAAAGTGAAAAGATCCCAAATAAGGCATAACTTAAAAGCAAGACTGCTGCATCCTGGGAAAATAGGCCTTGATCCACAGCTGAAGCCAGTGTCACTGTGTGAGGAAACAGAGAGAATTAAGGGTTAAAGGGTTCCCTGAACTTGCATCCGGAGCAAATCTGTAACAAGTGGAATTTAATCGGTAACCATTTCTAAAGCTGACCCCAAAAAATATTGTCTTTTGATCCATACCAGACACTTGCTTTCTTGTTTTCTGAGGCCTTGGTGGCCCAGTCAGTAACACACTGGCCTAAAGAGCCAGCAGCTCCTGGGTTCCTGCACCATTCCAGCGTCTTGAGCACAAAACCCAGGCTGGCGCTCAGTGCATTACAGGGGGAGTGCTGCACTGCCAACGGAGACCTTAAAGTGAGGCCCTGTCTTGCATTTATATAGTGCCTTTCGCAACCTCAGGAGAGCCCACAGTGCTCACAGCCAATGAAGTACATTTGAAGTGTAGTCACTGTCAGAATGTAGGAAACACAGCAGCCGATTTGCGCACAGCAAGCTCCCACAGACAGCAATGTGATAATGACCCAGATAATGTATCTTGGTGATGTTAGCTGAGGGATAAATATTGATCCAGGACACTGAGGAGAAATCCCTGCTCTTTGAAACAGTGCTACGGTTTCTCTTACATCCACTTGAGAGGGCAGACGGTGGAGGGCAGGGAGGGGCGGGGCGGGGTGCGGAAGACAAGATGGTACCTCTGACAGTGCAGCACTCCCTCAGTGCTGCACTGGGAGTGTCGGCCAGTCAACACCGACCAGGAAACTTGCATTAATAATGTTGATCTGTGGCCCTCTTCCTGGGCCAACTGTGCTTGCTACAAGCGGAACACCCGGACGCAATACAGTAAGAAAGTGTGAGAACTCGAGTATACATACCCAGAAACTGCACAGCGAAATAGCATGTCTCCGACAGGAGAGTCCATCGGATAATCGCCTTCTCGGATGTGTAAAAGGCACTCCATAGGATCAGAGAAAAACCTTTACTCGAAAAAGAAACACCTTAGTTATGTTTTGGAAGCACCCCAATAGGAAGGACAGGGAATGCAATAATACCGAGACAGGCATGACTTATATAGTGTCTCCTTTTTATTTCATGCGTGCTTTGCATGCGGAGGAGGTCTTGTGGCAGAGTGGGTGGTGCCCCAGCCTCAGAGGCAGAAGTTTCGGGTTCAAGTCTTAACCCAGGACTTGATGGCCGAGGAAGGTGTGTCCATAACGCGGCCAAACAGGCTGAGTGCCAGCCTGCAAACCCTTCCAACGCACGCCACTGGCGGGCGCTAAGAGTGGGAGAGGCTTCTGGTCAGCCAATGTGATGGGAAGAAAATGAGAGTCTCTGCTACCACTACCCATAGCTCCAGACTACAACGTGCAGAGGTAAAAAATGCCCATTGCTGCGGCAACTCGGGGCCGCGTGTGGGGGTCGTTGGTTCAGCTGGATGCACAGCTAGTGTGGATCAGATTGGCGCCAACAGCATGGCGCTTGATTTCCCTGTTCCTGGTGAACAGATTCAGGACCTGCCCATGGTAGAGATCATGGCATTCTGGGCTGGACCTGCCTTTGGGCAGAGAGCTCAGGAAGAAGGAGAGGAATTTTCCACATATAGGAGCAAAGATGAAACAACATGTATTAGCCATACAGCACTCGACGAAGATATACTGTGCCCTCTTCCTTTCTGCAACCTACAACAATACCACTACAACAATAACTTGCATTTGCATAGCATCATTAATGTAGTAAAATGTTCGAAGCCACTCCACAGGAGCCTAACCAGAAAATAAAATTGACACCAAGCCAAAACAGGAGCTGCCATGGGGTGAGCTTACTTAATGTTGGGTTAAAAGGGTATGTTCTAAAAACCGTCTTCAAGGCAGTGAGAGAGGTGGAAAGCGGAAGACGTTTCGGGAGGGTCATTCCAGGGCCTGGGACCTCGACAGCTAAAGGCTTGGCCGCCAAGGGCAGGACGAAGTGAGTGGAAGAATGACAGGGGGGCCAGAGCTTGGACAAAGGCAGAGTCCTCTGCAGGTTGCTGGGCTGCAGGAGGTTATAGAGACAGGGAGCAGCGAGGCCATGGAAGGATTTGAGCGCAAGGATGAGAATTTTAAACTCGCAATGTCGATGGATCAGGAGTCAATTTGGTGGATGAGCACAGGGAGCGAATGGGTACACGAGCCAACCTTGAGACACACGCAAACTCCAAGGTGTCAGATTATTCCCTTTGATGTGATATGTACTGTACACGCAGCACAATAAAGACTGAGACAGTTAGCTATGCAGTATTGGATAGGAATGAATTGCACTCTTTTACCTGGCACAAAAGGGCAGCAACTGAGGCCAATCTTCTTCAGCTCTCTGCCCAAAGGCACGGTGACTTCCACCACAGTTAGAGCAAGGAGGCAGGTCCCAGATCTACCCCAGCTGGAACAGGGTTCAAACCTCGTGCTGTTGGCACTAATCACATCCACACCAGCCAACTGTGCCAACCAGCACCCCCAAGGGGTCAAAGTTTGCCTGTGACAACACACACTTCTCCATACATGTTGTAGTCTAGAGCTGGGGTGGGACTTCAGCCTAGAGCTTGTGGCTCAGAGGCAGGGACAATAGCCATTACACCACATGACCTCTTATTGAGGCCAGTCAGAAACTGCAAATAGTTAAGAGGTTGGTAAACATTGATCCCAACTTTCACTGGCAGCCTCACTGCAATACATACCTAAAGAGGACGACTTAAGGGTCACCCAAAATTGGTCCTCCAGTCACAAAATAGGCAAACTATGACCATCCCGATACCTCACCCTAGGGGCCCAGAGCGACCTTGGCTTGCTGGGGGACAGGGTACGTCCCGGGATAATGGAAGGAGCAGAGGTGAATGAAAGAGTGGGTGGGTGGGGGAGGGGGGGAGATGGGGGGGTTGATATTGATGCCTGGCAGCAGCCCCGCAGTATCGCCATTCAGCCAATAGGAGCATCCCCTGTTCCTCAAAACTCCATATTCAGGTAAGTTAAGAAAATGCTCTGCAAGTTAGGCTGCTGCGCAAACCCCACCTTGGTTTTGACCCATTTCCGAGCAGGCTCCTTAAATAGGTATTAGGCCCCTCGTTAGAATGTAGAAGGGGCCTTAAGCCTGTTTCACCTAAGTGATCAAAGATTTCTGAACATCGTCTGAGCCAATAGAAATTTGGATGTATTTTGAGCCCCTTGGGTCACGGGACATAGCTCCGCGAAATTGGACCCATTTTTCTCCCATTTTGTGCCTGAGATAAATAGGGTCCCCGACCTGTATCGGGAAACTCTCTCACGGAACTCACAGTGTGTTAATTTGTTTTAGGAATTTCTACTAGTGTAACACAATTGCAAGTGAAGCTGTTCCTTAGAGTTAAATTTCACTTCTGAATTCTGTCATTTCACCTAAAGCATTTGATTCTTGTAATGAAATGAGAATGGTTATTTTTTAAGAAAACATATTGTGTATTACTCTTGATGGCGAGCTCTATTATAAAGCCCTGAAAGGAATACCTTGGCCTGAATTGTCAGCTTGGTGGGCGAACGCGATCAGCAGGCCCGGGATTGGCCAGGAAACGGACCGCCGACCGCGATTGGCTCCCCGGCCTCGATTGCACTCTGGCTGGCTAATTAACGGCGATTAAGGGAATTAAGGGAAATTAATTAAGGGAAATTAAGGGAAACCTCAGCCCGCCCTTGGATGAGGTTTGCTGAAAAATGTAAAGGCCGCCCATGAGGTTGGACGGTCGATGTAAAATGACAGACAATTGCGCCGTCAATGGGTTTAATTGCCCTCTTAATTGTCGGCGGGCGCGCTTCCGGCTTTTGCGCGTGCCCGCCGAGCGAAATATCGCGCAAGTGCGTGATGACGTCGGGGTGCGCGCCTGACCCCATCTCGCGCGATTTCACGCCCAATCAGGTCGGGGGCGTACGCCTGCCCGATCGATGTAAGATTCAGGCCCCTCGTCCCCCTTTCACCTTGTGCATACTGGACAGGAACAGGAGCTGTCGTGTCAATTGGAGGGGCAGCCGTTTGGCACGAGGGGGTAGAACGTTCCAATTGGACAAGACAACCTTGGGGGTAGGGTGCTTGAAGGGATATAAGAGGTCAACTAGAGACAGGACAGCATCCAGGGTTAGGGCAAGGGGGAGCCACTTGGTGCTGCTTTGTCCAGTTTGATACCAAACAGGGCCTTAGATGGTGTCCTACTCTAGCGTTTATGTACATTGGCTTCCACTGTGTTTTTCCTGACATTTGTTGCTCCCCAACCCCCAGTAAAGACTGATAAATACTTAACACTAATGTTGTCCCCATATACAGCCAGTTACCCGTAAGGTTCAACATCCCTTTCATCGGAGTTGATGACGATTCCCATTAAACCAGCTACTGACAGAGGGCCCAAGCTGTGCTGGGAGCTAAGGCTAATTATTCAAACTAGCAGGGGCCTGACAAAAAATTGCAGTGAAATTTGTCCCTTTATTGGAATGGTTTTTCATTAAGTCTCAAGCCATTCCATCACATGGCTGTCCAGGAATCTATCCTGCTCTTACCACCTGCCATTGGCTTGTGTTGGAAAGATTCACAAGTTGTTACTCAACCTGTCTGGCTATGTTATGGATGCACCTTTCCTGGCCATCAAGTGGTGGGGTGGGCTGGAAGAGGCAAGGAAACTCCCCGCTGCACCACAAGGCCTCCTATTGAGGCCTATCATCAGCCTCAAGTAGTCAAGAGGTTGGTAAACTTTGATCCCATACCATTCCATCTCTCTCTTGCCATCCCCATCGCATTCCTTTCATCCCTCACATATCATCCCTGCCCCATTCCCCATCCAACTCCCTCTTCTTATAGGAACACAGGAGCAGGAGTAGGCCATTCGGCCCCTCGAGCCTACTTTGCCAGTCGCTAAGATCGTCTGGTCCCACCGAAAATCAATGGACTTTTGGCTGGGCTGCTGAACCTCGTGTGGGGTGTCCCACCACATGACAGGGCTGGAAAATCCTGGCTCACACCCAGAGTACTGTGTACAGTTTTGGTCTCCTTATTTAAGAAATGACATCATTGTGTCAGAAGCGGTTCAGAGAAGGTTCACTTGACTGATTCCTGGGATGGGGGATATCGTCTCATGAGGAAAGGTTGGGCAGATCGAGCCTTTAGGAGAACGAGAGGTGATCTTACTGAAACATAGAGGGCAGGATTTTCGGGTTATCGGGTGGGCCCAGGAGTGGCCGGGCTTCGGTCCTTGCCCGTGATTGGCCCCCTGACCACGATTTCACGCTGGCTGGCCATTGATTGGCTCAGCACTGCTGGGATGGGGGCTTTGAGGAGCGCGAGCGCAAAAGTCCACGCACGGGCGGGGTGAACGCGCACTGAAAGCCCCCTGGAGGTGGGGAGCAGCCTCAGGGAGAGGGACAATTTTAAAATCAGAAATAAAGATTTTTAAAATCTGAACAAAACATCCCGACGTGGGACTCACTCACAAGAACATGAACAGAACAAAAATTCTGCCCAAAAATGTATATTTATTTTTTATATAAATTGTGGAATTTTATATTAATTGTGGAAGTCTCACCCCGCCCGTGGATGGGGTTTGTTAAAACATCAAAAGGCCGCCTGACCGATTCGCCCGCCAACTGTAAGGTTGGACAGGCAGCGAATAACAACTTTAAATTAATTGATTCGGGGCCTTAATAGGCCTCTTAATTGTCGGCGGGCACGCTGCTGACTCTCGCACGTGCCTGCTGACCAGAATATCGCGCACTATTTAACGCCCGATTGGATCTGGTCATAAAATCTCACCCGTAAGATCCCGAGAGTGCTTGACAGAGTGGATGCCGTAAGGATGCTCCCCCGTGTGGGAGAGACTAGAACTAGGGAACACAGTTTCAAAATAAGGAGCCTCCCCTTTAAGACAGGGATGAGGAGGTGTTTTTTCCTTTCAGAGGGCCGTGAGTCTGTGGAAATCTCTTCCCTGGACAGTGGCAGAGGCAGGGTCATTGACTATCTTTAAGGCAGGGGTAAATACATTCTTAACTAACAAGGGAATCAAAGGCTATTGGGGGTAGGCAGGATAGTGGCATTGAGGCCGCAATCGGATCAGCCATGGTCTTATTGAATGGCGAAGCAGGCTCAAGGGGCTGAATGGCCTTCTCCTGCTCCCAATTGATATGTTTGTATGTATGTTAGATCACAGTTTATCTGCATCTTAACTATGCATTGATTTGCCTTAGGTCTGTAATCCTTAACAGACTTTCTGACCAAAAAAACCCATCAACCTGAGTCTTCAAATTTTCAATTAACACCCCATCCCCACCCCCAACCCCCCACATCCCCCACCCCCAACCCCCCACATACCCCACCCCACCCCACCCCACCACACCCCCCACCCCCCATCCCCCCCACACTTCCCCCACCCACCAGCCCTCCCCCATACCCCCCACTCCCACCCCTCCCCCATCCCTCCCATCCCCACCCCACCCCCCCACACCCCCCAACCCACCCCCCCACCCCCACCACACCCCCCACCCCCAACACCCCCAACCCTTCCAACCCATCCCCCCCAATCCCCCCCAACTCCCCCAACACCCCCACCCCTCCCCCAATCCCCCCCGCAACCCCACCCCCACCCCACTCCCTCCACCGGTAGCGAGGCTGAGTGGTCCAAGGCACTGGATTAAGGCTCCAGTCTCTTTGGGGATGTGCGTTCAAATCCCACTGCTGTCAGTAATCCTTTGAGTTTAGTAGAATCTCATTGAAAAATATAAAATTCTGACAGGGATGGACAGACTGGATGCAGGGATAATGTTTCCTCTGGCTGGGGGGAGGGTCTAGAACAAGGGGTCACAATCTCAAGATACGGGGTAGACCACTTAGGACCGAGATGAGGAGAAACTTCTTCACTCAGAGGGTGGTGAACCTGTGGAATTTCCAACACAGGAGGCTGTGGAGGCCAAGTCACTGAATATATTTAAGAAGGAAATAGATAGTATTTTCGACTCTAAAGGTGTCAGGTGGTATGGGAAGAATGTGGGAGTATGACGTTGAGAAAGAGCATCAACCATGATCATACTAAATGGCGGAGCAGGCTCAAAGGGCCATATGACCTACTCCTGCCCCTATTTTCTATGTTTCACCCAGCCTCAACAGCTTTTTGGGGGAAAAGAGTTGCAGATTTCCACTAGCCTATGTAGAAGTGCTTCCTGACCTCACCCCTGAATGGCCTTGCTCAAATATTAAGGTGATGCTTCCTTGTTCTGGACTCCCCCCCAATTAGGAGAAATAGCCTCCTTCTATCTATCCTATCAAATTCATTAATCATCTTAAACACCTCAATTATACCACCTTTCAATCTTCCATACTCAAGGGCCTACAAGGCCAGTCTATCTAGCCTTTCCTCATAATCTAACCCTTTTAGCCTGACCTGAAAACTCTATAAATCTTTAACTACACCCCACACCACCTCCCCCCAGCCCCACCCCTTCAGTCTTTCCTTCTCTCTACAACCTACAATGGGATGAACCGATCCAAACTGCTCCATATTCCGCCCTGGAGTGATGTAGTCAGGAAACTTGTCTATGGCATTCGGAGTCACAAGCACAAAAATCAACAGGTGCAGAAAACCTGTGAAAGGTGTTAATGGCATCTCAATTGTATTAAGATGCTCAGGTGAAGGGCATTGTTTCATTAAGTAGCTAAAGCACTTGTAAAGAGAGACTGCTGGGATATTGGGTTGGTAGGGAGGAGACAGAGATATGTAATGCTGCATTCTGTAAATAAACCAACTATTAAGAAAAGGATTTGCATCCAGTCTCAAACTTTAACACCTGACTTGGGATCCATTTATCAAAAGGTCATTTCTCAATTAGCGTTTTAATTTGTGACTTGCAACCTACTGAGCAGTGTGCCACCATGGAGTCGGAGAGATGCTTTGCAGGACAACCTGTACTCTTCCTGGAACAGCCAACCATGCAGCATTATAGGACACGCCAGGGCCTAAAGCAGGAAGAAAACAATACATGAAGTCTCGGGCTGTCCAGGGAAAGGAACCTTTTCATGTTTAGAGTGTCTCGCTTCTCATTTCAAATAAAGACCCTCTACCCACGGCTCTGTGTCATTACCATACTTGGGCATAATCCTCCACTCATTGCATTTTGCTGTAGAAACATTATTGCCTTTATCGGGAAACTTTGCAATAGTTTCTGTCATGAGTTCTATATGCCATAGTTCATAGAGGCTTTGTTTAAATAGACACTGTTTGCTGAGTAAATGAGCTATTTGCAGTAGTGAAATGTTTAATTGGACCCCTGTTTGTTGTTTGCTGAGTAAACAGACTTTATTTACTATCAAATAGATTGTTTGTGATAACTCCTGATGTTGGATAGACACCATTGAAAACTCAGTGGCTGACACAATGGTTTCAATATTTATTACAATCTCTAACCCCTGGTTAGATTCCTGAATTCCATGATCGTCTGTTGTTGATCCAGAGGACAGATTTTCTGTCGGGCCCCTGGCGATGCTATCAGGATCCTGCCCTCTAGGTGGCACTACCGCTGGAGAATTTAAATTCAATAGATTAAATAAATCTGGAATAAAAAGTTAGTGTATCAGTAATGGTGACCAAGAGAGTACCGGATTGTTATAAAAACCCATCTGGTTCACTGATGTTCTTTAGGGAAGGAAATCTGCCGTCCTTACCTGGTTCGGCCTACACGTGACTCCAGACCCACAGCAACGTGGTTGACTCTTAACTGCCCTCTGAAATGGTCCAGCAAGCCACTTAGTTGACAAGATGGCGATTAAGGATAGATCTAAGTATTGCCCTTACCAGCGACACCCACAACCCTTGAACGAACAAAGAAAGCTCTTCATTGTGTACCCACGCTTATTGCTTTTTGCTATAATCACCTTGTGATGATATTAATTGTATTATCACAGAGGTTGTTAAGATCATTGCCAACGTTGCACCTCTGTGGCTTTGACTCCTCTGTATGTGCTGTGGTTAGGACTGGCATGGTTATTAATAAATATCCTTTCAACTGAGTCATGTAGGACAGTTTAAAATGAGCTAAATTAAACCTAACACCTAAAACCCTATATAAAGTTGTACTTTATCTGTATAAGTTCATGCAAACAAGAGAGTTGGGACTGTCTGATAGCCTTCAGTTTGTATAGGTTAAGCGTAGAAATTTTTTGTTAATACAATAGTCCTTGTTTTTGGATTCTGTGAATGGATGTGGACGTTACATAACAGATTTGAAATGTGGGCATGGTTTTGGCCGATAATTCATACCAGGCCAACCTCCGTAAGGGGGACGAGTTGGAGGAGGATATTCTGTGGGGAATTTTATCAGCTTGCTGGGATACAGTTTTGCCGGTGGGGAAGAGGAATTTTAGAAAAGGTCTGGAGTCACGTGTAGGGCCAGACCAGGTAAGGACGGCAGATTTCCTTCCCTAAAGAACATCAGTGAACCAGATGGGTTTTTTAATAACAATCCGGTACTCTCTTGGTCACCATTCCTGATACACTGACTTTTTATTCCAGATTTATTTAATTTATTGAATTTAAATTCTCCAGCGGTAGTGCCACCTAGAGGGCAGGATCCTGATAGCATCGCCAGGGGCCCGACAGAAAATCTGTCCTCTGGATCAACCACATGCGATCATGGAATTCAGGAATCTAAGCGACCTTGCCGGAGGCCGGGTGAGACCAACATCAGCCACCTGATCGGCAGCAGCAGGTAGTCAACTGTCAACAATTAAATGCCCACTTTGGGGAAATTTGGAGATACGGCTGGGACCTTCCCAGGTGGCCGACCGGGTGGGCAGAGAGACTTTCTTTACCACACCCTCCCCGGAGCTGGGGGTAGCAGAGGTGCACAGCTGTGGCTGCAGGCCCCTTGTAGACAGCTCCCCCTCCACACTGTTGGCCTGGCAGCAGTGGCCACAGTCCATTGTTAAGCATTTAATAGTCTTCAGAGAGACCCTCTATCTTGAGGTCATCTATAGCTGCAGCGTCCACCTCTGCCAGTGGGACATTCCGGCCACGCTCAGTGTTGGAAGCTCCCATTGGCCCTCACACCTGCCCTCTGCCCCTGTTTAGCCTGTTAACTGGCGACCTCTGGGAAGATTGCACAAGTGGGCCAACCTCAGAAACCGCTGGCAAGATAGAACCATAGAACCATAGAAAAGTTTCAGCACAGAAGGAGGTCATTCAGCCCATCTTGTCCATGGCAGCCTGAGGACACCCAGGTGCCCTTTCTAATCCCACCTTCCTGCACCCGGCCCAGAGCCCTGCAGTTTACAGCACTTAAGGTGCAGATCCAGGTACTTTTTAAAAGAGTTTAAAGTTTCTGCCTCTACCACCAACTTGGGCAGCGAATTCCAGCCACCCAATACCCTCTGCGAAAAAAAGTTCTTCCTCATGTCCCCCCTACACCTTCTGCCACTTATCTTGAATCTATGTCCCCTGGTTCTAGAATTCTCCATCAAGGGAAACAATTTCATCCTGTCCACTCTATCTATTCCCCTCATGAGATGAGGCGGTAAGATTCCCCCTTTCAAATTCCTACTTTGAAAGAGAAGGAAGAACTTGCATTTATATAGCGCCTTTCATGACCTTATGTCACCCCAAATAAAGCGACATTTTAGTATTTTAATAAGTGGCAAGGATGACATTAAACAGATACCCTACCATTTCCTAGTGTTTACACTGAATGTTCAGTTCACCCTCTACACATTCGTCTAAAATAGCCAGGCAGGATCAGCTGGTGCTTGATACGGAAGTGAAGAAAATAGAGGCTGGGAAGCTGTTCACCCCCACTCTGGAGTTTAGGACGAGGGAGGTCACAGTCTCAGGGTAAGGGGTCAGTCATTTAGGACTGAGCTGAGGAGAAATTTCGTTGCTCAGGGGGTTGTGAATGTTTGGAATTCTCTAGCCCAGAGAGCAGTGGATGCTCAGTCAAGACTGAAATCATTAGCGTTTTGGACATTAAGGGATGTAGAAATAATGCGAGAAAGTGGAATTGTGATAGAAGATGAGCCATGGCCTTATTGAATGGGGGAGCAGGCTCCAAGGGCCATGTGGCCTAATCATGCTCCTATTTCTTTTGTTCTTAGGTCATGTTATGTAACTGGCTCATGGGTCCCGAAGACTATGTAGCAGATAGTTTTCATCCTGCCCTATTTTGTGTGAATCACAGGAATGTGGACAATGGGTTTTCCACGGTGACAGCGGGTGACATTAGTGGTCCACCAAAGCACAGCTCCAGAGGCCTGTGCTAACCGGGCAGAGAGGAACATCTGTGAAGCTTCCTGAGTCTCTGCCTGTTTGGGTTCTAATCCACCACGGAGGCAGTGGCAAAATGGCAGCCAAACTCCACTGTTAGGTATGGTGTTGCCAGCAATTGAGGAGGTCGCTTGCAGCATGAATGTTGTCAGCTGTAGATTGAGGGCAACACTCTCACCTCTTGAGTCAAGGTTGTGGTTTTAGGCCCCACTCCAGAGACTTGAGGACATAATCCAGGCTGACATTCCAGTACTGCACTGGCACAGATATCTTTGTTCGGATCAGATGTTAAACTGAGGTCTCTCAGTTGGATGTAAAATATCCCATGGCGCCTTTTCAAGGAAGAGCAGAGTTCTCCCCGGTCTCCCTAGGCCAATATTCATCCCTCAATCAACATCACTAAACATAGAATTTCTGGTCATTGTCTCATTGCTGTTGTGGGAGCTTTCTGTGCGCAAATTGACTGCTGCTTTTCCTACATTGCAACAGTGACTACACATCAAAAATGCTTCTTTGGCTGTAAGGCGCTTGGGAAGGTTTCAGATCATGAATGGCGCTATATAATTTTTTCATTCTCCCTTGACCTATAAGCTTTCACCTTATTATAATCTTTAGAATGATCGACCTAAATGGAGTTGCTGTATTTGGTGGGCTCTTTTGTGCGTTCGGAGACGGCGTGTTTGGCCAGTTCCCCTGGCAGCATGAGGCGGGCGGCGCTCTGGTTCTCCCTGGCCGAGATGGTGTGGGCGCTTGTTGTAGTGAAGAAGGTGCGAGGCCTCGGAGGTGATGCGCTCGAAGATATCGGCAACGAAGGAGTTCATAACACTCATGGCCTAGGACGAGGCCCTGGTGGAAGGGTGGACCTGGGTCAGCATCCTGTACACGTAAGTGGAATAGCTCTGCTTGCGAGATTTCCTCCGCTCCTTGGGCGGCTTCTTGATGACTTTAGCCAGCGACTGTTTTGACGCCTTGCACCGCAGCCGCCACCTCAGGCATCCCACTCAACTTGGGCCAGCCCTTATTATAGGTGTACTGCACTGCTGCTCTGTGAGGGGTGTAACCTGGAGTGCAAAGCGAGGGGCAGCCCTTATGATATCATGAGCATCGCTTCAACTTCATCTGCCATGCAACAATACTGGGCTCCTCCACTTGCTCCATCTCCTAGGCAACGTATCAGCCTTGGAATCCCACTCATGATCCAGAGGCATGAGTTCAAATCCCACCACAGTGGCCGGGGAATTTAAATTTAGTTAATTAAATTAACCTGGAATAAAAAGCTAGTGTCAGTAATGGTGACCAGGAAGCTACCAGATTGGTGTTAAAAAAATAATAATCTGGTTCATTAACATCCTTTCAGGCAGGGCTTAGGAGAAGCAGTGGCTTAGTGGTAATGCCATTAGGTTAGTAACTTATTAACCTTGAAATACAGGTTGATGCTCTGGGGATATGGGTTCAAGGCCCACTGTGGTAGCTGATTGAATTTAGGTTCAATTAATAAAATCTGGAATTGAAGCATTGACAATGGGTCACTAATGTCCTTTAAGGTTGGAAGGAAATCTACCAATCTTACCTGGTCTGGCCTACATGTGACTCCAGACCCACAGCGATGTGGTTGACTCTTAACTGCCCCTCTGAAATGGCTGAGCAAGTCATTCAGATATGCTTGGACACTAAGTACTTGCCTTGCTGGTGATGCCCACACCACATGAACGAATAAAAAACCTTCACGATCAATTATAAAACTATCACTTAGAAGATGATGGGATCCCCTTTCCTGGTAATTGTTGCTTTTGGATGTTCTCTTGAATTATATAAAACATTTGTTGCAAGGAACCTATTTGCAATCAGCAATTATATACAAACGGTTCATGTCAAAGATCTTGAACTGACCAGAATTCCAACAATGGTGAACGTGACTGCAGAGAAGAACTGCCAGTACCTGAAACGAGAAGCAAAGTGGAAACTGTTATGCTGCTCACTCTGGTTGCACTTGGCTCCTGATAATTCAGCAGGGTAAGGATCGTTCACTGTGTAACTGCACAGAGCTTCTGTTTAGTCAGCCAGGGTAAGGATCACTCACTATGTGACTATGTGGAGCTCCTCTTTATTTAGCAGGGCAAAGGTCACTTACTGAGTCATTTCTTTTTCAGCCATGTTATCGTGAGCTTATAGTTCAGTCTTGATTCATATTACAAAAATTCCACGTTATATTTTCTTGTGTGAATATTTAGAATTAAAACTGATTGAACGCACAGTCGTGGAACTAGTCAGATCACAAAAAGCTGAGCAAAATTCATAAAGGAAAGAAGGAGGCTGAAGGGTATAAGAAAAAACCGGCGGTGCAGTTTAGGACTCCACGAAAGTCCCATTGTGAGTACCCACATATTGCAGGGTCAAAGGGCTCTGGGAATCCCAATCCACTCTAGGAATGACCGGAGTGAACATCCCCTTCGGAAGGAATGGGACAAACTCCTGGATTCCAAACAAAGCAGACGGGTTGTCGATAAAGAGGAACAAAACTAAAGGTGCGTAAAACAGCGAATCAGATGGAGGCAACCAAGTACCAGAGACACACAATGCTGTGATTTCAGCTCTGAACCAACAAAAGCCTGTCCAAAGCAACTGGGACGACCGCTCCCCCAAACATGACAAGAACGAGAGCTTGAAGAAATGTCAAGCCTCCACACTGTCTGAATTTATAAAGTCAGAGACTTGGGTGGGATGGGGAGACACAGTGCGGTGTGGAGAAGGGGTAGCATATAAATGAAGGTGGTGTTGTAAATATGTTTGGGTAAAGACTTGGGGGGGGTGGGGGAGGTGTAGTATAAGGGTGTTCAGATTAGTAAGGGTTAATGTATTTTTTTATTCATCCAGGGGATGTGGACTTCGCTGGCTAGGCCAGTATTTGTTGCCCATCCCTAGTTGCCCTTGAGAAGTTGGTGGTGAGCTGCCTTCTTGAACCACTGCAGTCCGTGTGGTGTAGGTACACCCACAGTGCTGTTAGGGAGGGAGTTCCAGGATTTTGACCCAGCGACAGTGAAGGAACGGTGACATATTTCCAAGTCAGGATTGTGGTGGTGCTGTTCCCATCTATCTGCTGCCCTTGTCCTTCTAGGTGGTAGTGGCTGTGGGTTTGGAAGGTGCTGTCTAAGGAGCCTTGGTGAATTCTTGAAGTGCATCTTGTAGATGGTGCATACTGTGTGTCGGTGGTGGAGGGAGTAAATGTTTGTTGATGTGGTGCCAATCAAGTGGGCTTCTTTGTCCTGGATGGTGTCAAACTTCGAATGCTGTGGGAGCTGCACTCACCCAGGCAATGTGGGACTGGGGAAATAGTACCACCCACATTATGATTTAGAGAGTTACATAATAGTAGACTGAGGACAGTAGTGGTCTAGCAGAAGCCAGCATGAGAACAGCACCTCGACAGGGCTGTACCTTGGAGATGTAAATAGTCACGTATTAACAATAAACAGCTTTGTTCAACTGCACAAGCCTCCAGAGATCTTGGTGAGACAAAAAACAACCTTACAACATGGCTCAGTGGGTAGTGTGCTCCCAGCTGAGTCAGAAGGTTGTGGGTTGAAGCCCCACTCCAGAGACTTGAGCTCAAAGGTCAGGCTGGTTCTACTGTGCATTTAGTGTGCACGGTTAGAAGTCAGTACAGCTGGAGTTCTTTACTGGCAGAGGACCAGTACTGAGGGAGTGCTGCACTGTCAAAGGGTCAGTACTGAGGGAGTGCTGCACTGTCAAAATGGGCAGTACTGAAGGAGTTCAAGGGGGCAGTGCTGAGGTAGTTCTGCTTTGTAGGAGGGGAAGAACTAAAGGAGGGCTGCACTGTCAAAGCGGCAACACTAAGGGAGCACTGCACTGTCAAAGAGGACAGTACTGAGGGAGCGCACACTGTCAAAGCAGCAGGACTGAGGGAGCCCTGCACCATAAGGGCAGTACAGAGGGAGTGCTGCATTGGAAAAGGGGCAATACTAAGGGAGCACTGCAGTGTCAAAATGACATAACTGAGGGAGCATTGCACTGTCGGATGGACAGTATTGAGGGAGCTCTGCATTGTTGGAGGGGAAAGAACTGAGGGAGTGCTACATTATCAAAGGGACAGTACTGAGGGAACACTGCACTGTTGGAGGGGCAGTATTGAGGGAGCTCTGCATTGTTGGAGGGGAAAGAACTGAGGGAGTGCTACATTATCAAAGGGACAGTACTGAGGGAACACTGCACCGTTGGAGGGGCAGTACTGAGGGAGTGCTGGGTTGTTGGAAGGGGTGTTGTTTGTATTGCAAAGCAGTCAATTTTTTTCAATAGAATTTAAATGCTGTGGTTTGGTAGCTTTTATTTAATTACCTGAGGCCAAATGGCTCATGAAGAGCAAACTTGAATTCATTTCCCAACATCTGACTTATCTGCGAGAGAAAATGAATAATATTATTGTGGGTACATCATCTACACAACATGATTGACTCTCAACTCTCTCAGAAGTGGGCCAAACCAGCTTAGTTGTATCAAACCACTGCCCCTGCAGAGGTTAAGAAGACCCAATATTACCTCTCAGGGCAACCAGGGATGGATAATAAACGATAAAAGCAAAATATTGCAGATGCTGGGAATCTGAAATAATGATTTAGAAAGTGCTGGGAAGACTCAGCAGGTCTGGTAGCACCTATGGTGAGAGAAACAGAGTTAATGTTTCGAGTCCTGTATGACTTCTTCAGAGCTCATAATAAATGCCAACCTTGCCAGTAATGCCCACATCCTGAGAACAATTATAAAAATATAATCCTGTGAGGGATGTAGATCAAAACACTTGCACAAAACACACACCCACATACACAAATACATGCACAAATACAGACACATACACACACAAACACACACGCATCACACTCATGCACTTACTTACACACACTCTCAATCACACATGAACTCACACTCAGAAACACACGCACACAAATACACGTGCATACAAACACAGACATTCACACACGCACGAACACTTACACACACACTGTCAATCACACATGAACTCACACTCGGAGACATATGCACACACACACACACACAAACACACGCACACAATTACAAACACACACACTCACGCACATTCACAAACATGTGACCCTGCACTTACGTTAAAACTCAGGCACAGACTTACAAGCTCACACAGTCACACACATACTGCACACGCACAAACACACATGCACAAACGCATGAACCCACATGCACACTTGCAGAAACCCTCCAGACCTGAACAAGTAAAAAGCCTGCTGATGAAACCATGGTAAGTCAGTTGGAAAAGAATAACAATTAATGTTACTGATGCAGCCCTTGGCTAGATCAGGCTGTGCACCCAGTTCCTTGCAGGCCCAGATGAAGCCCAATCTTTTATCCTTTTCCAAAGAACTTTGCTTTTAATTCAGATATCCAGCATTTTTTAAAAACGTGCAACAATGTGCTCATCGAAACAAGATATTTTAGTCCTGGAGAATGGAGCATGTTTCTCTTTGACGACACAATTATCAACATGAATCGATCTGAGCTAAGATACAAAATGGTTAGACGCAGAGTGAAACCACCTCACAATGATGTGGCTCAGCTCTGACACGAATGGTACTGTAACGAGTGTAGACAGAGGCACAAAATTACAAAAAAGATTTGGAAGGATTAAGTTGGCGGGCTGCGACAGACGGATTTCAACACAGGTAAAAGTGAGGTGATTCATTTTGGATGAGAAAATAAGGTATAGATCTGAATATTGATGAAATGTTAAATCTAGGAACAGTGGAAGCCCAAAGAGATTTGGGGATCGACATACATAGATCGCCAAAATATTACGGTTAGGTCCATAACTTAATTAAAAAGACTATTGGAATGTTAGCCTTTTTAACTAGAAGGCTTAGAATATAAAGGGGAAGAAGCTTTGCTACAGTTATTAGGCCACATCTGGAGTACCGTGTAAATTTGGAACACCATGCCTTAGAAAGGATATATTGACCTTGGAGGGAGATGCAGCTCAGATCCACCAGAATGTTACCAGGGCTGCGAGGATTAAATTATGAGTGGAGATTATGTAAATTAATTGGTATTCCTTGGAATTTAGTTGGTTAAAGGGTTATTTGATTGAGGTTTATAGAATTGTGAAAGGGATTGTGAGGGGAAATAGTGAGAAACCTTTTTCCATTGGTGAGGGAAGTCTAGCATCTGCGCTGTTAGGTGAAGTCAAACTAAGACACAGAGCAAAAACAGAATTACCTGGAAAAACTCAGCAGGTCTGGCAGCATCGGTGGAGAAGAAAAGAGTCGACGTTTCGAGTCCTCACGACCTTTCAACAGAACATAAGTTCTGTTGAAGGGTCGTGAGGACTCGAAACGTCGACTCTTTTCTTCTCCACCGATGCTGCCAGACCTGCTGAGTTTTTCCAGGTAATTCTGTTTTTGTTTTGGATTTCCAGCATCCGCAGTAGTTTTTTTGTTTTTATTTAAGACACAGAAGCTTTCCTTGCTGGGAAATTTTATTGACTATGTCCAGTGTCAACACTCCCCACATTCACCCAGTGTCCCAGTTATCCCCTATTTATATGTGCTCAAATACCCATCACCTGTTTCCCTTAACAATTCAGTTGGCATTAATAAACATTAACAATGTAATTGATAAGACATTTACAGGGCAGGGAGACAGAAAAAGATCAGAGCTGGGCCATTCAGGAGAGAAGTTAGGGAACATTTCTTCATACAAAGTTCCAAAGTGCGGAACTCTCTCTAGCCAACAGAAATAGATGTTAACTTAATTCATTTTCAATCTGAGATTGATAAGAGTTTTGCTAGCCAAAGGTATTAAAGGGCATGGAGCCAAGGTTGGGAGGGGTGGGGCTGTTGTGGGGGAGGATGGAGTCAGGATACAGATCAGCCACAATCTCATTGAGTGGCAGAACAGGCTCAGGGAACAAGGGGTGAATAGGCTACCCCTGTTCCTACATTTCTGACCCAGAATGAGGGGTCTGGACAAGAGTAGCTAGGGAAAAGCTGATCCCACCGGTGGAAGGATGGAGAACGAGGGGGCACAGATTTAAGGTGATTGGCAAAAGAAGCAATGGAGACGTGAGGAGAAACTTTTTCATTTGGCGAGTGGTTAGGATCTGGAAAGCGCTGCCTTGAGTGTGGCAGGTTTGATTGAGCATCTAAGAGGGGATTGGATTATTATCTGAAAAGGAAGAGTGTGCAGAGTTACAGGGAGAAGAGGGGGGAATGGTACTTGGTCGTTTGCTCATTTGGAAAGTCAGCACAGACGCTATGGGCCAAATGGCCTCCTTCTGTGCTGTAAACATTCTGTGATGTTGTGAAGAGCACAGAGAAAAAGTTCAATCCCATCGGTCGAACCCAAGTTGCACAGGGCAAAAGGCCAGTCACCCACTATGCCCAAAATCTTCTCCGCACCCTAGAAGGCAGCTTTACCTTTGATCGGTGGACCTCCCCGTCATCATCTTCTCCGCCGACTCCAAGGATTTTCCTGCTCTTCAGCCGACTCACCAGGTCAGTCTGGCTGTGTTTCTTCAGCAGGGAGCTGTGCAATTTGACAGCCATCCTTGTCCTCCTCACCCCCACCACTTAACTCCAGGATAACAGTCGGTGCTGTCACAATACAAGCCTGAAACAAGGAAGCAAGGAGAGAGCTCAGGGGTTTTATCCTGAGGTGCAGCTGTAATAGAGAGTCTATTTATTATTTAACATCAAATTAGTCTATTATTTATAGTATTTAGGCATTAAAGCCACTTCAGGCTTTCAGCTACAAGCCCCTGAAGTATTGCATTTGTCTTAAAGTGCAATAAAAATCACTGTAGCTTAATAAGCAACTCAGCACTATTGACGTGCATTTATATAGCACCTATTACGATCTCAGGACATCCTAAAGTGGAAATACTCAGCAGGTCAGGCAGCATCTGCAGAGAGAGAAGCAGAGTTAACGTTTCAGGCCGCTGACCCTTGTGTCAGAATTGCCAGTTCTGTTAAAAAGTCACAGACCTGAAACAGGGCGCGGAATCTTCCGGTCCTGCCAGCGGCGCGAGGCGTGGCGGGATGGGGGTGGGGGGGGTGGGGGGGAAGGGTGGGGAACTTAATTTGGCGGGAGGCCAAAAAATCAGCTTCCCGATGGTGGGATGAACTGTCGGAATTCTGTTCCCGGGGACCTTAAAGACGAGTTAAAGGCTGTTGAATAGGATAATCTAATAATGTAATAATCCTAATATTGGACAATGTCGGGAAGCCCTCTTACATCCACTAACATGTCATGCATGCTCATTAAAAAGCCACCTAGCCCGAATTAAACCCCACCCCTTCCAAATTAAGTTCCCCGCTAGCGATGAATGAAAACGTTCACTTTTACAACAGTGTGTAAGTGGCGTGCACCTGGCGAGATTCACTTCTCCCAGGATTAACGATGAGCTGCCGCTGCATTGTCTTCTTTGGGGAGCGTCTGTCAACGCCAGTCCATGCTTGAGACCAGGTGGGGGCCAGTGCAAGGAGGATGACCAAGGAAGGGTTAGCAGAGAAGGGTGGAGCAGTGGCCGGGCAACGGTGGAAGGGACAGTGCAGTCTGTCCCAAATGCCCTTTAAGTATGGCGCCTGGACCTTCAAACCCACGAGGTCACGGTGGGGACAGCGAGTTCCTGGCTGCCCCCCCCACTCAAGAATCAGCGAGCTCCTCACAGGCGCATATTTAATGAGCTGACCGGCGGGAGATTAACATGGGGTCAGCTATCCCTCACCCACCCCCCCACCCCTCACCCACAATCCCCCCCCCCAGAATCACTCTCACTTCCACACCCGCCACTGAGCTTAGACTTCAGAATGGGAGATTCCGCCCCATTAACTCCATTTCTCGCTCCCCAGATACTGCCCGACCTGTTGAGCAGGTCTAGCGTTTTCTGTTTTTATTTCCAGTTTCTGTTCCGCGATGTTTTTTTTCCCTTTGGCCAGTGTTGTGGAAGTGTAATGACTGTTTTTGAAGTGTAATGACTGTTTTTGAAGTATAATGACTGTTTTAATGTAAGAAACCAATTTGTGCAGAGCAAGATACCACAAACGGCAATGCGATGACGAGCAGATCATTTCTCTTGCCATCGGTGGTTGGGTCGGGGTGCCAAGTTGGCCCTTCTTTGAAAGAGCCCCATGGGATCTTTCACGTCCGCCCAAGAGGGCAGGCGGGGCCAAGGGTTTAAAAGACGGCACCTCCGACAGTGCAGCACTCCCTCAGCGCTGCACCGGGAGATTCAGCCTGGGTCCTGTGCTTGAGGTCGCTCTAATGGGACTTGTGAGAGCCTTTGCAGAAGGTGACTATGAAAAAGACAGCAGAAGCGAAGAAATCACAGTGGCTCCAAGACAGAAAATCAGCAACGTAAAGGTTCTAAAACCCATAATTAAAGCCGGGGGGTGGGGGTGGGGGTCATGTCAAAAGATTGTGGCCCCTTCTTGCTTAGCATCTGAAAAATGAGAGAGTAAATTTTTGAACGCGATTCAACGCGATCCCCGCCGATGATTAAACTCCACATTAAACACATTGAGGGGCTCAGATTAATACTCTGTGGGATCCTAACACCTGCTAGCTTCACTCTCGCAAACACCGCCATCAATAATTGTTCGTCTCTCCCTTTGCGAGTTTGCTTCTAAATGTCACGACTCCTTAGTGGTAATATAGAAAGAAAACCTACAGTGCTGTGTGCTTAATGGAGCCTTAGGCAACATCAGTTAAGTGGCAGGATCAGTCTTAACGCACACCTACAGGAGTGACGCACGACCAAATCAAACTGCAGCTGTATCCTAAACTCTCTAATGTTCTCACCTTATCTTCTACCATTTACCCCCTTTTTTTTGCACCTTCAGCCACAGGCATCAGGAACGTTCTTCAAGACCACTTAATTGGGCTTCAAAGCGCTCTGGGGCATCCTGATGTCGTGAAAGGCGCTACGTAAATGCAAATTTTACCCCCTCTCATTCACTCCTGCCGTGCAGAATTCCAAAGAACCCGGGTCGTGGCTTCCTCTCGCCTCCGATTTCACCTCCGACGTTTGAATCCAGTCAACACTAATGGGATGAAACTCTCTTCTCCCTGAAGGCTCCCAACATGAGGCGATTTGCTCAAGCCTAGTTCAAATGGTGTGTTGACCTTTATTGCGAGAGGACTCGAGTACAGGAGCAAGGGTGTCTGACTGCAGCTATTCAGAGTCTTGGTGAGACCACACCTGGAGTATTGTGTCCAGTTTTGGCCTCCTTACCTAAGAAAGGGTATACTTGTCATAGAGGGAGTGCAGCGAAGGTTCACCAGACTGATTCCTGGGATGGCAGGATTGTCGTATGAAGAGCGATTGGGCCGACTAGGCCTGAACTCACTGGAGTTTAGAAAATTCTAACAGGGCTGGACAGACTGGATGCAGGGACGATGTTTGCTCTGGCTGCCAGGGTATCTAGAACAAGGGGCCACAATCTCGGGATACGGGGTAGGCCATTCAGGACTGAGATGAGGAGAAACTTCTTCACTCAGAGGGTGGTGAGCCTGTGGAATTCTCTACCACACAGAGGCTGTGGAGGCCAAGTCACTGAATATATTTAAGAAGGAAATAGATAGATTTCTGGACTCTAAAGGTGTCAAGGAGCATGGGGAGAGGGTGGGAGTACGGCGTTGAAATAGAGGATCGACCATGATCATATTGAATGGCGGAGCAGGCTCGAAGGGCCGAATGACCTACTCCTGCTCCTATTTTCTATGTTCCCCCAGAACACACATTAGTCTGCTCATAAGTCATCATAAATTGGCAACCACCTGAGAAGCATAAAACCGGTTGGTGTGGGGAATAGGCTTTCCTGACACGTGGAGATGGTGGAGTAGCGATAATGTTACTGGACTAGTAAACCAGAGGCCCAGGTTAATGCTCTGGGATCCTAGACTCAAGTCCCACCACAGCAGCTGGTGGAATTTTCATTCAGTTAGTAAACCTGGAGTATAAAATGAGGCAACTATCATTGGTTGTTGTAAAACCCCATCCGCCTCACTAATGCCCCTTTAGGGAAGGAAATCTGCTGGTCTGGCCTCCAGGTCCACTGCAATGTAGTTTACTCTGCATTGGCCTAGCAGCTTGGTTCAAAGGCAATTAGGAGTGGACAACAATTGCTGGTGTTTGCCAGTGATGCCCACATCCCTTGAGAGAGGAAAGAATGAGCAAAGTAGGAACACCATACTGATGCAGCACTGAGTGTTTTTCTGATTTTGACCTTCAGGTGCCTCTTGTTGGGGTAACAGGGAGCTTCACATTGCGTATGGCTTATTCTTCATGCTGCAGTTTGGTGTTGAAAGTGCACTATTGCTTGGCGTTGGACACCTCTTTCTGATCAAATTGAAACAGCTAGTGGTGGGGGGGGGGAGGTCTAATTATAAGGGGTGTTGTCCAACCCTTAGAGAGATTGTGTGGGTGGCCATTCTTTATGTGTGACCCTAATCCATAGTGTCACCAAGCTATTTGACCATGGTGTGCTTCACAGACCACCCCAATTCTGACCTTGCATGTCCCGTCCAATCACAATTTCCAGCAAAGGTCACCAGATAGCAATCAGAAGCTGACTTTTTATTCTAACCGCCAACCTTCCACCCCCCCCAACCCCAGTGCTCCCACACCCTATCCTCTCGGGTACTGAGGCAAATTGTAGCACCCAGGAGTTAGCTGACAGGGAATCAAAGCTGCGACATTCCTTACCCCAGTATGGGCTTGGCACCACGCTGGATAGTGAGGAAGAAAGGACTTGCATTTATATAGTGCCGCTTATGACCTCTACAGTCATTGATATAATTTGAATTGCAGTCATTGCTGTAATGTAGGAAACTCGGCAGCCGACTTGTGCACAGCACGATCCCACGCATTGCGATAATAACAGTGATGTTGGTTGAGGGATAAACTCTGGCCAGGATACTCGGAGGAGAACTCCCTTGCACTCCTTCGAAATAATGCCATGTATACCACGGTCTCAGTCTAACATCTCATCTGACAAGCGGCACCTCCAACAGTGTTGCACTCCCTCGGTACTGTCAAAAAGCTGATTATTCAGACCCTGGGCATGTACACACGGCTTGTATTGACGCCACAAGTGAGGCATGTTGCCTGGCATCATTCGTGGTGCTGAGTTTACTAAACACCACTGATCCCCTATCATCTACTTTCTGGTGGATTAGGAGAAGTTACCAAAGCTTGTGATAAAGTGGCAAGATTTTAGTTCAAACCAGCATCGAAACGGAAAGAAATTAAAAGATTCTCCCATTGGGAGCTCATACTTCTGCTGGCACTCAGCAGAGGTAACAATTAATATAAATATTTCATTAGAAAATCAAAGTGTTCTGTACGTACCTTTTCACTTGTGGTCAGGGTTCATGCTAAAGTTTCTAAATTTATCGTGCTGTGATGATTCCCCTTTGCTCCGTTTCCAATGGCTGGTCTTGCTGTGGGTTTTTATAAGTGTTCGAGACGGAAAGAGATCATGAGAGACAGACGAGAGACAGGCAGAGACACAGACTTACCTTAAAGTGTGGAATAGAGGTGCAGTTCAAGATGTAGCTGAGCGTACACATCTGATCTCTTTGCTGAAGGCATCTTATTAAAGGTTCTTGACACGAATGCTCTATCCTTCCCTTTGGCGCCTAATCCCCGGGATCTCAATGGGACAAAATACCTGGCAAGTGTTCGATTCACAAGGCCCAGGCTGACTGGTACATCAAGCTTTGTATGCAGTGAACAAACGAGGCAAAATAGGGTCTGTACTTGCTAAACCTACACTGGGCCCAGGTTGGTCCGCACCTTGATCTTAAAATTCTCATCCTTGTATTCGAATCCCTCCATGGCCTCGCCTTCCCATTGTCTGTCACCTCCTCCAGCCCTCTAATCCTCTGAGATCTATGCACTCCTCCAAATCCGGCCTTCTGCACAATACCCTGATTTCCCATCGCTCCACCATTGGTGGCCGCACCTTCAGCTTCCTGGGCCCTAAACTCTGGGATTCCCTCCCCAGACATCTCCACCTCTCTCTCCTCCTTTAAGAAACTCCTCAAAGCTGACCTCTTTGACCAAGGTTATTGGTCACCTGTCCTAAAAACTCCTTTTCTGACTCAGTGTCAGTTGTTGTTTGATAATACTCCTGTAAAATGCTCGGGGGTGTTTAACTGCATTAAAGGTGCTATACAAATGCAACTTGTTGTTGAATTTTTGAATTTGAATTGGGTTTTTCCAGGTTTTTCTGTTTCTGTTTTTGTTTTAGTTGTTGAATTGGGTCTGTTCAAAGAGGCAATGTATTATGCACTTCCCTGTACATAGTTTGAAGGGAATGTGCCTGAGCATGTTGCAGTGTGTTGAGTTATTATTTGTTTTGTAAGTAGCAAGCAGTTTGTATCATGTTCTCTCCCCACATATCTCTCTCTCGATCTGTTTTTTCATGTGTTTTACTCATTAACTGAAGTTGTTAACTCTCACTGGGTTAAGGCATCGAACATCCCACAGCGTGTTGGTTAACCCTGGGTGACTTGTCTAGCTTGTAACTGACCCACTGGTGTCTTTCACATCCTTTGGTACCTTGGTCACCACTGCAACACCCTTTGCAATCAGGTCAGCTGTGGTACAGTTGGTCATAGCTCAGCTCTGAGTCAGAAGGTTGTGGGTTCTAAGTCCTGCTCTGAGGGAGTGCTGCACTGTTGGAGGCACTGCCTTTCAGATGAGACTAAACTAAGCTCCTGCCTGCCCTTTAGGGTGGAGGTAAGAGACCCCATGGTATCATTTTTGGTGAAGAGCAGAGGGAGTTCTCTCTGGTGTCCAGGCCAATAGTTGTCCCTTCATTGATAACGCAAAAGCGAATGCCCTGGTCATTATCGCACTGCTGTTTATGGGAGCAATTTGGCTGCTGTGTTTCCTGCATCACGACAGTAACTACACCCCAAAAAAGAAGTGCTTTATTGGTTGTAAAGTGTTTTGTGGCAGCTGGTAGTTGTGATAGGCGCTATATAAATGCAAATTATTTTTTTTTCCATTGCTGAGAGACTGCTGCTCTTTGTGGTTGGCTGAGTTCACGGCTGGTGGGTGTTAAAAGCTGCAGTGGGAAAATTAAGTTTTTCCTCTGTGGTTTGTAAAGCTTTCTGCTATATACTGGGTGGTGTCCTTTCTGATCTTTTGCTCCTCTAAGCTGTAGAAGCATAGCAGAAATTCACTACAGCCTAAGGCTGACACTCCCAGTGCAGCACTGAGGGAGTGCTGCACTGTCTGCTGTGCTGTCTTCCAGGTGAGACGTTAAACCCAGACACCACCTGCCCCCTCAGATGGATGCAAAGGACCCCACGACCACTTTTAAATGGACCGCAGTGGTTCAAGAAGGCGGCTCACCACCTTCTCACGGGCAATTAGGGGTGGGCAATAAAAATGCTGGCCCAGCCAGCGGACGCCCACATCTAGTGAAGGAATGAGAAAAAGGGTCAGGAGAAGGCTCCCCGATGTCCTGGACAGTATTTATTCTTCAATCAACTCCACTAGAACAGGTTATCTGGTCATTGTCACATTGCTGCTTCTGGGAGCTTGCTGTGCGTGGATTGGCTGCTGCATTCCCGACATCACAGCAGGGACTACACTTCATTGGCTGTCAAGTGCTTTGGGGATGTCCTGAAGCTGTGACAGGTGCTATAGAAATGCAAGCCCTTTCTGCCTTTTAAAACATTCGTCAAGTGCACACTGGACTTGCTGCCAGACTCAATAAAGGTTGTACCAGCAGTTGGATTACAAGCTGTTAAACGCAGTAGATTACTGAGCTATATAAATCAGCTTTCTACATCAAAAGAGTTCGAACAGAACAGTGCAGGCATCAGAGAATATTTTTTTTCTCTCTCTCTGCAAACCAGCCTCCTGTTCTCAGCCACCTGCTTGTGCTGTTTATTTCTTGTTCATTACTGTCTCAGTGTGATTCGAATCTGCAGCTGCAGACTTGTGAGGGGGGAGGGGGTCGAACAGCGAAAGTGGGAGTTCAGGGAATGTCGAGTGGGACCGAGATTGAGAGGCTGCTGAGATCCGATGTCTGGGACCACGCCGAGAGGTGCGAAGCCTGCAGAAGGGAGGGGGGCGTTGAGCCAGACTGAAATCGCTTTTGTTCCAATTTTAACATTAAAAAAAAACAGTCGGAGTGCAGCTCGGTCACGAAACAGGTAATTTTCTCATGAGATAAAAGCAAAGAACTGCGGATGCTGGAAATTCAAAACAAAAACAAAAGCAGAAATACCTGGAAAAACTCAGCAGGTCTGGCAGCATCGGCAGAGAGGAACACAGTTGACGTTTCGAGTCCTCATGACCCTTCAACAGAACTAAGTAAAAAATAGGAATGGGGTGAAATATAAGCTGCTTTAAGGGGGGTGGGACAAGTAGAGCTGGATAGAGGGCCAGTGATAGGTGGAGATAGCCAAAAGATGTCACAGACAAAAGGACAAAGAGGTGTTGAAGGTGGTGATATTATCTAAGAAATGTGCTAATTAAGGGTAGAAAGCAGGACAAGCAAGGTACAGATAGCCCTAGTCGGGGTGGGGTGGGGTGAAGGGATACTAAAAAGGCTAAAAGGTAGAGATAAAACGATGGATGGAAATACATTTAAAATAGAAATAGGTGGGAAAAGAAAAATCTATATAAATCTATCTAAATATAAATTCCAATAATTTATATAGATTTTTCTTTTCCCACCTATTTCCATTTTAAATTTAGCCCGTAGTTTGGGCTATACCCTGTGTATATGTACATGGCTATGTGTTATCTCAATTGATTGCTTGCTTCAACACAGGTCTCTGTCCAGTCCACAACTCTCTCTAGTCTCAGGTCATGTGTCACTTTACATCACACTGTGGGCGGTGCTGTTTCCTAGTCCCACGTTAACCTTGGCTATGCCAGATACCCTTATACTGCACATTGGAACATAGGAATTAGGAGCAGGAGTGGCCCATTTGGCCCTTCGAGCCTGCTCCACCTTTCGATAAGATCATGGCTGATCTGGTTGTGGTCTCAACTCTGCTTTCCTGTCTGCTCCCCCATTACCCTTGACTCCCTTGACTACCAAAAATCTGTCTAACTCAGCCTTGAATATATTCAATAACTCAGCCTCCACCGCTTTCTGGGGGGGCGTGTGGGGTGGGGGGGAATTCCACAGACTAATGACCCACTAAGAGAAAAAAATTCTCCTCATCTCCGTCTTAAAAAGAAGACCCATTATTTTTGAACTGTGTCCCCTAGTTCTAGTCTCTCCCATCAGAGGAAACATCCTCCTGGTGTTGAACCCATCAAGTCCCCTCAGGACCTTATATGTATCAGCAAGATCACCTCTCATTCTTTAAACTCCAGTGGGTATAAACCCAACCTGTTGAAGCTTTCTTCATAACATAAGCCCTTCGCCCCAAGTATCGGTCAAGTAAACCTCTGAATTGCTTCTAACGCAATGATATCCCCTTTCAAATAAGGAGACCAAAACTGTGCAAAGTACTCTAGATGTGGTCTCACCAAGGCCCTATACATCTGCAGTAAAACTTCCCTACTTTTAAATTCCATTCCCCTTGCCATTAGAGCCAACATTCAATTTGCCTTGCAAATCACTTGCTGTACCTGCTAACATTTTGTGATTCATGTAGCAGGACTGTGTCTGGCATCACATGTAGGCCAGACAGGTAAGGATGGCAGATTTCAATGTGATGAGATAGGATCTAGCCAGTTTAAAATAGAACCAGAGGCTGAGAGGAGAAACTGTGATGGAACAATGGGTGATCTTTAAGGAAGAGATGCTTCGGGTACAGGTGCACCCCAGCACGGGCGAAAGGTAAGGGAGCCACAAACAAGGCTCCATGGATGATGAGGAAGATAGAGATTATGAAGAAACAATAAAGGAGGGGGCATGGGTGTCTGTCAGGTGAGTCCTTCAGGTGAAAACCCGGTCAAATACAATAGGTTGAGAGGAGAGGTGAAGAGGAAAATAAGACTGGCAAAGAGAGAGTATGGCTATGCTTAGGGTAGATGAGTCGCCTAGTCTGGTTGGCTTGTGTCCCAGGCTGCTAAAGGAAGTGGAGATAGAGATAGTGGAAGGGCTTGCTTTAATTTTTTAAGTTTCCCTAGATATGGGGAGATGTGAGGGCATTGGAGAGTGGCAAATATAACATATTCAAGAAAGGGCAAGCCAATTGGTTTAACATCAGTGCTGGGTAAGATTTTGGAATCCTTAACCAGCGAAAAAATCAACAGGCCCTTGGGGAGGTCTGAGTTAATTAAGGAGAGCCAGATTTGTAAACGGCAGGTCCAGTTCGACAAATCTCATTGAATATTTTGATGAAGTAACAGAGAAGATTGATGAAGGGAATGTGGTCCATTTTGTCTATAGGGATTTTAAGAAAGTGTTTGACAAGATACCGAAAAAAAGGCTGGTTAACAGAAGTGAAGTTTACATGGAATAGGAGGGCCAGTGTGCTATTGGATAAAAAAAATGGGCTCAAGGACAGAAAGCAGTGAGCCGTGGTAGATGGTTGGTTTTGACTGGTGCGCAGTAGACAATGGTGTTCCCCAAGGGTCAGTACTATGTCCACTGCCCTTTTTTTTTGCAATATATAAATGACTTGGATCTTGGAATGTGGAGTAAAATTTCAAAATTTACTGATGATACCAAACTCAGAGGAGTGGCAAACAGTGAGGATGATATGAATTGCTGGCAGTAGGACATAGATAGGCCAGCAGAACGGGCGGGCAAGTAACAGGTGGAAAGTATTACAGAGGAGTGTGAGGCGATGCAGTTTGACGGAAGGGATGGGGAGAGACAATGTGGACTCAATGGCACAATTCTAAAGGGTGTGCAGGGACAGGGGGACCTGGGGGTGCATGTGCATAGATCTTTGAAGGTGGCAGGACATCATGATAGTGAGAGGGGAGCTAAGCATATGGGACCTTGGGCTTCATAAATCGAGGTATTGAGTACAAAAGCAGAGAAGTTATGCTGAACCTTGATAAAACTCTGGTTGGACCCCAACTAAAATATTACTTCCATTTCCAGTCACCACACTTCAGGAGGGATGTGAGGGTTTTGAGATGGTGCAGAGGAGATTTATCAAAATAGTTCCAGGGATGGGGGATTTTAGTTAATACTTTAGTTTGTAGAAGCTGGGGTTGTTCTCCTTGGAGAAAAGGAGATTATGGGGAGATTTGGTAGACGTGTACAAGATTATGATATGCTTAGGTAAGGCAGACAAAGAAAAACCCTTCCCATTAACTGATGGTACACAGATTTAGGATTATGGTCAAGAGATGCAGGGGGATGTGAGGAAGAACTTTTTTATGCTGTGAGTGGTACTGAAAGTGGTACTTTCAAGTGGGAGCTGGACTAGGGCAGACATCATATAGGTTATAAGGGTCTTTCTGCATGATATTGGTCCATATCGTCACCTGAACTGAGGTTGATCGCCTGAGAGAGTCGTGTAGTATAAAGGGGTAATGTTAAATATGTAAATATATAGTCTACATCATCAGTGAGGTAAGATCACATGACAACAGAGCATAGAGAGAGAAAGTTCTATGTAGAGCCTCGTGCTAAGCCTATATTGTACATAGTTAGTATTATGTTCAACAAAAGGTAGAGTTTGCCAACAGCCTTGTCTCTAGCAGTATCTGTAAGTCAAAAATCATAAACAGCCCCATCTAAGAACCATAACAATGATAACAAAAGTTGGAGAGCAATTTTCCAGAATATGTATTCCTGTAATGGCCCTGCTCTTTCCCTCACTGTGGTATATTTGCCTTTTGCGCCCAGGCATCCTGTATCTGTCATGCACTGTACAAGCACATTACCCAGTTAGATGCACCGGATCAGTGGTGACTTGGTTTAAATTGTGTTTCAGGCAATCTTTAAAACTTGATCAACCACACAGTGGGGGGAGGGGGCTTGCAGAGGAGGGACAGGACTTTAAAGATGACCTCATGGTGCATAAAGCAATATGTTTCTTTTTCAAAGCAGTTCTGCCATCAGCCTAGCCTCTGATCTCTTATCAAGCTGTGCGTTACTTTAAGAAAGATTTAAAGCTCTTGTGATTTGATCGGAAAGTAGAGGAATTTCAATCGGCTCTTCCCCTCCCACTCCAGTACAACCCACCCTTTAACCAGCCAGGCCAGTCTGCCTTTGGAGGTTCAACACAGGTTATGGATATAGTCAAAGATTCAAGCCCTGCAATGCCTGGCTGCAAGAAGGGGAATTTTTTTTTTTATTCATTCACGGGATGTGGGCTTCGCTGGCTGGGCCAGCATTTATTGCCCATCCCTAGTTGCCCTTGAGAAGGTGGTGGTGAGCTGCCTTCTTGAACCGCTGCAGTCCCTGTGGTGTAGGTACACCCACAGTGCTGTTAGGGAGGGAGTTCCAGGATTTTGACCCAGCGACAGTGAAGGAATGGCGATACATTTCCAAATCAGGATGGTGAGTGACTTGGAGGGGAACTTCCAGGTGGTGGTGTTCCCATGTGTCTGCTGCCCTTGTCCTTCTAGGTGGTAGTGGTTATGGGTTTGGAAGGTGCTGACTAAGGAGCCTTGGTGAATTCCTGCAGTGCATCTTGTAGATAGTACATACTGCTGCTACTGTGCATCGGTGGTGGAGGTAGTGAATGTTTGTGGATGTGGTGCTAATCAAGTGGGCTGCTTTGTTCTGAATAGTGTCAAGCTTCTTGAGTGTTGTTGGAGCTGCACTCATCCAGGCAAATGGGGAGTATTCCATCACACTCCTGACTTGTGCCTTGTAGATGGTGGACAGGCTTTGGGGAGTCAACAGGTGAGTTACATGTCACAGGATTCCTAGCCTCTGCCCTGCTCTTGTAGCCACAGTATTTATATGGCTAGTCTAGTTCAGTTTCTGGTTAGTGGTAACCCCCCAGGATGTTGATAGTGGGGGATTCAGTGATGGTAGTGCCATTGAATATCAAGAGGCGATTGTTGGATTCTCTCTTGTTGGAGATGGTCATTGCCTGGCACTTGTGTGGTGTGAATGTTACTTGCCACTTGTCAGCCCAAGCCTGGATATCGTCCAGGTCTTGCTGCATTTGGACATGGACTGCTTCAGTATCTGAGGAGTCGCGAATGGTGCTGAACATTGTGTAATCATCAGTGAACATCCCCACTTCCGACCTTACGATGGAAGGAAGGTCATTGATGAAGCAGCTGAGGATGGTTGGGCCGAGGACACTACCCTGAGGAACTCCTGCAGTGATGTCCTGGAGCTGAGATGACTGACCTCCAACAACCACAGCCATCTGCCTTTGTGCTAGGTATGACTCCAACCAGCAGATGTTGCTTGACAGGAAGCCAATATGGGTCATTGAGCACCAGGATCGCAGCGAATTAAGACACGGGCAGCTGAGTTTGGATGACCTCAAATTTACGGGGCGTAGAATGTGGGAGACCAAGCTGGAGTGCGCTGGAGTAGTCGAGTCTAGAGGTAACAAAGGCATGGGTGATGGTTTCAGCAGCAGATACGCTGAGCCGGGTGAAGTCAAGCAATGTTACAGAGGTGGAAAAAGGCAGTCTTAGTGATGGCATGAATATAAGGTTGGAAACTCATCTCAGGATCTCAAAAAGGATGGAAACTTCATCTCAGCAACAAGGCCTCTGTTGTCCTAAAGCGCTTTTCAGCCAATGAAGTACTTTCTGAAGCATGGTCACTTTTGTAATGGAGGAAACATGGGCAGTCAAATTGTGCACAGCAAGCTCCCACAAACAGCATTGTGATAACGACCAGATAATCGGGTTTTTTTTAAGTACTGATTGAGTGTTAAATATTTGGCATCTTGCACACTCATTGCAAGGCCTCCAGAAAGTGTTTTTTTTTTTGCTCATGAATATTACATTACATGGGCAGGAATCTCAAGCCTAGTGTTTTGAAGCAGGAGTGAGGTGCACTGGTAGAATGTAGTGACTCATTCACAGACTGAAGTGACTCTTCCGTATTTGCCACTGTCTGCACTGTTTCACTTTCACCACCAGAGGGAGCTCCTTTTCCTTCCCATGATGCACTCTGGGGAAGATGGCCAACCCTGAAGCCATTTTGTCTTCCACAGCTCGACAATTAATCTTTGAGGAATTCCCTTCCTTTCGCTCACAGGAGCAGAGTAAAATGGAATAAATAATAAATGGCTGTTTCTGTTTATGTCGCGGAATCCTTTCACTAGCCTTTGTTCTATTTTTAATGGAGAACTTTTGCGGCAAAAAGGCTCCAGGAAACGCCAAGTGGCCAGAAACTCAAAGACGGCTACTTAAAACTCAATGGCCTGCAATGAAAGTTGAAGAATCATCGAGACACTTTGATCCATGGTCTGGGTTTAGCAGATCTGCTGAAGCTAAGATGCCTCCTTGTACGTGTACCAGCTCACACATATGGCCACTCTAGAGCTGACAACAGATAGTGGGAATCAAACACACCTAATGTGTTGGTTGTGGATCAGTTGGTCGCACTCGGAACCACAAGGTTTTTGGTTCAAGGCCCATTGCAGGGCTTGAAGATGGAAATCAAGTCAGGAACTCCACAGTTTGGTGCTACAGGGGAATGATGTGCTGCCTTTCAGGTGAGATGCTAAACTGAGGCTTCATCTGCCTGCTTGGTAGGATGTCCTGTTGTGCCCTTTTGAAGAAGAGCAGGGGAATTATCCTTGGTGTCGTCATCAATATTTATCCCTCAAATCAACATCACAAAACAGATTACTGGTCGCTGCTGTTTGTGGGAGCTTGCTGTGCGCAAATTAGCTGCTGCATTTCCGACATTACAGCAGTGACTACATTTCAGAAAGTACTTCATTGGCTGTAAAGTGCTTTGAGGCATTCAGTTGTCATGAAAGGCGCAATTCAAATCTATCTGTCGACTCTGTATAAAATATAGAACTCTTCCAGAGTTTGAATTTAGCATTTTGATGACTGGAGTCTTTTCCATACGTGACTGTGGTGAAATGCTCAGCAAAAGTCACATTTTTGACTTCCCTATATCGTTTAACAGTTGGATGTTTCCCAGGGGAAAGAGCTTACTGCTGAAAAATGAGACATGCTGTCAAAACTTTTTGTCTTGCACTCACCAGGACAGCTCGCAAGAAAATACCAACAGTAAAGAGGAACAACAATTTTTACTGCATGGGAAGAGAGTGCTGATTGGTTAGCAAGTAGACTCTTGATCGGTGGAAGCATGAAAAATGCAGCATGGAACAGTAAACTGCCCAGATTTGTTCAAATTCAAACTGGGCAGGTCCAGTCTGATTGGTCAAGGCATTGCACTGGGGAATGAACCAGGGAATGACAGTTCCCCAAGATTTTGTTTATTTGAAAAAGGTACAATGTGTGGACATGTTCCTTCTGTCTGCAAAGGCCAGGGCCCTGTGTGTGATTATATATGCAACTTCTAGTGAGCCACACTGTGAGCCTGCCTGACAATCTTAAATTGGTTTCCACTGTAATTCTTAGCACAACCAGGGATGTTTAGTAAGTGCTGTCCTATCTCCAAACACATGTTTTCACTTCTCAATGCCATGAAAGCGAATTAAACCAAATCTGCCTATGGGCAAACTGGCTGCAATGCTGATTTTCCATTGGTGGAGAGGAAAATTGAGCGGGGGCTAAAACTGATCCCATGGCTTTCCCACTTGTTGAATTAGATTAAAATTACGACCCCCCCCCCACCTCTCCCACCAACTCCCTATAATCCACCCGTCTATTAGTCAACTGGGAAAAGCAAGGCCACTCTCTTTCAAAGAAAGAACTTGCATTTAGAACCATGGAAATGTTACGGTGTAGAAAAAGGCCATTCAGCCCATCATGTCTGTGCTAGCCAAAAGGATAAAAAATAAACTAGCCGCTCATTTTAATCCCGCTTTCCAGCACCTGGTCCATAGTCTTGCAGGTTACAGCACTTCAGGTGCAGATCCAGGTACCTTTTAAATGAGTTGAGCGTTTCAGCCTCAACCACCGATTCAGGCAGTGAATTCCAGACACCCACCACCCCCTGGGTGACAAAGTTTTTCCTCATGTCCCCTCTAATCCTTCTACCAATTGCTTTAAATCTATGCCCCCTGGTAATTGACCCCTCAGCTAGGGGAAACAGGTCTTTCCTGTTTACCCTATCTAGGCCCCTCATAATTTTGTACACCTCAATTAGGTCACCCCTCAGCCTCCTCTGTTCCAAGGAAAACAACCCCAGCCTATCCAATCTCTCCTCATACCTGCAATTTTTAAGCCCTGGCAACATTCTGGTAAACCTCCTCTGTACTTTCTCCAGAGTAATCATGTCCTTCCTGTAATGTGGTGACCTGAACTGTACACAAAATTCCAGCTGTGCCCTAACCAGTGTTTTATACAGTTCCATCATTACATCCCTGCTTTTGTATTCAATGCCTTACCCAATAAGGGAAAGCATTCCATATGTTTTCTTGGCCATCTTGTCCACCAGTCCTGCCACCTTCAAGGACCTACGGACATGCACTCCAAGGTCTCTTAGCTTCCTCAACCCCTCTCAATATTGAGCATTCCCCTCCTTTTGTTTACCCTCCCCAAATGCATTACCTCACACTTTTCCGGACTGAATTCCATTCGCCATTTCTCCGGCCACTCAACCAAACCATTGATATCATTTATATGACACCTTTCACGTTCCCCGGATACCCCAAGGTTTTTCACAGCCAATGAATCTATGGAATTCATTGCCACAGAAGGCTGTGGAGGCCAGGTCTTTGAGTGTATTTAAGACCGAGATAGATAGGTTCTTGATTGGTAAGGGGATCAAAGGTTACGGGGAGAAGGCGGGAAAATGGGGTTGAGAAACTTATCAGCCATGATTGGATGGTGGAGCAGACTCGATGGGCCGAATGACCTAATTTCTACTCCTATGTCTTATGGTCTTATTTACTAACTTTGAGGTTTAGTCATTGAGGGAATCGCTACAGCCAAGATATATACAATAAAGTTCTGTCAATGGTTGTCAGTGATGAATTAAGTAACCTGTTTTAGTGAAGTTGGCTTAGGAATCACTATTGACCAGGACAACAGGGGTGTCCATGCTTTTCGTGTAGTTCCGTGGAATCTTTTATATCCACTTCTACAGGCAAACGGGTCCTATATAAGGTTGCCAACTCTGGTTGGACACAGCCCTGGAGATTTCACCACATCTTAGCCGGTGAAGCAAGTGTTTGTTTTGTCCCCTCTCCAATACTTTTATAATTAATAAATTAAAGCTTTGAAAATGGCACAATTTATTTCACGACCTCGCTCCCGCCATGACCTTTCACCTGGATTGCTCACTGCAGCATCCTGGAGATTAGCCTTCAATTCCTAGGGTTGCCAGGGCAATCCTTGGGGGCGGGGGTTGGCAACCCTAGGGCCCATAGGTCTCCCCTGACAGTGCGGCACTCCCTCAGTGCTCAAGTCTCGGGACTGGGACTTGAATGTCTGACTGACTGACAAAGATTGAAGCCAGGCTGCGCTGTGCAGCAAATTACGGGGAGGATAATGACTGTCTGTGTCCATCAAAATAGCAACATAAGAGCAGAATGGACCAAGTGCCAGATATGTGGAATAATCATGAACTTTGCCTCAGTAAGTCAGCCAAGGCTTAGCAGTTCTGTCTGAGTCAGAAGGCTGTGGTTTCCCGGTTTTACTCCAGAGAATTGAGTGTGTGATTTAATTTAGAAAGTGTTTGGGAATAGATAAACAAACTGCCTTTGTTGAGTGCCTTTAATGTAGAAAAACACTCACAGAAGAGTTAGGAAAACCAGATTTGACACCAAGCCACACAAGGAAACATAGGCTGCCATCAAATTCTTGCTTAAGGAGTTGGTTTTAAGGAGTATCTTAAAGGAGGAGAGGCAGAGGTGGAGAGGTTTAGGGAGGGAATCCCAGAGCTCAGGACCCAGGCCGCTGAAGGCACAGCCACCAGTTGTGGGGCGATTAAAATCGGAGATTTGCAGGGAATGGAGTGGGAGTCTGCTTCAGCGTTTATTGTTCTTGGTCGTTGAGGGTAACAGTTGAACGAACGCCGTGGAGGCTCTGAGCTGCATTTGCAGCGTTTGCAGTTAGTGGGTGGAGTTGAGTAGCATTAAACTGAAAAGCTGCAGAGGCATGAGCGTGTGCGAGGGGAAAAGCCTTCAGCTGACTCGAGAGGTGCTGGGCTGTCAGGAAGCAACTCGAAATGTCACACTCCACCATCTTCAGCCTCCGAGCCAAATGTTATACCCTCACCTTCACTTCCACCCCTAGCCTTATCTTCAGCTGGATTGCTAGTTACCCTATTCTGACTCATTCTTTGTTCTCTGTAAATTTTGGCTAATCTGAAATTCTGTCTGCGTTCTCTGGCCCGCACACACTGCCCTCACTTACTCCTGCTGCCCCACAATCTCCAATTTAAAATTCCCTATTTAATTCCCTTCAGGCATTTGCCCGTCCCTATCTCTGTCACCTCCTCCAGCCCTTCAACCGCCCCCACCCTCCCCATCCAGAATTCATTGGCTGTAAGGAGCTATGGGGCATCCTGAGGGTGTGAAAGGCTCTATATAAATGCATATCTTTTTTTCATTGCACGGAACGCACAGGACCTTAGAAATGTTACAGCGGCAGATAGAGGCCATTCAGCCCATCATGTCTGTGCAGGCCAAAAAGAGAAAAAAGAAACTAGCCGCTTATTTTAATCCCGCTTTCCAGCACCTGGTCCGTGGTCTTGCAGGTTACAACACTTCAGATGCTGATCCAGGTGCCTTTTAAATGCATTGAGCTAACTTGAAGACATTTCCCAATGAATGCTCACCCTGCACTGTTCATCTCAACCTGTGGTTGTTTGACATCTGATTTGACCCTCAGATACAGCATTAGCTTCTCACTTCCTGTTGTGTTCATGTTTATGTGAGAGTTGTTTTTGACTCGCACGTTACTGAGGCGGAGATCACTCACGGACCCTCGATTCTGCTAAGTTATTTCATCAGCCACCTCCCTCAATGCAGCTCTGGAACCGAGGGCTCAAACTGCGACAGCGGCAGCTGGGTGGGGTGGGGGTGGGGGTGGGGGTCAGGATCTGGGACGGCTGCTCTCTGTGACTCATGGGTCCCGGGTATGGGGCGGTAGGGGAGAAGGGGGCGGGGGGAGGGGAGACAATCTGGAGGGAAAAAGAGGAAGGAGTTGGTTAAATCCCCCGTCTGACCTTCGTCTGAAGGTCTATCGAGGAGAGATTTCAGCGTTGGGAAAGGAGGGGTGGTGAAATCAGGTGAGGGAGTCACAATGTGTGGTAGCTAATGGGTTAACACCTGGCGGAGGGGCAGCTGGGGGATTGGTACAACCTGCTGGCTTTTTTTTTTGGCCAAAGATGACCGTGAAACCTGGCTAATCTACTGGCAAAGTTCACCGGGAGATGCCTGAGTGGGGAGATGCTGTAACCAGTGTGGCCCCAGTGCCATGCTCGCCTGGAGGCACCTAAGCTGATCTCTGCAGTGGGGTGGTATGGGGGTGAGGGTCGGGGGGTCGGGGGGGTGGAGGGAGGGGGATGGGGTGTTACTGATGCTCTCGTTCCTCCCCATGAAATTAGGAGGCGTGGGTGCGGAGAGACCAACCAGTCCCCGCATTGTCCGCTCACTGATACTGGACAAGAAGGAGTTTGGCGTTGGCGGTAGGCCAGTTTGCACTACAGGACATGGCGCGTTAGCTGTAGTACCCGTGCCTTTGAGGCAAAAATGTTGTGAGTTTGAATCCCACCCCGGTGACTTGGGACAGGATTTCCGATTTTGGGACTGGACCCTGGCGGCAGGGTCAAATGGGGGCCACTGTGTGAGGAACAGTCACCTGGCACTGGTTTTCCTTGAATCGGCCAATTAGCAGCCAGAGGGTGGACTCGCCGTCCAATTAAGTCTGCCTTTTCCAGGTAAGAGAGAGAGAGGGCACCTCAAGATGGAGGCGCCGATTCTCCGACATTTTAGATTCTTGAATAGAGAACAGGCTTAGCAGCTGGGGCAGCGTTGCCCTGGTGGAGCCCCTCCACATTGCGGCCTGTGACTGCGGCTGAAGCCAGGCCTCAAAGCCTGCCGGGTGTGCTGGTGTCCCCTGGTTTGCCACCGAGAAGCCACCCCCAGGCTGCTGGCCTAGCCTCCAACACCTCTGAAAATCCCAGTCGCCCTCTGATGATAAGCCTTCAGCGGCCTTTATCGGGCCTTAATTCGTCATCTACCGCTTGTGGGTGGATTTTCCTGCTGCCCCATCCAGTCTCCAGGAAAATGGCTTGGTGGCCAGATGTTGCCTGTAGTGTACAGTGGTTTAACTGTTCCATGTTTGTTTTACTTATTGTTTGTTCATAGGATGTGGGCTTCGCTGGCTGGGCCAGCATTTATTGCCCATCCCTAATTGCCCTTGAGAAGGTGGTGGTGAGCCGCCTTCTTGAACCGCTGCAGTCCATGAGGTGTAGGTACACCCGCAGTGCTGTTAGGGAGGGAGTTCCAGGATATTGACCCAGCCACAGTGAAGGAACGGGGATATATTTCCAAGTCAGGATGGTGAGTGACTTGGAGGGGAACTTCCAGGTGGTGGTGTTCCCATGTGCCTGCTGCTCTTGTCCTTCTAGATGGCAGTGGTCGTGGGTTTTGGAAGGGGCTGTCTAAGGAGGCTTGTGAGTTTGGTAACTGATCTATACACACTGTGCTTGATTGGTCAAGCCTGGGTGTTGATTCAGAGCAAAGTAAATAGACATACAGAAGCTGAACTGGGAGGATGGTGTAGACATTTTAAAGCATTGTATAAAACTCTGTAAGTTCCTGCACTCTTAGAAACTAGTGTCATCTCGACATTGCTCAGGGGAAAATTAAATATATTAAGTACACAGCAGTGCCAGCAAACCAGCAGCATCAAGTTTGGTGCCTGCCCACACTCAACTGTTCTCATCTCAGTGGCGGAAAAAATCCAGCCCTCAAGTGCAAAATCTAGGCTGATACTCCAGTGCAGTACTGAGGGAATGCTGCACTGTCAGAGGGCCTCATTTTCAGGTGAGATGTTAAAATCGCAGCCCTGTCTGCCCTCTCAGGTGGACTTAGAAAACTCCATGGCATTCTTCTCTGTAGTGTCTAGGTCAATATTTATCCCTTGACCAACATCACTAAAAAACAGATCATCTGGTCTGCATTGCATTGCTGTTTGTGGGAGCTTGCTGTGCGCAAATCAGTCACCATGCTTCCTACATTACAACAGTGAATACACCTCAAAACGGACTTCATTGGCTGCAAAGCTTGTTGAGACACTGAAGTCATACACGACACCCTATCAGGGAGGTGGCGGTGTAGTGGTAATGTCAAGTAATCCAGAGGCTCAGGCTAATGTTCTGGGGATATGGGTTCAAATCCTACAACAGCTGGTGGAATTTAAATTCAGTTAATAAAATCTGGAATTGAGAGCTAGTCTCACCAATGGTAACCATAGTGACCATCATCAATTGTCATAAAAGCCCTTGAAGGAAATCTGCCTGGTCTGGCCAACATGTGACTTCAGGTCCACAGCAACGTGGCTGTTTCTTAAATAGCCGAGCAAAGTTACTCAGCTGAAGGGCAACTAAGGATGGACCACAATCACTGGCATTGCCAGCGATACCCCACATCCTGTGGAAATTTTCATTACAAAAGAGCAAAGTACATTTCAGCAGGGTGGAAATCCCTCTAACAGGAGCCTGTAATCTCAGCTGTTTCGCAGTCAGCAGAGTGTTGCTTGCTATTTTAACTAAATTAGTGAGGAGTGGCCCCTGAATGACCCCAGAGATTTCCTGTTTTGTGCACAGAGCAGTTCGTGTGTGTGTGTGTGTATATTTTCCCCTCTTCAGAATAAACATCTGCTCAGCTCTGACACGGCTTCAAGCCTCTGCCCCCTTCCTTTCTCGAGGGCTGAAGGCAGGAAATTCTTGACTCTATCGCTTCCTGACATCTCCCTCCCTCTTTCTCACTGTTTTTCGCCCCGTCTTGCCTGTTTTCTCGGCTCCTGCAAGCTTGGCGTCTGCTTTCTTCCAAAAAACAAAATAATAAATTAGTTAATGCGTCTTCTTTAAACCATGTCAGCCACTTGATCCTAGCGGGGAGATGGCTGAAACATTTCTAACAGCTCCTACATCAGCAGGAAACCCTCAGCAAAGCTCAAGACTCAGGTAATAAAATCTTATTTTACTTAACAATGGGATAAGTTAGATTCCAGTCCATGTAAGAATTAGCGGGAGCCATTCGTGGTGGGGGGGGGGTGGGGGGACGGTTTAACTTCCTGAACTAACAAATATCATCAGCAGCTTGAGTGTTTTGTTTTGCATTAAGGTCGAGGGCAAAATTTAGAGTCTTATATTTTCCCCTGTTAAATAATCCAACCCGCTTGGATTAAGCGAAGCAGCGAGGGCAGCAAGGGTGAGATGTTCGGTGTGGGAAACTTTAAAGGAACAGATTGTCTGCACAGGGCTGTTCTGCGTCGAAAAGTGGAATTTGCATTAAGTTGATCTCAGACTTTGCCGCATCCTGCTTTCCAGACTGGCTTTAGTCGGAGGTGGAGCTCCTTTTCGTGAAGATAAAGGACGTTTCCACAATAAGGGAACTCAAATTTGTAACAAGGTGGGGGGGTGGGGAGTCCCCGTAAAATGCTGGATTCTATCCTCTTAATTGCGTCAATCCTGGGATGAGGCGCTTATTTTACGAGGAAAGGTTGGGCCTTTCCCCATTGGAGTTTAGGAGGATGAGAGGTGACCTTATTGAAACATCTAAAGATCCCTGAGGGGATCTTTAGCTCTGAAGAAGAGTCACAGGGACTCGAAACGTTAACTCTGTTTCTCTCTCCGCAGACGCTGTCAGACCTGTTGAGTTTTTCCCAGCATTTTCTGTTTTTGTCTCAGACCCTCCAGCATGCGCTTGTGTATTTTGCTTTTGTCTTAATATCCTGAGGGGATTTGATAGGGTGGATACTGGGAGGATGTATCCCTTTTCGGGGGGAGACTAGAACCAGGGGGACACAGTTTAAGAATAAGAGGTCTACCGTTTAAGACGGAGATGAGGAGAAATGTTTTCTCTCAGAGGGTGGTTGGTGTGCGGAATTCTCGTCCCCAGAGAGCAGTGGCGGCTGGGTCGTTGAATTTATTCAAGGCTGAGTTGGACAGATTTTGATAGACAAGGGTTGTAGGGGGCAGACAGGAAAGCAGAGCTGCGATCATAACCAGATCAGCCATGATCTTGTGAAATGGTGGAGCAGACTTGAAGGGCTGAACGGGATACTCCTGCTCCTAAGTCCTGGACTAAACCTGGACAATAAATAAAGATCCGTGGAAGGAAATAGAGGGCCTTTGAAAGGTGGATGCCGAGACGAATGCTGAAAATTCCATAGACAGACCGTAAGACAAATAGAGAGGGGCTTGAAATTGCAAGAGCAAATCAACCTCCAAAAAGCGACATCCAGAAAAGAAGATGTCAAATGGATATTTGATCGGAGCTGAAACGCTACAGAGATCTCTCTGCTAGAGGACAAAGTGGAGGGCAGCAGAAAGATGGTTCGACCTGGGGGTAGTCAGATAATGGATGTCACAGAGTGGTTGCAGACAAGCTACAGTGGATGTGTGAGGATGGCACAATGCAGACAAGTGTGGCATAGCCTGACAGCAGATCTCCTGGTAGGAGTAGCTACAAGCAGAGAGAGAAAGAAGGAGAGAGAGAGATAGAGAGAGATAGAAAGATAGAGAGAGAGATAGAGAGATAGAGATAGAGAGAGATAGAGAGATAGAGATAGAGAGAGATAGAGAGATAGAGATAGAGAGAGATAGAGAGATAGATAGAGAGATAGAGAGAGAGATAGAGAGAGAGAGTAAGAGTTCCATTCAGAACCCCGGTTGAGGAGTGCAGTCTGGGGGCTGCTCCTGGTCCTGATGCAAGCTGGGCTGTACATCCCCATTGCACTGTCCCAGTAACTGGGAGGGAGGACAGGGAAAAGAATGACTCTGAAATGACTTTGACTGCATCTGAAGTGCTGGATAGAGTTTTGGTCTCCTTACTTAAGAACGGATATAATTGCTTTGGAAGCAGTTTAGAGAAGATTCGCTTGACTGATTTCTGGGTTGAAGGGGTTGTCTTATGAGGAAAGACTGAGCAGTTTGAGCCCATACCCATTGGAATTTAGAAGAATGAGAGGTGATCTTATTAAAACATATAAGACTCTGAGGGGGCTTGACAGGTTGGATGTTGAGAGGAGGTTTCCCCTTGTGGGGGAATCTAGAACTGCGGGTCACTGTTTAAAAATAAGGAGTCTTCCATTTAAGACAGAGATGAGGAGAAATGCTTTGTTCAGAGAGTCTGTGGAATTCTCTACCCCAGAGAGCAGTGGAGGCTGGGTCATTGAATATATTCAAGGCTGAGTTAGACAGATTTCTGATGGAGAAGGGAGCCAAGGGTTATGGGGGTGCAGACAGGAAAGTAGATTTGAGACCACAACCAGATCAGCCATGATCTTATTGAATGGTGGAGCAGACTCGATGGGCTGAATGGCCTTCTCCTGCTCCTATTTCTTGTGTTCACGTGTTCTTGGTGAAAACTCAATGGGTGAGTACCATATTTTCATTTCATGTGGTCTCCAGCTCCGGTCTGACTTTGATCCCGTGGTTGAGTGAGGGTTTCACTTGTCCTTCAGTCGCGTGACAGTTCTGTGTGACTTTTGGTCATGTGGTGGCTTCATGTGACCCACCGGTGTGTGACCTACCCGACCCCTGGTATTCCTCCATGGCCCCTCTGGCTGGAGAAGTTCATTCTGTGTGTTATTCATTGTCTGTCCGATCCATCCTTGCTCCATTCTCACTGTCGGAGTAGAACGGTGTATCCTAGCCCGATGGGGAGATCGATGCATCCTAGCCTGATGGGTCAATGTCAACAGCCTGCAGGAGAGGGCAACAAACTGGTCAAAAATCCAAAGAGCTCCCAGGACAAGCTGCTTAAAGGACCAAAATTGTTTTCGGACAAGAAAAGCCTTTAATGGGTTCAGTTGGTAAACACGTTGATCATAGAATCATTAAGGTGCACACTGGGGGGGCCTAGAACAAGGGGTCACACTCTCAGGATAGGGGGTAGACTATTCAGGACTGAGATGAGGAGAAACATCTTCACTCAGAGGGTGGTGAACCTGTGGAATTCTCTACCACACAGGAGGCTGTGGAGGCCAAGTCAATTTCTGCCCAAATGTTTTAATTTTTTTTTCTAATTAATGTCGGAAGCCTCATCCCGCCCGTGGATGAGGTTTCCTCAAAAATCCAAAGGCTGCCTGGCTGATTCGCCCCCCCACCCCCCCACCCCCCCCCAACTGTTAACATTGGACGGGCAGCGAGAAATCCGGGTTAATTAATACATTAATGGCCTTAATTAGCCTCTTAATTGTCGGCGGGTGCGCTGCTGCCTCTCGTGCCACCTGCCAACCGAAGTATCGCGCCAGCCTGCTATGGCGTCATCGCGCGCCAGCTCGTGCTCGGGCGTGTCGGGCACGTGCCCACACGCCGAGCAAGAAACCCTGCCCCATGCCGCCTCTCCATGGAGCGATCCAGTCAGCCCCATTCCCCTGCTCTAACCCAGAGCCCGGCAAGTTCATTTCCCACAAGCGCCCATCCAATTTCCTTATGAAATCGTTCATCGCCTCTGCTTCCGCCTCCCCCCCCACCTCGTGGACAGCGAGTTCCAAGTCATTACCACTCGCGAGTTCCAAGTCATTACCTGGATCGCTCCATGGAGAGGCGGCACGGGGCAGGGTTTCTTGCTCAGCGTGTGGGCGCGTGCCAGACATGCCCGAGCGCGAGCTGGCGCGCGATGGCGCCATCGCAGGCTGGCGCGATACTTCGGTTGGCAGGTGGCCCGAGAGGTAGCAGCGCACCCGCCGACAATTAAAAGGCTAATTAAGGCCATTAATGTATTAATTAATACAAGTCATTACCACTCGCAAGTTCCAAGTCATTACCACTCGCGAGTTCCAAGTCATTACCACTCGCGAGTTCCAAGTCATTACCACTTCACACTCGCCCTTTATCTCTTGCCCAAAACTGTGTTCCCCCTTGTCCCAACAGCTAATGGGAACAGCTTTGCCTTGTCTACCTTACCTAAACCTGTCATAATCTTGTACACCTCTATCAATCTCAGCTTCTCCAACCTAATCTCGTAGCTAAAATCCCCTCATCCCTGGAACCATTCTGGTAAATCTCCTCTACACCCTCTCAAAGACCCTCACATCTTTCCTAAAGTGTGGTGATCAGAACAGGACACAATACTCTAGTTGGGGCCTAATCAGACTTTTATAAAGGTTCACTAAAACTTCCCTGTTTTTGTACTCAATACCTGTATTTGTGAATCCCAGGATCCCGCGTGCTTTTCTCATTATCCTCTCAATATGTCCTGCCACCTTCAAAGATCTAACCGCATGAAGCTCCTTTAGGTGTGGAACAGAGTTAGACTGGTTCTCAGCCTCTGCTTAATTGGTTGATCATCTGGCATTGGGCTAGGTGGGATTACAATCAGGGTTAGGGAGGAACACAGATAAAATCACCCTGATTCCTATTGACCACCATAAAGTGTGTGCATGAGTGTCAACACTAAGCGAGGGCAGGATTAGATTCAGTCATGCTGCCCCTGCAGTTGAATAGCTTTTTGACTAGTGGCGGTTTTTGTGGTGGAGAGAGGGGAAATGGTTCCAGTTTGGAGCCCCTGTACTTCACTGGGCAATAATTTTCTTTTATTCATTCATGAGATGTGGGCGTCACTACCTATTACCCATCCCTAATTGCCCTTGTTCAGAGGGCATTTAAGAGTCAACCACATTGCTGTGGGTCTGGAGTCACATGTAGGCCAGACCAGATGAGGACAGCAGATTCCTTCCCTAAAGGGGATTAGGGAACCAGATGGGTTTTTATGATAACCGGCAATGATTTATGGTCATCATCATCATCAGACTTTTTAATTCCAGATTTATTGAATACAAATTTCACCGTCTGCCGTGGTGGGATTCAAACCCAGGACCCCAGAGCATTACCCTGGCTCTCTGGAATACTAGCCCAGTAACAATACCACTATGCTACGGCCTCCCCAATAATACAAAATATTCAGCAGCTACATGATCTTAAGGTCGTGCATTGTCATAAAAACCCATCTGGTTCACTAATGCCCCTTTAGGGAAGGAAATCTGCCATCCTTACCTAGTCTGGCCTACATGTATTCTCCGAAATGGAAGCCAACCTGTTGGATTCAAGAAAGTAGCTCACCCACTCCCATTTTCTTTCTTTATTCTTTCATGGGATGTGGGCGTCGCTGGCAATGCCAGCATTTGTTGCCCATCCCTAACTGCCCTTGAACTGAGTGGCTTGCTCGGCCATTTCAGGGGGCAGTTAAGAGTCAACCACATTGCTGTGGGTCTGGAGTCACATGTAGGCCAGACCAGGTAAGGGCAGCCCTGAAGGGGCATTAGTGAACCGGACAGATTTTACAATCGATGATATTTGTCATGGTCACCATTACTGATCCTAGCTTTATATTACAATTTATTAATTGAGTTTTAACCCTCTACAATTCAAGCAGCTGCCATGATAGGATTTGAACCCATATCCTTGGCTGCTAGATTACCAACCCAGTGACTCCATGCCTTCTCCCCCAGGGGTGCTGCTTCTCAATTAGATACAGCCCTTGCCAGTGATGGATTGAAAAAAAAAAACAGACACCTTGAGCTCAGCAGGTCTGACAGCATCTGTGGAGAGAGAAACAGAGTTAATGTTCTGAGTCCGTCAGAGCTAAAGAGAGGTAGAAATGTGATGAAATTTTTTACTGTTAAAGAGGGTGGAACAGGCGATTTCCCTATCGCTGGCCTTCTACCCAGCTTCACCTACTCCACCCCCTTAAGCAGTATAAACCTCATCACGTTCTTACCTTTCTTTAGCTCTGAAGAAGGGTCATAAGGACGTGAAACGTTAACTCTGTTTCTCTCTCCACAGATGCTGCCAGACCTGCTGAGTTTCTCCAGCATTTTCCGTTTCCAACTTCGGATTTCCAGCACCTGCAGTAATTCGCTTTTATCTTGAGCTCTTGTCAGCTGATGCAGGTTTCCTGATTGAGAGTGACCTCCTCGTAGTTCCTAATTGCAAATAATAGAGCTGACATTCTAGTGATTGGCAAACTTGATAATCACACTTTACACAGGAAAGGCAGCAATGGGACTGCAACATAAAAACTATATTGATCGACAATGTTTTCAATTTTATATTTCAATTAAATATTTCATATTTAACAATCTACAATTAAAAAAAACTATATAATTTATGATGACTCATCTTTAAAAAAATATAAAACATATGGATGTATAATTACAATATACAAAATAAAATGGCAGTAGTTAAATCATATAACATATATCAATTAATAATTATATTAAATATGATTACCAATAATTGATAAATTTGGTTGGATTAATTATTTTTTATATAATTTTTGATCCAGATTCAATGAGCATTATTTAATTATATCAAACCTCATGACCATCAATCAATTGTATGGAGCAAACAAATCAATAATTAATTATATAAAAATAATAGTTGACAAATCGCATGAAATATGTTCAATTGTAAATGATATAAAACACGTCCAATACTCAATAAATAGGAAACGAGAGAATGGATAATAATTAATGAGTTGCCTAATATAAATCTTCTAAAGAAACAAAACTTTGTTTTTTAAGAAGTAAAATTGAAAGAATAGTAAATAAATAAATAAATTAATTAACTGGCCCGTCACAGATCTGGGAGACACTGAAGGCCACCAGTAGGGTTCCCAACCCGAGTTGTTTGTGAATCCAGCCTCCAACCCCACATAGGTCAAGCATCCCCCTTCTCCAATATTATTTTAACTAATAAGTGAAGGAAATTAAAGAAATTTTAAAAACGCAGATTATTTTCTGTTATTTTTCTTCCTGAATGTTGCTGGCAGTGCCCTGGAGACGAATCTTAAATTACTGGAGTCTCCAGGGCAATCCTGGAGGGTTGGCAACCCAAGACCCGACAGGCACAGCAAGGGTCGCTGAGAGGTCAGTCTGGAGTCTTAAAAAAAAGTCAAATGGAAAACGGTCAAGCGGTATCTGTGGAGAGACGACTGGATGTTGACATCATCCACTGGGTTATTGGTGGAGCTGGGCATTTAACATTTTAGGAAACTGATCCCAGTCTTTTAAATCTGTTTTTATAGAGCGACTGCATTGCGGAGATGGACCTGAGACGTGGTTCGGGATGCTGCACCCCCGGTGCTGATTGGATATTGGAGTAACCTGGAGTGATCCTAAAATTGCTGCCTTCCAGGATCTGAATCCTGCCCCATATCCTGTCACTAACACTTCCCTCAGTCCTGGGCACAATACAGGAACTGGCTGGTTTGTCTGATAGCTGAGCTTCCTCTCTCCCCTCCAACATCCATCTGCTCCATCTCTCGCTCTCTCTATCACCAGCGCCCTCCCCTTTATCTAAAGGCCTTGTGATGAAATTAGACTCAGGCCATCGTAGGCCAAATCATGAAGCACCCTTTCACACAAAGCATAGTGGAATTCTGGAATTCTCTCCCCCAAAAATCTGAGGTCGGTAGGCTTTTGTTGGGTCTTAACAGCACCGTGGGTGTACCGACACCACATGGACTGCAGGAGTTCAAGAAAGCAGCTCACCACCACCTTCTCAAGGGCAATTAGGGATGGGCAATAAATGCTGGTCCTGTCAGCGACCCCTACATCCCATGAAAAAAACAGCATCAAGGTAGATGGAGCTAACATAGGTAGATGCAGTTGAGGTGCAGATCATCCTAGATCTAATTGAATGGCAGGACAGGCTAGAAGGACTGAATGGTCTCCTCCTGTTCCTGTGGTCAGTGGTCTGCCCTCTGACCTCCCACTCAGCAGTCTCCCAGAATGCACTGCAAGCCAAGTGCTGTTTCCTGCGCAGTGACTTAGTGACTCCAACTTCCTGTCTCACTATTCTGTGACAGAGTTGAAAATATAAAGTTTGAGTCAATGTGCTAAGAAACATACAGGGGGCAGGGAAGGGCTAAAACCCAGAAAATGGTGGTAGTTGGGGGGGCGGTGGTGGGATGTGGACTCAAGGAATTGAAATGATAATGAGGTACATCAGAATTATATAACACACAGCCTGGTCCTCCACCTCCAGGTACCAGGCCCTAAGAGGGTATTGGCAACCACAGACTTCCATTGGACTGGTCCATGATTGCACTTGGCACTGTACTGCAGTGGTTTACCATTGCCTTCTGCAGTATGGCTGACCAGGAAACTCTCCCAATCTTACCACCTGCCATTGGCTTGTGTTGGAAGGATTTATAGGCTGATAATCAGCCTCTTTGGCTAGAAGATGAATACACCCTCCACAGCCATCAAGTCCTGGAGTAGGACTCGAACCTGGAGCTTCTGACTCTGAGGTAGGGACCCTCCCCACTGCACCACCAGACCTCCCCATTATAAGACTCTAGATTGTAGAAAGGAGACAAGACTGTAGGGGATGTGGAGACTCCCAGTTTTGAAATACTGGGCACGATTGAGCGAAAGTGAGATACAATGTGACGAGTGTTGTTTCCAGCAGAGAGAAGACGTACAGGAATATAAATATGTAAGGACGGGGTGGGGGTTAGGCTATTCAGTACCTGACTCCGTTGTTCCATTTAATTAGTTCATGTGTGATCAGATCTTAACTCCATTTGTTCCATATCCCTTTAAACCCTTATCCAACAAAAATCTACCAATTTCAGTTGTAATTGATCCCCCATTCCCAGCGGCCAAGAGCCTCAATAGCTTTTCTGGGGTTGAGAGTTCCAGATTTCCACTGCTATCCTTTGTGTGAAGAAGTGTTTCCTTATGTAACAGATAAATGACCTGGTTCTAATGTTGGGATTACGCTCCCTTGTTCTGGAGGGAAGAGAGTTTCTCTCTACCTACTCTATCAAATCCTTTAATCACCTCAGACATCTCAATTAGATCACTTCTTAATCTTCTATACTCACAGGAGTACCAGCCTCATCTATACAGCCTCTCATAACTTAACCCTTTTAGTCTCAGTATCATCCTGGTGAACCTGCTCTCCACAGGTAAGTTGCCCAGGGCTGAAAGCAGTTACTCCAGATGGGGGCCTGACTAAGTTTTATATAAAATAGCTTTCACCTCTTTGTACCCACTGTTGAGATAAAGGTCAAGGGCGATGGGGGCAGATTGAATAGAAGTTTTCGAAAGGGAATTGGATAAATAATTAATTTGCTGGGCTCTGAGGAAAGAGACTAATGGATTGCTCTTTCACAGAGCCAGCACAGACATGGTGGACTGAATGACCTCATTCAGTGCTAAATTATTTGATAATTCCACTAGATTTTTGTACATGTCCACTATCTTTTAATGATTTATTAGGAAACAGGAAGATTAGGTAGGTCAGGGTATCTGAAACTTTATTTTATTCTTTCATGGGATGTGGGCCTCACTGCCATCCCTAATTGCCCTTGAACTGAGTGACTTTCTAGGCCATTTCAGAGTCAGCCATGTTGGGTTTGGAGTCACATGTAGGCCAGACTAGGTAAGGAAGGCAGATTTCCTTTCCTAAAGGTCATTAGTGAACCAGATAGGTTTTTATTACAATCAATGATAGCTGCATGGTCACCATTACTGAGACTAGCTTTCAATTCCAGATTGATTAATTGAATTTAAACTCCAGTTATCATTGATTGTAATAAAAACCTATCTGGTTCACTAATGTGAAGCTGTGGTGGGATTTGAACCCACATCTCCTCCTCCCCAAGAGCATTAGCCTGGGCTGCTGCACTAGTTTAATGACATTACCACTGCATCACCAACTCCACTGAGGAGGAGTAAGACAGGAAAGTTGGGAGAAGTGACCACAGATACAGACAATGTGGCAATCTTGTTGGATGGTGGGAGTGAGGATGAGGGTGGGGGAAGAGAGAATGGTGATCTGAAAGGAGAGATTACATCTATCAGACAAGAGGATTTGCCCAACAACCTGCCTGGGAATGAGATGGAGGTTTGTAAGAGAACACCATTCATGTCTAGGAACAGACAAGGTTTGTGTGATGAGTCAAGGTTCACCAGCAGCAGTTGGAAATGTTGGGTAAAATGCTTTGTGGCATTTTAAGAGGTGCTCTTTATATTTGAGGCAGTAATGCAGCCCAAAACATGGGAAAAATAGCAAGCTTCACTGACTAATTGCTTCTCCCTCTTCTCCTGGTCAACTCTCTTTTTGTTCCTCTCTTCTTCCCTCCTTTTTAAAATATTCCTTTCTTCAAATTTCCCACAGCTGCAGGGTTTGCAAGCTTTTCTCTTGCTATCTCTCACTAGCATTAAACAGAAAGCTATGGAGGAGAGGCTATCCCATCATTCATAGGGATAGCGAAAGCCCTCTATTAAATCTATGGGGCCTGTAGATTTGCTAGAGGACTTTCTCTGCCTCTGTGCATTCTGGGATAATCCATCCCCCATTGTCCTCTGTTGAGGAAAAAAGTTAAACAAGCAGGACATTTATAGCAAGACTTCTCAGGGAGATGCTAAACAACTTCACAATTATTGTGAAGAACTTTAAGTTCAGTGCCTTTTGAATTGTAGGCTAATACAGCAGTTATTTTGTGCACAGCAAGATCCCACAAATAGCAAGGTGTTGACTGGCTGCTTTCGGACTGTTGGTTAAGAGTTAAGCCTTGGGAGAATTTCCTTCTCGCCTCCTGTTAAAATGATATGAGATCTTTAACAGCCACCAGAGCCCATGGGACAGGCAGAGGATGCCTTGGTTTCAAAGGACATAATTGCTGAAGTTACCCAAACGAGTTAATTGACCCGGGGGAGGGGAAAGGGTCATTTGGGATGGAAGAAGTAAACAGTTGTCAAAACACTGAGATCCTTAAACGTTTAATTTGCCAAGAAGCACCTGGAGTCACGAAGCTGCAGTACTGCACACCACCACACGAGGTCCTCGGGCGAGCAAAGATGGATAAAGCTGCAGTACTCCGCTTCTGCCACTAGTGGCCTCCAGAGAGTAATCTTGTAATGTTGGATGCTCGCCACCAGATGGCGGAGCGGATCAATGAAATCTGCAGAGTTCTTGCATTGTTTCTGAAGCAAAGAACCGGGACTGTTCCTTAATTTTCCAGGGAGTGTGTCAGTGTTTACAGGGAGTGCCTTGGAGGGTGTGTGTATTTACAGGGAGTCCCAGAGAGTGTATTTACAAGGGGTCCGCGGAGGATGTATGTGTCTACAGGGGGGCCCCGGGGGAGTGTGACAGTATTTACAGGGGGTCCCGGGGAGTGTGTCAGTATTTACAGAGGGTCCCCGGGGAGTGTGTCTGTATTTACAGGGGGTCCCGGGGAGTGTATCAGTATTTACAGGGGGTCCCCGGGGAGAGTGTCAGTATTTACAGGGGGTCCCGGGGAGTGTGTCAGTATTTACAGAGGGTCCCCGGGGAGTGTGTCTGTATTTACAGGGGGTCCCGGGGAGTGTGTCAGTATTTACAGGGGGTCCCGGGGAGTGTGTCAGTATTTACAGGGGGTCCCCGGGGAGTGTGTCAGTATTTACAGGGGGTCCCCGAGGAGTGTGTCAGTATTTACAGGGGGTCCCGGGGAGTGTGTCAGTATTTACAGGGGGTCCCGGGGAGAGTGTGTCAGTATTTACAGGGGGTCCCCGGGGAGTGTGTCAGTATTTACAGGGGGTCCCCGAGGAGTGTGTCAGTATTTACAGGGGGTCCCGGGGAGAGTGTGTCAGTATTTACAGGGGGTCCCCGGGGAGTGTGTCAGTATTTACAGGGGGTCCCCGAGGAGTGTGTCAGTATTTACAGGGGGTCCCGGGGAGTGTGTCAGTATTTACAGGGGGTCCCGGGGAGTGTGTCAGTATTTACAGGGGGTCCCCGGGGAGTGTGTCAGTATTTACAGGGGGTCCCCGAGGAGTGTGTCAGTATTTACAGGGGGTCCCGGGGAGTGTGTCAGTATTTACAGGGGGTCCCGGGGAGAGTGTGTCAGTATTTACAGGGGGTCCCCGGGGAGTGTGTCAGTATTTACAGGGGGTCCCCGAGGAGTGTGTCAGTATTTACAGGGGGTCCCGGGGAGAGTGTGTCAGTATTTACAGGGGGTCCCCGGGGAGTGTGTCAGTATTTACAGGGGGTCCCCGAGGAGTGTGTCAGTATTTACAGGGGGTCCCGGGGAGAGTGTGTCAGTATTTACAGGGGGTCCCCGGGGAGTGTGTCAGTATTTACAGAGGGGCCCCGGGGAGTGTGTCAGTAATTACAGGGGGTCCCGGGGAGTGTGTCAGTATTTACAGAGGGGCCCCGGGGAGTGTGTCAGTATTTACAGGGGGTCCCGGGGAGTGTGTCAGTATTTACAGGGGGTCCCTGGGGAGTGTGTCAGTATTTACAGGGGGTCCCAGGGAGTGTGTCAGTATTTACAGAGGGGCCCCGGGGAGTGTGTCAGTATTTACAGGGGGTCCCTGGGGAGTGTGTCAGTATTTACAGGGGGTCCCAGGGAGTGTGTCAGTATTTACAGAGGGGCCCCGGGGAGTGTGTCAGTATTTACAGAGGGGCCCCGGGGAGTGTATTAATTTTCACAGGGGGGGTCCCTGCAAAGTTCTAAACCTCTAGCATAAATATGCTTGTCGGGTGAAAAGTAAAACAACCTTTTTGATCTCACTGTTAGTCACAGATAACAGAGTTATTTGTAAATACTGACACACCCCATTGGACCCCCCCTGTCAACTAACCAGGCCAATTTGAATTTTAAGTGAATAAACCATTCTCTCACTGTGACCTATGCTTTTCGAGTCTGCTGTGTGCGGCCTGCAGCCCTGTGTCGGGGGCTCATTGTGTGAATGCACTGCCATGGATAGGGCCTCCTCCTGTTGTTAATCTTCCTATGGCTTTGGGACCATCTCCTCTCAGTCTAAACATCAAGCCCATTGATAACGGGGATCCCACCCCCCACGACATGTCCTTCAATCCCTGCCCCGACGGCGAAAGCCTGGAAGAAATATCCTGACACTACCCGGTGGAGCAAAGATCATGACCCCCGACCCCAGTTCTCTCTCTCCCAACCCTTGTACCAGTGTGGTAATCGGAAACACTGGGACAAGGGATGGATGAGAGAGAGTTGGGAGCCTAGAGGTCGGAGACTCTGGGAATCTGGGCAAGGAATGCCAATGATCAGCGAAACGTGGGAATTGACTGAGCAACTCATCGCCTAGTTCCTGGGAGCAGGCGCTGGTCGGCCATAAAACCAGCAGGGACCAGTCGGGCTGAATGTCCTGTGTAACTTTGATGCGTTCATTGCCCTGTTCGAATGTGAATAAAGATTTGTTTTTGGAAAGAATTCCGAGGGAAGTTTTTCTTTCATCACGGAAACTTCGGGAAGTAAAAATGGAGGCTTGAGTCCAGCGTGAGGTGGGGAGGGAGTGAGTGCGCCCAATGAAAACCTCACAATTAATCTTGCCGGGAATGCCTGAACCTGCCTCTGCGCCTTCACGTGACAAGTGTTTTCATTTATATAGCAACTTTCACCTTCTCGGCACGTCCCAAAGCCCTTTACAGCCAATCAATCGCCTTTGAAGTGCAGTCACTGCTGTTATGTAGGAAAGTCGGCAGCCGACTTCAGCCCAGCAAGATCCCACAGGTAGCAAGGCGACAATGCCCGGGAGCACAGTCAAGTAGTGGAAATCTGGAACACTCTCCTCTCCGCCCCTACCCCTCAACCCCCACCAAGCCCCCTTTCAAAATGACATTCAGGCTGAAGGTCAATTGAAAACGTCAAAAATGGTTGGGGGGTGGGTTATGGGATGCTGGGTGGGGGTGGGTAGAGGGAGGGAGAGGTATGGTGCAGGGAGGGGCTGTGGGTGAGGGGTTTTGTGGGGACAGAGTGGTGGGGGAGGGGGGCTGGTGGTGGTGTGTGTGGTAGGGAGAGAGGAGCGGTGGGGGAGGGGGGCTGGTGGGGGTGTGTGTAGTAGGGAGAGTGGAGCGGTGGGGGAGGGGGGTGCTGGTGCTGGGTGTGTGTGATAGGGAGAGAGGAGCGGTGGGGGAGGGGGGCTGGTGGGGGTGTGTGTGATAGGGAGAGTGGAGCGGTGGGGGAGGGGGGTGCTGGTGCTGGGTGTGTGTGATAGGGAGAGAGGAGCGGTGGGGGAGGGGGGCTGGTGGGGGTGTGTGTAGTAGGGAGAGTGGAGCGGTGGGGGAGGGGGGTGCTGGTGCTGGGTGTGTGTGATAGGGAGAGAGGAGCGGTGGGGGAGGGGGGCTGGTGGGGGTGTGTGTAGTAGGGAGAGTGGAGCGGTGGGGGAGGGGGGTGCTGGTGCTGGGTGTGTGTGATAGGGAGAGAGGAGCGGTGGGGGAGGGGGGCTGGTGGGGGTGTGTGTGATAGGGAGAGTGGAGCGGTGGGGGAGGGGGGTGCTGGTGCTGGGTGTGTGTGATAGGGAGAGAGGAGCGGTGGGGGAGGGGGGCTGGTGGGGGTGTGTGTAGTAGGGAGAGTGGAGCGGTGGGGGAGGGGGGTGCTGGTGCTGGGTGTGTGTGATAGGGAGAGAGGAGCGGTGGGGGAGGGGGGCTGGTGGGGGTGTGTGTGGTAGGGAGAGTGGAGCGGTGGGGGAGGGGGGTGCTGGTGCTGGGTGTGTGTGATAGGGAGAGAGGAGCGGTGGGGAGAAGGGGGAGCAGCAGAACGTGGGGTGACTCCATGGGATAAGTTTTCAACTTTGACCACACATTTCCCCCTCCCAGCCCGGTGATTGAGGGTCAAACGCCCCTTTTCGAAAGAAAAAATGCGATTATGGGACTTACATTTATATAGCGCCGTCCTGGACCCAGGGGGAACTTGCATTTAAATAGCAAAGTTCCCGCCCCCCCAGGATGTCCCAAAGTGCTTCACAGCCAATCAAGTCACTTCAAAGAGTAGTCACTGTTAGGAGAACAATGGAACTGTGAAGCAGACGGTTTCTGGTATCGGTGTTTGATATCCATTCCCCACTTGGCCACCGAGATGAAAATCTCTGTCCATTAATCCTCTTGGTGCCTGAGCAGAGGAGCAGATCAATTAGCAGGGAAGGTTTTTTTTAATTCTTTCATGGGATGTGGGCGTCAGAGGCAAGGCCAGCATTTGTTGCCCATCCCTAATTGCCCTGGAACAGAGTGGTTTGCTAGATCATTTCGGAGGGTCAACTACATGGCTGTGGTGTACAAGGTGTATAAGATTATGAGGGGCATGGACAGGGTGGATAGGGAGCAGCTGTTCCTCTTAGTTGAAGGGGCAGTCACGAGGGGACATAAGTTCAAGGTGAGGGGCAGGAGGTTTAGGGGGGATGTGAGGAAAAGCTTTTTTACCCAGAGGGTGGTGACGGTCTAGAATGCGCTGCCTGGGAGGGTGGTGGAGGCGGGTTGCCTCACATGCTTTAAAAAGTACCTGGATGAGCACTTGGTACATCATAACATTCAAGGCTATGGGCCAAGTGCTGGTAAATGGGATTACGTAGGTAGGTCAGGTGTTTCTCACGTGTTGGTGCAGATCGATGGGCCGAAGGGCCTCTTCTTCACTGTGTGAGTCTGGAGTCACGTGTAGGCAGGCTTGGTAAGGGTGGCAGATTTCCTTCCCAAAAGGGACATTAGTGAACCAGATGGGGGGTTTTTTATACAACACTCGCCATCCCAGAGACTAGCTTTCAAATCCAGGTTTATTAATTGAATTTAAATTCCAACAGGTATCATGGTGAGATTTAAACCCATCCCCCCAGAGCATTAGCCTGGTCCTCTGGATTACCAGCCCAGTGACGTTACCACTACACCATTGTCACCTCACATTCCAGATGCTTTAGGTCAAAAATTTGTCAGAAGATCCATTTTATCCCTGACCCTCTTTTGTGGCCTTTAGTTCCCCCAGTGGTTCCCATGGAGACCAACCACAACACTGAAGGCCCAAAACTGAGGGACAAATACTTGCCTGTACACAGGTGATGCACTGTTTTTACAAACTAACTTCCCACTATCAAAACTGGTGCTATTAATTCAAGATTACTGTCTGAAAGGGGAATTAGTTGGCTCCTTGGAGTACAGGAAAATTAATGGGTGTTGGGAGTGAGCAGGGCAGTGGGATTAAACTAGGATTAGACACGGTGGCTTGCGTGGAGAGAAACACTAGCATTGATTTAATTATTATTTCTTATTAAATGGCCCCTTTCTGTGCTATAACATTCTTTGACTCCATTACAAGCATCAACCCAGACATAGTATGGTTGGGTAGTCTAGAATTTTTTTCACAGCACCTTCCAAACCCATGATCTCTACCGCTTAGAAGGACAAAGGCAGCAGACACATGGGAACACTACCAGCTCCAAAGTCCCCTCCAAGCCACCCCACCATCCTGACATGGAAATATATCGCTGTTCCTTCACTGTCACTGGGTCAAAATCCTGGAACTCCCTCCCTAACAGCACAGTGGGTGTACCTACACCACATGGACTGCAGCGGTTCAAGAAGGCGGCTCACCACCCACCTTCTCAAGGGCAATTCGGGAGGGGCAATACATGTTGGCCCAGCCAGCGAAGCCCACATCCCATGAACAAATTAAAAGAGAGTGTATTTAAGGGAAAGCTAGATAAATACAAGAGGGCAAAAGGAATAGAAGGATGGGGTGAGATGAAGTGAAAATAGGGTAGGGGGATGGGGGAGGCTTGCATGGTCCTGTTGAGCTGAAAGGCCTGTAATTCTCTGTGTCTGCTATTTGCCCCAGGGTTGCCAACCCTCCAGAAATTAGAGATCAATCTGTGGAAAACCATGGGGCTAAAATTGAAAAAAAAACCTCTTGTTCAAAAGTCATAAAGAGATTGGAGATGGAGAATCATCCAATCAGATGACCGAGAATCTGCTTGCTGTCCAATTGGTGAAGACGTCACGAAGATGGACATGTCAGGCAACCAATGATGAGGGCATGGGGGCGGGGCTGTTGGAGCTTGCGTGATGACACCTCTGGAATGCATCCAATGAGAGTTGACGCCCTAATGTGACTGTGCAGGGCTTCATAATGAAGCAATAAGATCCAGAACAAGGAGAGCCCCTCGCACCCAGTGAAGCACTGTACCATTGAAGTATTGCTGAAAAAAGAGACATGATGCTGAAGCTTTCTAGAAACTACCTATATTCATACACAGGGCCTGCCCTCTGCAGGCAAAAGGAACACGCCCAGGCATTGAGCCTTTTTTGACTTAAACATAAGAGTAGCGGGGAATATTCCCTGCTGCATTTTCCATGGTAATGTCTTGACCAATCAGAGTCAACTTGCCAACCAATCAGCTCCCTTTCCTCAGCATAAATTGTTGATCCCTTTGAAATTTGGCATTCTTGCATTTGTCCTGATGAGTGCAAGGTGAAAAGCTTCGACCACAGATCCCTTTTTTTCAGCCATACTCAAGTTCGATACCACCAAGCAACTACTTTTTGAAGTGTAGTCACTGGTGCAACATGGGAAATGCAGCAGCCAATCTGCGCACAGCAAGCTCCCACAAACAGATAGTCTGCCAGGACCCCGGGGGAGAACTCTGCTGCCCCTCTTTAAAATAGCGCCATGGAATTCTGTCCTTCTGGGAGGGTAGGTGGGGCCTTTGATTTAACATCTGAACTGAAAGATGGCCCCTCTGGCAGTGCGGCACTCCCTCAATATTTCACCGAGAGTGTCGACCTAGATGACAGACCTCAAGATCTTGAACCCGAATTGGATGCTTCAAGTGCCAACATGTAGCTGAAGCAAAACTTACCTCCTGCAGATCCACCCCTCAGGGTCAGGCTGAAAATATGCAGTTGTTTACTAATTGAGAGCGCATGTAATATTTCTAGGCTAAGACCTCAAGCCAGCAAAGTTACATTGAGCTGTCATAAGTATGGGAAACAAATGGATTCCTGTCTAGCAGCACTGCTATTCCAAGTCGCACAAAAGGATTATTGTGCAATAAAACGCTTTTAGTAAATATTTAACCTTTGTCCCTCTCCCCAATCCCCACCCCTCCCCCACCGCCCCAGAGCACCCTTGAGGGTAGATTTTCCCTGATCTTTGCCATCTTCTAACAGATCCACTGGTCAGGAGGAAGGGGGGAAGACTGTTTTACCTTCATCACTCATGACGTGTGGATGCAGCTGGTGAGATTGGCATTTAACGCCCGTGCCTTGATGCCAAGGATATGATTAAATAACGCACTCTGCCCCTTCAAAGGGGAGTTAAGAGCCAACACATTGGTGTGGGGCTGGAGTCACTTAGGCCCAGAGACGGGGGAGGATGACAGATTCCCTGCTATACAGGATATTAAAGCATTTAGGTTTGTCCAATGTTCCAACCGCTTTGTGGTCACTTTTACTGACACCAGCTTTCAATTGCCAGGTTTTTCAAGCTGAATTCAGGTTTTCAGATTGGCATGTGAGCCCCTGCTTTCTGAATTCCTCTGGATTGCAAGTGCAGTAACACAATGACTGCGCTACGGTCCCAGCGAGGGGGGAGTACAGCTGGGCATTCTCCTGAAGCAGGTTCCCCTCTGATTGACTGAAGCCTGGATGAGTGTCGAGGGGCAGTATTGGAGCTGGAGAGGGACGAGCACTTTGGGATGTGCTAAGGTCATGCTAGGTGCTATAGAAGTGCAAATCTTTCTTTTATCAAAGTCGCTTGCACCTCATCCTTTGTGTCCCTTTTGAACCTCCCCCCCATCGAGTGGCCTTACCCCTCCCTATCCCTGTAATCTCCTCCAGCCACCCAAACCTCCAAGATCTCTGCGCTCATCCAATTCTGACCTCTTGCAGACCCCCAGTTTTAACTGCTTCACAATTGGTGGCTGTGTTTTGAGCTACCGGGGGGTCCTAAGCTCTGGAATTTGCCCCCTAAACCTCTTCACCTCCCTCTCCTCCTTTAAGATGCCCCTTGAAACCTATCCCTTTAACTGAGCTTTTGATCATCCGCCCTAATATCTCCATACCTGACTCAAATTTTGTTTGATAATCGTCAACAAAGCACCATGGGATGTTGACTACATTAAAGGTGCTATATAAATGCAAGTTGTTTTAAAAAAAAATTATTTGCTCATGGGATGTGGGCTAGTCCAGCATTCATTGTCCATCCCTAATTGCCCTTGAGAAGGTGGTGGTGAGTTGCCTTCTTGAACCATTGCTGTAGAGTCTTATAGTGCAGTAATGTGAATGACACTACAATTGACCTCAGTACCTCTGTGCAAGAGTGGGGGCAATGATCAGTCGAGTGCCATGCTCCTAACTTGTCCCAGTCCCATCCCTGCCCCTCTCTCCATTCTTGCTGGAGGAAGCATCTAGTTAGCTATTGGGCAGGGGCAGGGATGGATCTGACTGTGAAAGCTCCCCAAGTTCAATAGTCCGCTGCTGCTTGACTCGGGGGGCGAAGAACGGCTGCGGATGTGAGACATTGGACAGCGGCCAGCATTGGCCGGCGAGACAGCAAGGCCTCAGGAGAGGAGGCAAGCGAAACTAGGTGAGGGGAAACAGAGATTAAATAAAAACATCAATAGCAAAAGGCTCCCTCTCCTTCTCTAATCGAATGCAACCAGAAAAGGAAAGAAAAGCTTTCTTATTTCAGTGTTCAATACCTATTGTATTCTTGCAAATATTTTTAGTTATTGAATTCCTGTTGCAGTGAGCGCAATTTCCTCCTCAGCCGGACACACGGAAAAATTCCCTGACTCTCCTGCCGAGAGTTTCCAGGTATTTTCCATGTTGGTCCATTTACTTCTATTTAGGAAGCCTGGGCTCCCAGGAGGCCCCTGATGGCTCCTTCCAAGTTAATACTCCAACCTGTGTTTTTTTTTTCTCTCTTTGGATTTCCAGGAGCCTTTCTTGAGCCTGTACTTTGACATTCCCAATCCTGGGGTAGTTTGATGTACCCAATCCTGGGGTAGTTTGATGTACCCAATCCTGGGGTAGTCTGATGTACCCAATCCTGGGGTAGTCTGATGTACCCAATCCTGGGGTAGTTTGATGTACCCAATCCTGGGGTAGTTTGATGTACCCAATCCTGGGGTAGTTTGATGTACCCAATCCTGGGGTAGTTTGATGTACCCAATCCTGGGGTAGTTTGATGTACCCAATCCTGGGGTAGTTTGATGTACCCAATCCTGGGGTAGTTTGATGTACCTAATCCTGGGGTAGTTTGATGTACCCAATCCTGGGGTAGTTTGATGTACCCAATCCTGGGGTACTTTGACATTCCCAATCCTGGGGTAGTTTGATGTACCCAATCCTGGGGTAGTTTGATGTACCCAATCCTGGGGTAGTTTGATGTACCTAATCCTGGGGTAGTTTGATGTACCCAATCCTGGGGTAGTTTGATGTACCCAATCCTGGGGTAGTTTGATGTACCCAATCCTGGGGTAGTTTGATGTACCTAATCCTGGGGTAGTTTGATGTACCCAATCCTGGGGTAGTTTGATGTACCCAATCCTGGGGTAGTTTGATGTACCCAATCCTGGGGTAGTTTGATGTACTCAATCCTGGAGCAGTTTGATGTACCCAATCCTGGGGTAGTTTGTTGTACCCAATCCTGGGGTAGTTTGATGTACCCAATCCTAGGGCAGTTTGATGTACCCAATCCTGGGATAGTTTGACAATTTTAAATACAAAAGTCAATCTAGATAGGTTTCATAAATCACACACTAATGACTCTAGGCTCTGATCAGGCCCTGCTACTACATCACACTTCTAATAAACTGCTTTGCAGTGCGTCATTCTCCAATATTGAAAGGTAACCAAACCATTGCCACCATTACACTCATTTCTTCTTGGAAATGGATCTCCTCCTTCCATCTGCAAGTTTCCCCCCTTTTCCTTTGCCTCTCCCGGCATTTCTACAGCTGGGGCTTCGGTACACAGCCCGATCCCAGGCTACTACCAGCACCCTCAGTAAGGTCATGGGCTCAAACTCTACTCAAGCACATTGTCAAGGCTGATGCTCCAGTACAGCACTGAGGGAGTGCTGCATTGTCGGAGGCACCATCCTACAGGTATGTTAAACCAAGACTCCGTCCGCTATCTCAGCTGGAGGTAAAAGATCACTATTTCGAAGAAGAGCAGAGATGTTCTCCCCAATGTCCTGGATCAATATTTATCCCTCAACCAACATCACATAAACAGATTATCTGGCCTTTATCAAATTGCTATTTGTGGGAGCTTGCTGTGCACAAATTGGCTGTCGCATTTCCTACATTACATCAGGGACTACACTTCAAAAATCATTTCATTGACTGTTAAGTGATTTGGATGCCCTGAGGTTGTGAAAGGTGCTGTATAAATGTGAATCTTTCTTTTCCTTCTTTAACCATCTACCAGGAGACTCTTGGGAATGCTCACTGAGACTGTGCCCTCCAATTCCCAATCTCACCTCTGCAACATCTGCTCAATGTGAGCCACAGCAATGAGTAGAGAAGGAGCCAAGCCTCTGTCTATCAACACTGTATGGCCTTCAGTGTTACTACTTCAATTTATTTTTCTTTATACTTTCATGAGAGGCGTCGCTGGCAAGGCCAAAATTTGTTGCCCATTCCTAATTGCCCTTGAACTGAGTGGCTTGCTCGGCCATTTCAGAGAGCAGTTAAGAGTCAACCACATTGCTATGGGTCTGGAGTCACGTGTAGGCCGAACCAAGTAAGGACGGCAGATTTCCTTCCCTAAAGAACATTAGTGAACCAGATGGGTTTTTACATCGGTCAACAATAGTTTCTTGGTCAGCTATATTGAGACTAGCATTTTATTCCAGATTTTTATTAATTGAATTTATACATTAAATGGACTTAAATTCCACTGGCTGCTGTAATGGGATGTAACCCAGAGCATTAGCCTGGGCCTCTGGATTACTAGCCCAATGATGCTATCACTGAGCCATCATCTCCCCTCAATGCTCAATGTTACTGTTCTAATGTTCATGATGCTCTTGCAACACTGGATGTCAGGGTGATAGACAAAGAAAATCGCCTCCCTCCCACCACCATCCAGACTTTCACATCAGGAAAGCCACCCAGGTAGGATACCAAAGTACACCAAGTATCTTTGGCAGCATATCCTAGCAACAGTTATGACGACAAGTGAGGGGTAGGTGAAAGCTGGGGGGTGGGGTGGGGTGGTGGGGGCAGTGGGGAGAATGATGGGCAGGAGAAAGATGGAAGAGAAAGAGCGAAGGAAGTGGCAAAGGTAGAACGGAGAAGGGGAAATGGCGAGAAAACCAATGTCCCCTCAGGGCCTATGTGACAGATGCAGGAATGGTATTAAACTATGCTGAGATATTGGTGCCTATGGCTGAAAATATTGTGCCCGGGAACTGCCTTCTCTTAGCAGTTTTCTCAAATGGCCTTTTATTATTAATTCATCTTGAACAATTACTGTGAAATGTGACAAAGGCTCTGCCAAGTGGAAAGTCCCGGAGCTTCCAGCAATGAATACTGGATTTCTGCTGATTTCCTCAGTTATTTATAAAATTACATTTATTGAGGTAACTTATTTGAAACCGGCTAATGTCAAGAGCCACTTGGTGACAAGCAGGAAATGACATCTCATCAGCCTGCACCTCTTGTCTGTAGGTTCAGAGAAACAAGTCCCACATTGCCAACTCTCCTGGAGTCTCCAGGAATTGTACAGGACACTATTATGAGAAAAGGGGCATAAAAAATTGAGGGTTTTTTTCCATTTTTTTTTTAACACTTTTAGTTATGAATCAAAAAATGTTAGATTGTGTAAGAAGGCTAGATTGACCCGGTGCGGGGGTTAGGGGGCAAAAGCTCATGTGATGTGACCTCCGAGGGTAATGTCCGACCAGAGTTGGTGATCCTACATACAAGGCACATCCCAGGAAAGAAAGAAAAAATAAAGACTTGCATTTATTTGGCCATTATCACTGGATGTTTCAAAATGCTTCACAGCCAATGAAGGACTTTTTGAAGTGTAGCCTGTTGCAGGTTGTTGGATGCAGTTCCATAGGTCTTGAAGAAGTCTTCGTAGTCATACATAGATTAACTGTAAGTCTTTACTGACTCTTAGAACTACTTACAAATTTACAGTAAAGAGTACAAGTCAGGAGCTGTCTCCATGTTTGCTACTACACATAGCTCTGTCCAACACTTTACTGACCCTGGGTGTGGGTCATGTGTTCTCTAACATCACCGTGGGCAGTACTGTACGCAATCCCACATTAACCCTAGACGTGCCAGACCCTTATACTACGCCTTCCCCCAAGTCTTTATCCGATGCATTTTAAGTGATTACAGTTTGCCTTATGTCTTACATTGTCATTACAATGATACATTTACATTGTCGTTGCTACATTATCATTACCCCATCCCCCTTCCCCCTTCAAATCCTTGAATCCAAAGGTTCGGGTGATCAGGGGGCCTTATAACCCTTCCATATCTTGTTCACACTACTGTCAGAGGAGTGATAGGCTCTGTTGCTGCTGGTTCTCTCAGTTGGTTTGGAGGTTGTTCCGGCATCTGGGTATCTTATCATCCTTTTCTTCCATTCTTTTGTATTGAACTGCTATTAGTCAGTCTAGCTGTTGCACTGATTGGTTGTTGCTACTCTAACTCATTTCTTCCGGGATGGACAAACATTGCATTTGTTTCCTTGTCACTTTTTTCTCTTCTTCCATAATTGTGTGGGTTGTTGTGACGTTTGTAGAAGTTTACACTTCCACTTGTTTCACAATTTTACATAAATTTTTGAATACTTTCTTCTTTTCCAGTTGCTTTTCAAGCTTATGAAATCTTTTCATTCAGCTCAGCAATGACTCTGGTAAGTTGAAGTGTCTTTGTTTCAGAGTTACCTGCAGAACTCTTTAATAAATTTGACTACTTCACCTGGGCAGTCAGTTCTGTTTGGAATCTTTCTTCCCTGGTCACTGATTGCTCGTTGGACTCTTTCAATTCACTCATTAGATTGTCAGACTGTTTCATAGAATTTCTCTTATCTGCTTTCAAAGCCTGGATTTGCTCTTCCACATTGCATTATCTCAACCTCCATGTTGTTCAGATTGAACCGAAGTTCGAGAACTTCATCAGTTTTGGTTGTTAATTCTGCTTTCAAGCAACTGTTCTGCTGCATCAGCAATTCTCTCTCCTGTTCCAGGCATTTTGCATGATGCTTACGAGAGACTTCCGCTGTTTGAAGTTCATCAAGTTTTAATTGAAGACCTATCTTTGTGTGTACAAGTTCATCATTTAAGCGTTTCAAATCCTCTTTCAAGTTTTCTACTTCCTGTGAGTGAAATTCCTGTATTCTCAGCAGCTCTCGTTTCTCCTTTACAAACTCTTTTGTACATGAAAGCTGGCTCTCTATCCTGGCCAGTTTTCCTTTAGCAGAGCATAATTCCCCTGCGTTATTCTTCAAGCTCACATTTCTGTAATTGGGCTTCTGCCAATTGTTTCTGAGACTCTTCACGCTCTTTTGTGAGAAGTTCTGTTTGTTCTTGCCATTCTAATTTCTTAATTTTCATCTCTTCATATAGATATCTTTGGAAATGTAATGTTTTCCCAAGTTTTCTTCAGCTCTGTAGTCTTTTTCTTGTATCTCTTGGCTCCCTTCTGGAATATAGAACATTCGTGAGCCTTCTCTACCAACTGGTTCTTCAGTTCTTTCAAAGCCACAACTTCTTTGATTGCATTTTCTGTCTGCTGTTGTTTTTTTTTATTCATTTATGGGATGTGGGCTTCGCTGGCTGGGCCAGCATTTATTGCCCTTGAGAAGGTGGTGGTGAGCTGCCATCTTGAACCGCTGCACTCCATGTGGTGTAGGTACATCCACAGTGCTGTTAGGGAGGGAATTCCAGGGTTTTGACCCAGTAACAGTGAAGGAACGGTGATACAGTTGCAAGTCAGGATGGTGAGTGGCTCGGATGGGAAATTTCAGGTGGTGGTGGCCCAGCTGTATTTCCGGTAATGTTTCCCCAACTCCCGCTTCGATTTGTCAACGATGGAATTCACAGTTGTTACTTCCTCCTGGTACCTTTGTAACACCTCAGAGATTTGTTTGTTCAGGCCTCAAACAGTTTGGTTCATTGAAGATGTTTGTTTATCATGCATTTGCAAAGGTATACACTCAGCTTGAATTTTGTGTTTCACATCTTCCAATTCAGCTTTTATGCAAACATTTTCCAACTTTGTTTTCTTTTTATTTTGGACTTCATCAGATAGCTTTCCTTCATTCACAGTCAACTGCTTGCTCCGCACTGCCACCTGCAATTCATGTAATGTGCCAGGGTTTCCAATAAGATATATCTTTGGGACTTCTGGAAATTTCTTTGCCTCTCCAATGTTCTCGTGCAGTTTGCTTGGGTAATGCCTTTTTTATCTGTCATGACTTTATTAGGGGTTTTCTATCCCTTTGTTAAAGCTATGTATGCTCCACAGCTTGAAGATTAAAATATTTGTCAAAGGTTTTTAATAATTTTCGAAGCTGCTTGAGGATTCATCAATGACTTGCATTAGGATTACTTCATCCACAAATACACCAAACGGGTATAAAAACATATTAACTTACTTTTCTAATTTATGACTTAATCCTGATGCACTGTTATAATCTAAAAATGTTCTTCACCGTGGTGCACAATTCTGGGTCTGGCTTTAGGCCGTGGATAAATCCAAATTGTTCTGGATGAGTGGAATTCTGATCTATGGTTAAATTTTTATAACTGTGGTTTCTGCTTTAAGAGCTCTCAGAATTTCAAGATGGCGTCGCTATTCACTTGGGAGACAAAGGGATTTCCCACACTTGCCAGTTTTGGCAGGTCCTGCTACAATGGTGATCGCGCCCAGCTTGACAAAGAAGACTTTCAACAATGGCTGCCTAGATCGAATGCCGGCAGAGTTCTCCTTACTTTGAAGTCACAAATTTGTCGAATCCTGGCTTTTGCTTGCCCTCAGCTGAGTTTAGAAGTAGTGATTCTCCCAGATTATTTAATGAATTATTTTTCCCATTTTGGGGTGAACTCGGACGCCACGTGTTCAGGTGCAGACTTGGGGATCGGATTGTAGCAATGGGTTTTTTCAAACTGCACTTCTGACTGAATTATTTAAAGATTTCTCAGGACTTGCTGTAGCCTGGAGTTTTGAGAGACTTAGCTTACCCCTGCTTGGACAACTGACTCTGTGCTCTGGTGATTAGCAGCTGGACTTCCAAAGGAGATTCAATGGAATCTGCAGTAAGGCATTTTAAATTTCTTCCCTCAGCTTCCAAGCCTTTCATTGGAGCTTTTTCCTGATGATTTTTCCTCTACACCTCTGTTTCTGGAGCTTCTTTTCAGGTCAGACTGCTTTGCTGAAATTTTTCTCAGTCTTCCAGCATTTTAGTTTCTCTCTGCATTTTCAGTGAGGTCTTGGGTTCTTGCACAAGCTGCCACCATGTTTTAGGGCTTTGGGTATGGTTTGGTAGTCTGAAGAAGTCTTCATTGTTGTACGCAGGTTACCTGCAAGTCTTTATTGACTCTTAGAACTGTTTACAAATATACAGTAAAGGGTATAATCTAGGAGCTGTCTCCATGCTTGTTGGTACACACGGCTCTATCCAACACTTGACTGACCCTGGTTGTGGGTCATGTGCTCTCTTACATCATTGTGTGGGTGGTACTGTACACAGTCCCACATTAACCCTAAATGTGCCAGACCCTAATACTACATAGTCATTGTTGAAATGTAGGAAATGCAGCAGCCACTTTGTGTACAGCAAGCTCCTACAAACAGCAATGCGATAATGACTGGATCATCTGGGTTTTTGCAGGATAAATATTGGCCAGGACTCAGGGCATAGCTTCCCTGCTCTTCTTTGAAATAGCGTCATGGAACCTCTACATTCTCCCCAGGGTCCAGGTACCAACACTGACGGATTATCTGGCCAATGCTGTTTGTAGGAGCTTGCTGTGCGCAAATTGACCACTGTGTTTCCTTTGACAGTGACTATTTTTCAAAGTGTCTTAAAAAAGAAAAACCTGCATGTATTTAGTGCTTTTCACAACTACCAGACATCTCAAAGTGCTTTAGAGCCAATGAAGCATTTGAAGTGAAATGTAGTCACTGTTTTAATGTACGAAACACAGCAAACAATTTGCACACAGCAAACTCCCACAACAAACAATTTGATAATGACCAGGCAGTCTGTTTTTTGTGAAACAAAAACAAAAATACCTGGAAAATCTCAGCAGGTCTGGCAGCATCTGCGGAGAGGAACACAGTTAATGTTTCGAGTCCGAATGACCCTTCAACAGAACTGTTGATTGAGGGATAAATATTGGCTAGGGCACCAGGGTGGACTCTCCTCCTCGTCTTCGAAAAATGCCATGGGAGCTTTTACATCTATCCAAGTACAGTTTAACATCTCACCCAAACAGCAGCTCCTCCAACAGTGCCGCACTCTCCCATTACTACATTGGAGAATTAGCTTAGACTTTTACACTCAAGCCCTGGAGCGGGTCTTGAACCTAGAGTCTCAGAGGCAAGAGAGTTACCAACAGAGCCATAGCTGACAGAATGCAACGTTCTTTGTGGCATCCTGTGGTTGTGAAAGGGACTATACTGTGTGGTTTGGAGTTTTTGTTGTTCCCATGCACATGTTGTCCTCGTCCTTCTAGATGGGGAAGCTCTCAAGTTGCTGTTCCAAGGTGATATAAGATTGACCTGCCAATGATCTGATAGTGCACTGAGAACGAGACTTCCAAAACCCACCCGAAATCCAAAAAGGACAAGAAGAGCAAATAAAATAGGGGCTGTAAGTTCAAATTGGATTGAGGGGCCTGGATGTTGAGAACTGGATCTCTGGGCCTGGGGAGAATGAACGAGGGCTTGGGGTGGGGGGTTGGGGGCGTGGGGGGAGCTACAGGTTAAAGACCCTTTCAGAATACCAAGGGACGGCTTATTTCACTTAACATCTGATATTTCATGGCTTTGGCTCTTGGTGTTCATGACTGTGAGGGAGCCAAAAACAATAGCAAATTCCTTTGGATTATTACCCTTGCATGCTCCCATGTGGGTTATTTTGATTATCAATTGCAAAACCGTATGACATCACACACTTTTCTAATAAATGTGGTAAACAACAGTAATAAAAGGAAAATGAGTTTGACATGATTTCCTGTGAACTCCCACTTAGCTAAAATAACGATATGCACTGATTAGATTGGCTTGGTGCATCAAGAGCCGTCACTCTCCTCCCTGCCATAAGGAACAGATATCCTAGTTAACCAGCACTCGACCACCGCATTCCCACTGGCGGCCATCGGCAATGACTATGTGGCTCCACATTACTAATAACTTAAATATGGAACATGAGAACAGCGGGTGTGGGGGGGCTATTTAACCCCTTGAGCCTGTATCACTATTCAGCGAGATCATGGTGGATCAGTGGCCTCACTCCAAGGCCTGAGGTGGAGGTGGATTTGGAGGTTTGGCAGGGGAGGGGTGTGGGACCATTCAACTGTGTCCCACCTCCTGGGTAAGTTCCCCAGCAGTGGGCTGCCATGGAAACTGCAACCCATTCCACACATAAGAACACAAGAATTAGGAGCAGGAGTAGGCCATTTAGCCCCCTCGAGTCTGCTCCGCCAATTGATAAGATCATGGCTGATCTGATTGTAGCCTCAGCTCCACTTTCCTACCTGTCCCCATAACCCTTGACTCCCTTGTCAATCAAAAATGTATCTAACTCAGCCTTGAATACATTCAATGGCCCAGCCTCCACTGCTCTCTGGAGAAGAGAATTCCACAGACTAATGACCCTCTGAGAGAAAATATTTCTCCTCATCTCAGTCTCGAATGGGAGACCCCTAATTTTTAAACTGTGTCCCTTGTTCTGCAGCCCCACCGCCAAAAAGGGAAACATCCTCTCATCATCCACTTTTTTTTTTCATAAGTACCATGGGAGCTTTTACATCTACCCAAGCAGGCCTCAGTTTAACATCTCAACTGAACAGCAACTCTTAAAAAAATCCTCTTACTCTTCTAAATTCCAGTGGATACAAGCCTAATCTGTCCAACCTTTCCTCATAAGATAGCCCACCCAATCCAGGTATTCGTCTGGTAAACCTTCTCTGAACTGCTTCCAACGCATTTACATCTTTCCTTAAATAAGGTGACCAATACCGTACACAGTACTCCGGATGTGGTCTCACCTGTGCCCTGTACAACTGTAGCATAATCTCCCTACTTTTGTATTCAATTCCCCTCGCAATAAATGATAACATTCTATTAGCTTTTCTAATTACCTGCTGTACCTGCATACTAACCTTTTGTGATTCATGCACTAGGACACAAAGGCAGGTGGGAAGGTCTGTGATTGGGTGGAGGGCAGGAGAGGTTGAATGACAAAAAGCTTCAATTTTTTTCTTTATTCTTTCATGAGATGTGGGTGTCACTGGCAAGGCCAGCACTGTTGCCCATCCCTAATTGCCCTTGAATTGAAGGACTTGCTAGGCCATTTCAGAGGGCAGTTAAAAGTCAACCACATTGCTGTGGGTCTGGAGTCACATGTAGGTCAGACCAGGTAAGGATGGCAGATTTCCTTCCCTAAAAGGACATTAGTGAACCAGATGGGTTTTTTATGACGATCGATATGGTAGTTTTATGGTCACCATTACTGATTGTAACCTTTTATTTCAAATTTTATTAATTGAATATAAATACCAACAGCTGCCGTGTCACCTGGGGGGGTATTAGTCTGGGCCTAATGGTCCAGCGACTACTACTACGCCACCATCTCCCCAGTATGGTACAAAAGCTGAAGGGAGTGGTAATGGATATGGTAAAGATACAAAAGTTGTGTTTAGATGAGGTGTGAGTGACAGGAGAGCAGCTGTCCAAATGCAAATGAATAAAGATAGAAAACAGAAAAGAATCAAACCAAAAAAAGAAACCAAATGGTCGCTGAGGTTTCTCCCAGTGACCCTTTTGAGTCCAGGTATCATTCTGGTAAATCTATGGGTACACAACTCAGGAGGGTAGGATTTCAAATTGGGGGCTCCCTCACCAAAAGAATGTGTGAGAAAATCTCACACAAGCTTAAACAAGCTTGGAGAATTAGTTGGGACATGGGGTCAGATACTGACCATCCCCCAGCTCTGGGTCCTGGGCTCACACAGACACACACTTTTAGGAGTAGTAGTAGATCATTCAGCCCCCGCTACCCCAAGCCTGCTCTGCCGTTCAATAAGTTCATGGCCGAACTGACTATGACCTCAATTCCAATTTCCTGTCCATTCCTCATAATCCTTGATTCTCTTGTTGATGAAAAATCTACCAAACTCAGCCTTGAATATAATCATTGATTCAATCTCCACTGCTCTCTGGGGAAAAGAATTCCACAGACTAATGACCCTCTGACAGAACAAATTTCTCTTAATTTCAGCCTTAAATTGCCCCCTAAATGTTAAACTGTGTTCCTTGTTCTGCATCCTCCACCACCACAAAGGATCCTCTTAGCATCTACCCTGTTAAGTCCCTTCAGGATCTCTTATGTTTCAATAAGATCACTTCTCATTCTTCTAAACTCCAATGGGTAGAGGCTCAACCTGCTCAACCTTTCCCTATAAGCTAACCCCTTCAGCCCAGGTATCAATCGAGTGAACCTTGTCTGAACTGCTTCTAACACCATTATATCCTCTCTTAAGCTCAGTTCAAAAGATGTTTAAAATAAAAAAATAAAATTATTCAGACATGTTCCCTCATGTGACAGTGTCGTATGAGCTGGAACATGTTTATGAATTTTAATAAATTTTTAGATTTAATTTATAAACCCTTTATGAAACCTCTTCCTGCCCATGGATGAGGTTTCATGAGGAATGTGAAGGCTGCCTGGGCTCTTCACCCGCCTGCCAACCTTAAGGTTGGACGGGCAGCCCTGACAATCACTTTAATTAGTTAATTAATGGCCTTAACAGACCTTTGACAGTTCGGTGGGCGTGCAGCTGAACTAAAAATTGTGCGCCCGCCGAACTGAAAATTGGAACGACCTACACTGCGCATCATTTTACCTGTCGGCACGTGGGGCCCGCCTCCGCATGCTGAACGGAAGATTCTGGCCATTGATTTTAAAAGACCCAGGCAAAGTAACACACAATACCCTGAAAGTTGAATTCAAAATGAGTTTTTCTCAGCTTCAGTTCCTTGTAGACAGCAGCTTGAGGCTTAGATGCTGGAGGCTTTTCACACTTGTGTTAGATCTTTGAATGCCTTCCCTTACACACATCCTTCTCTCCTTTATACATATTTTCCTCTTTGAATGCAAATTCCCATTATTTCACTATGTCTCTGGACTTTATCTCTCTAATAATAAAAATCCATCAAAGTACCAATTTTACCAGTAATCTTTGGCAAAAATAAACACACTGCCCCTTAACTTCTCCTGGTTATGTGAAATATTTCACCCCCCCCCCACTTCTTTTGAATTCAAGCTAGTCTGGTTTATTTAAAAATGCAAATGTTCCCTTTACACCTGTGTTTACCTACTTAACATTTCAAACCTAGCTTATCTTCTGATACATCAAATCCTTCAGATCAACTGCCTTTAATTCAATTAAGTCCCCCCCCACACATTCACACCCATAGACACAGTCCCCACTATTACTCTACTTTACAATAAATTCCAATAACATTATGAAAATTATTATATCTTCATGACATCCCCCTCCTTATTAAAAAATGCACCATCATAATTTAAAAAGACGGCTTCATTTTCTGAACCCATCTTACATTACCTCCTATATTTATTATACTATTACATTACCAGATGCATGCATTAACATAACAATATATATACAAATCCTTGGTATCAACAGAAATCATTCCAGTCCAGTGTCCAGGTTTTAAATGTCCAATTTTCACTTTAAGCTTCAAACCCTTGACAATGCATCTGCAATCAGATTTTCTTGTCCCACCACATGTATAACCTGTAGATTAAATGGTGGCAGTAATAAACTCCATCTGAACAGCCTTGCACTTTTGTCATGAAATTTGCCCAGAAACTTTAAAGGATTATGGTCTGTATAAACAATTGTTTCTGACGAATTGTTGACAACATAAATTTCAAAATGCTGCAATGCTAACACCAACCCCAAAGTTTCCTTTTCGATTGTTGAATATCTTCTCTGTTGTACATTCAACTTTTGTGAAAAATACCCTATCGGTCTTTCAATTCCAGTGTCATCTTCTTGCAACAGTACGACCCCAATGCCTATATCGCTTGCATCAATGGCCAACTTAAATTGCTTGGCATAATTGGGTACTGCCAAAACTGGAATTGTAATTAATATGGTTTCCAAACTATCAAATGCCTTCTGACACTCCTGTATCCATTGAAACCTCTTGTTCTTTTTTAATAGTTCAGTCAGTGGAGCAACCACTCGCTAAAATTTGGTACAAATTTCTAATTTCCCACTCATGCCCAGAAATCTCAAAACTTCTCATTTTGTTGTTGGCACTGGGAAATCCACAATAGCCTTGACTTTCACATCTCTCGGTGCCACCTTACCATGGCCAATGGTATGGCCTAGATATGTAGCTTGCTTTTTCTCAAATTCGCTTTTAGTCAAGTTCACCACCAAATTTCTTGTAATTGAGTAAATAATTCTTCCAGATGTTGTAAATGCTCCTCCCACGTCTGACTGAAAACTATCAAGTCATCAATATACACAGCACAATTGCTCAGCCCTGCAATTACTTTTTTGTCAGTCTTTGAAATATTGCAGTGCAGTTTTCACACCTTCATAAAGCATGACTTTAAATTGATATAGTCCATCTGGCGTCACAAAAGCTGATGTCTCCTTTGCTCTCTCCGATAACGGTACTTGCCATTATCCTTTTAGCAAGTCAATCTTTGTGATAAATTCTGATTGTCCCACGTTCTCAATACAATCCTCCAACCGACATTTAGGATATGAATCTGCTTTTGTCACCGCATTCACCTTTCGATAGTCTATACACAGTCTTTGTGTTCCATTCGGTTTTGGTGCCAATACAACAGGCGAACTCCAGTTACTGCGACTAGACTTAACGATATCATTTTGAAGCCTGGGTCAGATTTCTCCCTTTGGCGAGTGGGGGCGGGGCCCACTTGCCAATGCGTAAAATGACACACGGTGACATCGGGCGGTTGTCCCAGTGCCACTGCGTGTCATTTAGATTGTCAGTTCAGTGGGCGCGCAGCCATGTTGGCTGCACACCCGCCGAACTGTCAAAGGCCTATTAGGGCCATTATTAAACTAATTAAAGTTGTTAAGAATGCTGCCCGTCCAACCTTAAGGTTGGCAGGTAGGTGAAGAGCCCAGGCGGCCTTCAGAAAAAACATAAAACCTCATCCACGTGCGGGATGAGGTTTCATGATGGATTTAAAATTTGTGTTCCATTTTTAATAAAAGTAATTGACATGCCCCAGCTCATGTGACAGTGTCACCTGAGGGGACATGTCAATAACATTTTTCTCATCGTTTATTATCTTTTTAAAAGTAACACTGATCTCCCTGAGGCAGCACTTTGCCTCAGGGAGATCGATATGTGCGCTCTTTCGCACGCATGCTCGAAATTCTTGGCTCAGGGAATTCCCCCCCACCCCGCCCACACAGGGAGCGCATAGCGCTTCCTGGCACACACCACGCTGGGTGGGCCTTAATTGGCACGCCCACGAAAATGGCGGCGTGCCCCTGACTGGGGGCGCCGATCAGGAACGAGCTCGCTCATGCCCGGTCCCGTACAACCCTCCCAATAGGGGGAAAATGCTGCCCATGAATTCGATTTCTTTCTGTACTTGTGATAACTTTGCTGGATTTAATCTATAAAGATGTTGCCTTATTCAAGATGAAACTTCTACCCATATATCATGTATAGCTAAATTTGTCCTTCTCAGCTTGTTCCCACAAATATCTTTGTGTGATTGCAGTAGCTTCCCCAAATCACTTTGACACTGTCTGGAAAGTAACTCAATATTACATTTAAATTTTCAAATACCCCCTCATTATCCAATTTGATTAGAGGAAGATCAGTTTCAGAATCCTGCACTTCTACTTCTTTCTCATTATCTACCACTACTAATACCTCCTTTTGGACCTCTTCCCTGTCACGGTACTTTTCAAGCATATTTATATGACACACCCACTGCTTCTTTCTTCTATCTGGAGTATTTATTACATAGTTTACTTCACTTAATTTCTTTTCAACCCTGTAAGTCCACTAAAGCTTGCCTTTAACGAATCACCCAGTACTGGTGACAGAACTAGCACTTTCTCCCCAGCAATAAAACTACAAGCTGTAGCCTTCCTGTCTGCTTTCACTCTTATCACTTGCTGTGATATCTTTAAATGCTCCCTAGCCAACTCACATGCTCTGTCCAATCTCTCTCTGAAGTTTGATACATAATCCAGGAGAGTAGTTGCTGAATTTTGACCCACCAATTTCTCATGAATCAATTTCAGTGGCCCTCTCACTTCATGACCATAAACTAGTTCAAAAGGATTAAAAGCAGTCGATGCATTAGGAGGGTCCCTAATAGCAAATAACAAGAATGGAATTCCCCCATCCCAATCTTGTGGTTAATTCTGACTATGTGCCCTCAACATAGTTTTTAGAGTTTGATGCCATCTTTCCAAGGCCCCTTGTGACTCAGGATGGTAAGCTGTTGACTTAAATTGTTTTATCCCCAAACTGTTCATTATTTCCTTAAATAGCTGTGACATGAAATTTGAACCTTGATCTGATTGTATTTCTTTAGGTAAACCATATCTTGTAAAAAATTTAGTTAACTCTTCCACCATTTTCTTTGTTGTAATATTTCTCAAAGGTATCGCTTCAGGAAACATCCATTATTGTCAGTAAGTACTGACTTTCACTTTTAGTCTTAGGGAGGGGTCCTACACAACCAATCATGACCTTAGTAAAAGGTTCTTCATATGCTAGAATGGGAATTAAAGATGCTGGCTTAATCACTGCTTGTGGCTTCCCTATCACCTGACATGTGTGACATGTTCTACAAAATTTGACTACATCCTATGCAACCCAGGCCAATAAAAATATTTTTGAATTTTCGCCTGTGTCTTTCTAATTCCTCAATGTCCCCCCATTGGAATTTCTTGAGCTAACCTCAGAATCTCATTTCTATATCCAAATGTTATTGCAGTCTGATGCACCTCCCTCCAGTTTTCATTTGCTGAAACATGATACAGCCTCCATTTTCTCATTAAGATATTACCCTTAAGATAACAACATTCTGGAACACATTTTGCCTCTGTTTCTGAGTAAGCTATCTGATATAATTATTTCATTTGCATATCCTTTTTCTGTAACTCCACTAACTGCCTTGAGTTAAACACTTTGGCTGCATTGTCTTTCAGTCTTTCTTTCTGAACAATGTTATCAAGCACAGTGCCAGCTAATTGGACTTCCACACCTTCTCTCTGCCTTTGAACTTCCTCTTCTTGTTGTTTAAACCTATGAGCCTGTAATCTCATTATCACACAATCTGGAAACAACCCAGGATGCTCTCTCTGCAACACTTCTGCAGGCTGCTCAACTACCATAGGCATCACCCACATCTGTGATCCAGCTATATCATTACCCAAAGTAAATTGAATCCTTGCAATGGGCAATTTTTCCAACAGTAACTTCACCTGTCCTCCATTTATTGGTTAAATTTACCTTCCACAATGGAATAGGTTTAGCATCTCCATGAACCCCGCTTATTATCACCTGTTCCTGAAATACTCCCTCTGAACAACAAATGTCACTATCCCACAACATTAGAGATTAACTAGCCACTATGTCTCTTAAAATTTTAACATCTTTACCTACGCCACCCTGTACTCATGGAAATACTTTCCATTCACACAAAATCTTTAAATACTTATGCATCCTGCTCCTCAGAATTCTCTTGGGTAAATTGTGAACACATTCCCACCTCTTTACATATCACTGATTCTTCCCATTTCACCTGTACACAAACCACTGGTTTTTCCTGTGCCTAAACCTCAGAACCCACAGTACTTGTACTTCCAGTACTTTTCTGCACCCTTATAATCCCAATAGATTTTCCCTGCAATTTCCTGCATAGGAGTGCGTGCTGGCATACCTACAGGAGAACGGCATGTTTAAGTTAAAGTCATCACACTGTCACTGTGCATGCCAGGCACCCTGGCGAGACAATGGAGATCTGCATCATGGTGCCATCATCTTTCAATGATCAATGGGGACTCCGGGTTTGAGGCTCCCATTAATGATGAGACTACACAAGAATGTTTGCACAGTCCAAAACTCTCATCTCTGTATACTGCACTCTTACCTTCGTCGGAGGCCCCTGCCTCTCCACGATCAGCTGACCAAGGTGGGTGGTGACTCTCCAGCTCCAAAGCATCCATTTCAAAGCTCGTAAATATTAGGAGGTTTGGGGGGGCCTCTGCCGGTCCTTGACCTCTCTACGTTGTCATGAATACTCTTCTCCTGAAAGGACAGAGGCACATCGATTAGTCCACCCTCTACCTGCAGCGCCATTGCAGCCTGGACAACCCCACCTGAGGAACACTTTTTAGGGCACATCTGAGTCGTGGCCCTCGAGCCGCAAGTCACTCAGTCCAAACAGCTGGGGCTCACCCCCTTGGCCAGCTCTGTCGTCGATGACAGTTGGCACTCAGACTCTAACACCCCTCAGCTCCAAGGGGGAACAGCTAGCTCTTAACACTTCCCCACTTTGATTCATGCCAATATGATACTCACCTTTGCCGAGCACAGCAGGCTGTTGAACCTTTTGCGGCACTGCACCCATGTGCGCCTCATGATATCGTGGCTGCTGACCTCAGCTGCCACCTTCTCCAAAGCTTTTTTGGTCTGGTGTGGTGGCCTCCTCCTGCCATCCCTGGGAACAAGTGTGTCCCACGTCACACCCACCTCCTCCACGAGGACTGCGAGGCACTCGTTCGAGAAACAGGGGACGAGTGGCCACCCGACCTGCCCTCCCGCCTGACATCTCCAGCCGCTGGTGAGGCCATTGCTCCAGGCTCCAGACCAAAGAAGGATTCTCCCTTATCAGGCTTCAGGGAGCCGCCTCTGCCGATTTTAAACCGCCCCCTGGGTCACCATTGGACCCGGCGCCCCACAGGCCCAGCCCTTCCCGCCCATTCGGAAGACGTGTTTCATGCTGGGCAGGCCTTAATTGGCCAGCCAGCGTGAAATCGCGGCCGTGGCTCGATTGCGGTCAGGGGCCTGTTTCCCAACTGCTCTTAGGCCCACTGATCGCGTGCCTGACAAGGGAAAAATTCAGGCCCATGAACTCTTACTTTGTGGAGTAATCATTGACGTGGCACCTTTGGAAATCCAAGTTAACCACATCTACAGGTTCCCCTTTATCCACCTTGCTTGTTACTCCTAGAAAAACTCTCATCAATTAGAACACAATTTCCCTTTCACAAAACCATGTTGACTCTGCCTGTTTTTATTATGATTATCTAAATCTCCGGCAATTACCTCCCTAATCATGGACACTAGCTTTTTCCCAATGTCAGGTGTTAAGCTAACTGGCCTAGTTTCCTGCTTTCTGTCTCCCTCCTTTCTTGAATAGGGGTATCAGATTTGCAATTTTCCAATCTGTTAGGACCTTTCCAGAATCTAGGGAATTTTAGAAGATCACAACCAATGCATCTACTATCTCTGCAGTCACTTCTTTTACGATCCTAGGATGAAAGCCATCAGGTCCAGGGGACTTATCAGTCTTAGGTTCTAATAGTTTTCCCAGTATCTTTCCTCTAGTGATGGTGATTGTTTTAAGTTCCTCCCTCCCTTTTACCTCTTGACTTTCAACTATTCTTGGGATGTTTTTTGTGTCTTCTACAGTGAAGACAGACACAAAATACCTGTTTAACACTTCTGCCATCTTTTTGTTTCTCATTACTAATTCTCCAGTCTCACTCTCAAGCGACCAAAGCTCATTTTAGTCACTCTTTTCCTTTTTAAAACTCTTACTATCTGTTTTTATATTTCTAGCTAGCTTTTCAGTTATCATGGTTTTATATTGGGATTCGTCAGCTTCTTACTCTAGAAGAGATCTTGCTGGAGGCAATTGTCTTTTGTTGAAAACACATTTGTTTACATGTTAATTATTTACAAAGGTTAAGTAAGACCAAGACATAGCTGGAGCTACTCTCTAAGATGCTTCTCAGTCATCTTCTCTCAGTGAGTGACTTCACTGCGACATAGCTCCTTACACACATTGCTCCATAGCCCAGTAGCTATTATTAGAATTAACCTTTTAGTATTGCTGAAAAAAGAGACATTTTTTGTCAAAGCTAAACAAAATAAGTGACAGACATTCACTGGTTCATTCTTCAGGGCAATGCCTTGACCAATCAAATTCAAGCTGCCTGGTTTAAATTTCAAATAATTCTTGGCAGCTAACTGTCAGTCACCATCAACTGGTGCACTGTCCATGGCAACATCTCTACCAATCAGACTCCACTTGCCAACCAATCAGCATGCTCTTCACATACAGTATAAATTTGTTGTTTCCCTTACATTGGTATCCTTGCAAATTGTCCTGGTGAGAGAAAGATGAAAAGCTTTTTTCAGTAATGCTCAAGTTCTGCACTACCAAACATCTAATTAACTCTTTACAGCTTTCTCTCACACTCTAATTTCTCCCTCATTATATTTCCTGTTCCTAAAATCTGTCCAACCTTCTGACCTAGCACGGATCTTCATTCCAAATCTAGTCTAGACCAATGGGGAGAAATTTCTTCTAGCTGCTCTATGTGATAGTTAAGACAGTCTAAATCAAGAAAAAAACCAGCAAAACTTGGAAATGAAAGGTAACACTTGCCTGAGCTGGTCTTGTATACCTTAAAATGGAACTCCGGTCATATTTGTGCCAGTATTGCTGATTTTTACTGGGATTTGAAAATTTTCCTTCCGGATACTTCAGATACCTAGACTGTTCAGATCTGCACCAGCTTAACGCCACACTGGTGTAATAGGAGGAGTTTTCTGAGAGGGAGTCAGAGTGGAATGGGATATGGGGATGGGGTGGGAAAGTGGAGTTGAGGTAAAAGATTAGCCATGATATTCTTAAATTATGGAGCAGGCACGAATGGCCTTATGGCCTACTCCCATCTCGAGGGCAGGATTTTCCCGTTGGCGAGTGTACCGACGTCACCGCACGCCGTCGCGATATTTCGGTGGGCGGGCGCGCGATGTTCTCGGATGCGCGCCCGCCATTAATTAACGGACCACTCAAGGCCCTTGAAGCACCGATTGATGGTGACTTTTCAGAACCTGTGCGATCTTCAAGTCATCGCACGGGTGCAACGGGCAGGCGGGCAGGACACATTTGCATAAACCTCATCCACGGGCGGGATAAGAGGGGTCAGTGGGGTCACGAATGTGCTCTGTCAGATATTTATTTTTGAAAGATAATGATACTTGCCTGTGCGAGCAGAAATAATTCAAAACTCATACCAGCTGCTTGGTCAGGACTCACAGCCTTCCGGTCAGCACTCTGCAGTGAAGATCATTTTTTGGGCCTGCAGGTTTCAGGGAGCCTTCCCTTAGCCTGGGAATGGGAGTTGTGCTCTCCACTGGAGGCACCTCCTCTGAGGAATAAGGGAGGGCCAGAAGGGGGAGGAGGCCAGGAGTCTACATTCAGCCTCCAGAAGAGCCACCTCTGGGAGGAGAGGCCCAGGCATAAGGGGCGCAAGGCCAACAGGAAATCCAAGGTGGAAGGGGCCGCAGAAGACGCCACTATCCTGCTGCCAGGGTTTACAGGTGGCAAAACAGCTACCTCAATATGACTGAGGTACAGTGCCGAAGGAGGCTCCGCTCTCAAGGGAGACAGTCAACTCTATCTGCCAGATGATAGGCCCTGAGATCTCCGCTAACTGTGTGGGTGGGCACCCCATGCCAGTGGCTCTAAAGGGCACAGATGTCCTCAACTTCTATGTCTCTGGCTCCTTCCAGGGCTTGGTGAGTGATCTTTGTGGTGTCTCCCAACCAGCTGTTCACACTTGTGTCAAGCAGGTGACAGATGCTCTATTCAGGTGTGCACTGACTTTCATCTACTACCGTTGGGACCAGTCCAGCCAGACAGAGTGAGCTAATGGCTTTGCAGCCATTGCTGTCTTCCCCCATGTCCAGGGTGCTATAGACTGTACACATGTGGCCACCAAGGAGTCAGCAGGTGAGCCCGGTGCCTTCATCAACAGGAAGGGCTTCCACTCCATGAACGTGCAGATAGTGTGTGATCACAGGATGCAGATTCTGCAAGTCTGTGCAAGGTACCCAGGCAGCTCCCACGACGCCTACATCCTCAGACACTCCCAGGTGCCGGGGCTCTTCAGTGCTCCAGCGCGGCTGGATGGTTGGCTGCTGGGTGACAAGGACTATCCCCTCAGAAAATGGCTCATGACACCTCTACGCTACCCAAGAACAGAAGCTGAGCAGTGGTACAATAGGAGCCACGCCTCCACAAGGGCTGTGGTGGAGAGAGTCATTGGTCTTCTCAAGATGCGCTTCCGATGCCTGGACCGCTCAGGGGGCGCACTCCAGTACCCCCCAGATTGTGTGTCACTTATAGTGGTTGCATGCTGCGCTCTCCACAATCTTGCACTGGAAAGGGGTGATGCTGTGGACGAAGAAGGTGTAGAAGCAGTGGCTGCGGCTGCACACGATGAGTCCAGCAGCGAGTCCGAGGATGAGTACGCACAGGGAAATGCTGAGGGGTTAGATGCTGATCCAAGCATACTCCAGGGAGGTAGGGACACCTGGGAGGTTTTAATCCAACGAGCCTTCAGCTAGAACACCACAGATGGACCCCCAGGACAAGCCTGGGCTGCAGGCTCCATACTCGATACCTGAGTGCAGAATCTGCCTGGATAGGAACATTAACTAAGGGCCTTGTCAATAAAGCTCCATGTGACACTACCCACTCATGACATCATGGGTAACCATCCACCTACAGAGGAAATGAATCACCCTCAGCCATGGTCACATGTATAAATTTAATGATATAACAAAATGATCTTAAGTAAACAAAATGACAAAGCTGTTAAAGAACACACCAGCTAATCATGGCCTCATTGCGGGCCAACACAAAAGCACCAGTGAGAAACCCGTGGTGTGCCTAAGGTACCTTATGTTTACATTTTCGGGTGCTACGTCTTGGCGCTGCCCCCTCGCTGGGACCGGTATCTGAGACAGTCTGCTCACTCTGCTGTCCTGTTGGCCTCGATGACCTTGGCGGACATCCTCTGGCCTGTGGAGTCTGCGCTGACTCCGCCTGGGAGGGATCTGCCTGCTCCACAGCTGGCATCTCCCCCATCATCACAGCCTCATTGGATGCAACAGTTGCTGGAAGAGGGGCGGAGTAGCTGCTGCCCTCATCCGGAGTGCCCTGAGAGGAGCCCGCAGAGACGACAGGCAGCTGTTGCGCCGACGTGAGGTCCCGACCTCCCTGCTCACCGTGGATGAATGGGCACCGAACTGGGAAACTTGGTGCCCACATCATCCCCCACACTGGCACACTGACCAGCTGAGGCCAATGCCAATGTGAGGGCTTGCTGGTCCGAGCACATCCCCAGGAAGCCCTGGTTGGTCTCCCTGGAGGAGCCTCTCCACAAGAGTCACCACTCTCTCCATGGAGGAGACATGGCGCTCAGCCATAAGGGTCATTGCATCAGCGATGGTCTGTGTGGGCTCCTCCACCACGGGCACCATGCCATGCATTGCCTCATGTATCTCTGCCAGATCTTCCCACATACCCTGCTGGACTTCCAGCGTCTGCTGCCTCACGGACAACTCCAGAGGCCCATCATCAACCACTGACTGAGCATGTGCCTGGTCCCCTGCAGTCCTCCGACTGCTGGCACCATGGGCACTTTCTGTCTCCGCCAGCTCCTCCAGCGACTGTGAAGTGCTCTCACCGCTGTGCCCCGGGACACTAGCTGATGATCTAATTCCCACCGAGGTGCTAGTATTGGCGCTGGTGCCTGCCTAGCAGAGATGGTGTGACCCTGGTGGGTCAGAGACTTCAGGGCCCTCAGGTGTGAGAGGGGTCCTCTGCTGCTCCTCCTCCTGGCCCTGCTCCGCTGATGCTGAAAGGAAGAACAAGGACATTGGATCAGTTAACATGGAGACAATGACAAAGTGCATCCCTGTCCCCCGGATCATTATGTGCTCATCCTTCCATAAGCAATGGTCAAGCCATGTTGCAAACTTCAATCACTGAACATTCAGCACTGCCATGGCTGCTGGGAGAACAATGGTGACCTCAGTGCTGGGCAAACATACCTGCCCGTGGCACCCCAGCCTCACTGACACCAGTGGACCTGGGCGCATGGCGCTTCTCCAGATCAAGGGCCTCCTGCTCAAACCTGGAAATGATGGCCAGCTGGGTTGGCCCTCCGCCAGTCCTCAACCACTCGGCAGCATTAAGAGCATTCTTCTCCCGAAAAGGAGAGAAGAGCATTGATTAGAGCAACTTGTGCTTGTAGTGCAACTAGGGCATCTCTTTGCTGCCGTCCCACCCCAACCAGACTGGGACATTGCAGGGCTCCAGTGCCTCCTCACTCTGCAGCTCCCACACACTCACACAAAGATGCCAGGCCTGTTCCCCCCACCCACCCCCACCACCCCGGCCAAATGCAGCCTACATTTGGCACCACACGGTCCAACCTGGCAGAGCAAGGAGGTGCAAGTACGTGGAGCACCAAGGGCAGCAGATGGATCAATGCCCCACCACCTGGAAGCTCCCCTCCCAGCGTGACATCAACCTGACCTTGACATGTTTTGCAGTTCCAGCGCTGCGCCTAGGTGCAGATCCTCCAGGTTGTAGTAATGTGGGTGTCACTGTGCCACATGCTGCGGGGGCAGGACCCATCTCATCACCACCCTCTCAGGGTGACCTCGGCATGGCCAATATCTGCTGGCCCACCCAGCGAAGGACACAGGCTGTCAATGATTCGATGCAGTCACTACACTCAGGCTTGGGGGTGGGATGGTTGGCTTGGGGGGGAAAGCCTACCTGCTGGGTTCACTGACCAATGGCAAGATGGTACTCGCCCTTCCAGAGCGCAAAAGGTTGTTAAAGCACTTGTGGTACTGGATCCACATCGCGGGAGCTCACCACCTCCGCCACCTCCTCCCAGGCACGTTTAGTCACGTGGGGGGTGGGTGCGGGGGGGCCTCCTCCTCCCGTCCCTCGGAACAAGGACCTCCCACCATGCTGCCACCTCCTGGAGGAGGGCATCAACGCGATCGTCTGAGAAACGAGGGGCACAGCGGCCCCGCTGCCCTACCCTCCTGCCTGGCCTGCTCACCAGCAGCGCTCTGGGGAGCCCTTCCGCTGGCCATGATCGACAGCCTTTGCAAGGCTGCAGGAGGACTTTCAAACAGGCCCCCGGGTCCACATTGAACCCGGAGGCCATAGGCAGTCCCGCCGCTGTCCGCTCTCTTCGGGAGCCGTGTTTCACGTTGGGCGGGCCTTAATTGGCCCGCCCGTGTAAAATGGCGGCGCGGACCCAATCCCAGGCGGCGATCAGGTCCGCGCCCGCCCGCGCCCGCTCCTGAAGGGCAGAAAATTCTGCCCCCAGTGTTCTTCAACCTGCATCTAACTACACCATCCCCAGTGGGGGACAGCCTGATTCCTGACACTAAGGGCAGAATTTTTATTGGCGGGCTGTGCGGCGGGAGAGTTGGTAAAATAGTGGGTTGGGATGTCTCCCTGAGGAAACCCTGTCACCAGCGAAGTTTTCCAACAGCAGGATGGGATCTGGATTGGCCCCTGGACATACAGGGGCGTCAGCCAATTTAAATAATTGTCCCATTTTAGGGGGATTGCCAGCCCATCCCACTTCCAATAGTCAGCTGTTTTCTCTGTTCCTGTTTTCTTTTGCCTCCAATTCTATCGCTGAATGAAAAGCTCCTTTTCTAAGTGTTCTGATTATTATGACAAGAAAATATTTTAAACCTCCTGACAGTAAGTATTTCTCACATGTTTTTTTTAAGAAGCCAACATTAATATTTCAGGCAAATAAACATCTTATTTATTTCCTTTTACCCAAGATGAGTGGCCCCTTCATTTGTGGTTTTGTCGGAGACTCTTGGCAGATTACCGAGTATTAATTCCATCTGGCCTTGTCAAATCGTACAAACATGCAGGAGACACAAACTGTTCTTCTGAGACAGACGCCCGTCAGGCCAGTGGCCATTTGAATGAGTCACTTCCCCTGAGACTTATTGCATTCTATTCCAGGCACATTTCCAAATCCCTGCCCCCATTTCCTTCTCTGTTGCCCCGTAAATCGCACCAAACTCCGTTCACCTATCGCCCTTGTACTTTCCTGACCGACATTGGCTCCCTGTCCAGCAATGGTTTAGTTTTAAAATGTTCAACTCTGTTTTGAGACCCCTCGCCCATCACTCCCTAGCTTTCCAACCTCCTCCAGCCCTACTACAACCCTCCGCGATCTCAACGTTCTTCCAGTTTTGGCCTCTTGCGCATCCTTCCTCCACCATTGGCGGCTGTGCGTTCAGCTGGCTAGGCCCTAAACTTTGGTATTCCCTCCCTAAATCTCTCCATCCCTCTCCTCTTTTAGGGCACTCCTTAAACCTACGGTGTTTGACTAAGTTTTAGGTCACCTGTCCTAATATCTCCGTATGTGGCCTGGCATCAAATTGTTGTTTGACAACGCTCTTGTGGACCGCCTTGGAATGTTTTACCACTCTGAAGGTGCTATATGGATTTAAGTTGTTGTATTTCTGCTTTGGTTATCCTCTCCCTCCTGCCTTTGAAAGCATTGACACGTTTAAAGGGTTCAGTTCTATAGGCACTGGGCATGGATGGAGCTAGACCATGGCTATTGGTGGGCTGTTCAACTTTGAAGAGTATCATAAGAACCGCAGTAGGCCATTCAGCCCCTCAAGCCTCATTCTATAGGATCATGGCTGATATGCACGTCAACTGCATGTTTATCCACCTCATGACAATGTGGCCCTTGTGCTCCACCCAAGTCCATGCCCTGTAGCAATTGTTGGCTAGAGATCAGAGGCAGAGCCCTTGGATACAGCATAGCACCTCTGTCACGGGATTAGTGGCACAGTTGGACCTTCCGGCCTTAAATCAGCTCAGCAAATGATGACATCTTCACTCTCTTATTAATTCAACATTCGGCTGTGTACCTTAACCTCAGTGTCAACAAGATACAATCCATACAGAAACAAAATGTTCAGACGCAGGAAAACTGAAGCAAATAACCAAGGACGAGAAAAGGACATTGACCTCACGAAACACATTTTCGAATAAACCAACAACTGCATTTATAAAGTGCCATTAGTGTAGTTGTGTCCTGAGAGACTTCACAGGAGCATAAGTCAGAGGAACAAAACTTGACACCAAACCGAAAGGAGGGTTTTTAAGGAGCGGCTTAAAGAAGGAGGAGAGGTGGATGAGTTTCAGGAGAGAAGTTCAGAGTTTATGGGGATAGATAGCTGAAGGCACGGGCATCAGTAGGGATGTCAGGAATGTACAAGAGCGCAGGAATGTGGAGTTCAGCCGAACATCAGCTGCATTTTCAGTGCCTAATGTTTCTCAATCGTAATACCCTGCTTGGTAAAACATTCCAAGTGTTTATCAGTCTTTGTGGAAAGAATGTTGTCTAGCTTTTCACTAATTTATGTCCTTAATCTGAGCCTAATGACTTGACATCACCTTGATGTAATACTCCAGGTTTGCTTTATCTGAATCGTTTAGTTCTCTGAGATGCCCCTTAGCTTCCTGCTCATGAGGCTGTCAAGTTTGAAGGGTAATCACGGTGTCTCCGAACAACGACCCTTGCTCAAAGGGACCATGGGATGCTGAAACCTAACTAATCAGTTTTACATAAATAAAAATTCTCCCAATCACGTTCCTGCAAATAAAACTTCTAACAATCATATTACTTCAAATAAAATTTCTACCCAATTACGTTTCTGCAAATAAAATTTTATCCAGTCAAATTCCAGCCATCACAGGCCCCCATATGCCCCTAAACAAAATTTGGACCATAATAAAGCAAAAAAAAAATTCAGAAAAAAAAAATCTCAAATTCACTCATCCTGTCTTTCGACAAGTTCCCTTCCCCTGAACTGCCTCTCACTTTGGATAAATCTTATACCTCATGACCCTGTCCTACTTGCTGAGGCCCAAGATTTTGGGTAGAAAAACCCCACAAGCCACCATAGGCCCTGCTTCCATCCCCACGCATGTAGTGGCACTCACGTCCAATGGGGTCGAGGTGATGTAACCAAGTGTTTGAAATTTAAATCCCGTAAACTAGTGCATGATACAGAAACTGAACTGGAACAGCCATATAAATACTGTGGTTACAAGAGCAGGTCAGAGGCTGGGAATTCTGCAGAGAGCAACTCACCTCCCTGACTCCCCAGAGCCTGTCCGCCATCGACCATTCATAAGTCAGGAGTGTGATGGAATTCTCTGCCTGGCTGAAAATCCTGGAACTCCCTCCTAGCACTGTGGATGTTCCTACACCACATGGACTGCAGTGGCTCAAGAAGGCAGCTCACCACCACCTTCTCAAGGGCAATTAGGGATGGGCAATAAAAATGCTGGCCTGGCCAGCGACGCCCACATCCCTTGAAAGAATTTAAAAATTGTATTTAATGGCCAAGTAGGCTTGAGGGCCACATAGCCTACCACTGTTCCTATTTCTTATATTCTTATGATGTGACCTCTTGGAAAACACCCAACAGAGTTACACCTGACCTCTTGAAGACTTGGATTTTTTGACATGATCTCTTCCCTTCTTTTTAGCTGGCTCATCTTTTAACTAAACTAGAGATTTAACCACATTCGATGCAGTTAAAGGGCAAATGTACAATTTGGAAACACGTGTGCAGGTTATTGGGTGCAAAGGAAACACAAAACAGGTCCAAAAGCAATCGGAGAGATTGGGAAAAGTGATAATAAGTTGGTCACAAAGGTAATCGAAGAATTGCAAGTCAAATATTGGATAAAAAAGATACAATTGCAGAAACAAATTGTTTGGAGAGCATTCAAAGTATAAATCTTTTGGGGATAACATTGGAGACTATTTTTCATATCCTGTTTAGTATTTTTAAATTATGTATAATGTTTTTGCCTTTAAGCAATGCTACTTGGGAATGACTGGCATTATAAATGTTTAATAAGTACATTAAAGGCTTTCATTATCTTGAACTCCTGCCAATGAACATTAGTGATGTTGCATTACATCATTTCTGAGCCTTTTATTGATGGTTTCATTGTAAATAACACTGTTTTGTGTTTGCTTAAAGCATAACATAAGTAAAAAGAGAATGGGTGAAAGGTGCAAAGGCAAAGAGAGAGATCATTTAGGAAAGACAGAGTGAAAGGAAGGGAGAAAGAGTGGCCGAGAGAAAGGGAAAGGTCAGAGGCTGGGAACTCTGTGGAGAGTATCCCACCTCCTGGCTCCCCAAAGCCTGTCCACCATCTACAAGGCACCAGTCATGGAATACTCTCCACTTGCCTAGGTGAGTGCAGCTCCAACACTCATGAAGCTTGACACCATCCAGGACTAAGCAGCCTGCTTGATTGGCACCCCATCCACAAAAATTCACTCCCTTCACCCACAGATGCACAGCGGCAGCAGTGTGCACCATCTACAAGATGCATTGCAGCAACTCACCAAGGCTCCTTTGACAGCACCTTCCAAACACGTGACCTCTACCACCCAGAAGGACAAGGCTGCATGGGAACACCTGCAAGTTCCCCTCCAAGTCACACACCACCCTGGAACTATATCAACGTTCCTTCATTGCTGCTGGGTCAAAATCCTGGAACTTCCTTCCTAACAGCACTGTGGGTGTACCTACACTACACGGACTGCAGAGGTTCAAGAAGGCAGCTCGCCACAACCTTCTCAAGGGCAATTAGGGATGGGCAATAAATGCAGTAGCAAAGAGGCAGGTATTCCCCAACCACCCCTTCCTATCCCCCCGCCAAAATCAACCCTTCCCACCCCAGTTGTCTGCTTCCACAGTATATTGTGTCAGGGGAACGAAGCCAGCCTCCTGCTATAAAGTAGCCAAAACTACACCACATTGAATAACAAGGCCCTGCCAAGAGCCCTCCCTCACAGTGGCTGCATTCAGATACTTCATTCCTGTCATCTCCTTGGAGGGACTGACTCATATGAGTACCGTGGGATCCAGGGTACCAGTCAGTCCTTGGGTGCCTCACATAAGTAAGTGGCTATTCTCACACAAGACTGGCTCTTCCACTGTGGGAGCGTCGCAGTGGGGACCCAATCCTACCCTCATACACACACCGCCCTGGATAAGGGCCTCACTGGTCGGGACCAGGATCCCTGGCTGATTTCCCTTCCCCTGACACCCTCTTCCCCTGGCCTAAAGACGCTGAAGCCACTAACGCAGACTCGAGCAGGAAGTTGAACATGGAACCTCTGTATGCCTGTGGGCGCATAAAGGAAGAAGAGAGAAAGAACTGGCATTTATATAGCACCATTCACATCCTCAGGACGTCCCAAGGTGCTTTACAGCCAAGGAAAAACTTCTTTGGGTTTAGTCACCGTTTTAATGCAGGAAATGCAGCAGCCAACTTATACACAGCAAGATATCACAAACAGCAATGTGATAATGACAGATAACCTGTGCTTTGTTAGTGATGGGGGACTGATAGCTTCTCTGCTCTTGTTTGAAGTAGTGTCGTGGGATTTTTTTTAACGCCACCTGACCACCTGTTGAGGCCCTGGTTAACTTTTCATCCAAAAGACAGCACCCCCAACAGTGCAGCATTCCCTCAGTTCTGCACTGGGGCTGTTAGCCTATATTTTATGCTCAAATGGGACTTGAATAAATGAACGTCTGACTCAGAAGCGAGAGCACTGCTACTGAACATCTGTAGGGAAAAAGGAATAGATCCTAGGACTGAGTAGGTGGAATACAGGGCCCGACAGAGTCCTATTCTTCCCATCATTAATCCCACCAGCGGGTGATGTTATTGTGGTCAATGGACCACATACAAGCCACATTGTGGTAATTTAGTCAAGGAGATTGCATTTTAAGAAACCTATTCTGCTGAGCAGCTCCTCTTCAGAAGCTCATCTGTGTGTTATTCCCTCTTGAGATACGTTCAAAATCACACGTCTCACATTGCATGCACTGGCAAGTTTGAAGATAAGCTGCGTGAGTGCTCAGAGGGAGCCAGTGTCTTAGGGCAGCTGACAGTGAGTCATACACAAGCTGTGAGACACCAGTGTGCAGTAAGCTAATTCCCTTGCATCCCATGTGCTGTGCAGCAAATATTACAACGTGAGGATGTCAAAGCCTTGGAGATGGTGCAGAGGAAGTTTAGAAAAGGAAGACTTGTGTTTATATAGCACTTTTCACAACCATCGGACAATCAATGAAGTACTTTTGAAATGTAGTCACTGTTGTAATGTAAGAAAGGCAGCAGCCAATTTGCGCACAGAAAGCTCCCACAAAGAGTGGGAGTGTAATGGTGATATTAATTGAGGGATAAATATTTATCAGGACAATGGGGTTAACTCCCCTGCTCTTCATCGAAGTAGTACCACGGGATCTTTTACATCCACCTGAGAGGACGGATAGGGCCTTGGTTTAATGTTAATCTTGAAAGGCAGCACCTCTGACAGTGCAGCACCCCATCAGTACTGCACTGGGAGTGCCAGCCTAGAGTTTTCTGCCTAAGTCTCTGAAGTGGGGCTTGAACCCACAGCCACTGCCTCAGAGGCATGAGTGCTACCAACTGAGCCATGGTTGATATCAAGCATTCCTGTTTAACCTGTTTCACATTGTTTACTTTCTTAATTACCAATGAATGAGATCACCTCTTAGATGCCTCCTTTCCAGGATGATAAGCCTGAAGTCTCTCCTAGGCTTTCCTCATAACTCAGACCCTAACACCTGGACACTGGCCTCTGGGCTCTTCTCCGTACTCTCTCCAATGACTGAATGTTTCATGGTGCCTAGCAGTACTGGAATTCAGCCTAGCAACCAACTGCATTGAGTGGCCTCGAATCCATCAGTTTACCTGGTAGATTATTCCAAATATTCAGCACACTTCTGACTGAAGAAATTCTTATCCTCCACTAATTTAAATTTGTGTTCTTTTGGCTTTGGTATACTTTGACACAATATTCTGGACTTATATTTTTTAAATATATTTTTAGGACCCGTGTAGAGACCAATAGCCTTTTCTTTAAAGAGATGAATTTCCCAGAGACCAACGAAAATATCCAAAGGACAAGATTTTAAGACATTTACTGTAACAGACAAACCAAAATCAACATTGACTAAACATTTCTTAATAGGCAACTAATACACAAAATTAAAGAAAAGGTACTTTCACATGAACTAATTAATTCAGTCGAGATAACTCTTTCAACTTTCAACTTTTGCTGTGCACTGCACTTCTGGTAGATGGGTAACAATACAAGGTTAAGGCCCCAGGTACCCCTAGCCTCCAGCAGATTCACTGCTCTCTGTCACACCAGATCAAATCTTCTGTTGTCCTTCAAAAATTGTTCCGCTCACCTGGAACATCCTAGCACCGACTCCTATCTGCCAGACCCATCTCGACGACTACTTGTTCCTTATTTCTCAAAAAGTCCTGTCAATCTTCTTCCCTCCTTTTTGAACAGAAAATCAACTTTTACAAGCATCCTGCTTAGTTGTTAATGGAAAAAAAAAACATTCATCCTGCTCCTCACAGCAGTAGCTGCTGCTTCCCCACCTAGGAATAATTCCTTTGTCTCACTCTCTCTCTCCCCCTGTCCCTGTGTCAAAAAAAACAGCTGTCCCTCTTTTTGTGTTGAGGTATGAAAACTGTCACTTCATTTTCAATACGTTGCATTTTGGGTTTTGACAACCAGATCACATGGGCCTGTACCCAGGCAGAGATTTAGTATGATCACGATCCCCCCTATCCAGAACATTCTGTTTCACCTTAAGTTAAAGATATTTAAAACAACAGCCAGGAGCTGAGCTGCAGAACAGACCTGAGCAAGCCTGGTGAGAGACTACATTGAGGAGACAAGGCCCTGAATAGGTCAGAGATCTGGAGCATTGGGCAGTGAATATTCTCTGTAAATAGTTTGTTTTTTGGAGTTGTGCTTTTGCTTGAGGGCTGCTACTGTTTTTATGCCAGTGGAATAAATGAACCTTGTTTCATAGCCTTCATGCAGCCCGTGTGTTTAAATCACACATTACACTAAGGATGGCAAACATGGACTGGTTGGGCCGAAAGGCCTCTTTGTGTGTTGACTTGAGGACATAATCCAGGTTTATACTCCATTGAGGGAATGCTGCACTGTTGGAGGTGCCATACTTTGGATGTGATGCTAAATCGAGGTTATAATTCTTTGGCCACAGCTTCTCTACACTGAAAGTCCGCTATTGTTCTCGGGGTCCTCACGTTTCCCTGTGCTAATCCTGTTCCATTAATTACATCTTTGTCATCCTCTACAAAATATGCAACACTGCGGATCTGACATTGTCAAATTGCGTTTGTCTGGGCGAATGACTGATTGTCTGGTTTTGTTGTGTTGTCAGCAACCCTGGGGAGCTACAATCTTCCCAAAATCTGCCTGTGTCACTTTAAACAGGAATTTGAAGAAACCAAAGGGGGAAGAAACAGAAACATTGCAATTGTGATACTATTAAATCTACATAATTAAAACTCCTGTCTATAATCCTTCAGCACATAAACCTGTGAGCAGCAAACTAAGCCTGTTCATGACAGAGGAAAAAAATGCTTTAAACATCAGAAATTACTACCGAAAATATATTTACTTAAACGTGTTCCTGTGACATTTCTCCGCTTCCAGTTTTAACCTGGACGTTACCTCTTTGATATTAAATGTATTAATTGAGTTATAGGGACTGGTAGGCCCAGCCTATAGGAACCCTTTGCTCCTGGCTCTGTCTCCCTGATGACCACTGGTAGGAAACTGGGACACCTGGCTGTATGTTGTTGCCCCAGAGGTTCTACCAGGATGCCTTCCCCCGGAGTTCAGTCAGAGACTGGTCATTCTCCTGAGAAATCTCCAGACCCTGTCTGTGCAGCAAACATATGGAATAGCAGCTTGGCTCAGTTGGAAGCACCCTCAACAACAACGATCTTGCTGAGTGCTGCATTGTCAGCACGTCTGTTGGGTGAGATGTGAGAGAAAAGCAGGGGAGTTCTCCCTGGTGTCCTGGCCAATATTTATCTCTCTCCTCAACATCACTAAAACAGACTATCTGCATTATCACATTGCTGTTTGTGGGAGCTTGCTGTGTGCAAATTGACTCCACATTTCCTACACTACATCAGTGGGTGGGATTTTCCGCACCCCCCCCCCCACCCCCCCCACCGCCGATCTTCCCGTCTTGCCGCAAGTCAATGGGCTTCTGGCTGAGGCACTGCCTCACCCACAGCGGGTCCTGCCAGTGGCTATACTTCAAAATGTATTTAATTGGCTACGAAGCATTTTGGGACATCCTGAGATCATTAACGACACTATATAAATGTAAGACTTTCTTCCTTTTTATAATGGGCCTTCAAATGGTAAACCATCCCAAGGTGCTTCATAGGCACATTCTCAAACAAAATTTGACACCGAGCCACCGAAAGATGTAGATTTTAAGGAGTGTCTTAAAGGAGGAGAGAGAGGTGGAGAGATTTAGGGAGGGGATTCCAGAGCTTAAGGCCTAGATGAGAGATGACACAGCCATCTATGCTGGACTGAAGTCACTGTCTGTTTATTCAAGTGAATGTCAAAGGTCACGTGACTCCATTGGGAGGACAATTCATCTGCTTTCTTGGCTAACATTTCTCCTTCAAACAACATGATTTGAGAAAGAGGCAAAAGGACTGACTGGCCATTTTTACTTGATTGTTTCTTGTGGGATCTTGATGTGTGGAAAATTGACTACAACATTTGCTGATTCTGATGAAGGATCTCCACTTTTAATTTTGTTTCTTTCAGATAATAAGAGAACTGCTCTGTGTTTTTGAACAATTTCTGTCCATTTATTTTAAATATAAATATTTTTTCCTGGCTAATTATTCTTCGGTAAATCAATATTGAAAATGGCTGACATTCTTAAACCCACGCACCCACTGTCCCCAATTGTCAGCTGGTATTGGCAAAGACGATCGACACATCCCAGATATTTCACTGTGAAGAACAATTTTAAAGGAATGTTTTCCAAGGTAAACAGGATTCCAGAGATACCACAGAGCTGAATGAAAGTCCAAAGGTGTCAGACAATCTCACACAGGAGCGAATCATTCCCCTTTTACCCAGATTGTATGATGGATGTACACTGAGAATGTGCAGGAGCCAACACAAAGGAAAACACACGAGACAAGGTGAATCATCATATTGTTATTCAGTGTATGTTTTAGTCTGTGTCCCAAAGACTTAATCGTTAATATTTTATTTTATTGCCTATTAAATCCTGCCACAGACTCTCTGACACCTACTTGGGAACTGTGTCCTGCATTCAGATCTCAGGAACTTGAGTTTTTTCTGAAATTGTCAACAAAGAGATGTTTAATATTTGACAAACCCAATGCTTCTGAACATTTTCCTGTTTATCTGAATATGTTTACATTTTGAAAAGGCACTTGGTCACTCTGTAAACCTATGGTATCCAGTGTGTTTCTTGTGTTAAGAAACAGCAAGTCCACGCATTTCTGGGGAGCGAGTGGGGACAAATATTTTGCTTCCATTTTAAACTGGTGTAGTCACGGTTGTAAGGTAAGAAATTCAACAGTCAATTTTCACACAGGAAGCTCCCACAAACAGCAATGTGATGTTGACCAGGTCACTTCTTCTTGGGTGTTGGTTGAGGGAATAAATGCTGGCAAGGACACTGTGCTTGGACTCCTTTGCTCTTCTTCAAAATAGTGCCACCTGAGAGGGTAGACAAGGCAATGGTTTAACATCACGTCACTCAGACTGCACCTCCGGCAGTGCAGCATTCTTTCAGTGCTACACGAGGAGAGTTAACATAGATTTTGTGCTTGAGTCTCTGGAGTGGGACTTCAACCCACAACCTCTGAGTCAGAGGCAGATTTGTCTTATTGCTGGTTACAGGAATCTGCAGCAAAAACTTCCCATTGGCTCACATTATTTCATCAGGATTGACATTGTATCGGTTACAAGTTGGGATGCAGCATTATCGAAAGTTGTTTTTCCAAATTTCTCCAATCTTCCTCTCCTCCTTCGCTAAAGGGACTGACTCTTTTATAGTGCATAGCTCTACAGAAGTGGTACCCAACCCATGTGGCTGCTCTCCCACGTGCAGGTGCCAGCATGCTGCTCGACCAAGGAAGGCATCACAACTTCAGCTCGAATCCACACTCACCCAGTAATCACTGCTCAAGTGGTGATCAGGTCAGAGGTTAAGAATTCTATGGCGAGTAATGCACCTCCTGGCTCCCCAAAGCCTGTCTGACATCCACAAGGTACAAATCAGAAGTGGAATGGAATACCCTCCACTTGCCTGGATGAGTACAGCTCCAACAAAGCCCAAGAAGCTCAACACCATCCAGGACAAAGCAGCCTGCTTGATTGGCACCCCATCCACCATCTTCAACATTCAGTCACTCCACCACTAACGTGCAGTGGCAACAGTACCATCTACAAGATGCACTGCACCAACTCACCAAGGCTCTTTCGACAGCACCTTCCAAACGCGCAGCCCCTACCACCTAGACGGACAAGGGCAGCAGGTGCAAGGGAACACCACCACCTGGAAGTTCCCCTCCAAGCCACTCACCATCCTGACTTGGAAATACATCGGCCGTTCCTTCACTGTCGCTGGGTCAAAATCCTGGAACTCCCTTCCCTAACAGCACTGTGGGTGTACCTACACCACATGGACTGCAGTGGTTCAAGAAGGCAGCTCACCACCACCTTCTCAAGGGCAACTAGGGATGGGCAACAATGCTGGCCTTGCAAGCGACGCCTATATCCTGTGAAAGAATAAAAATATAAAACTAGAGCGGGAATGCTGCTGATTTTTCTCTCTCTGAACCTGGCATTCCTGTGCTCCAGTGCAGTGATCACACCCCTACCCCAACAATTGCAAACTTGCTACAAACACAGATCGGGATATGAAAGCAAGATATTATGCTCTGTATGGGCCAATGCCTTGTAGGAGCACAGGAAATAGGAGCAGGAGTAGGCGATTTGACCCCTTCAAACCCGCTACACCATTCAAAGAGATCGGGGCTGATCTTCTCCTTCAACACCATTTTACTGCATTATCTCCTTATCCCTGATGTTTTTAGTATGTAGAAATCTTTCAATCTCAGTCTTGAACATACTCAACCACTGATGAGCCTCCACAGCCCTCTAGGGTAGAGAATTCCAAAGATTCACCGCCCTCTGGGTGAAGAAATTCCTCTTCATCTCAGTCCTAAATGGCCTGCCCGTTATTTTGAGACTGTGTCCCCTGCTTCTAGACTCTCCAGCCAGGGGAAACATCCTTTCTGCCGAGCCTTGTGTAGTCGATTTACCCCATCAGACTAATCAGGGAGTTGTGGGAACAAAACAGGTCAGCATCAGTGTAATAATTATAGTTTTGGGAAATGTTGGATTGTAGCTTTAAGAATAATCCTGTGTAAACCAATGGGCTGAATTTTCTGCCTGTCGGGCGGGCGGGCCCGATCCAATCTCTAGCGGGCGGGGAGCCGATCCCCGCCAGAGAAGTGGGGCCCTGCCGCCATTTTAAGTGGGCGGGCCAATGAAGGCCCGCCCAGCGTGATGTCCGGCGGGAATTCCTGTGCGGGCAGGGAGAGGATTCCCCAAAAGTGAGAGTGCGCTCTTTTGCGCATGCGCACGAAAGAGCACACATCTCCCTGAGGCTAAGTGCAGCCTCAGAGAGATCGCTGACACTTTTAAAAAGATAGAAATTTTTTAAAAAATCCTTAAAATGTCCCCCTCATGTCACAATGTCGCATGAGATGGGACATGTTCTTAAATAACAGTAAAACTTTATTAAACTATTTAAAACCCTGCATGAAACCTCATCCCGCCGGTGGATGAAGTTTCATGCTTTTTCTATTGCCCGCCGGGGCTCCTGGCCTGCCCGACAAGCTTAAGGTTGGACGGGCAGGTCCTTTAATTGCCCGCCCCGCGTGGATCATGAGTGGTAGCATTGAGCGCTACCTGTGTGGGCGGGGGGGTGGGGGGGAGGAGGGAGAGCGGGTCTGGCGCGCAGTTTGTGCGTGCGCGTGTAAGAGTGCTTCAATCTCCCTGAGGCATGGGTCTGGTGGGATTTTCCAGTCCCCTCAGCAGTGGGCATCATGGCGGGCAAGACAGGAAAACCTGGCAATCGGCCAAAAAAATCTGTTTCCTGCCAGGGTAAAAATGGTTCACGATTGTCCACTCCCGGGTCAGGCAGCCCTGCTGTGCCATGTCAGGAGCTGCATTGACATGGATTTAAATGTCGCGGTTATTCATTAAAAAGCCAGCTTGCCAGAATCACACGCCCTACTCCAGATCAAAAGGCCACGCTGGCAGCTAATTAGACCAGCGTGATTCATGCCTGGATGTAAGTGATGTGCATCTGGCAACCTGCCCTTCACTCGTGACTTCGAGGTACGTGCGCCTACCTTTCATAGCGCTGTGTTCACGGCTGGTCTGACTCCATGCCAGGCTGCACGAGCATGACCAGCAGCAGGAACTTAAGTGGGCTGGGGCAGGGGGGCACGGGTAGGTCAGAGACAAGGCTCTCCATTTCAAACCAGCAGTAAGGTTGGGGGCAGGCCGCAATGGTGGTGGAAGGGGCTGGAGGGCAAAGGTTTGACTTGGGGGACGCAGTTGAGACAAGACAGAGGCAAGAGTAGGGGTTGGAGGGCAAAGGCTTGAGTGGGGGCAGGGGGAAGACTGGGCAAGTGTGCACAGAGACACGACTTGGAGGAGGGAAATTATTCAAGGCTAGAAAAGTACAGGCAGTCCTGGGAAAAAGCACACAAGGTAATTTGGGCCAGAAAGCACAGACAGCCCTGTGGATCAGCGCCACAATTTAGGGGGCTATACTTGGCACAACTGTCCTTGTCTCAGTCCATGGAGTGTGAGGGCCTGTCTGTCCTGTGTCAGTCATGCCCAGCATGGTATGCGTAGGGCGTGGTCAGTCCCTCACACACGTCAGCAATGGGGGTTGCTGGCTTCATACTGGGCTGCAGATGACACAGTCATAGTCAGGGGAGGCATCTGCAGCCTGTAGATGGGAAACAGGTAATGTTGGGGTGGGCACTCGATGGTCTCATGGAGGGGTGTTCTCTGTAGGTAACAATACAATAGTCTTCAAGATGGGGAGGGATCAGGTCTACATGGGGCATCGGGACATTAATGTCAAAGGGTTCAGGGGGAGGACAATGATGGGATCAAGGATTAGATGGGGGGGAGGGAGAGTGACTGGAGGGAGGGAGACCTGAACATAATGCTCCTCCGGCATGATGAGAGGGATTTCCACAGTCATGGAGGGAGGCTTGAAGCTGGTTGTAAGGAAGATACAGTTTCAAAGACATATGGGACAATAGAATATACATATTAAAAAGAGAGAAATGTATATAAAAGAGAATGAAGGGCTATGTGTGAGGAGAAGGCCTTGTGAGATCTAACAGAAGTGTGTGAAATAGCCTTAATGAAGCCTCCAGTATTTGTGCATAAACCTGCTGTCTACTGAAACTGGAGAGAAGACATTTGGAATTCACTGTCCAGGATATTGTGTTAATTTGCTGGATCTGTTTAAACTCTAAAATCTATTTTTGGACCATTGCCTTAAAGGGAGTGTAATTGAAGGTCAGGTTAATTAGGAAGTTTAGGAGTTATTATAGTAGTAATTTATAGTCTTATGTATGTGCTTGAAATCTTTTATTTTGTTAATAAATATTTTTACTTAACTGTTTAAAATCTCTAAAGGTCTTTCTTGGTGGACTTATTACTTCTGAATTCAGGCAATTCTGCAATCGTTCTCTGTTTAAGTAATACTCTGCTTTTTTTAATCTTCCTGCCAAAGTGAACAACTTCACATTTTCCCACATTATACTCCATCTGCCAGATTTTTGTCCATCTCATAATAAATACAAATTGTAAAACTGTTGTGATAGTGTGCCAAGTTTCCCTCCTGTATTTGGTCTACCTGACACACATCATCTGCCGCGTCACAACAGATGCCCTATTTAGCAAGGTGCACAATTACATGCAGTTTTCTCTGGATGAAGCCAGCCACGCTGCCAGAGCGTTGGGCTTTGCTGCTATCTTCGGATTCCCACAGGTGCAGGGTGCCATCGACTGCACTCACGTGGCTTTAAGAGCTCCCTGGCAGCAGCCACTATCATTCATCAACAGGAAAGGGTTCCACTCTCTCGATGTGCAGTTGGCCTGCAACGACCAGAAGCAGATTGTGCAGGCATGTGCAAGATACCCTGGAAGCTCCCACGACTCCTACATCTTGGGTGACTCGCAGGTGCCACAGCTCTTTGAGGTCCCTCAGTGCATCCAGGGTTGCTTTCTTGGTGACAAAGGTTACCCGCAAAAAACATGGCCGATGAAGCCCATTCTGAGGCCACGAAGTGCCTCAGGGTAGAGGTATAATGCGGCTTATACCGCAATATCCTCATTGATTGTGCAGACCACTGGCATCTTGAAAATGTGTTTCCGATATCTGGACAGGTCAAATGGTGCTCTCCAGTACACTCTCCAGAGGGTCTCATGCATCATCGTGGATTGCTGCACCCTACACAACCTGGCACTCCAAAGTGAGGATGTTTTGCCAGATGCAGAGATGGTGGAGCAGCACCTGTCCTCCAATGATGAGGGCATTGAGAAGGCTGACCGCGATGAGGGCAACGAAGCTGAGGGCCCAGAGGAAGGGGCCATAGCATGGCCAGACAAAGCAGGCATGCAAGTGAAACACTAATGGCCAGCAGGTTCCAGGAGGATGATGATGAATAACTAATACAATCCTCTTACCCCAGTGCCCTCCATGCTGGGTCCACCTTACATACGAACCTACAAAATAGGAGCTGAAGTAGGCCATTTGGCCCCTTTGAGCCTGCTCCACCATTCAATAAGATCATGACTGATCTGTTTGAGTTTTAACTTCCACATTCCCATCTACCCTGATAACCTTTGATTCCCTTGCCTTACAAGGATCTATCTACCTCGGCCTTAAAAACATTCAATGACCCCCACCTCCACCACCTTCTGAGGCAGAGAGTCCTAAAGTTGCACAACCCTCTGAGGGAAAAAAACTTCTCCTCGTCTCTGTCCTAAAAGGGCAACCCCTAATTTTAAGACAGTGCCCCTAATTCTGGACTCACCCACAAGAGGAAACATCCTTTCCACATCCACCTTGTCAAGACCATTCAGGATCTTATATACTTCAATCAAGTCGCCCCTCACTCTTCTAAACTCCAGTGGCAACAAGCCCAGTCTGTCCAACCTTTCCTCATAAGACAACCCGCTCATTCCAGGTATCAATCTAGTAAACCTCCTTTGAACTGCCTCCAATGCATTTACATCCTTCCTTAAATAAGGAGGCTAAAACTGCACACAATATTCGAGATGTGGCCTCACCAATGCCCTGTTTAACTAAAGCATAGTATCCTTACATTTATGTTCATCCTCTTGTAATAAAGGATAGCATTCCATTAGCCTTCTTGATGACCTGAATATGAACTTTATGTGACTCATGCACGAGGACGCCTAGATCTCTCTGTACCTTGGAATTCTGCAATCGTTCTCCGTTTAAGTAATACTCTGCATTTTTAATCTCCTTGCCAAACTGAACAACTTCACATTTTCCCATATTATACTCCATCTGCCAGATTTTTGCCCACTTAGTCAACTTATCTATATCCATCTACAAACTCCTTATGACTTCTTCACAACATACTTTCCTACCTATCTTTATGTTGTCTGCAAATTTAGCTACCATGCCTTCACTCCCCTCATCTAAGTCATTGATGTAAATTGTAAAAAGTTGAGGCCCCAGCACAGACCCCTGTGGGACCCCACATTTCACATCCTGCCAATCAGACAAAGACCCATTTATGCGCACTCTCTGTTTTCTGCCAGCCAGCCAATCTTCTATCCATGCTAATATGTTACCCCATACACTATGAGTTTTTATTTTCCACAGTAACCTTTGATGTGACACCTTATCAAATGCCTTCTGGAAATCCAAGTACAGTACATCTACAGACTCCCCTCTATCCACCACACATGTTAAACCTTCAAAGAACTATAATAAATTGGTTAAACATGATTTCCCTGTTATAAAACCATGCTGACTCTTTCTGATTACCTCAAGCTTTTCTAAGTGCCCAGCTATAACCTCTTTAATGATTGACTCTAACACCTTCCCCACGACAGATGTCAAGTTAACTGGCCTATAGTTTCCTGTTTTCTGTCTCCCTCCCTCCTTGAATAGAGGGGTTATATTTGCTACTTTCCAGAATCTAGGGAATTTTGTAAAATTAACACCAACGCATCTACAACCTCATTAGCCACCTCTTTTAGGACCCTAGAGTGATGTCCATCTAGGCCCGGAGACTTGTCAGCCCACAGCTCCGCCATAGAGCTGAGGCACATTATGGGACATCTGGGCAGAGCAGGTGAGGGGGAATCTGTGACACTTAATGGTCATCAGACAGAAGAGACATACACAACATGAGAAGCAGAATGAGTGGAAATGTATTTAAATTTGTGTAAGCGCTACACAGATTGTGAACACCTGTGCTACCTTTGTGCTCCTAGTATTTCTTAATTTTTCTTAAGCCTATCACTACATCTTGGTGCATCACCAGCATCCACAGCAGAGGTGGAGGCAGCCTGCTGACTGCTACGCCCTGTTCTCTGTGATGTGTTCTCTGGAGGGCCAAGGCTTTGGAGGGCCCCAGCCTGCTTTGGGTCATCTGCTGTGGGCCAGGTGCACCTTCCTCGGCCTGTGGAGCTGCAGCTGATGGGGTTACAGCAGAGGGGCTTGAGATCAGCTGGACACTCGCTGAATCACCTAGGCGGATGACCCCAGGGTGTCCAGCTGCTGGTCCTTATCTCTGTAGGTGACAGATGGCTCTGTCTGACTCCTTGAGAAGAAGGGCACCTGGAGTGAGATCGGTGTGCCTCGTCACCCTCTCGCTCAACCATTGATGCCTACAACAATGGAGTACAATTCCTGGCACAGATCAGGCACTATGTCTGAACCAAGGTCTCCATGGCAGTTGCCATCCTACCAGTGTTGACCTCAGTGCATTGGCACGTCGGCATAATGATGTCAGGCTGAAGGGGAACGGGCTTCTTCATCGTCCATTGCAATGTTGACTGCATCTGACAACTCTACCTGATGTTCCTGTGTCTGTTATTGCAGCCCCAACATCTGTGTGAGGGCCGAGTCCACAGACCTGTCATCTGCCTCGGACTCAGCAGGACCCTGACCTCCAGCAGTCCTCTGAGAGCAGGTGACCTTGGGAGTCCCTGCCTCCACCAACTGTGGACCAGAATCTGTGCTTTGCTCACCACATTTTAACTCTAAGCCTGCTCTACAACTAAGTTCCACCGAGGTGTGTGTCCCTGCGCTGATGGAGGTTGCAGGTGAACACTGTGATGGGTCTTCACCTAGTGGGTCCTCAGGATCCGAGGTGGTCTGGGGGCTGCGGCTGAGGGGCTGACTGCCAGTGGACCGCTTCCGTTTCTTGCTGGCGCCTATCAAAGAGAGGAGAGATAATTAGTGACTGGCTGCATAGTCACCAACATTACAAAGCACTCACAGTTTCTCCGCATGAACAATGAGCTGGTGATGGGTCCTCGCTTGCTTGGGAGACGCCGCTCTAATCCTCGGCACAGGCATGGTCCTGGTCTTCGCTGGCCAGCTCTGCTGCATGCTCTTCAAACTGTGAGAGGGGCCTGAGATCAAGCAACCCCCCCGCTCTAGTCTGGAATCTCCTCGTGTTGTTGTGGGTGAACTTCTCCCCTATAAAGACAGATGGACAGACTGTGAGCAGCATGGATGCCAAGGCAGATGATAAGGATTCCTGACTTCTGTGTGTGTTAAGTGGACCGAGCTGCACAGGATGTGAGAAGAGATGAAGATGTCAACATGTGTGTGAGAGAATCAGTGGTGATGCCCCTTGTGCTGGTAGTGTGTGAGATGCCTGTGGATTGCAACCCAGCGAATGCCTGATGGGCTTGTAAGAGTCAGATTTGAGAGTGAGGAGAAAGTTGACTTAACCTGGCAGTGCAGATGAGATAATTTATCCTTCTTCTGCACTGGATGGCGGACCTCCTCTGAGGAGAGTTGGTGCTGACTGCGCTGGCCACCTGCTTGTAAGCCAGAGGTTGGTGGACCTCCTTCTCCCATCACAGTCAGTAAAGGACGTCCTGGTGTGCATCCACCACGTCCAGAGGGAGCGTCAGCGCATTGTCGCTGAACTTTGGGGGCACTCAGCTTCTTTCCTTTCGGGGTCATTAGTCTCCATGACCAGTCCTGGGATGCAGACAGTGAATGATGCGCACTGGGGTGGTGTAAATATGGCGTCCGGAAAGGTGATCCAATGAGGTCACGGCGGAGCAGACGAATCCCATCTGCCCCACCACGAGATTCGACGTGCTTCCTGTTCATACACACATAATGAGCTTAAAAGCAGACAATTTGGTGTGGAAACCTACCATTTAAGTGGGTGCAAAACAAACCGCTTTTCCTGCCTGCCACCACACTTAGGCCGGGATTTTCTGGTCCCGCCCATGGTGGGAGGTGTAGTATAAGGATAACGAGGTGTAGTATAAGGATATTTGGCATAACAACAGCTAATGTGGGATGGGAAACAGTACCACCCACAGTGTGATGTAAAGAGACACATTACCTGAGACTAGGGTCAGTTGTGGAGTGGACAGAGACCTGTGTAGAAGCAAGCATGGAGTTAGCTCATAGCTTGGACTTGGATTTTCCTGCACCCGCACGCTGCCAGGATCGTCCGGTCCCGCTGCAAGCCAATGGGCTTCTGGCTGGGGCACTGCCTCACCTGCGCCGGGTCCCCCCATGACAGGGCTGGAAAATCTCGGTCTTAATGTTCAACCACACAAGACACACAATCTCTTTGTGAGACCTATTGAACATGTAACATACAACAGTTCCTGGAATTGATTTAACCATGAAATTGTTATCTTTAGTTGGTCCTTCATCTCAGCTTTTCCTGTGTTCATTTTCCAACCTTATAATCTCCTTAGTTAAAGAGGTATCCCATTGCTGGCACCATTCAGATCCCCAGTGTCCTGTTTCCTTGCTGCACTGTTGCCAGCTCGTGCTTTCCCTCAACAACACCTTCCAAAACCTGCGACATCCGCCACCATCTAGAAGGACAAGGGCAGCAGACACATGGGAACACCACCAACTGTAAGTTCCCCTCCAAGCCACTCACCATCCTGACTTGGAAATACATCATTGTTCCTTCACTGTCACTGGGTCAAGATCCTGGAACTCCCTCCCTAACAGTACTGTGGGTGTACCTACACCACATGGACTGCAGCGCTTTAAGAAGGCAGCCCACCACCTTCTAAAGGGCAACTAGGGATGGGCAATAAATGCTGGCCCAGCCAGCGAAGCCCACATCCCGTGAAAGAATATATGTAGGAAAGCTCTGTGGGAAGTATTCTTTTGAGCTGAAGGGCTCAGGAGTAGGTCTAACTAACGGTGAATGTCCTTAGTTGCCCTGTTGTTTCGAAACCTGGCCCATTCTAAAAATAACACTTGGAGCAGTGACAGCCATTTTACGGTGTATCAAGAAGTAATCTGTGGGAATTTTCAAAGCAGGGGAATTTTACTTTCAACCAGAAATATAAAGCAGAGAAGATCAAGTGGGACTTTTCTTGGAGAATGTAATTCAGGGAACTTGATTTCTGGGACTTGGATCAATGAAGTAACAATTAAAAATGAAGTAAGTCACCACAACATTTCCAGCATGTAGCAATATACTTGTGCTGCACTTATAAACTTGATTGAAACCAAAATAGGCAGCACGAACGCTGGTGGCAATAGGTCAATAGGAGGAAATCAAGCAGTCTAGGTCGAGTTGATTCTTCGTATGCTGCGGATAGAGGGATCTGGGTGTCCTCGTACATGAATCACCAAAAGTTAGCATGCAGGGACATCAAGTAATTCACACAGAATCACACACAGAATGGTAACAGTGCAGATGGAGGCCATTTGGCCCATCATGTCTGCATTGACACCTTGAATGAACAACTCACCTAGTACCATTCCCCTGTCTTCTCCCCGATACCCTGCAAGTTCCTTCATTTCAAGTAACAGTCTAATTCCCTTCTGAATGCTTCAATTGAACCTGCCTCCACCACACTCACAGTCAGTGTATTCTAGACTCCAACGACTCGCTGTGTGAAAAACTTCTTTTCATTAGGAAGGCAAATGAAATTGTGGGCTTTATTGTAAGGTGGATGGAGTACAAAAGGAGGGAAGTCTTGTTACAATGGTACAGGGCGTTGGTGAGACCACACCAGCATACAATTTGGTCCCCTTATTTCTTTACCCTCTGAAGAAAATAGGCGTCCCTTACCTGAGGGAAGGTCTTGAGGTCAGAGATCATGAGTCATCTTGGAGCAGCAGACAACTTTCATAGACTCATAGAATGATTATAGCACAGAAGGAGGCCATTCAGCCCATCGAGTGCTGGCTTTTTGCAAGAGCAACTCAACTTGTCTCATCCCCCGCCTTTGCCCCATAGCCCTGAAGACATTTTTCTCTTCAGGTAATTACCGAACTTGCCTTTGAAGGCCTCGATCGACTCTGCTTCCACTATGTTCTCAGGCAAACGCTAACCACTCGCTGCATATTTCTCCTCATCTCGCCGTTGCTTCTTGCTGATCACCTTAAACCAGTGTCCTCAGGTTCTCAATGCTTCTGCCAACGGGGAGCAGTTTTTCCCTATCTACTCTGCCCCTCACGATTTTAGAAGTTTACCAAATAACAGTTTTTTCTGCATGTTGTTTTATAATTTCGCTGTTAGTTAAACATTGGACAGGTAGATTGAACGGCTGTGGAAAAAAGGTGCCTAGACTGGCTGTTGTTGCCGACAGTTTATAGGAAGCAGGATCTGGGGTGTTACAATTGGCATCTATAGCCCTGGGCTAGGGAAAAGGGGAGCCAAATCAGGCAGGTTATCCAGTGAGTGTTGGTGGAAAATGTGCGTGGGCGACTGTTGAGTGAAGGCAGGATTAGACTTGGTCCTTGTTTTATATATTTCTTCACAGGGTGTGGGCATCTCTCGTTTATTGCCCATCTCTAATTGCCCTTGAGAAGGTGCCTTCTTGAGCTGCTGTGTTCCGTGTAGTGTAAGTACACCCACTGTGCTGTTAGGGAGGGAGTTCCCTGATTTTGACCCAGCGACAGTGAAGGAATGCTGACTCAATTCCAAGTCAGGATAGTGTGTGGATTGGAGGGAAACTTGCAGGTGGTGGTGTTTCCATGCATCTGCTGTCCTTATCCTTCTAGGCGTTAGAGGTCACGAGTTTGGAAGGTGCTGTCTAAGGATGCCTTCACAGTCGAATAGCCTGTCAACGCTGACTTGTCTGGTTATCAACTGCACAGATGGGGCACCAGGTGTCATCTATGGAACTGAGCACTCAGTAAGGGTCATTGTCTTCAGCAGGGGAGGGAAGAAACTAGGGGAATTTTGTTTTAAAAAGAAAAAGAACCAAACTTTCCTTGGCCAATTAATAATACATTTACCAGAATAGAATGAAGCGGAAACTGGGAATTGGCTGCTACTGAGAAAGAGAATCAGGATTGATGAGGTTTAACAGAGTTGGGAGTTCAATCTTGCAACATAAACACAAGTTGATGTTGCAATGGTCACACGCCTGTGCTCTGCCTGTAATGGAGACAATCTGTGGGATTTTCTGATCCCCGACACCAGCGAGTTTCATCGCAGGTGGGACAGAAACATTTTGAGAGCCGCAAAATCACGGCTTGGACAATATTTTTCTCTTCATTTCTCTCTTAAAAAGGTCCATTTTCGCTGGATTAGTGCTCTCAATCTGCTTCTGAGCTGAGTTCCGAAGAAGGTTCATATTGGACTTTTTTCACAGGTGCTACCAGACCTGGTGAGATTTTCCAGCGCTTTCTGTTTCTACTCTGTCCACCTGCTTGCCTGTAGCTCAATTGAGAGCACTTTTGCATCTGAGTTTTAAGGTTCTGGGTTCAAGTCCCACTCCAGCACTTGAGTACAAAAAAAGAAAGCTGACACTCCAATGCAGTGCTGTGGGAGTGCTGCACTGTCAGATAGACAAAATGTTAAACAGAGGCACTGTCTGCCAGCTTAGGTAGATATAAAGGATTCCAGGGCACTATTTCACAGAAGAACATGGGAGTAATCCCTAGCCAATATTTATCCCTCAATGACTATCAGATTGTCAGGTCATTATCACATTGTGTGCAAATTGGTCATCGCACTTCCCTCAGTACAACAGAGACTTCAGTTCAGAAATTGCTTAATGGGCTGTAAGGTGCTTTGAGATGTCTGGTGTTTGTGAAAGGTGTTATATAAATACACGTTTTATTTTGTGTCTGGTCTTGTCTCACATGGAGACCAAGCCAGTGAGTGTTGACAATTGCTTCGGTCTTGGGTTTGGACTGTGGGAGGATTATAACAGCTGAGCCCAATCCGGTAATGATCCAATATCCAGCAAGATTGGCTGGATACTGATTAAGGGGAAGATGGTGTTGATATCAGGAATTGAACCTGGAATCCTCATAAGAACAAGAGTAGGGCATTCTGTCCCTCAAGACTGTTCCACCATTTGTGGCTATCTGTAGCTGAACTCAGTTTACCTGCCTTTGATCCAGGTCCGTTGAGTTCCTTACGTAATAAAAATCTATTTATCTTGAACATGAAAATTTCAATTGCTCCCTTAGTGCCCTCAGCATTTTTGGAGAACATAAAAACACATGAAATAGGAGCTGGAGTAGGAAATTTGGTCCTTGGGACTGCTCCACCGTTCAATACAATCATGCCTAATCTTCTACCTCAACTCCAATTTTTCGCTCTATATTCCTTAGTGTACAAAAATCTATCAATTTCTGTCCTGATTATACTCAACGATTAAAGTTTTCTTTAAGAATTCTAAAGATTCACAACCCCCTGAAGAAGTTTTTCCTCATCTCAGTCCGAAATGGCCGACCCCTTAGACAGTGGCCCCTAGTTCTAGATTCCCCAGCCAGAGGAAAGCAATCTACAAGGCACAAGTCAGGAGTGTGATGGGATACTCCCCACTTACCTGGATGCAGCTCCTACAACATTCAAGAAGCTCAACATCGTCCAGGACAAAGCATCCCACTTGATTGGCGCCCCATCCACAAACATTCACTCCTTCCACCACCGACGCACAGTGGCAGCAGTGTGTACCGTCTACAAGTTGCACTGCAGGAATCACCAAGGCTCCTTCGACAGCACCTTCCAAACCCACGACCACTACCATTTAGAAGGACAAGGGCAGCAAACAGATGGGGAACCCCCCAACCTGGATGTTCCTCTCCAAGTCACTCACCATCCTGACTTGGAAATATATCGCCGTTCCTTCACTGTCGCTGGGTCAAAATCCTGGAACTCCCTTCCTAACAGCACTGTGGGTGTACCTACACCACATGGAATGCAGCGGTTCAAGAAGGCAGCTCACCACCACCTTCTCAAGGGCAACTAGGGATGGGCAATAAATGCTGGTCTAGCCAGTGAATCCCATATCCCCTAAATGAATAAAAAAAAAACCTCCTCGAAATACAGAAATTAGGTTGGAAAACATTTGTGGCTCTCAAGCAAGTATTTTTTTTAGGTAAGGAGACCAAAGCTGAACACAGTACTCCAGATGTGACCTCACCAAGACCTTATATAATTGCAGTCCAACTTCTTTACTCTTGTACTGCAATCTCTTTGTAATGGAGGCTAACATACCATTTGCTTGCCTAATTATTTGATGTACCTGAATGTTAACTTTCAGTGATTCATGCACAAGTATACATAGGTCTGCCTGAATAAAAGCATTTCCCTGTCTCTTACCGTTCAAAAAGTATTCTGCTTTTCTATTTTTCTATCAAGGTAAATATCTTCACATTTCTCCTCTGTCGGATTGTTTCCCACTCACTTAACCTATCTATGTCACTTCTAGCCTCTTCGCATCTTCCTCATTGCCTACTTTCCCACAGCTTATTTTATGGAAGTGTGTTCCAGAGTTCCAGGACTCTTTTCTGTGAAAAAATGGCCCTCCAAAATGGGCTCCAATCGATGTTCTGGAATCACCCACCAGGGGAAATGGTTTCTCAATTTCTACCCTATCCTTTTATCTGAATGGCTCTGTTCCACACAGCCTGTACCAACTGACTCACTGGGAGGGTGTGGGGTAGTGGCGGGAGCCGGTGGGTGGGGGGGTTGTGGCGGCAATTATTGGTAAGTTGTGAATTCTGTATCCTGGTTTAGAGGGGCGATGAGTAATCTACTTCATAGCTTCCTGCTAACCTCACTCTGTAGGTGAACGCCAGCAGATACATGGGGGCCATTCAGAATTCACTGTTCTATTACACGCCTTCCTTTGTGTGTCTGTCTGTGTGGAATCTACTTGGCTGATAATGACCCGGAACAATAACTTGGTAGAGTGGGGATCGCAAGTACTGGCCATGAGCAACTGGTCCAGGAAAAATTTGCAGGGCTACTGGGAAAGGCTGGTGGGGATTGTGGGACTAGCTGAGTTTCTCTAGCAGAGAGCTGGTACAGACACAGGGGATTGAATGGCCTCCTTCTGTGCTATAACCACTCTATGATTCTATTCTATTCTATGATTTTACCTCAATTCCAACAACAGGAATAACTGATGTAGGTTGTTGACACTCTCCTCCTGTAAGTACTTCGTTCCTGCCCAATTTTCCCCTTCATTCTCCCTGCTATAAAACAACCCATCCAATGGACACTGAGCAATGTCACAAGATAACTGTGAGAGGCATCTATCCCATAGGACAATGTTCAGCTAAAAAAAAACACAACTATGGCTGCTTCTAATAATGCGTTATTAGATTTTGAAGTGGGTAAAAAGATGAGGCCACATTACAAAACAGTTCAGTTCTCCTCTGTATGTACTTCCCAATGTTGCATCTTTTACATCCCCCCTTTAAAAGGCTGATAGTTCGGAAGGGCATTGGAAGAGGGTAGAAGAAATAGAAAGATCCCATATGGCACTAAGAGCAGTGGGAGTTCTCCACGGTTAATATTTATCCCTTGACCAACATCACTAAAGGAATAGAATATTTGGTCATTAACCCATGGTTGTTTGTGGGATCTTGCTGTGCACAAATTGGCTGCCATTAATGGCCTCCACTAACAACAGTGACTGCACTTTGAAGCTACCTCATTGGTTATAAAGCACATTGGGGCCTCCTGAGGCCATGAAATGCGATATATGAAGACTTTCAGTCATGTTCAGTGAGTTCCACAAACTGCAATGCAATAACAAGGAGATGATTTGTTTTACTGATGTTTGGTTAAGGGATAAACATTGGCCAGAACACCAGGGGGAACTCCTTTGCTCTTGTTTGAAAAAAATCCAATCAAAAGCTGATTAATTATTTTATTTATTAGGTTGAGTATAAAGTTATTAGATTCACAAGTAGCACTGTATATAAACACAGGAACATTGCTTTGGCATTTGGAACTTGAACCATAATTAATTGTTTACTGAATTGCGAAGGGAACACAGATTGTACAGTCTCATACTAACATACAAATTTGGAGCAGGAGTAAGCCACTAGGCTCCTTGAGCTTGCTCTGCCATTGAATAAGATCATGGCTGATCTGATTGTGGCCTCAACTCCATATTCCTGTCTACCCCCGATAGCCTTTCACCCCCTTGCCTACCAAGAATCTATCTACCTCCGCCTTAAAAATATTCAAAGACTCTGCTTCCACTGCCTATTGAGGAAGAGAGTTCCAAAGACTCATAACCCTCTAAGAGAAAAAAATTCTCCTCATCTCTGTCATAAATGGATGACTCCTTATTTTTAAACTGTGACCCCCAGTTCTAGATTCTCCAGGTAAAAAAGCACATATATCTCAACTGGCGGATGCGCGGAAGTGAGGCTGGGTTGCCCTCATTTATCACAGGTCCTCCTCTCTTGGTCATTATGGTATCAAAATGAACTCTGGCAGGGGCTTTCTCCCTTGTCCCACTTAGTCTCATTAGCTCATATATTTACTGTGGAGAAGGTTAAGTGTGAACAGATTGGGAGCTCATGTGCCATCAGCACATATCCGCTATTAAACTCCCTTGGCCCAGAATGCTGAGGAAGCTGTCAAAACTGGCAGCAAGCAACCAAAGTGTGTTCTGTTCCGATGTTGTCCAATAATTCAGCATCGTAGGATAAATGAAAACCAAATTTATTGTGGTTCGAAAAGACTTCAGCTGTTCATTTTCTTACATCACTTGTGCCGATAGCCCCCCCACCTTTTATCTCGCACCATCATCCCCTTTGTCAGTTAACCTTGCCACATTAACACCAACAATTTGCATTTATCTAGTGCCTTTAATGTAGTAAAATTTATCTAGTGCCTTTAATGTGAGCAAGAATGATTCCAGCCATAAAGAACTGTAGCTGTGAGGATAGATTGGATAGATTCTCCTTGGAGAATAGAAGGCTGAGAGGAGACTTGATAGAGGTATTCAAGATCCTGAGGGGTATGGACAGGATAAATAGTGAGAAACTGTTCCCACTCAAGAGAACATCAAGAACTAGGGGGATCAGGTTGAAAATAATTGGGAAAAGGAGTAAATGTGATGTGAGGAAAAATGTTTTCACCCAGAGGGTGGTTGGAGTCTGGAACAAACTTCCTGAGAGGGTGGTGGAGGCAGGTTCGATCGAGGTATTCAAAAGGGAATTGGATTTCTACCTGAAAAGAAAGAATGTGCAAAATTATGGGGATAAGGCAGGGGAGTGGGACTAGGTGGAGTGCTATTTCAGACAGCCAGTGCAGACTCGATGGGCAGAATGGCCTCCTTCTGCACTGTAAAGATACTGTGATACTGTGAATTATCAAACTAAATTTGAGCCTGAGCCCCATAAGGAGACATTAGGATAGGTGAGCGAAAGCTTGGTTAAAGAGACAGGTTTTAAGGAGTTTCTTAAAGGAGAGCGAGGCATAGGGAGGGAATTCTGGAGCTTAAGGTCTAGGCAGCTGAATTTATGGCTGCCAATGGGGGAGACATTAAAATGGGGGCTGCGGAAGAGGCTTAAAATTAAAGGGAGGCAGAGATCTCGTTGGGCTGGAGGAGGCTACAGAGAGAGGAAGGGATGAGGCTATGGAGGGATTTGTAAACAAGGATAAGGATTTTAAAATTGAGTCTTGCTGGACCTGCAGCCAGTGAGCAGAGGGACAATGGGTGAATGGGGCTTAACTCCGTTATTGAAGATCTTTCCTTTTGTGCTTTCCTCCCCTCCCCTCCCCGCTTTATCCTCCTTTATCATGTGATTACTCATGAACCTCTGGCGAAAGGTCATTGACCTGAAACATAAAGGGCGGAATCATCCCAGATTTGCACAAAGTGCGGTAGTGGGCGGGAAAAAAGTTGTTTTACCTGCCAGCCACAATGGTGGGTTTTCATGCCGTATCGTCCCAGTCCTGGTGCCTCATCAATAATGCATTCACGGGAAGCACTCTGGATCACTGGTGGGCGGGCGGGCTTGGACTTTCCTGCCCTGCTGTGACTTCAGCGCTTCCTCGCTCCGGGCGCCATATGTAAAACACGCCAGGGAACCGCCTACTTCATGTCTACAGACCAGGACTGCGACAGATGGCCCTGAAAGCAAAGAAGACAGCAGCCCCCAAACATAGTACTCCCCCTCCCCCCACCATCCCCCCAGGGTAAGTCAGCCACCTCATCACTCTCAACTCACACACTCCCAAACCCATCACATCCACAGGGATCTCACACCTCAACACCACTAACTCTCACACACACCCTCACATCCCCATCAGACTCATATCCTCTGGAGCTCATGTCCTCATCCCATCCATGGCTCCGCTCACCACACAAACATTCCACTCAGTGCCCTGTGTCCTGCTCACACTCTCTCCATCTGTTTTCATGTAGGAGAAGCTGGCACACATCAGCAGGGAGAGGTCCCAGAACAGGGGTGGAGTGACCCACATTAGACCCCTCACTCACTTTGAGGAGCGTGCCAACGTGCTGACTGGTGAGGACATGGACTGTACCTGCGGCGACAATGATGTCAGGGGTGAACACCCATGTGGAGATCCTGCACCACATCATCCCTCTCTCAATGTAACTGTGAGTGCTCTCTCTCTCTCTCCTGCTTGTGACTCTGCTGCCGTGCACTAATTATCTCACTTTGGTTCACAGGGAGCTCTGCCAAGTGACCGACACCCTCAGCCAACCAGTCCCTCAGCTCCATCCGGGTCCTCACCTCCAGCCAAGATGACACCTCCTCCATTGAAGAGCTGGAAATAAGCAGCCTGGAAGACCCATTACAGCACTTACCCACACCCTCCACCAGCGCAGAGACACACGCCTCGGTGGGACCTAGATCTAGAGCAGGCTTGAGTTCACAATCTGGTGGTCACCGCATGGACACATCCGCAGCAGGAGGAGGCAGGTTCATGCGAGCTCCCTGGTACTTGGAGGACTGCTGGGGTAGAGGCATCTGTAAGGTTCGAGTCAGAGGACGAGCCTCTGGATTCGGCCTACCAACTCATTGTGGAGAGTCAGCAGAAGGTGGGGGATACTCACACAGAGCTGTTGGAAGCCCTCAACAGAGTGGCACACGAGTCAGAGGGGTGTGTCTGCCTGCTCACCAATAAAGTGGTGCCCACATGTGCATGTATGGAGCTCTCCATGGGGACAATGGTGGACACCATGGGGACCCTGATCCAGCAGATTGCGGAGTTGCGTGCAGACCCGCACTCCATCGTGGTAGCCATGGGTGAGTTCCTGCAATGCAAGAGGGAAACAGCACACATCAAAGTCCCTCCAGGCGCTCCTTCTCCTCAAGGGGTCAGGCCGGGGCCCTCGAGCACCCAAAGGGAGGAAGAGTGGCAGCTGGACACCTGGGCCATCCGCTCAGGAATCTCAGAGGCAGTCCTCTCCCTCAGAGTCCCCTTTGCCTGTGACCCCTCAACCACATCCTCTGTCAGTGCAGAGGGAGCAGCTGGCCCACAGGAGGACAGACAAGGCAAGCCAGGGCCCTCAAGGCCTCAGCTCTCCAGAGGACCCATGTTGAAATCATCAGAGGCAACAGGGCCAACCATTGTGCAGGCTGTCTCCACCCCTGCTGCAGATGTCAGGGCAGCACCCAGAAGAAGTGACAGGCCTAGAAAAGTTAAGAATTTCTGATCACAAGTGGTTGCATGGGTGAACACATTTTGTCACTCTATAATCTGAAAATATATTCACTTTCACTGAGTAATGTGTAATGGTGTCTTTCAGCTTCATTTACAGCCTTCGTGAGTTCTCCTCCTGCATCCACCCCCACTAGCAGTTCAGCTGCACACAGCCGGACCACCAGTGATTCTGGAGGGAGTGTGACAGAGCCTTTCAGAGCCTCGTGCAGACATTCTCCCACATACATGGAGCCTTCACCCATCACACTAATCTCACTGCCCCGAGCATCTTCAATGCTGCCTGCTGGGGTTCTCTTTCAGTTGTCCATCTGAGCTGACCTGCATCTCCGCCCACCCACTGACTGCACTCCAATGCAGCACCTCTGCCCATCCGACACGAGGCTCCGCCCACTTTCGATTTCGACAACGATAGTCGTAGTCAAGTTTTTCATCAGCTCCCCCATCCTTTCCCCTCCCTAAGGCATCCATATCTCCCCCATCACTCTTGACACCTCTGGCACATCTTCCACCTCCCCACTGTCACCTACCAACCTGAACCCTTGTCTTTCCAGGATGTCCAGGTGAATGTGCACATTCTCTACCTTCCTGAGAATCCCACCCCCATCCACATTGACCTCCCTGACCTCCTCCATCCCACCCCCGGGGTCCATGTCTGTCCCTGAGTCCCCACCAACCACCCTCACCGTCCCTTCTATCGCTACCAAGGCACCCTCACCATTCCACATTTCTGGCTCCCTCTGCCGCCCCTCATACTCGCCATTCCCTCCTACCGCATCCATCCTTAATTCGCTCCCCAGGAGGCAGTCGTTGACTTGACAGACTCCTCCTTTGCATGTTCACCTGGACATTCCCCACCCCTTACTCCCTCCTCCACCCTTACTCCCTACTCCCCTATCCCAACCCTGCCCTCCCCGGTACACTTTCCTCTCCCTCTCCCCGCCAATTATCCATAGCTGCCCAAGGCCAAGACTGTGATGTTCTGAAGCAGATCCTAGACATCAACGGAAACCTCCCACCTTCCGTGAGGTGCTTTGCAGTGGAGCCATGTTCATGAAAATCCACCCAGCGTACAATGCACGTGTTCCTCCAGGGTCTGGTAGCTGTAGGGCTCCAACATCTTTTGATCCTCAGATTCTGCGATCTGAAAAAAATGAAAACCATTAGACAAAACTGTCCAATTTTCACATGCGCTTATCTGTAGTACAACTGAAACCCTTTAATTTTTATATTGAATTAGTGAAACCAATTTAAAAAAAAAATCATTTACAGGATGTGGGCATCGCTGGCTAGGCCAGCATTTGTTGCCCATCCCTAATTGCCCTTGACAAGGTGGTGGTGAGCCACCTTCTTGAACCGCTGCAGTCCCTGTGGTGTAGGTACACCCACAGTGCTGTTAGGGAGGGAGTTCCAGGATTTTGACCCAGTGACAGTGAAGGGATGGCGATATAGTTCCAAGTCAGGATGGTGAGTGGTTTGGAGGGGATCTTCCAGGTGGTGGTATACTTGTATAGTAGATATTGGATTCCTTTACCTTATTTACATGAAAGGCGCTATAGAAATACAAATTGTTGTTGTTGAGAAATAATGGAAAATCCAAATCATTTTTGAACGGCACTTACTAATGATTTATTTTAATTGATCATTAGAAATTCTAAGCAGGGCAACGCCTCCCCTTATGGTGCTCAGCAGGTGGGGGTTTCTGGGTGTTGGGGATCAGTGGGCAGTTGTACATGGGGTTTATCCAACCCTACAGCCAGTGTTCAGCTTGCTGCTGTTTCTTTGCAGATCTGTTTTTAACTCTTCTCTCTGGTGCTCACAGGTGCATAGAGAACAATGAAGCAGACCTCCGTCACTGACAAACAGGAACTCCTCAGGACTGACCAACACAGCTTGAGTCAGCTCCTTCTGTTTATTCTAAGGTCTGAGGGGAGGGTGGGTGCAGGGGTTGGGGGAACGCTTTTTAAGACCGCAGCTCGGCATCATTTTCACATGCTTGTACTGATCTCTCTCTCGCGCATTCCTGATTTTTCTCACGTCTTGAGCCTGTCAATATCCTGTTTGTATGATTGCTATTTGGGGGTTTCTGTTCTCATAGGCACAGTCCGGTGGATTGTAGAAATATCCTGCAAATTTGCCAGCTTTATCCCTTCCTTCCCTCTCCCCTCTCCCCTTTCCCGCCTTGCCACCCTACTCTGTCCCATTCACTGCACCTCTCTTAGGCCACGAAAGCAGTGTTTCCCAAACTATTTTCCAGCACTACCCCATTTTAACACTTGAAATTAAACATGACCCCCCATAGACACCAGCAAAAACAAAACAGCAATGAAGCAACGTAGTAACATTCAGCATGTAATTATTAAAGTTTGCATAACATATAATAAATACATCATATAAATATGAAAATCTGTGATGATTATCCCAGGCCCTCGACTGCTGCCGATTGCTATATCCTCCTTTGTGGAGGAATCTAGAACCAGGGGGCACAGTTTTTTAAAAAAAGGGGTCTCCCATTCAAGACGGAGATGAGGAGGAATTTCTTCTCACAGAGGGTTGTTAATCTTTGGAATTCTCTTCCACAGAGAGCAGTGGAGGCTGGGTCATTGAATATATTCAAGGCTGAGTTAGACAGATTTTTTGATCGACAAGTGAGTCAAGGGTTATTGGGGACAGGCAGGGAAATAGATCTAAGGCCACAATCAGGTCAGCCATGATGTTATTGACTGGCAAAGTACACTCAAGGCACTGAATGACCTAATCTTTCTCCTAATTCTCATGTTATTGTGTTCATATGCTCCAAGAAGCCACTCTGGGAAAGCTCTGACATATTTACATAGACGCATAGTTACGTCACAGCTGATCAGAGCTGCTGCAGCCAATCACAGTGTCCAATGCTGAGAGCTCGTTTTGTAATTGGTTAATTCCCACTGTTGAGTCAGCTTGAGGGGATGGAAGATGAAAGTGATTTTATTTCTAGTGACCCCTGTTTGCTGTTTCTGTGACTCCACAACCCACAGTTTGGGAACCACTGCACTAAAAGCTGATCCATGATCGGAAACGATGGGGAGCAGTGTGGGTTGCTGATATGGTGCGCTTAACCTTGATGTCTAAATTCCTTAGGTGAAGCACTGCGCCAATTCTCCAAATCAGAAAACCAATCCAATCTGCCCCATTTCCAAGCTTTCAGCTGTGGCTGATTTGGTTGAACTCTTGGCTCTGAATCACAACCTCAGTTCAAAATCCCCTGGTCTGGGTCTTTAACTCTGGAGTTTAGAAGAATGAGAGGTAATCTCATTCAAACATACAAAATTCTTCCAGGGCTCGACAGGGAAGGCACAGGAAGGATGTTTCCCCTGGCTGGCAGTCTAGAACCAGGGGACATGGTTTCAGAATAAGGGGCAGATCATTTAGGACTGAGATGAGGAGGAATTTCTTCACTCAGAGCGTGGCGAATCTTTGGAATTCTCTAACCCAGAGGGCTGTGGAGGCTCATCAGTCGTTGAGTACGTTCAAGGCTGAGATCGATAGGTTTCTACATACTAAAAACATCAGAGATAAGGGGATAATGCAGTAAAATGGTGTTGAGTAGAAGATCAGGCATGATCTCTTTGAATGGCAGAGCGGACTTGAAGGGCTGAATGGCCTACTCCTGCTCCTATTTCTTATATTCTTAAGTACTTCATTGAGTGTAAAGTACTTTGAGACGCCGTGAAAGGAACAATATAAATGCAAGTTTTTCTTTCTTTTCAGTGCCCAACTCTAGTCAAGCCTCTTTCAGGAGCTTTTGGGCCTCATTAAGGCTGGTGGGTCTCCTTCAGCCTTCTAGGGTTCCTCCTTCAGTCCTATTTTCGGGTCTCTGTCGAGTCTGTTCAAGTTCTCTTTCAGGCCTCGTTAGATCTCTGCTAGGCTTGGTTTATGTCTCTTGTACTTCTCTTCCCAGGTTGGAAGAGGCAGCAGCTTACGCCAACAGCTGTGGGTTTTCACAGGTGCCTAAAACTAGTTATGTAGAAGCCTGGGAACAAGTCGCTTCCCGATGGGGGATGGAGGGTGTGTGGCGTGGGAGCAGTGAGACCTAAAGAGGCAAAAAAAAAAATAAAAAGAGAAACTAAGTAAGGAAAGATCTTAATTGAGGGTCCTGCATAGTGTCTGGCAAATGTTACATTTCCTCTTGTGTTTAATTCTTTTTTAGATTTTTTTTTAGCAGAGCAGGGGTAGAATGTTCTGGTTATGTTTTTTAAGGGTTTTGTCAGATATTTTCCTCGTTCTCTGGGCTGATAACCATTCTTGTAATGAGCTCTCACTCCCTATAAGTTATCCAAGCAATATCTACAATACGGTAATGTGAGATCTTGCTGTGTGCAAATTGGTTGCCGTGTTTTCGACAGCACCACAGTCCCTATGCTTTTAAAATACTTCATTGGCGTGTACAGTGCTCCTTCAGTATTTCCCCCTCAGATAGTTCAGCGCTCCTTCAATATTGCCCCCTCCAGTAGTACAACGCTGCTTCAGTACTGCCCTCTCGAATAGTACAGAATGATGGACATCCCAAGGTGTATCACAGTCAACAAATGTGTGATCGCTTGGGGTTCTGTAGCCAAATGTGGCAGTGAATTTGTGCACAGCAAGATCCCACAAACAGCAACGAGGAAAAAAAGTTACAACCAATTAATCTGTTGTGATTGAAGGATAAACATTGACCAGGACACCAGGGAGAACTCCGATTGTCCTTCTTCAAATGGTGCCACAAGATTCTTTGCACTGACGTAAACAGACAGCCAGGTACTCAGTTTAACATCGACAGAAAGACGGTAGCTCCGACAGTGCAGCACTCTATCAGTACTGCACTGGGAGTGTCGGCTGAAATTTGTATCTCTGCAGTGGGACTTGAACCCATAACTTTCTGACCCAGAGTAAGAATACTAAAGATAAAAGCAAAGAACTGCGGATGCTGGAAATCCAAAACAAAAACAAAAACAGAAATATCTGGAAAAACTCAGCAGGTCTGGCAGCATCGGTGGAGAAGAGTACAGTTGACGTTTCGAGTCCTCATGACCCTTCAACAGAACTAACTAAAGTATAGAGAGTTATCTCTGAGACAAGTACAACTTGAGACCGCTTTTTTTGGCTGCAATTTTCTTTTTAAATCATATAAAATGCTTCCCTTTACAAGGCTGCTCTGTGTATGTGGAGTAGGATTAGTAAAATTCTTACTTGAATAGCTCAGTTGGAGGGGGTTTTGTGATCCAAGACTGAATGATAAAAGCAATGACTTTATTAAGGGTCAAACCAACATTGCATACCGCAACTCTCAATAAACTACATATCTCGTTTATATTTTGGCATGACTTGTCTGCATGCAACCTTGTCTGATACTGATAGTTACAAGAATCTTTCCAAAACACATACGTCAGAAGAGAAAAAAGATTGCATTTTTATAGGTCCTTTCACTACTTCAGGATGTCTAAAAGCGCTTTATGGCCAATGAAGTACTTTTTGAAGAGTAGTCTTTATGACTGCTGTGATGTAGGAACTGTGGCAGCCAATTTGCACGTAACAAGTTCCCACAGAGAAAGTGAGAGAATGACCAAATAGCCTATGTTTGGGAATGTTGGTTGAGGTTGCCAAGGGGAACTCTGCTTTTCTTCATAATAGTTCCATTTACCTCCGCCTGAGACAGCAGATGGAACCTTGGTTTAACATCTCATTTGAAAGATAGCACCTCTGACAGTACAGCACTCTCTCAGTACTGCACTGAGAGTGCTAACGTTGATTTTTCTGCTCAAGTCTCAGATGTGGGACTTGAAACCACAATCTTCCTTGCTAAACCCAAATGAAACATTGGCACTTATTCAAGTAAAGGGCTATCTATAAATACTCACATTATGTTATTACAGAATGCATGTTAGATTGACGTCAGGCAAAAGGAGTTCCTTTGTAGTACCTATAAACATTTATAGACAGTCCCTTAATCAGTGTCTGACAACACGTCAATGCAGAAACCAGTTAGATCCAGATTGGACAAGTGGGGTACCCTGCAAGATCAGTTTACCAGGTAGCAGGAATGTCTGAATATTGCTTTAAACTTTAATAAACATTATTTCTTAGTCAGGTTGGGTTTTGTTGTAAAAACACAATTTGAACCCTATAATCTCACAGTGTAACTGCTCAATGTCATCTGTCTTCTCCCCCCAGAAGCCTCACCTCTGACTGTCCTTCCTCCAGGTGCCGGAGGTCACCGGTAACGGTTATTGGCTTAGTACACAGAGGAGAAGAGTCAATTCTCTCTTAACTCTAAATTCGCTTTATTCACGTCGTTAGATCATCTACATATAGCTTATACGTCTGGTTAAATATAGACATGCAGTTTACAGCAGGTTATACAGTTTTATACCCAAAACTAGGATCTAAACGCACACCCACTAGGTTTCTCTGACACTCCCTGAGGGGCCACAGAATATAAAAGCTAATACCCAAAAAGGAGAGCTGGCGTTGGCCAGGCGTTCCGTTCTCTCTCTCTTGTGTCTCTACATTGCTGATGTAGGTTCTTCCGCTTCTGCGATGGTTGGTCTCCGGAGTTCTCACTGCTTCCACGCCCGAAATCCTCCAGTCTTATACTGAATCTTATCTCTTCAAGCCATGCTGTCTCTCTCCCGTTGGTTTAGGCCTGCTTGCCTAGTCTGTGGCATATTCTCATTGGCTCTGTTCCAAGGCTTATTATTATTATTATTATTATTATTATAGCATTAACCTCGTTACTCCTTTTCTAAATAAGGACTTGTGTCTCATCACATTTCCTTTGTCTTTGCTAATTCAAACTGGTTCCAGCCAGCTCAGGCCAGTGACTGAGCTCAGGTTACTTCAGTTCAAAAGTTGCTCAGGAGTTTCTCTGCAGCCCCTGGCCAACATCCCTTTAAACTCAGCATTGCACCTTCTGAAAGTCTAGCACTCCCAAGTACCAGTCTTCTAATAGTGCAGCGCTCCCTCAGTGATGCCCCTTTCAGTAGAATAGTGGTCCTTCAGTTCTGCCCCTTCCGACAGTGCAGCACTCCTTCAGTACTGAGTGGATACAATTGTGTGGCCAGTCCAAAGTGTCCCAGGACTGAAGCATCTGTCTCCCTGAGGGAACCGATCTACGCACACTGCTCGGATCCCACTTCATCCCAACTACAAACACACCTGGCAGCTTGAAGACAAAACCTGCTGCCTTTAATTTTATATCTTTGAACTGAAATAACTGTTCCATTCACTCCATTGTCCAGTTAATTTTTTGCCAGATGGGATGACAGGCTATTCTTCGAAGATTTCAAACATTAATTACTTTATTTTTGGTGAATTTTGTGCTTGACAAGATATCTTTCAAATGAGACAATAAAACTTTCTGCCCTCACAGGAGGATATAAAAACATACCATGGTACTATTTCAAAGACGTGTTGGAGAGTTCGGCTCAGTGTCCTAGCCAATATTCTGTCAACCAAGCACAGATTATCTGGTCATTATCACAGTGCTGTGCGTGGGAGCTTACTGTGTGCAAATTGGCTGCCACATTTCCTATGTTATGACTACACTTCAAAAAGTGCTTCATTGGATGTAGAATGCTTTGGGATGCCCTGAGGATGTGAAAGGCGTTATATAAATGCAAGTTCTTACATTCAGTCAGAGCTAAACTTGAAGCAGGGTACAAAACCAAGGTCCACAAATACACCAACAACAACATCAGATTATATTTATATAGCGACTTTAATGCAATAATACGTCCCAGGGTGCTTCATAGGAGCATTGTAAAACAAAATACGACACTGAGCCATGAGATATGAGATGAGATGACCAAAAACTTGGTCAAAGGCATAGGTTTTAAAGAGTGCCTTAAAGGAGGAAGAGGTAGAGAGGCAGAAAGGTTTAGGGAGGGAATTCCAGAGCTTGGGCCTTGGCAACTGAAGGCATGGCCATGAATGGTGGAATGATAAAAATCAGGGATACTCAAGCGGCCAGAATTAGAGGAGTGCAGATATTTTGGAGTGTTTAGGGTTGGAGGAGATTACAAAGATAATGAAGGATGAGGCTATGGAAGGAGTTGAAAACAAGGACGAGAATTTTAAAATCAAGGCATTGCTTGACTGGAAACCAATATAGGTCAGCAAGCACACGGGGAACAGGACTTGCTGTGAGTTAAGAACTGGGCAGCAGAGTTTTGGATGACCTCAAGTTTACGATGGATCGAATATGGGAGATCAGCCAGGTGTGCATTGGAATAATCGGGTCTAGAGGTAACAATGGCGTAAATGAAGGTTTCAGCAGCAGATCAGCTGAGTTGGGGTGAAGTTGAGCGATATGTTACGGAGATGTAAATAGGCAGTCTTGGTGATGCCGTGAATATGAGGTCAGAAGTTCCTCTTAGGGTCAAACATGACATCAAGGTCACGAATGGACTGGTTTAGTCACAGACTATTGCCAGGGAGAAGGATGGAGTCAGTAGCTAGGGAACAGGGTTTGGAGCAGGGACTAAAAACAATGGCCAGAATTTTCATGTCGGCGTGTGGGGGTGGGCAGAAGTAAGGAATCACACTGAGCCATGCTCACATAGAAACATTTAATGAATTAACAAAATAAAGCAGAAAAGAAACTGAATGCAAAGGTGTTCAGCATCACACCAACTTGTCATCAATTCATAACGGGGCAACATAAGACAGCCAGTGAGAAGCCCGTGGAGTGCCTAAGGTGCCTTAAGTTTATGCTTATGGGTGCGACGTCTAGGTGCTCCCTCCTCGCTGGCACTGGCATTTGAGACAGCCTGCTCACTCTGCTGTCCTATTGGCCTCAATGACCTTGGGCATCCTCTGGCCCACGGAGCCTTTGATGCCCCGCTTGGGAGGGAGTGTCCAGTTCCATGGCTGTCTTCTCCCCAGTTGGCACAGCCTCATCAGATCCCATGGTCACTGGCAGAGGGGTGGAGGAGCTGCTACCCTCATCCAGACCTGTCTGAGAGGAGCCCGCAGAGATGACAGGCAGCTCCTGCGCCGACGTGAGGTCGCTCCATGCTCACCGTTGATGGATGGGCACCGAGATGGGATACTTGGTGCCCAATCTGTCTCCCACACTGGCTCTGACCAGCTGAGGTCAATGCCACTGTGAGGGCTTGCAGGTCCGAGCGCAACCCCAGGAGGCCCTGGTTGATCTCCTGGAGGAGCCTCTCCACGAGAGTCGCCCCTCTCTCCATGGAGAAAGCATGGTGCTCGGCCATGAGGCTCATTGCATCGGTGATGCTCCGTGTGGACTCCTCCAGCACGGGCACCATGCCATGCATTGCCTCATGTATCTCTGCCAGATCCTCCCACATACCCTGCTGGTCTTCCAGCATCTGCTGCCTCATGGACAACTCCAGAGGCCCATCATTAGCCACCGACTGAGCATGTGCCTGGTCCCCTGCAGTCCTCCGACTGCTGGCGCCATTGGCACTCTCTGTCTCCGCCAGCTCCTCCAGCGACTGTGAAGTGCCTTCACCGCTGTGCCCCGAGATGCTAGCCGATGATCTAATTACCACCGAAGTGCTAGTACCTCCGCTGGTGCCTGCCTGGCATAGATGGTGTGACGCTGGTGATTCCATTTGTTCTGGGCCCTCAGGTGTGAGAGGTGGCCCCTCTGTCTCTTCCTCCCGGCCTTGCTCCGGTGATGCTGAAAGGAAGAACAAGGACATTTGATTAGTTCAAGTGGAGACAATGTCAATGTGCATGCCGTTCCCCTGGATCATTATGTGTTCATCCTTCCATAATCAATGGTCAACCCATGTTAGAAGCTTCAATCACTGAACATTCAACAGTGGGATGGCTGCTGGGGCACACATGGTGACCTCAGTGCATGGCAACCTTACCGCCCCATGGCACCACAGCCTCGCTGCCACAGGCTGACCTGGGCGCCTGGCAGGTCTCCAGCTCTATCGCCTCCTGCTCGTATCTGGTGATTATGGCCAACTGGGCCAGGCCTCTGCCAGTCTGCATCCTCTTGGACCACGTTGTGTGCGGTCTTCTCCTGAAAAGGAGAGAGGAGCATTGATAAGCCCACCCTGTACCTGGATTCCCATCGCATCCCTGCCTCCCCCTCCTGAGTGGGACATTGCAGGACTCTAGTGCTCCGTCATCCCGCAGCTACCGTGCACTCACACCAAGAAGCCAGGGCTGACCCCCCTCACTTGCCCACATTCTGTCTCCATCACATTTGCCACCATACGGTCTAACCTTGCAAAGCAAAGAGGCACAAGCACGTTGCACGCCAAGGGTAGCGGATGGATGGGTGCCCCGCCACCTGGAAGCTCCCCTCCCAGCATGTCAGCACCCTGACTTTGACATGTTTTGCAGTTCCAGCACTGTGTCTAGGTGCAGATCCTTGAGGTTGCCCCCAAAACAGTACTCTGGGTGTCAGTCTACCACATGCTGCGGGTGCAGAACCCATCTCAGCACTACCCTCTCAGGGTGAACTAGGCATGGGCAATATCTGCTGGCCCACCCAGCGAGGGACACATGCTGTGAATGATTCAATGCTGAAACTGCACTCAGAGTTGGGGGCAGGGCGGGGGCTGGGGGGAAAGCCTACCTGCTGTGTTAAGTGACCTCTGTCAACATGGTACTCACCCTTCCTGAGCGCAAGAGATCGTTGAATCGCTTGCGGCACTGGACCCACATGCGTCGCACCACGTCATGGGAGCTGACTATCTCTGCCACCTCCTCCCACGCACGTTTTGTCAGGTGGGGGGGGGGGGCCTCCTCCTCCCGTCCCTTGGAACGAGGACCTCCCACCGTGCTGCCACCTCCTCCAGGAGGGCAGCTAGGCACTCGTCAGCAAAGTGAGGGGCACAGTGCGCTCCTGCCCTACCCTCCTGCCTGGCCTGCTCACCAGCAGCGCTCTGGGGGGTCCTTCTGTTTGCCATGATGCACAGCCTTTGCAAGGCTGCCTGTGTGCTATTTGAACAGGCCGCCGGAGCCATTGGACCCAGCAGTCATTGTACTCCTGCCGCCGCCCGCCCACTCCCGCTGTCCTCAGGAGCCGCGTTTCACGCTGGGCCTTAATTGGCCCACGTAAAGTTTGATCACAAGGCTTATTTCACTCTTTTGATTGTAAAATGGCTGTTTAGTGTTTATGCCAATTAAGATGTCATAACATGACCTCTTACCTTCAACTGCCCCTTCCCCAGACTCCTGCCATTGGCTGCCCACAATGTCAATCACCACAAAGTCTCACTTTCCCAAGCTTTTCAATTTGTCTCAGGTTTTGCCTTTTGAAAATCTGCCCTTACAAAATTAAAGACAGTGAGAATCAATGGGAAAGATCTGCCTTGGTTGCTGTCATAGCTAGCGCAAAGGAAGGTGATTGTGGTTGTTGGAGATCAATCACCTCAGACCCAGGATGTCACTGTATAGGTTCCTCAGAGCAATGCCTAGGTCCAACCATCTTCAGCTGTTTCATCAATGACCTTCCCCCGAACATAAGGTCAAAAGCGGGAGTGTTCACTGATGATTGCACAATGTTCAGTTCCATTCACGGCTCTTCAGGTAAGGAAGCTGTGGTGCCTGCGTGGGAGTGCTAGGTGATTAATTACTATCTCTAATGAGAAAGAGTGTAATTGTATCCCCTTATCAATAGCATTACCATCATTGAATACCTCACCATCAACATCCGGGGGAGGCTCCCATTAACCAGAACTTAAATGGACCAGCCATACAAATACTGTGGTTATGGGAGCAGGTCAGAGGTTGGGAATTCTGCAGCGAGCAACTCATCTCCTGACTCCCCAAAGCCTGTCCACCATCCACAAGGCCTAAGTCAGGAGTGTGATGGAACGCTCAGCACTTGTCTGAATGAGACCAGCTTCAACAACACTCAGGGAGCTCTACACCATCCAGGACAAAGCAGCCCGCTTGATCAGCACCTCATCCACCACCTTAAATATTCACTCCTTCCACCACCGGTGCACAATGGTAACAGTGTGTACTGCCTACAAGATGCACTGCAGCATCTCACCAAGGCTCCTTTGACAGCACCTTAGGACATTGTGATGCAGCAGGGAGAGGGGAAGTTACCTGGATACTTTTGTTTCCAGAGCCAGTCACACCCCTTAAGCTAAGTACTTGAGATTTGGTCAGTGATCAAGGACTGGAGGGTGAGACAGTAAGACAGGCGGTTATGAAGATCCTGAAGGTAGCAATGGAAGAGCCTCAGTCCTTGAAATTGTCCAACAGGTTTGAGGTTCTTACAGCTTGTGGGGACGAGAGCGGAGTCTGCAGGGAGGGTGAGCAAACTGACCATGGCACTGTGGTGCAGGATGCCATTTAAGTAGGGGAACAAAAAAGAATGTAGTAGTTGTAGTAGGAGACGGTACAGTTAGGGCGATAGACACTGTTCTCTGCAGCTGAGAGCATGAGCTCTAACAACCAATTTAAGATAATCAGTCTAGCTCGAAATGTGGCTCATTTACGCTTGCTAGAAGTGACATACATTCATATACAGCGACCACTCTCTGCAAACAAAAGGGATATGTTCAAGCCTTGTGCCTTTTTTGAATTACCCGGGAGACTGGGGAGCCCAGAGTTCTCTGTTGCCTTCTCCATGGCAACACCTCAGCCAATCAGAGTCGACTTGCCAACCAATCAGCACCCTTTTCCCCTGTAGAATAAATTGTGATTGATCGAAATTACATCTTCTTGCATCTGTCCTGATGAATGTAAGATGAAAAGCTTCAGCAATATGTTTCTCTTTTCACACATATTCATGTTTTTTACTATCAAGTGGCTGTTGGATAGGAAGGAGAGGTCAATGACCAGGGGAATAGATTTAAAATAATTAATGGAAGATTTAGAGGGGAGTTGAGGAGAAATTCCTTCACCTAGGGGGTGGTAAGGTTCTGGAATTCACTGTCTGACAGGGTGGTAGAGGCAGAAACCCTCATCATATTTAAGAAACATTTGAATATACACTTAAAGTGCAGTAGCCTACAGGGCTACAGACCAAAGGCTGGAAAGTAGGGTTAGTCTGGAGAACTCTTTTCGGTTGGCAGGAACAAGATGGGCCAAATGGCCTCCTTCTGTGCTACAAATCTTCCCACTTCTAAAGTTAAGCTTGTGGATAATCGGTTTTTAGGGGTTGAGTTTGGGACCACTGTGATCCGTATGAGTTTAGCTACAGCCTCCCAACTGACTCATGAGGAGAATTTTCTGGAAAGTCGCTTGACTGTGGACACGATCGGACGAGGATCCAGTCCCTGCAGTCAAATAACCATGGTCAATGACCTGCGAAGTATTGGAGATCAGCTGGTACTTCAGCGTGTGGAGGTATAGACAGTGGGGGGAATGTTTAAAAGAGACACAAAGGATCCGTGACCTCAAAGAAGGAAAGAAAGGCTTGAATTTCTATGGAATCTTCCACGACCTTGAAACATCCCAAAGTGCTCTACGACCAATTGTGTACTTTTGCAGTGTTGTTGCTGTTGTAATGTAGGAAATGCGGCAGCCAATTTGTGTAAAGCAAGCTCCCACAATGAGTTGATGACCAGATCATTTATTTTAGTGACATTCTTTTTCATCTCTAGGTAGCAGCCTCGATTATTTGAGGGTCACCGAATCATGGTTTATGTTCTGATTTTACTATGGGGCAAGGTGAGGAGGAAGGTCCCAAGTCTACCTTAGCTGGAATGGGGAAATTGAACACAGCACTGTTGGCATTATTCTGGACCACATGCTTGCCATCCAGCCAACTGTGCTAACCAGACCCGCTTTTTAGTGACATTAGCTAAGGGATAAACATTGGCCAGGGTACTGGGGAGAATGCCTTCTGCTCTTCTTTGAAATAGTGTCTGTGGGATCTTTCACGTCCACCTGAGAAAGTGGATGGGGCATTGGAAAAGGTGCCAACTCAGGCCTCAGTGCTACACTGCCAGGACTGGATTGTGTGCTCAAGTGGGACTTGAACCTACAGCTCTTCGACTTAAAGAGGAGAGTGCTACCCACTGAGCCATGACTGACCCATATGCCTTCAATTCCCTAGCTAGTGACTTGTTTTGCTCATGAGCTGAAACGAAGAATCAGTAAACTGGGTGAGTAATGAAGAAAGATTATAAAGCACCACCTGTGCCCTGCCCCCCCACCCCCGCTGCCCCCAACCCCTGTATGACAGAGTATAAATCCAGAAATAATGGGGGCTTTTAAGAAAGACACTGCAATAATCTTGGGAAATTTTAATCCTCATATAGATTGGATGAATCAAATTGTCAAAAGTAGCCTGAAGGATGATTTCATAGTGTATCAGAGCAGTTCCTTAGGACAGTAAATTCTGGAACCTACGAGAGAACAAGCTATTTTAGATCTGGTAACGTGTAATGAGACAGGATTAATTAAGGACATAATTGTAAAGGATCCTGTAGGTAAGAGTGATGGAATTTCATACTCAGTTTGAGGATGAGCAATGTGGGTCTGAAACTACTGCCTTAAACTTAAATAAAGGCAGTTACAAGAATATGAAAACAGAATTGGCTAAAGTGGAATGGGAAAATAGGTTAAAAGGCAAGATGGTAGAGAAGTAATGGTAGACATATAAGGAGATATTTAATAACTCTCAACAAAGATATATCCCATTGAGAAAGAAAGATGCTACAAGAAGGATGCACCATCTGTGGCTAACTAAGGAAGTTAAGGGTGGTATCAAATTGAAAGAGAAGATGTACAATGCTGTAAAGATTCGTGTAGCCCAGAGGATGAGGAAAATTTTACAAATCAGCAAAGGATGGCTAGAAAACAGATAAAGAGGAAGAAATTAGAATATGAGAGAAAATTAGCAGGGAACATAAAAATTGACAGTAAAACCTTCAAGTATGTGAAAAGGAAAAGAGTAGCGACAGTGAGCATTGGTCTCGTATAGACCAGTGAATTAATAAAGTGAGAAAGGAAATGGCAGAGACTTTGAACGAGTGTTTTGTATCTGTCTTCACAGTAGAAGACACAAAAAGCGTCCCAAGTATAGTAGAAAATCAAGAAGCAAAAGGGATGGGGGAACTCAAATCAATCGCACTCATTAGAGGACACCTACTAGGAAAACTAATGGAACTAAAGGCTGACAAGTTCCCTGGCCCTGATGGCCTGCATCCTAGGGTTTTAAATGAAATGACTGCAGAGATAGTGGATACATTGTTTGTAATGCTCCAAAATTCCCTAGATTCTGGAAAGGATTGGAAAACTGCACCACTATTCAAGAAATGATGGAGACAGAAAGCAGGAAGTTATAGACCAGTTAGTATAATATCTATCATTGAGAAAATACTAGAATCCATTGTTGAAGAGGTAGTAGCAGGAAATTTAGAAAATCATAAAACATTTAGGCAGGGTCAATGTGATTTTGTGAAAGGAAAAAGGCATTTGACAAATGCATTAAAATTCTTTAAGGATGTAACAAACAGGGTGATAAAGTGGAACCAGTAGATGTAGTATATTTGGATTTCCAAAAGATATTTGAAAAGGTGCCACATAAAAGGTTACTGCATTGTTACAAGATAAGAACCCTCCCTAGTGCTGTTGGGAGGGCTTTAAACTAACTCAGCGGGGGTGTGGGAACTAAGAGAAAATATTAGAGAGGAAGACCAGGGTGCACAAAATACTGGGAGGGACAAATAGCACTAGTATAGAGAATAGTAAGTTAATAGGTAAAGTACGGGCAATGGAAAAAGTAACAAATTCTAAATTGGGGTTACTATGCATGTGTGCGAATGCACGGAATACAGTAAATAAGATTGGCGCAGATTGCCATGTGATGTTGTGACGATAACAGAGACCTGGCTCAATGAAGGGCAGAACTGGATGTTAAATATTCCTGGGTACAAGGTGAGATAGGAAAGGAAGGAAAGGAGGAGGGGTGGCGGTATTGGTTAAGGAGAGCGTTGCAGTGTTGAAGAAAGAGGATGTCCCAAAGGGCTCAAGGACAGAATCAATTTGGCTAGAGCTAAGGAGCAAAAAGGGTGCAATTACATTGCTCTGTGTAGTCTATAGACCGCCAAATAGTGAGAAGGATGTAGAAGAACAAATCTGCAGGGAAATTACAAAGAGATGCAAGCATTATAGAGTAGTTATAAAGGGTGACTTTAATTACCCAAAGTAGGCTGGGACAGTTGCTGTGTAAAGGGCAGAGAGGGGCAAAAGTTCCTAGATTGTGTTCAGGAGAATTTTCTACTGCAGTACGTGTCCAATCCAACAAGAAAATATGCTCTGTTAGACCTGGTTCTTGGAAATGAGGTGGGCCAAGCAGATCAATGGGGGAGCATTTAGGAGACCGTGATCATTGTATTGTACATTTTAGGATGATGATAGAAAAGGACGATAGGTAATCCAGAGGAAGAGTAATTAACTGGACAACAGTGACATTGATGGGGCAAGAACGGAACTGGGCCAGATAGACTGGAACGAAAGATTGGATTGGCATGAAAAGTTGTAGCTGAACAATGGGCTACCTTCAAAAAAGAATTGGTTCAGGTACAGTCAAGGTATATTCCGACAAAAGGGAAAGGTAGGGCAAACAAATCCAGAGCTCCCTTGATGAAAAGGGAGATTGGAATTAAGATAAAAAAAAAGTGTTCTTATGACAGGTGTCAGGTAGAAAATACAATTGAAAACCAAGAGGAATACAGAAGGTTCACAGGGGAGGTGAAAAAGCACATTAGAGAAGTGAAGAGGGATTAGGAGAAAAGACTGGCAGCCAACATAAAGGGGAATCCCAAAGTCTTCTACAGGCATATAAATAGTAAAAAGGTGGTAAAAGGAGGAGTAGGGCCAGCTAGTAATTTCCCTGCAGATTTGTTCTTCTACATCCTTCTCACTATTTGGCAGTCTATAGACTACGTATAGACTAAAAGGGAATTTACACATGGACGAAGGGGCCATGGCTGAGGTATTGGATGAATACTTTGCATTTTTCTCTACAAAGGAGGTAGATGCTATCCAGGCCATGGTGACGGACGAGGAAACTCCATCACTAGAAGGGTTCAAAATTGACAAGGAGGAAGTGTTGAATAGACTGTCGGTACTTAAAGTTGACAAGGCACCGGGGCCGGATGCGATGCATCCAAGGATATTGAAGGAAGTGAGAGTAGAAATTGCAGGGGTACTGGCCATAATCTTTCAGTCTTTCCTAGACTCAGGAATAGTGCCAAAGGACTGGTAAATTGCAAACATTATGCCCTTGTTCAAAAAAAGTTGCAAGGATAAGCCCAGCAATTACAGACCAGTCAGTTTAACTTCAGTGGTGGGCAAGATTCGAGAAACAATTATTTGGGATAGAATTAGTATTCACATGGGAAAATATGGGTTGATAAGGAAGAGCCAGCATGGATTTCTGAAGGGGAAACATGTTTAACTAACTTGTTGGAGTTTTTTGAAGAGATAACAGAAAAGGTCTATGCGGGTAATGTTGATGTAGTGTACATGGGCTGCCAAAAAGCATTTGACATAGTGCCATGCAACAGACTTGTGAGAAAAGTTATTGCTCATGGAATGAAAAGGACAGTAGCAACGCGGATACAAAATTGGCTGAAAAATAAGAAGCAGAGAGTAATGGTCAATGGATAGTTTTCAGGTCAGAGGAAGGTTTGTAGTGGAGTTCCCCAGGAGTTGGTATTGGGACCCTTGCTTTTCCTGATATTAATGATCTAGATCTTGGTGTGCAGGGGACAATTTCACAGTTTGCGAATGATACGAAGCTTGGGAGTTGTGAACTGCGAGGAGGATGGTTTGGAGCTTCAAGGGGACAAAGGCAAGATGGTGGAATGGGCAGATAGGTGGCAGATGAAGTTCAATGCAGAGAAGTGTGAGGTGATGCATTTTGGTAGGCAGAACGTGGACAGACAATATAAAATGAGGGGTGAAATTTTAAAGGGGGTGTAGGAGCAGAAAGACTTGTGCGTATATGTGCATAGATCATTGAAGGTGGCAGGACAGGCAGAGAGAGCAGTTCATAAAGCATATAGTATCCTGGGCTTTATTAATAGGGGCATAGAGTACAAGAGCAAGGAGGTTATGCTGAATTTATATAAGACACTCGTTAGACCTCAGCTTTTTTATTGTGTACAGTTCTGGGCGCCACGTTATAGGAAGGATGTGAACACATTGGAGACTGCGGAAGAGGTTTACAAAAATGGTTCTAGGGATGAGAAACTTCAGTTACGAAGATCGATTGGAGAGGTTGAGACTGTTCTCCTTGGAGAGAAGAAGGCTAAGAGGAGGTTTGATAGAGACGTTCAAAATCATGAGGGGGCTGGACAGAATAGATAGGGAGAAGCTGTTCTTGCTCTTAAAAGGATCAAGAATGAGAGGGCACAGGTTTAAAGTTATTTGCAAAAGAAGCAAATGTGATGTGAGAAAATACCTGAACAAGTGGTTCAGTTCTGGAATGCACTGCCTGGAAGTGTGATGGAGGCAAGTTCAAACGAGGCATTCAAGAGGGCATTAAATGATTATTTGAATAAAAACAATGTGCAGTGGTACAGGAAAAAGGCAGGACAATAGCATTAGGTCATAATGCTCATTTGGTGCAGACATGATGGGCTGAATGGCCTCCTTCTGTGCCGTTAAAATTCTGTGAAGAGCTCATGGTGTTGGGGTGATATATTAGCATGGGATAGAGGATTGGCTAAATGACAGGAAACAGAGATTTGGGATAAAAGGGTCATTTTCAGGTTGGCAAACAGTGACCAATCAAGGGCTACAGGGATCAGTGTTGGGGCCTCAACTATTTAAGATCTATATCAATGACATGGATAAAGGGACCAACTGCACTGTAGCCAAATTTGTAGCTGATACAAAGGTTAGGTGTGAAAGCAAGTTGTGAGGAGGATACAAGTCTGCAATAGGTTAAGTGAGTGGGCAAAAATTTGGCAGATGGAGTATAACGTGGGAAAATGTGAGATTATCCACTTTGGCTGGAAGAATAGAAAAGCAGAATATTCTTTAAATGTAGAGAGACTGCATAATGCTGCAGTGCAGAGGGACCTGGGTGTCCTTCTACATGAATCACAAAAAGTTAGCATGCAGGTACAGCAAGTAATTGGGAAAGTAAATGTAATATCAGTCTTTACTGCAAGGGGGATGGAGTATAAAAGTAGTGAAGTCTTGCTACAATTGTACAGGGCATTGGTGGAACTGCATCTGGTGTACTGTGTACAGTTTTGGTCTCCTTACTTAAGGAGGAGTATATTTGCATTGGAAGCAGTTTGGAGAAGGTTCATTAGGCTAATTACTGGGATAAAAGGTTGCCTGTTGAGAAAAGATTGAGCAGATTGGGCCTATACTCATTGGAATTTAGAGGAATGAGAGGTGATATTAATGAAACATATAAGATTCTAAGGGGACTTGACAGGGTAGATGCTGAGAGGGTGTTTCCCATCGTGGGGGAATCTGGAACTAGGGGATATATTTTAAAAATAAGGGGTCTTCCATTTAAGATGGAGCTGAGGAGGAATTTCTTCTCTCAGAGTCTTTGGATTTCTTCCCCAGGGAGCAAGATCATTGAATATAGTTAAGGCTGAATTAAGACAGATTTTTGATTGACAAGGGAGTCAAGAATTGTGGGGGCAGGCAGGAAAGTGGATATAAAGCCTCATTCAGATCAGCCATCATCTCATTGAATGGTGGAGCAGGCTTGAGGGGTCGAATGGCATACTCCTGCTCCTATTTCTTATGTTCTTATATTCTTCCAAAACCACAACCTCTATCACTTAGAAGAACAAGGACAGCAGACGCATTGGAATACAATCTTCTGCAAGTTCCCTCCCAAGCCACGCACCATCCTGATTGGAACCATATTGCCATTCCTTCGCTGTTTCTGGGTCAAAATCCTGGAACTCCTTATCTAACAGCGCTATGGATGTACCTAGACCACATGGACTGACAGACTGCAGTGGTTCAAGAATGTGACTTACCACCACCAAGGGCAGGTAGAGGTGGGCATTAAATGCTGGCTGTTCTAGGGACGCCCACGTTCTGTGATTAATTAAAAAGGAGGTAAAAGGGCCATGGCTAACTCACTGAATCAAATTCTTCAAATTCTCCACTACGTTAGTAAGTTGTGAAATAACCTTTGCTTCAATTTAGGATGTGTAAGTTGTAATGTAACATTTCGTGGGTATCACTGATGAGGTCATTTTTATGCCTTGACCCTAATTGATCTGAGATGGAGTTTACAGAGGGTGCTTTCTATCAGCTAAATCTCCAATTTTAACCTCAGCCTCCTGGCTCAATTTATACCATGTAGAATTTTAGTTTTCTTAAATTCATTCACGGGGTGTGGGCTTCGCTGGCTGGGCCAGCATTTATTGCCCATCCCTATTGCCCTTGAGAAGGTGGCAGTGAGCTACCTCCTTGAACTGCTGCAGTCTGCGTGGTGTAGGGACACCCACAGTGCTGTTAGGAAGGGAGTTCCAGGATTTTGACCCAGCGACAGTGAAGGAACAGCGATATATTTCCAAGTCAAGATGGTGAGTGACTTGGAGGGAGCTTCCAGGAGGTGGTGTTCCCATCTATCTGCTGCACTTGTCCTTATGGATGGCAGTGGTTGTGGGTTTGGAAGGTGCTGTTGAAGGAGCCTTGGTGAATTCCTGCAGTGCATCTTGTAGATGGTACACAGTGCTGAAACTGTGCGTTGGTGGTGGAGGGAGTGAATGTTTGTGGATGGGATGCCAATCAAGCAGGCTGCTTTGTCCTGGATGGTATCAAGCTTCTTGAGTGTTGTGGGAGCTGCACTCATTCAGGCAAGTGGGGAGTATTCCATCACACTCCTGACTTGTGCCTTGTAGATGGTGGACAGGCTTTGGGGAGTCAGGAGGTGAGTTACTCATTGCACAATTCCTAGTCTCTGACCTGCTCTTGTAGCCACAGTATTTGCATGGCAAGTCCAGTTCAGCTTCTGGTCAATGGTAACCCCCAGGATGTTGATAGTGGGGGATTCAGTGATGGTAATGCCATTGAACATCAATGGCCGATGGTTGGATTCTCTCTTGTTGGAGATGGTCATTGCCTGACACTTGTGTGGCGCAAATGTTATTTGCTATTTGTCAGCCCAAGCCTGGATATTGTCCAAGTCTTGCTGCTTTTGGATATGAACTACTTCAGCATCTGAGGAGTTGCCAGTGGTGCTGAACATTATGCAATCATCAGCGAACATCCCCACTCCTGACCTTAGGATGGAAGGAAGGTCATTGATGAAGCAACTGAAGATGGTTGGGCCGAGGACACAACCCTGAGGAACTCCTGCAGTGATGTCCTGCAGCTGAGATGACTGATCTCCAACAACCACAACCATCTTCCTTTGTGCTAGGTATGGCTCCAGCCAGCAGAGAATTTTCCCCCTGATTCCCATTGACTCCAGTTTTGCTCGGGCTCCTTGATGCCACACGCGGTCAAATGTGGCCTTGATGTCAAGAGCAGTCACTCTCACCTCACCTCAGGAATTCAGGTATTTTGTCCATGTTTGAACTAAGGCTGTAATGAGGTCAGGAGCTGAGTGGCCCTGGCGAAACCAAAACTTGGCATCAGTGAGCAGGTTATTGCTAAGCAGGTGCCACTTGATTTCATGTTGATGACCCCTTCCATTACTTTACTGATGATTGAGAGTAGACTGATGGGACGGTAGTTGGCTGGGCTGGATTTGTCCTGCTTTTTGTGTAGAGGACACACCTGGGCAATTTTCCACATAGCTGGGTAGATGCCAGTGTTGTAGCTGTACTGCAACAACTTGGCTAAGGGCGCAGCAAGTTCTGGAGCACAAGTCTTCAGTACTATTGCTGGAATGTTGTCAGGGCCCATAACCTTTGTAGTATCCAGTGCCTTCAGCCGTTTCTTGATATCACATGGAGTGAATTGAATTGATTGAAGACTGATGCGGAGGAGGCGGGGATGGATCATCCGCTTGGCACTTCTGGCTGAAGATTGTAACAAATGCTCCAGCCTTATCTTTTGCACTGATGTGCTGGGCTCCTCCATCATTGAGGTTGGGGATATTTGTGGAGCCTCCTCCACCAGTGAGTTGTTTAATTGTCCACCACCATTCACGACAGGATGTGGCAGGACTGCAGAGTTAATCCATTGAAATCAGTGGTTTAAAACAGGGCGTGTGAGTTGAGGGTGCAGTGTAGGACTAGATTTGGACCAGACAGGTAGGGTGGCAGTTAGTGATAAAACCTCTCATGGTCATTGCTTCCAGTGTCAACTGAAATATTACAAGATTTATTTATTCGCAATTTATTCTCCACGATCAGATTTGAACTCTGGGGTTTATGAAAAGTTAATTTTCAGCATGTGTGCACTGCTGGTATGTCTGGCATCAATTGCCCATCTAGTTGTGCCCTGCGAAGTTGATGGTGGGTCTTGAATCTCCGAGCAGCTTGTTTGGTCACTTCAGGGTCGGGTCTGGAACTGGAGTCACACATAGGCCAGACAAGATAAGGATGGCAGATTTCCTTCCTAAAGAACATTTCTGAACCAGCTGGGTTTTATACACACTGGTCACTTTTACTGCCAGATACTTAAATTGAAAGAAAGAAACAGTAAAACTTGGAAATGAAGGGTACCAATGAAACATCTCCAAACTGGTCTTGTATAACTTAAAATAGAACTCCAGTATTACTGGTGCCAGTATTACTGATATTTACTGGGATGTGACAATTCTAAACTGGGTTTTCCTTCTGGTTTATTAGTATAGGCCTTTGGGTTACTGTTCCAGTGGAAAAAGTACCAAATCCCTAAATTTTGTGTTATTTAGCAATATACAATAAGTCTGCAGATGTATAACAGATATTGCCTGATTTGTTGAAAGATTGTGGATGGGATTTTCCACATGCTTGCGGGTGGCTGCTGACCAGCACCCAGGCAAGGAGAGCCTCTAGGCCTCCCTGGAGCACAAGGCCCTCAGCCTGCCACTTGGAGACCGCCGCCAGGTTGTTAAACTAGGCCCAACTGCCTCTGGGAACCTGGGAACTGACTAACTGAGTCTGACTGGAAAATTTGAATTGGCCTCCTTTAATTGGCTTTAAGTGGTCCTTAATTACCCCCCACCCCCACCCCGCATTCCCGCTTCTGTGAAACTGGGGGTCGACATAGAGCCATTTTTAATGCCTTCCCCACCTCCAATCACAGCCCAAAGCAGTGGAAAAATCAAGCACTTTGTCTCACTAGGTCCAGTATATCTGCTGGTTGGACACTGTCCCTTTAATGGGGTCAGACAACACAGTAGCACTGACTGATAATGTCCATACGCTTTACATTAATGAAAATATTTACTTCAGTGGCTCACTCAGCCTAAATAGCCGCAGGCATTTCCTGTCGACTCTAGCCAAGTCATTCCAAGTGTCCAGGAATATATTTCCCAAGGTCAGGGCTTTGCCACGAGAGCAATATGCAATTCTCTTTTTTAAAAAAAAAACTGAAATCCTATAGGGACCAATTGCAGAGCCACTGGGAAAGAATTGTTATATTTGTGTTTCCTCTTGCTCAGGAACCTAGTTGTAGCTCTTCTCTGCAGCAAGTCCAGACTCTCTCAAATACATGTTGCGCAGCATGTTTTAAGTTACGTTAAGTATTTCTCCCTCCTGCTTCTCAATGCAGCTAATGCTACGGGAAGGATTTTTCTCTATTATCCACCATAATGGGACATTGAACATGTCATGCTGTCTGCCCTTAGTTTTTTTTCTTGGGATGTGGGCATCGCTGGCAAGGCCAGCATTTATTGCCCATCCCCAATTGCCCTTGAGAAGATGATTGTGAGCTGTTTTCTTGAACCACTGCAGTCCATGTGTTGTAGGAACACTCTCTATTCCCTTCTCCCTCATATGCTTACGCAGCTTCCCCTTAAATGCATCTATACTATTCGCTTCCACCACTCCCTGTGGTAGTCAGTTCCACATTCTCACCACTCTCTGGGTAAAGAAGTTTCTTCTGAATTCCCTATTAGATTTCTTGCTGACTATCCCATATTGACAGCCTCTAGTTATGCTCTCCCCCACAAGAGGAAACATTCCCTCTGTATCCACTCTATCAAAACCTTTCATCATTTTAAAGACCTCTACTAGATCACCCCTCAGCCTTCTTTTTTCGAGAGAAAAGAAACCCAACCTGTCAATCCTTTCCTGATATGTCAACACACACATTTCTGGTATCATCCTTATAAATATTTTCTGCAGTCTCTTCAGTGCCTCTATATATTTTTTATAATATGGAGACCAGAACTGTATGCTGTACAAGGGTGGAATTTGATCTGTTGTCGCTACCCGTGATGTGTGCTGCTTGGACACCATGAGGCAGTCTTGTTGAAGTTACAAGGAAGCCTTTATTAACATATTTTTAACTATGTACATATTTACAGTAGAAGGTAAAGGTATGGAGAAGACTAGGTCCTTACATGCTACCTATCTCTGGACTGCCCTTAGTTCTAGGTCATGTGTCTTCTTACATCACTGTGGGCAGTACTGTATTCAGTCCTATGTTAACCCATTCGGTACCAGATTCTCCTACTACATCTCCCCCCAAGTCTTTATCCCCTGGATATAGACTGACATTACCTTACTTACAGTTTGCTTCAAGTCTTAGTTTGCTTCAGGTCTTACATTGCTATAAGTCTTGTGTATTTAACTTTAGTGTTGCAACTATAAACTATTCTAACTTTAAACTACTTCATAATTAATATTAAAACATTAACAGCATGCATTAACTTACTTACATTCTTACTACCCCATCTCCCCCCGCTTCAAGTCTTTGAAATTGGAGATTCGGGTGCTCTGGAGGTCTTGTACCCCTGCATGTCTTGTTTGCCGTCCGGTTGGGAGAGTGGTAGACTTTGGAGGTTCTTGATCTTGGCGGTGGTTTGCAGGTTTTTTTTGGATGTCGGCGTGGCTTCATTTCCTTTTTCCATTGATGGATGCTGCACCACACCTGGTCGGTATGGTTGATGTGGCAGTGATTTGTTGTAGTGAGAGGTCGTTGTTTCTTTCTGGGTGAACAAAAATGGTGTTCGTCAGGCTCTGTCGGTATTGTTTCTTCTTCTTTGGCATCTGGAAGCTCTCTGCAGTTGAGGGAGAGCAGTCCTGTGGACAGAAGAAGGGAGGTAGCTTACCTTTGTGTAGTTGCGTTTGCATGAGGCTGCTACCTGTGGTTTTGGCACGCTGGTTGGTAATTGTTGAGGCTATGCATTGGTCGGCATCTCTAGCGTCTGTACCGTGGTCGCTCCGGCTCTAGCGTCACCTTCACTGGGGATGCTATGGCATCCACCTGTGCGGTGTGTTGGTCTGGTCCTTGGGTAGGTTCGAGGACCTGAAAAGAAGGGTGGAATTTTACGCAGCAGGATTTTACAGTTGGTGTCAGTGGAATTTTGAACAGCTTGCCACATTTTACGGCCCCACCCCCACAGCGAGGGGACATAAAATTCTACCCGAAGAAAAACAGAGCTGTTCCATGAACAGAGAAGAGAGGTTACAAATAGAGTTGACATTTGAATGAAGTGTTGGGATTGGGCTTTCAGGAGGATACCTTTCAGGCTTTATGGGGACTATGGTTGTCTTCACATCTTCTGCCAGTTGAAGGAGATCGAGAGTTATGCAGGCATCTCTGCTGAGGGTTGAAAAGGGCTGATTCCGCACAACGTACATCAGCTCCATAATCTGTTTGTTGCCGTTTCTCAATGGCTCCTGAATCATACCAATGACCGGGAGTTGGACTCCTCCTGCGCTGTAGAGTGGGGTGTCTGTTGTTTGCGCCCAGTGGCCTTGGAGCCATGGTTCCTCATCCGATAAGACTGTCACTCCGGCGCCGGAATCTAACTTAAAGTTGGTTAGATGGTCGTTCACTGATATTTGTCTTGATGCTGCCCAGGAAGAAAGGCTGTGTGTCCTCTGGGTCGGTGGCCTCGAATTCATGGATGGCTCTTCGGCTGCCTTAATGATGCTGAGGTTGCGAGTGGCACAGCAGACTGAACTGTCTGTTTATGGCAGTGGAAGCATTTAACAATTGCGGGACTTTGTGAGTGCGCTGTGCACCGCAGCGCTGGCATGGTTGTTCGGCCAGGTGGTTGGGGGATGGCTTACCCTGGCTCGGACGGTCCCTTTGCTTGTGTGGCTTGATGTGGTGAACCGAGGAGTGGCCTTTGCCCCATGAAGCATTTTCCCCTCTGAGAATGGTCCTATGTTGGTCTCGCAGCTTGGACAGCCTAACTAGCTGGTCAGCCTTGTCAAAAGTAAGGTCATCTTTGGTTTGGAGAAGGTCAGAGAGCAAATCATCCGTGACACCCACCACGATTCTGTCTTGGATGAGTTCGGATTTCAGATCCCCCTAGTGTAATGAACTTCCAGTATAGTGAACTTCCAGTGTAGTGAAATTCCAATATTATGGAATTCCAGTGTTGTTAAATTCCAGTGTTGTGCATTTCTGCCACCTTCTAAAAACATGGAGGTAGCTGCGATATAATTGGCAAATAATTAAAATAATAATTAGCAAATAATTAGCAAAAAAGGCTTTCCTGTCATTTCCAGGCATGTTATGAATTTGAGCCAGAGATTAGCGCATGTAGAAACACTCTTTAGAATGTAAGAAGCTAAGGTTTGCTTTGAGAGTAACCAGAAATACAGGAGACAAGAACTGCTGAACTAACAGGAATGAGAGAGACTCTGAAAATGTAGCAGTCAGCCATTAATCCCCTCTGTAAGAAAATCAGCATCTCTAATCTTCCCTCCTAGTTTACCCTCTTTATACTTAGATTCATATTTGTTGATGTTCTCTGCATTCTCACCAACACACGTATGTCCCAGATGAGACTGGGACAGTGGGTTATAAACTCTGTAAATTTCTACTCCATCCATCTGACTACAGGTTGCATTGTGAGAGATGCTAAGGGATGTTGCGGACTCCAGTCAGCGTTAATCAGCGAGTGAGCCTTGAGAAATTATGTGACAGATGGAGAGTTCGGTGTCGACAGCAGGAAAAAATAAGCAGGGACGCATTTGGGGAAATGAACTTGAAAGTAAAGTGCACATTGTGGGCGAGAACAATGAAAATACAAAAGAGGTGGAAGTGAGGACAGCTGTGGTCTGAAGTTGCAGGTGGGTAAAGGTTCTGATCCTCTGACTCACAGCTCAAACAGAAGGAGCCAAATTATTGTGCAGTTCAGTGATCAGAATCACAGAACTGTTACAATGCAGAAGGTGGCCATTCGGCCTATCATGTCTGTTCTGGCTCTCCGAATGAGCAATTCACCTAGTACCATTCCCGCCCCCCCCCGCCTTCTCCCCATAACGCTGCACACCCTTCCTTGTCAAATGACAATCTAAATTCCCTTTTGAATGCCTTGATCGAACCTGCCTCCACCACACTCCCAGGCAGTGCATTCCAGACCTTAACCACACACTGCATGAAAGGTTTTCCTCATGTCACTTTTGCTCCATTTACCAATAACTTTAACCTGCATCTCAATGTAGTCTCTCTGCCACAGGTCCCAAGCAGGTCCGCCTCCCTGCTGCCACCTCTCCTGGCTGTTTCCAGGTGATTGAAGGCCCCCAAGCCTGGGTCCCTTTGATCCCAAAGTGTTTTGCAGCCAATGAATAACTTTTGAAGTGTAGTCACTGTTGTAATGTAGGAAGCACAGCAGCTATTTGCACATAACAAGCTCTCAAATAGCAATGTGATAATGACCAGATAATCTATTGTAATGTTGATTGAAGGTAAAACATTGGTCAGGACACCGGGGAGAACTGCACTACGCTTCTTCAAAATGGTGGCATGGGACTTTTTATGTCCACCTTTGAGAACTCTGTTTTGTATATATTGCAGTTCTGAGTTAATTCTATCAGCAACATGCACTTCTGTAAACAGCCAATGAGCTTCAATATAGGTAAGTTTGAGGTGCCCGGATGAGTGTAGCTCCAATGGCACTCAAGAAGCTTGACACCATCCAGCACAAAGTAGCCCACTTGATTGGCATTCCATCCACCAATTCAAACATTCATTCTCTCCGCCACCGACACACAGCAGCAGCAGTGTATACCATCTACAACATGTACTGCAGCAACTCACCAAGGCTCCTTTGACAGCAAACCCGTGACCTCTACCATCTAGAAGGACAAGGGCAGCAGATGTATGTGGATACCACCACTTGCAAGTTCCCTTCCAAATGACACACCATCCTGACTTGGAAATATATTGCCGTTCCTTCACTGTCACTGAATCAAAATCCTGGAACTCTCCCCCTAACAGCACTGTCGGTGTACCTACACCACATGGACTGCAGCGGTTCAAGAAAGCAGCTCACCACCACCTTCTCAAGGGCAATTAGGGATGGTTTACAAATGCTGCCTGACCAGAAATGCCTACATCCAATGAAAAAGTAAAAAAATAGTGGTGCATTTCGGTAGGAGGAATAAGGAAGTCAAGTACCTCTTGGAAAATAAGGATTTAAATGAGATAGACTTGCAAAGAGATTGAGGGTTTGGATTCAGAAGTCATTCAAAATAGTAATGCAGAGTAATGACATCATAAAAAGTGCAAACAAAGCATTTGCATGAAGAATAGAATTCAAAAGTATTGAAATTATGTCAAACTGATCTTGAATCTTGTTAGCCCACACTTGGAGTATTGTGTGCAGCTCACATCTCCATATCACAGAAAGGGCACTGGAGAAAAATTGACACCTAAACTGAGAGATTCTAATTATCAGGAAACACCACATAAGCTGGAGTCTTTCTTTCTAGAATAAGAACCATAAATACCATAGATCCAACTGGAATTCAGGAGAAGCATCTTTACGAGAGGGTACTGAGAATGTGAACTTAACTAACTACAAGGAGTCATTGAGGGGAATGGGATTTCAAGGGGAAAATAGATAAAGACATGAGGGAGAAAGGAAAGGATGGATATGTTGATGGAGTGAGATAAAGTAGGGTGGGGGGAGGTTCACATGCAGCATAAACATTGGAACAGAACTATTGATCTGAAAGACCTGTGTTTGAAATTCTCTGTAATGAGTCAGCTACAGAGTGGTTAGACACAGAAGTTGAACTAAATAATAAAAACTGCGGATGCTGGAAATCCAAAACAAAAACAGAAACAGAAATACCTGGAAAAACTCAGCAGGTCTGGCAGCATCGGCGGAGAAGAGTACAGTTGACGTTTCGAATCCTCATGACCCTTCAACAGAACTAAGTAAAAAATAGGAGATGGGTGAAATATAAGCTGGTTGGGGGTGGGGGGGGGGGGGGGGGGGCGGTAGAGAAGGGGGGGTGGTTGTTGGGACAAGCAAGCAGTGATAGGAGGAGATAACCAAAAGATGTCACAGACAAAAGAACAAAGAGGTGTTGAAGGTGGTGATATTATCTAAAAGAATGTGCTAATTAAGATTGGATAGCAGGACAAGCAAGGTACAGATAGCTCTTGTGGAGGTGGGGTGAAATAAGACTAAAAGGGCATAAAAGGTATAGATAAATGATGGGTGGAATACATTTAAAAATAATGGAAATAGGTGGGAAAAGAAAAATCTATATAAATTATTGGAAAAAACAAAAAGGAGGGGGAAGAAACGGAAAGGGGGTGGGGATGGAGGAGGGAGTTCAAGATCTAAAATTGTTGAACTCAATATTCAACAATTGAATACAGAAGTTGAACTGTCAGCTTGAGTGGGGCACGATCAGCTATAGACTCAATGAGGGAGATTTCTTTTTCAAGAACTGTATTGAATTTAATTTTCACTCATCTAAATTATGTGAATGTCAGAATCTGACATTCCTTAGATTCATTGTATTTATTTAATTTAATAAATTGATGAAATCACTCTGGCAAAATGATGCCTTAAACTGAGGCCCCGTGTGCCCTCTCAGGTGATCATAAAAGATTAAAGAGAAACAGAAAAAGAGAAGATCAAAGATTCACTCTGGTATCCTGAGACCAGAATGTTTACCCCTCAACCCAACATCACTAAAACAGATTGCCTGCTCATGATCACATTTGGTGGTTATGAGATATTGCTGTGTGCAAATTTCCTGTTGAGTGGCTACACTTCCAAAAAAAAGTACTCAGTTGGATGTGAAGCATTTTGGAATGTCTTGAGGTTATGAAAAGCACTGTATAAATTAAATTTTGTTTCCACCGGTACAATACGTCTAACATGTCCCTTAGTCTTCTTGGTGCATACCCAAACCCTTTCTTGCAAGTGCTCAGAGGGGAGAGGGGTACTAAAGTTTTAAGTAAGGGTAGCTTTTTTTCATGGGATGTGGGTGTTGCTGGAAAGGCCAACATTCATTGCCCATTGCTAATTGATCTTGAACTGGCTGGCTTGCTAGGCCAATTAGAGAGCAGTTAAGAGTCAGCTACATTGCTGTGGGTCTGGAGTGACATGTAGGCCAGGCCGGATAGGGAGAGAAGATTTCCTTCCCTAAAGGGGCATAAGTGAACCAAATAGGTTTTATACCAATCGATGATTGTTGTCATGGTCACAATTACTGATATGAGCTTATTTAAATAAATTTAACGTCCACCAGCTGTCATTTGATCCCACACATCAGAATATTAGCCTGGATTACTAACGTAGTGACATTACCACTATGCCACTATGCCACCATATCCTCCATTGCAACTGTTACCTCCTAAAAAGAACAAAAATAATGCATCTTAACCTGGATTTGTACATAATCAATGAACAGACACTTAGAATGAATGCAAGACATTTCCTTGTCTGGTGTATGATCATGAGAGCTAACCGATAAGGTTATTGTTAAAGCAGTCAGGCAGATGAATTTCATATGCAATTTTAAGCGCTTGCTAAGATCGCCAGTGCTAATTTCCACTCGTGATGTCGGTGGCAAATCCTGGAAATGAAATGGAATGCGTTACTGGCTGTTTTTCTTTCAGCTTGCAAAACAAACAACGACGACTAAGAATAGTATTTCTCCGTTTGACATTGTTTTCCCTCCAGAAAGAATAGATCCATGTTTCCGTCAACAGTGTATCGACCTTGTAGTCAGCTAGTTGTGATGTGTAGTTATAAATACCTTTAACAAGAATGTGTCCTCAACTTCCAAATGTTAACTCATTCATCCTTTGCCCCAGTCACTGTAGGATTAATTAGACAACATAATGCAACATTAGGGATTAGTCAACAGACATTTAACAGAAGTGTTCTAGCCAAAGAGGATGCAGTACCCCCAGGATGCAGCAAGAATAGTCCTTTATTTGAATTAAGAGAGTTTCTGCCAATCCTGTCCACAAGTACGTAAGGAATTCATCCTCCTGTTCATGACTTTTTTGAATGAGTAACCTAGCTTGTCAGCCAAGGTTCATAGTACATGGTACCACCCCAGGGCACATAGTACAGGATAGCACCACAGTTGAAGATACGAGTTAAACCTAAAGCAGATATTGGGTGGCATCACTGTCATGGGCATTGTAATGGGCATTTTTATCAACATAGTAAAGAGTATTGTAATGGTCATTGTATTGGGTATCATAATGGGTATTGTGCTGGGCATTGTAATGGATATTGTGAAAGGTATCGTAACGGACATTGCAATAGATATTTTAATGGACATTTTTCATCAGCTAAACTGGGACTAGGGTCCCAGCCCCCCCATTTGATAAGGCCCCTTAGAAAAAACTTGACCATCAATATTTGGGCCATCACAGAGGGTGCTTAAAGCAACCAGTTTCCATGCAGGAAACATTTCAACATGTAGACTGTGTTTTTAAAAAAGAATCATCTTGCACTCTAAACCAAAGGGATAACATATGAAGAAATTGCATTTATTGTCCCCTCATTGATCCCAGCCCAGATTTTAAAGAGACACGCCCACGAATACGGAGCATTAATAAACATAGGGAATGCTGGAAATACTGGTCAGCATCTGAAGACAGGAAGGATGGGTTAATGTTTTGACCGGAGCCTCTTCAATTGCAGTGATATACAAGCAAGAAGCTGGGGTTGGGAGCCCCTTATGAGACTGACAAAAGCAGGAAGATGGTAAATAGGTATATACCATTTGAGATCAGATATTTATCCATCAAACCAACATCACTGAAGCAGATTCGCTGGCCTTTATCATTGCTGTGTGTAAATTGGCTGCTGTGTCTCCTAAGTTACAACAGTGACTACATTTCAAAAGTACTTCATTGGCTAAAAATGCTTTGGAATATTCCAAGTTTGTGAAAGGTGCCAAATAAATTTACTTCACTAGGACCAGTGTCAGTTGTGGCTCAGTTGGTAGCTCTCTTATTTCTGATTCTCAACGTCCTGGGCTCAAGTCCTACTTGAGTGCAAAAATTAAGGTTGACACTCCAGTGCAGTTCTGAGTACTGCCTATCAGATGAGAAATTAAACTGAGGCCCCATCTTCCCTCTCAGGTGGGTGTAAAAGGCTGTGTGGTGCTGTTTTGAAGAAGAACAGGGGAGCTATCCCTGGTGTCCTGGCCAACAAACGTTGCAATCAATCAATATCACAAAAACAGATGATCTGGTCATTATCACGTTGCTGTTTGTGGGAGCTTGCTGTGCGCAAATTGGTGCCATGTTTTCTGCATTTCAACTGTGGCTACACTTCAAAGTACTTCTTTGGCTGAAAAGTGCTTTCAGATGTCCGGTGGTCATGAAGAGTGTCATGACAGCAGATCGCAGCCCCGAATTACTTATGGACATATTGAACTTTTTAAGTAAGACAGGTGTTTTTTAAAAAGTCCTACAAGTAAAAGGTGGCTGAGAATGTAAAGTAACCACTTCCTGGAAAATTCCGACGTGGATTATACTTGACCAACTACTTCAGAGAGAACATGGAATGTCGCAATTAAAAAGGTGTCAAGGCCAAGGCCTACTTCATTCAGAGACACTTAAAAGGAAGAGATGCAATGCAAAAGACTGAATCTCCTGTGGTTGCGGAGACAATGGAGACTGATTATCATCTCAGCAGAAACCATCTCCTGTTGAGATATATCTCAGAATGTGCAAATGATCTGTTTTGAAAGAAAACAGATTCTGGATGAAAGACATATTGGTTTTTCCCTTCCAGGAATACACAAGAAAAGGGGTTATAAAACCAGCTGCAAACCTGATCTGTGTGTTCTTGTTCTGGTGTGCTAGTGGGTGCTGTGAGGGTCACCACAGAAGAACAGCAACTAGGCATCCCTGCAGCTTGCAGGCAAAAGTCTTTACCTTTCTTCTCTCTCCGTGGCTGGAGGCAAGTCAGCAAAGCCATAGTCAAGAAGGAAATAGGACAGCTACTTTAGGACAGCTCCTTCAGCTAACCTGCAGAACCAAATGTCTCCACACCAACTGCTCAACTGCTAAAGTCAGCTCTACCGGATGTTACCTTAATGCCGCAATGTTTCACCATCTACTTCCCATGGACAAACCAAAGACTGATTCATATTTTTTTTTAAACTTTTATTTTTGGACTCAACTTCTCATATCTGATCTGTGTGTATGTGTGTTGCGTTTTTATTATTTTTTCTCAGGCTTTTAGTAACTAATAATCTTACTCTTTCTTTGACTCAAAAAAGCCTGGTTAAATTGGCTCCTTCTAAAACATAAATACATTTGGACTGGGAAAAGGTATCCACGAGGATCTCTCTTAAATTAACCTTGTTGCCTCCAACCGAGGGGGTTGAATAAAGAAGGGGAGCAAGCTCATTTCACCTCACCCGGGAGCATAACAAAATTGGTGTCCCATCCGAGAAGTTAACAATTTGGGGTATCTCATCTGGGATCATAAAAAATTGGGGGGCCTCGCCCGGGTACCAGCAGTAAGACGAGCTCTATATAATATAATTCTTTATTTTAAAGCTAACTTTTCAAGATTAACCTCATGTACACTCAGGAGCAACCTAGCAGAAAAGCATAGGGACATTACAACATGCGCAAGAAAAGATTCAGAAGAATGGTTCCAGAGATGAGGAACTTCAGTTACATATATGGATTGGAGAAGTTGGGACTATTTTCCTGGAGAAGAGAAGGTTGATAGATTTGATAGAGGCATTCAAAATCACGAGGGCCTGGACAGAGTAGATAGGGAAAAAAATATTCCCACTGGTGGAAGGATTGAGGATGAGAGGGCACAGATTTAAGGTAATTGGTGAAAAAGGAGCAATGGAGAGATGAGGGGAAACTTTTTTCATGCAGCGAGTGGTGAAGATCTGGAATGTGCTGTCCAAGAGTGTGGTGGAGACAGGTTCAATCGAGGCATTCAAGAGGGAATTGGATTATAATCTGAAATGGAGGAATGTGCAGGAGTATGGGCAAAAGGCACTAGGTAAATTGCTCCTTCAGAGAGCTGGCACAGACATGATGGGCTGAAAAGCCTCCTTCTGTGCTGTAACAATGCTGTGATGTATGTTCTTACATTGAGTTAGTGTACAGCACAGAAACAGACTATTTGACCCAACCGGTCTACTTTGGTATTTATGTTCCACACGAGTCCAATCCCACCCTATTTCATTTAAGCCTGTCAGCATATCCTTCTATTGCTTTCTCCCTCATGTATTTATTTAACTTCCCTGCAAATACATCTATGCAATTTTCCTTAATAATCTGCAGTATCACATCCCACTATATTTCATCGATGGTATGACATTGAACGTCAAGGGGCAATGGTTAGATACTCTCTTGTTGGAGATGGTCATGGCCTGACTTGTGTGGCACGAATGTTACTTGCCACTTGTCAGCCCAAGCCTGGATATTGTCTAGGTCTTGCTGCATTTGGACATGGGCTGCTTGCACAATTATGAATATTTCAGTATATGAATAATTATAATATATCGCAAAACATAAGTGTCTTTAATTTACAGAATGAAAATGAAATGTCTACTGCACTATGTGTTTTGTATTAATGTCCATAAGTCATGGCCAGTATTTTTAGCTCATCAAGCAGGCATGTGCCCGACCCGAACAAGTGTAAAATGACACACGATGACGTCAGGGGAGAGTCCCAACATCATCGCGCGCTTGCGTGATATTTTGGTTGGTGGGCGTGCGTGGGAGTTGGCAGTGCACCCGCCGACAATTAAAAGGCCTATTAAGGCCATTAACAATGTAATTGAATGAAATCTTTCACTGCCTGTCCAACCTTATGATTGGTGGGCAGGTGAAAAGGCCAAGCGGCCTTTGCATTTTTTGTGAAACCACATCCACCAGCGTCATTAAAAAAATTTTTTTTAAACTTCATTCTAATTTCTAACCTGTCCCTGATCATGTGACAGAATCACATGAGGGGCCATGTTTCTTAACACCTTAAAGTTATTGTATTTTTTCATATCTTCATCTCCCTGAGGCAGTTCTGTGCCTCAGGGAGCTTTTCCTGCGTGCACTTACGTGAACTTGCGCACTCGCCTTCCTCCACCCCCCTACACAGGCAGCACTCCAGCACACGTTTCACGCTGGGCAGGCGTTCATTGGCCCGCCAGCATGAAATCGCTGTCCGGCCCCGATCGTGGGCAGCGGTCAGCTTCCTGACCGCTCCCGCCCACCCCCACCGAGCCTGCCTGGCAAGGGCAAAATTCTGCCCCATATGTTGCCGGGTTAAGTCAATTTAATTCCCAATCATTTACATACTATGTATGAGTTTTATAAAATGGGGTGTCTTGTCTTCTATTCATTCTATATCCTATCATCTGATTAACCTGAGTCAGAAAGTTGTGTGCTCACTCACCACTTCAGGATGTGACACTCCTAGTGCAGTACTGAGGGAGTGCTGCACTGCCAAAAGTGTCACCGTTCAATGGCTGTGGAGTGTGGTGAGATGTCCTGAGGAACGATGCTCTTTATAAGCTTGCATAATGCTAACTTTTCGAATTGAGTTTGATATACACGAGTCTAGGATTTATTGCAGTTATTTTGGTGAACAAAATCATAATTTATTCATGTGACATTCACCTGTCTGCTATTATAACAAGCGCATTATCCATTTAACCCACAGACAGAGAAATCTCAGGCTAACACATAGGGTAGATCTTGACTTACAGGTCTCAGAGATCTCTGCAATCCTGGTCTCTTGAACACCCCGATTTTAATTGCTCCACTGTTGGTGGCCACACCTTCAGCTTCTGAGGTCCTAAACTCTGGAGTTTCCTTACTAAACCTCTCCTCTCCTTTACCTCACAATCTCTTCCAATTTATGCAACTCCTTAATGCCAACCCCTTTGACCAAGCATTCGGTCACCTACCCTAACATCTTTCTACGTGGCTCAGTGCCAAAATTTGTCTGCTAACCCTCGTGTGAAGTGCCTTGAAACATCTTACTTCTTTAAAGGAGCTATATAAATGCAAGTTGTTATTGATAATAGTGTAAAATATCAATGGAAATAGTAATTGAGAGTATGAAACGGACGACTGGCTTACTGTCATGCATTTTGCAACAATCGCAGGAAATCAAGGTCTGCCTCTTAACGTCTTTATTTGCTCAAAAGGAAAACTTGCATTTACGTAGCCACTTTACATGACCACAGGATGTCCCAAACTGTTTTACAACCAATGAAGCATAGTTACTGTTGTAATGTGGGAAACAGGGTAACCAATTTGTTCTCTGCAAACTCCCACAAACAACAACATGACAATGACCACATAATCTGTTTTAGAGATTTTTGGTGATGGATAAGTAGACGGCCAGGGAGAACTCCCCTGTTCTTCAAAATAGTGCCATAGGATCTTTTACGACCACCTGAGAGGGCAGATGGGGCCTCTCGGTTTCACATTATCTGACAGTGCAGCACTCTCTCAGTACAACACTGTGGGGATGTCAATCTAGGATCTGTGCACAAGGCTGGGATTTTCCAGCCCCGATACCGGCAGGTATCATCATGGGCGAGATAGGAAAAATAGACAGCTGTTGACTTTTAATGGCTCTCCAAATTTTCCCGTCCGTGATGATGCCCACCAGTGTCAGGGCCAGAAAATCCCGCCCCAAATCTCTGGAGTTTGACTCCCACAACTTTTTAGTCTCAGGGGCGAGAATGCCACCCACTGAGCCACATGAGCTTTCCTAGTGTGAGGTTTCGTTCTTCACATTTCCAGCCCCCGCAATTTGAGCTACTCAACAAGTTCCTGCAAGCTTTCATGGTGAGGGTTAGAATCCGTTGTGGCACAGTTATAATTGCATAACTTTTCCTTCTGTTATTTTTTTAAATCTCGATGTCCAATAATTCTTATTATAGCTTTCTGTGACAAACAATGAATCTTCATTGTCCGTTTGAAGGCTGTTGAGAGACTTTGGCAGTTAATGGGTCCCAGTTGGGCTTCAACTGATGGATATATAATAACCCTGTGTGAAATTGACAAGCACAAAGGTTTTGGACACATTCAAGGTAACCTTTTGACTCTGTGAGAACTTGCTGTTTCCCAGCCCAGACAGAACAAAGTGTCTATTTTTAATATTACCACAGCCTCATTGAAGCAGGCTAAATGATGCCAAGCCTTGTGCCTTCCCCCGAGTACCTTTATGGCGAGACAGCATGTTAATCTGGTCTATGGTTTTAGAAACCTTTTCCCGATGTGGTAATTTTCTCCCTTTCCTGAAGGTGAAGTCTCGGGTGGTGGATGCCACCTGTATCTGCAGCGAGCAGCATGGTCTTCAAACGTAAACCTAGGTAGGCTACGATAAAACAAGAACATATTTATCTAGTACTTTTAGCGTAATGAAACATCCCGGGGCACTTCACAGGAGCATTATGACACCAAGTCCTGTAAGGAGATATTAAGTTAGATGACCTAAAGCTTGGACAAAGAGGTAGGCTTTATGGAGTGTCGTAAAGGAGGAAAGCGAAGTAGAGAGGTGGAGAGGTGTAGGGAGGGAATTCCAGAGTTTGGGAATTTCCAGAGAGAGGCAGCTGCAGGTACGGCCACCAATGGTGGACTGATTATAATTAGGGATGCGCAAGAGACCAGAATTAGAGGAGTGCAGCTATCTCAGAAGCTCAGCTGGATCTGGAAGAGATTACAGAGATAAGGAAGGGGGGATGCTATGGAGTGTAGTAATTGCAGCTTTAAGTAATGTAGTGACTGTAGCTTTAACTTTTTCTTCTGCTGGCTGTAACCCTTGGGCATCCACTCAGTCGTTCAAATAAACAACTTCTCTTGCCTGAAAGGTACACTTTTCTTTTTTTAAGCGCACCCCTGCTTCCTAAAATGGTTTCAAGACTTCCTCCAAATTAGCCAAGAGTTCAGCTTCCATGAACCCCCATTATTAGGACATCGTCCACGTTGTAGACCACAACTTGAGGTAGTCCTTGCAGTCAAATTCACCATTGTCCTCTGGAAAATTGCACAGGCCGAAGAAACACTGAAGGGCAGATGCGTGTATTGATATAACCCTTTGTGGGTGCTTATTGTCACAAACTCCCTGGAGGTATCATCCAGTTCCAACTGCTGATACATGTGACTCATATCTCATTTAGTATAAGTTGTCCCTTCTGCTAATTTAGCATAGAGATCCTCAATCTTGGGGATAGGGTACTTGTCCAACTTGGCAGCTTTGTTTACTGTTATCTTATAGTCCCCACAGGTCTAGATGGTCTGATTTGGTTTTGAGACAGGGACTATATGCTGCCCACTCTGAGAATTGAACCAGCTGTATGACCCCCAGCCTCTCTAAACGGTTCAATTCAGTGTCAACCTTCTCCCTCAGAGCATATGGTACCAGCCTTGCTTTAAAGAAATGAGGAGTTGCTTGCGAGTCAATGTAGATCTTAGCCTGTAAGCTTTTGATTCTCCTCAGTTCGTCTTGAAAAACCTTGTCATATTCCTTTAGCAGCTCTGGCAGTCCTCCTGCTCGTAGCTGGAAAATTTCAGACCAATGTAATTTAATTTCTTTCAACCAATCACTACGTAGAAGGCTTGGTCCTTCGTCTTCTACTACCATCACTGGGAGTTGTGCTGCTTGGTGCTTATAATACACAGGTACAGTGGTAATACGCTTCACTTGGATAGCTTCGCTAGTATAGGCTTTCAATTTGGCTGAAGTCTGCTCCAAATTCAATTGCTGAGCACCCTTGTTTAAATATTTGAAGGTGTGCTCTCCCACTACAGTGGTTGAAGCACCAGTGTCCACTTCCATCATCAAAGGTTTTCCATTTACCTGCAGAGTAACAGTGATTGGCTCTGCCTTCCCTACTTTTACATTAAATAGGGAGTAAATATCAGAATTGGTGGTTTCTGGTTCTTCCACATTATGTACTTTGATTAATATGATTTGCTGCCTGGGAGTCTGTCTCAATCTTGCTTTAAATGGCAGAAATAGCATCCACCTTTTTACAATGGCAAGTTTCAGGAGTATCATTGCTTCCACATGGGTAACAATTCATTTTCAGATTTGCTGCTGAGCTGTTTTCTATATTTATTTTAAGTTTTCAGGTAGCAGGGACTGTCGCCCACTTCGCGGTAGAGTCCCGAATCTTCGCACCACACCCGCCCCAACTGGAAAACGGCGCCATTTTGAGCATCTTGCATATCCTGCACTTCCCGTTCAGTGCTTTCCATCACAAGCGCTATTTCCAAACCACAGACGAAACAATCCCTGAGCATATCACTTGCCGTCTCCCTGAAATCACAGTGTTCAGTCAGTTGTTTCAATTTCACCACATACGTAGCAAAGATCTCCCCGGAGCTCTAACTCTCGAATTAAACCTGAACCTCTGCATGGTGACTGAGGGTTTGAGTTGAACGAGGTCTACCAATTCACCGAAGGTCTTCAAATCGGGGGCGTTCAGTGCCATCAAGCTTCGGATTAAATTATAGCTTTTACTCCTGAAAATGCTTAGGGGAATTGCTCTCCTCATTTCCTCCCGCGTTATTTCATTTGCCTGCAAATAGAACCCGAGGCATTCTACATATTGACACCAATCCTCTGTGGACGGTACGAAGGGGTCAATCCTGCCAAAATGTGGCATATCTGGCGAGTATATCTTTCTATTCTTCTGTCTAAACAAGATGCTCACAATCACTGGGCAAGGGATAACGCTGGACCCGATTTATCCTCGTTGGAAGTTTATTATGGACTTGATTTTTTAGACAGGTTTCTCATTAGAAACATTGAACTTTATTTACAGGCTGCAGTAGCAGTTACATGCTTCCACCAAGCTCTACTACTAGAAGAAGAACTCCCACTCTAAGGTTCCCCACGCTTAGAGCTGATTTGTTCACATTTTCACATGATACTGTACAACACAATAAGTCTTAAAACTACAGTCACTACATTCCTTAAAGCTACAATTACTACATGGAGGTATTTGAAAACAAGAATCAGAATTTTTAAACAATGTGGTGCTTTTGACTGGGAGCTAATGTAGATCTGCAAGCACAGGGGTGAAAGGGATCAGGATTTGTTGAGAGTGAAGTCATGGGCAGCAGAGTTTTGCATGATCTCAAGTTTACGGAAGGTAGAATATGGAAGACTAGTCAGTTGTGCATTGGAATAGTCGAGCCTAGAGATAATGAAGGCATGGATGAGGGTTTGAGCAGCAGATGAGCTGAGACAGGGGCAAAGTTGTATTGTTCTGGAGGTGGAAATAGGCAGTCTTAGTGATTGCACAAATGTGAGGTTGAAAGCTCATCTTGGGATCAAGGATAAGCATTGCAGTCGACATTCGTGCGTCTTATGGCGGAGGTCAGTGCACAGCCATTCATCTACAAATTTGGCTACAGTACAGTTGGTCCCTTCATCCATGTTATTGATATAGATCATAAATAGTTGAGGACCCAACACTGATCCCTGCAGCCCTTGATTGGTTACTGTTGCCAACCTGAAAATGACCCATTTATCCCAAATCTCTGTTTCCTGTCATTTAGCCAATCCTCTATCCCATGCTAATATATCACCCCAACGCCATGAGCCCTTCACAGAATCACAGAATTTTAACGGCACAGAAGGAGGCCTATCGGCCCTTTGTGTCTGTACTGGCTCTCCAAATGAGCATTATGACCTAGTGTCATTGTCCTGCCTTTTCCCCGTACCACTGCACATTGTTTCTATTCAAATAATCATTTAATGCCCTCTTGAATGCCTTGTTTGAACTTGCCTCCACTACACTTCCAGGCAGTGCATTCCAGAACTAAACCACTCGTTGTGTGAAAAAATATTTTCTCACATCACATTTGCTTCTTTTGCAAATCACTTTAAATCCGTGCCCTCTCATTCTTGATCCTTTTACGAGCAGGAAGAGATTCTCCCTATCTATTCTGTCCAGCCCCCTCATGATTTTGAACGTCTCTATCAAATCTCCTCTTAGCCTTCTTCTCTCCAAGGAGACCAATCCCAACCTCTCCAATCGATCTTCATAACTGAAGTTTCTCATTCCTGGAACCATTTTTGTAAACCTCTTCCGCAGTCTCCAATGTGTTCACATCCTTCCTATAATGCGGCACCCAGAACTGTACACAATATTCCAGCTGAGGTCTAATGAATGTCTTACATAAATTCAGCATAACCTCCTTGCTCTTGTACTCTATGTCTCTATTAATGACGTCCAGGGTACTTTATGTGTCATCAGGAGATTAATGTCTATAATATTATTGGAAATTATTTTTTAAAACAGAGTTTAGTGGTGTCCGTTCTTATGTGTGTGTCTTAATTGGATTAAAGCCAGCTAGTCTCGGTGCTCTGAAGTATAGAAAGAAGTAGATTTGAAATGGTAATTAGGTAAACAGTAAGGAAGGTAAAAAGGTTCAGTGTATATTTGCATTTGTTGAATAAAGCATTCAAGAGTGGGAGTAAAATCTTGCACCTATTTGGGAGGCACCAAGCAATGTGCTTATTTACTAATAAAATTAGTGAGATGAAAATCTTATTGTTAGAAGATGTGACGTTAAAAACCTAGGGCAGAATCTTGCCCTTGGATGGCGGGCGGGCCCCACCGGTTTAGCAGCGGGCGGACAGCCGACCCCCGCCACTGAAACGGGGCCCGCCGCCATTTTGAGTGGACGGGCCAATTAAGGCCCGCCCAGCAGCATCCCCGACGGGAAGCGCTATGCGCTTCCTGTGCGGGGGGAGGAGGGAATTTCCAACTGTCAAAGTGCGCTCTTTTGCGCATGTGTGCGAAAGAGCACACTTCTCCCTGAGACAATGTCCTGTTTCAGGGAGACCAGTGAGAGTCCGAAAAACTTTAAAAATACAAAAACTAAAAAGTTATTAACATATCCCCCTCATGTGACAATGTCACACGAGATGGGACATGTTAATAAAGACCACATAAACTTTATTAATTTTTAAAAATACAGACATGAAACTTCATCCCGCCAGTGGATGAAGTTTCATCAATAATCTGGAGCCCGCTGGGGCTCCTGACCTGCCCGCCAGCCTTAAGCTTGGACAGGCAGGTCTTTAATTACTTTAAATAGCTTGTCAATGACCTTAATTGGCCATTGACAGGTCGGCGGGCGGACAGCTGATTTCGCTGTCTGCTCGCTTTCCTAAAAATTTAAATGGACCGGGATGACATCGGGGATTCCTCCCGACGTCATCCCGCATCATTTTCCCCTCGGCGACCAGGCCCCGCCCCCAAATTGCCGAGGAGAACATCCTGGCCCTAGTAATACAATGGGAAATTTACACTCAAAGGAAAAGCTAGGTATAAACAGAAAGGAGTTTGTTTGTGTAAGACAGTGGCATTTAAGATCTAACCAGCCTGTAAGCCTGCAACTGTGCCTGCAAGGAACCTCATTTTGAATTCATAAGGTCCAATGTGCTTTGCCTGGGGTCTTTTAAAATCTATGAGTTTTACTGTTGCCTTAACAGGGGTGTAACTGAGAGTCAGATTAATTAGGGGATTTTTGTAGTTATTATAGTGGTAATTTTGTAGGCATATATATGGGGCAGAAATTTTCGTTTGGTGGGCGGGTACACGCCCAACGTGCTTGAGCGTGAAATGACGCGCGTTGACGTCGGCTGAGTGTGCCGACGTCACCGTGCAATCGCGCAATAGTTCGGTTGGCAGGCGCACGCCTGAGCTGGCAGCATGCCCGCTAACAATTCAAAGGCCTGTCAAGACCATTAAGTTATCAATTAAAGTAAAGCTTTCGCCTGCCCTTACAACCTAATGGTTGGCGGGCAGGCGAAAAGGTCAAGCGGCCTTTGCGTTTTTTGGAAACCTCATCCACGGCCAGGATGAAGTTCCCAAAAGCAAATAAAAATAAAAACTTTAATTTTTCATTAATAACATGTCTGTGCTCATGTGACAGAGTCACACAAAGGAGATTATGCTGCGCTCACTCGCATGCATGTGTGAAGGTCGTGCTCAGCCGACTCACACTCCTCTGTCTCCTCCTGCACAGGCAATGCTGAGTGTTGCCACTCGTGTTTCACGCTGGGCGGGCCTTAATTGGCCCACTAGCGTGAAATCGCGGTGTGGTGCCGATTATGGATGGCGGTCAGCTTCCTGAGCACCCCTGCCAAGGGCAAAGTTCTGCCCATGTACCTACAGTTTTTCTTGTATTAATAAGTGTCTAATTTAGTTTTATAAAAAAAACCCTTGAGACTCAGTGGTCTTATTACTATTGAATTCAAGGCCTGCATCTCAAAACATACAAACTGCAAAAATGGATTATGACAGTTGTTTCAAGTTTCCTTCTGGGATTTGAGCAGCTCAGCCTTTACCATCAGCTGTGTCATAATAATATACTTTATTAACTGCTCTTTCCACCTGTCCTGCCACCTTCAATGATCTATGCACATATACACCCAGTTCTTTCTGCACCTGCACCCCCTTCAAAAATTTCACCCCTTATTTTATATTTTCAATCCATGTTCTTCCTACCAAAATGCATCACCTTACACTTCTCCGCACTGAACTTCATCTGCCACCTATCTGCCCAATCCACCAACTTGTCTATGTCCTTTAGAAGTTCTACGCGGTCCTCCTTGCAGTTTAAAACACTCCCAAGCTTCATATCATTCACAAATTTTGAAATCATCCCCTGCACACTAAGATCTAGATCATTAATATATATCAGGAAAAGCAAGACTCCCAATACCAACCCCTGGAGAACTCCACTACAAGCCTTCCCCCAGCCCAAAAAATATCCATTGACCATTACTCTCTGCTTCCTATTTTTCAGCCAATTTTGTATCCACATTGCAACTGCCCCTTTTATTCCATGAGCAATAACTTTTCTCACAAGTCTGTTGTGTGGCACTTTATCAAATGCCTTTTGAAAGTCCATGTATATACCACATCAACAACATTACCCTCATCGACCTTCCCTGTTACCTCTTCAAAAAACTCCAGCAAGTTAGTTAAACACAATTTTCCCTTTGGAAATCTATGCTGGCTCTTCCTTATCAACGCGTATTTTTCCATGTGCATACTAATTCTATTCTGAATAATTGTTCCCAGGATCTTGCCCACCACTGAAGTTAAATTGATTGGTCTGTTATTGCTAGGCTTATCCTTACAAGCTTTTTTGAACAACAGCGTAATGTTTGCAATTCTCCAGTCTTCTGGCACCTCCATGAGTCTAGGGAAGGCTGAAAAATTATGGCCAGTACCCCTGCAATTTCTACTCTCACGTCCTTCAATATCCTTGGATGCATCTCGTCCAGTCTCGGTGCCTTGTCAACTTTAAATACCGACAGTCTATTCAACACTTCCTCCTTGTCAATTTTGAACCCTTCTAGTGACAGAGTTTCCGTGTCTGTCACCATGGCCTGGGTAGCATCTACTTCCTTGGTAAAGACGGAAGCAAAGCTTTCATTTAATACCTCAGCCATGGCCCCTTCATCCATATGTAAATTCCCTTTTAGGTCCCTAATCGGCCCTACTTTTCCTTTTACCACCTTTTCACTATTTATATGCATATAGAAGACTTTGGGATTCCCCATTGTGCTGGCTGCCAGTCTTTCCTCCTAATCCCTCTTCACTTCTCTAATATGCTTTTACACCTCCCCTGTGAACCTTCTGTATTCCCCTTGGTTCCCAATTGTATTTTCTACCTGACACCTGTCATAAGAACACTTTTTCTTCTTTACCTTAATTTCAATCTCCTTTTTCATCAAGGGAGCTCTGAATTTGTTTGCCCTACCTTTCCCTTTCGATGGAATATACCTTGACTGTACCCGAACCAATTCTTTTTTGAAGGTAGCCCATTGTTTACCCTGCCAATCTTTCGTTCCAGTCTACCTGGGCAGCTCCAGTCTTGCCCCATCAAAGTCGGCTCTTGTTTAGTAAATTATTCTTCCTCTGGATTGCTCATTGTCTTTTTTCTATCATAATCCTAAAACGTACAATACAATGATCGCTGTCTCCTAAATGTTTCCCCACTGATACTTGATCTACTTGGCCCACCTCATTTCCAAGAACCAGGTCTTTTCTTGTCGGATTGGACACATATTGCTGTCGAAAATTTTCCTGAACGCAATCTAGGAACATTTGCTCCTCTCCGCCCTTTACACTACCACTGACCCAGCCTACTTCGGGTAATTAAAGTCACCCATTATAACTACACTATAATGCTTAAATCTGTCTGCAATTTCCCTGCAGATTTGTTCTTCTATATCCTTCTCACTTGTTGGCGGTCTATAGACTACACCGAGCAATGTAATTGCACCCTTTTTGTTCCTTAGCTCTAGCCAAATTGATTCTGCCCTTGAACCCTCTGGGACATCCTCTTTCTCCAGCACTGTAACGCTCTCCTGAACCAATACCTCCACCCCTCCTTCTTTCCTTTCTTTCTTATGTTTTCTGAACACCTTGTACCTGGGAATATTTAACACCCAGTTCGGCCCTTCCTTGAGCCAGGTGTATTTTATCGCCACAACATCATATTTCCACATGGTAACCTGTGCCTGTAACTCCCCAATCTTATTTACTTTACTCCGTGCATTCACATTCATGCATAGGAACCCTGATTTAGATTCGGTTACTTTCTCCCTCACCCGACTTCACCTATTAGCTTACTATTCTCTAATATAGTGCTATCTGTCCCTCCGAGTATTTTGTGTGCCCTGGTATTCCTCTCTAATATTTTCTCTTGGTTCCCACACCCCTGCTGAGTTAGGTTAAAGCCCGCCCAATAGCACTGGCAAAACATCCCGCAAGAAACTCCATCCCAGCTCTGTTCAAGTGCAATCTGTCCAGTTTGTACAGATGCCATCTTCCCCAGAGCCAGTTCCAGTGTCTCAGGAACCTAAAGCCCTCCCTCCTGCACCATCTTTCCAGCCACACATTCATATTCATATGTATTGAAGTGCCTGGGCTCCACATGGGCAGCGTAACTACATCCAATCCAACGTGTGTCACAGCAACACATAGCACCATCTTCCTGTGAGCTGTGGATGTGCTTCAAGGGTCTGTCATTGGGTCGCATGGGTAAAGATCTCAGAATCATTTCCAGTTCCTTGTTGAGTTTGTTGGCCTGAGTTGAGATAGTTGTGGGAACTGTGCAAACTCCTCCTGGGGTAGATGGTGGTGTAATGGTAAAGATAATGTCACTGGACTAGCAATCCACAAGTCCTGGCAGCGGGGACATGGGTTTAAATTCCACCACAGCAGCAAATGGAATTTAAATTCAATTAATAAATCTTGATATTAAAGCTAGTCTTAGTGATGATGACCATGAAACCATTGCCAATTGTCGAAAAGATCCATCTCGTCCACTAAAGCGCTTTAGAGAAGAAAATCTCCCCTCCTTACTTGATCTGGCCTACATGTGACTCTAGACCCATAGCGATGTGATTGACTCTTAACTGCCCTCTGAAATTTCCAGTTCATGGGCAATAAGGGATGGGCAACAAATGCTGGCCTTGCCATCGACACCCATATCCCATGAAAAAGTAAAGCAAAAAGCCCAATCCCGACTGTCATCTACTGAAACCTGTTGCCCAAAGCATGTGCCCGGGGGACCAGATCAGCCTTGGCAATGGTGCCATCCTTGACCCTGACTGCCAACTCTCATCTTCTTGACTCACACATGACAAGCAATCACTTGGCGAGGTATAGGAGAGTAGGCAGCTCCTGCAGAACCTCAACCCAACATGGAATTATAGAAAATTGGGTGGGAGGGGGAAATCTTCGTCACTTAAATAGTGTAGCATTTAGAAGAATATCAGCAAGGAGCTAATTCTGAATACTAATCTATAAGTCTTATCTATCAGGTCCAATTACATCAGCAACAGGAAGACCAAAATCTCAGCTGTTTGTCAATGAAACCCCATTGCTATTATTTGTCTTTGGACTTATATGGGCATCAAACCCAGGAGAGGAGAACTCAGTCCCATGATCCATCTTCCAGCCGGGACACAATGTAGCTCCAAGATACTGGACATTTTCATAAAACACTGGCTTGGCCTCAACTGGAGTATTGTGTTCAATTCTGAGCACCCAACTTTAGGAAGAATGTGAAGGCTTTAGAAAGGGTGCAGAAAAGATTTATGAGAAGGATTCCGGAGATGAGGGACTTCAGTTAGGTGGGTAGATTTGAGCAGCTGGGGTCTTTCTCCTTGGAGAAGAGAAGGTTGAGAGGAGATTTGATAGAAGTGTTCAAAATCTTGAGGGCTCTGGACAGAGAAGATAGATACTGTACCCATTGGCAGAAGGGTTGAGAACCAGAGGACATTGATTTGATGTGACAGGCAAAGGAACCAAAGGCGATATGAGGAAAAACTTTTTCATGCAGCGAGTGGTTAGGATCTGAAATGCACTGCATGAGAGTGTGGTGGGGGGAGACTCAATCGTGACTTTCAAGAGAAATTTGAAAACTTGAATCAGCACCTGAAGAGAAAACGTTCGTCGGGTTACAGGGAACGGACAGGGGATGGCTGACTTACTCTAGCAGAGAGCTTGCACGGACTTGAAGGGCTGAGTGGCCTCCTTCAGTGTTGTAACCATTCTCACTCCTCCCTCGCTTCTTGAGACTTGCTCTTGATGCTGACTGGGAACCAATGCTCCATTCAGAGATCGTACCTGTGTCACTCTTCTTCCATATGAAGTTGGATTCTGTAACTTATAGAGCAGTTCATTCAGTCTGGAGAATCTCAGCTTAGTTCTTCAGTGCACACAGAAAAAACTCAAATCTGGTTACTATTTGGCGAACACACCTACAGAAGCAGAAAAGTAAATGCTGTACTTGTTCAGCAGAGGGCACGTTTCTGAGATTGGATCTGAAACATCTATATTGGGGTGGAACGGAAGGACCATTGCAAAGATACAGAATCACACAGAATTGTTACAGTGCAGAAGGAGGCCATTCGGCCCATCGAGTCTGCACTGGCTCGCTGAAAGAGCAATCTACCTAATCCCACTCCCCTGCCTTATCCCCATAACCTTGCACATTCTTTCTTTTCAGATAGCAATCCAATTCCCTTTTGAATACCTCGATCAAACTTGCCTCCACCACCATTTCAGGAAGCTTGTTCCAGACTCCAACCACCTTCTGGATGAAAAAAAATTTCCTCACACCACTTCTACTCCTTTTGCCCATTATTTTGAATCTGTGCCCTCTAGTTCTTGATGTACTCTTGAGAGGGAACAGTTTCTCACTATTTACCTTGTCTATATCCTTCAGGATCTTGAATACCTCTATCAAGTCACGTCTCAGCCTTCTTTTATCCAAGGAAAACAGTCCCAACCTCTCCAATTTATCCTCATAGCTACAGTTCTTCATCTGGGAATCATTCTTGTGAATCTCCTCTGTACTCTCCTTCCTCAAGTATGGCGTCCAGGATTGGATGCAGTACTCCAGATGAGGCCTAACTAGTGTCTTGTAGAAGTTTAACATGACCTGCTTACTCTTGTGCTCAATGCCCCTATTAATAAAACCTAGGATACCATGTTTTATTTACTGCTCTCTCAACATGTCCTGCCACACTCATTGACTTATGTACATATAGACCAAGTCCTTCTGTTCCTGCACCTCCTTTAGAGTTTCTCCCTTTGTTTTATACCATCTCTCCACATTCTTCCTGCCAAAATGAATCACCTCACACTTCTCTGCATTGAATTTAATCTGCCATTTGTCTGCCCAGTCCACCAACATGTCTATGTCCTTTTGAAGTTCAAGACTATCCTCATCACAGTTGACAATGCTTCTGATCTTCGTATCATCTGCAAATTTTGAAATTATGCCCTGAACACCACAGTCTAAGTCACTAATATATATCATTAATCTATATCAAGAAGAGCAAGGGTCCCAACACTCACCCCTGGGGAACTCCACTACTGACCTTCCTCCAATCTGAAAAACAACCATTTATCACTCCTCATTGTTTCCTGTCACTCAGCCAATTTCTTATCCAAGTGCCTACTTTCCCTTTTATTCCATTACCTAGAATTTTGCTCACAAGTCTGTTGTGTGGCACTTTTTGAAGGTCCATATACACCACATCAACAGCATTGACTTTATCAATCTTCTCTGTTACCACCTCAAAAAAATCTAGCAAGTTAGTTAAACATGATTTTTCCTTAATGAGTCCATGCTGGCTTCCCTTAATTATCCCACCCTTCTCTAAGTGTCTATTGATTTTGTCCTGAATTATAGTTTCCAGAAGATTCCCTACCACTGAAGTCAAACTGAGTCGTCTGTAGTTGCCAGCATTATCCTCGTACCCCTTTTTGAGCAAGGGTGTAACATTCACAATTCTCCAGTCCTCTGGCATCACATCTCTGTCTAAGAAAGATTGGAAGATTATCACTAGTGACTCTGAAATTTCCACTTTCACCTCCCTCAGTATCCTTGGATGCATCTCATCCAGTCCTGGTATCTTATCAATTTTAAGTAGAGAAAGCCTTCTCAATTGCAAATTCCTTGAGTGCACCAGTTACCCCCTCTCTCACCTTGGTCTGGGTATCATATTCTTCCTTTGTAAAGACAGATGCAAAGTGCTCGTTTAATATCTCCACTACTTCTCCTGCCTCCACAACCAAGTCTCCTTTTTAATGCCTAATCCACCCCACCCTTTCTTTTACCACCCTCTTATTATTTACACGCTTAGAGAAGACCTTGGGATTCCCTTTTATGTTAGCTGCCAGTCTCTTTTCATGCTCCCTCCTTGCTTTTCTCATTAGTTTTTTCACTTCCCCTCTAGTCCTTCTATATTCAGCCTGATTCTCTATTGTATTTTCTGCCTGACATCTGTCATATGTGTACTTCTTCCTTTTCATCTTCACCTCTATCGCTCTTGTCATCCAGGGTGCTCTAGATTTATTTGTCCTACCTTTCCCCTTCAAGGGCACATACTTTAACATTGCTTGCAATACTATCTCTTTGAAGGTAGCCCATTACTCAGCCACCGTCTTTTCCACCAACATTTGATTCCAACTCACTCGACTCAGATGTATTCTCATCCCATCGAAGTTGGCTTTCCCTCAATTAATTATCCCTGCTCTGGATTGCTCCTTGTCCTTCTCCATGGCCAACCTAAATCTTATGGGCAGAATTTTGCCCTTGGCGTGCGGGATTGGCGGGGGCGGGTGGGGGTGGTCAGGAAGCCGACCGCTGCTCGCGATCGGCAGCACTCCGCAATTTTACGTGGGTGGGCCATTTAAGGCCTGCCCAGCATGATACATGAGCAGCAGCGCAGGGTGGGGTCAGGAGTGCAAGCAGGCCTAGTGCAAACTTAGAGCATGTGCGCTAGAGAGTGCAGAATAATCTCCCTGAGGCACGGAGCTGCCTCAGAGAGATGAAGTGTATATTGAACAAATTATTGAACATCAGAAAAATTTAATAAAACATGTCCCCTCATGTGTGTCACATGAGCAGGGGCATGTTTTTAATTAAAAAATAAAGTTTTAATTTTATTTGTATTTGCTTTTGGAAACCTCATCCCGCCCGTGGATGATGTTTCCAAAAAAATGCAAAGGCCGCTTGGCCTTTTCGCCTGCCTGCCAACCGTTAGGTTCAATGGGCAGTGAAAAATTAAACTCAGTTGATAATGTAATGGCCTTAATTGGCCTTTTAATTGTCAGCGGGCACACTGCCAGCTCCAGCACATGCCCGCTGATTGAACTATCGCGCGACTGCGCATTGACGTCGGCACGCTCAGCCAATGTCATCATGCGTCATTTCACACTCGGTCGGGTCGGGTGCATGCCCACCCGCCCAGCTAAAAATTCTGGCCTATGATACAATGGTCACTGCCCCCTAAATGCTCTCTGACTGTCTTCTGATCCACTTGGGCCAATTCATTTCCCAGAACCAGGTCCAACAGTGCCTGCCCTCTCATCGGACCGGAAACTTACTGCTGCAGGAAATTATCTTGAACACACTCCAGGAATTCTCGCCCTTCTTGTCCCTTTGCCCTATTCCTATCCCAGTCTGTATTTGGATAATTGAAGTCCCCCATTATAATTACTCCATAACTCTTGCACCTCTCTGTAATTTCTTTGCAAATTTGTTTCTCTACATCCCTTCCACTAGTTGGTGGTCTATAGACTACACCAATCAACGCTACTGCACTTTTTTCATTCCTTGACTCTAGCCATAGAGACTATGTCTTTGACCCCTCTTGCACATCCTTTCTTTTCATTCTGTAATCTTTAATCAATATTGCCACTACCCCCCACTTTTCTTCCTTTCCTGTCATTCCTAAATACCTTGGACCCAGGAATATTTAACTCCCAGTCCTGCCTTTCTTTGAGCCAGGTCTCTTTTATAGCAATAATATCATAGTTCCATTTGTGAATCTGTTCCTGTAGCTCACCAATCTTATTAGCCACATTCTGTGCATTCACATTCATGCACGTTAACCCTGATTTAGGCTTTTTAACTTTCTCCCTTACTCTGACCCCATCTAATGACTCACTATAGCCTACTCCATTTCTATCAAACTCTCCAAGTATTCTATTTACATTGAGATTACTCTCAGATATATCCTCCTTATAAGTTAATACTTCTCTACATCCCACTGACAGTTTTTCTCCTCTCCTCTCTGAATTTCCTTTCAGCTTCCCGTCCCTCTGCCAATCTAGTTTAAACCCTCCCCAACAGCACTAGCAAATGTTCCTGTGAGGATATTAGTCCCAGTCCTGTTAAGGTGTAACCCGTCCCTTGTGTACAGGTCCCACCTGCCCCAGAACCAATCCCAATGCCTCAGAAATCTAAAGCCCTCCCTCTTACTCCATTTCTCCAGCCATGTATTTAACTGCTTAATCTTCCTATTCTTATGCTCACTAGCACGTGGCACTGCCCTCCTCTCCTGTGCAGCTGATCCACCCATGGTGCCACAAACTTGGTTCTTGCTACAGTCCTCTGAGGAATCACCAGTATCCAAAATGGAAAATCAGTTAGTGAGTGAGATAGCCTCAAGGGATACCTGCACTACCTGCCTGTCTCTCTTAGATACTTTGACGGTCACCCGTTCCCTCTCTGGCTGTGTCTTCGCTGCAGTGAGACCACCTCTCTAAATGTCCACGTAATCCTCAGCCTTGCAGATGCACCACAGTGACTCCAACCGCAGCTCAAGTTCTGCAACCCGGAGCTCATGTTTCTGCAGCTGGTGACACTTCCTGCGGATGTAGTCATCGAGGGCACTTTGTGCCTTCATAACTTCCCACATCCGTAAGATGCACATTCCATATGGGCCACGCTGCACTGCCATACCTTACACTTTATATAAATTATAACTGTCACTCACCAATCATCTCTTGCTCTCCCTCTCACGCTCTTTATGAAGTCTCACTGCTCTCGCGTAATTCAGCCCAATAGGTCGGTGCCAGTGATAATTCTCCACATGAGCCCCCTCCCAACCTACTTCATCTCAGCCTATCTGTGAATTCCCCTCCAAGCCATATACCATCCTGACTTGGAACTATATCACTGTTCCTTCACTGTCGCTGGATCAAAATCCTGGAATTCTCTCCCTAATAGCACTGTGGATGTACCTACACCACATGGACTGCAGCAGTTCAAGAAGGCAGGTCACCACCACCTTCTCAAGGGCAATTAGGGATGGGGAATATAAATGCTGGCCCAGCCAGCGACGCTCACGTCCCATGAAAGAATAATATAAAAAACCCTTCTATTCCTTTCTCCCTCATTTGTTTATGTAGCTTCCCCTTAAATGCATAAATGCTAGTCTTCTCAGCTATCCCATAAGGTAATGAGGTCCACAGATTAACTGTCGTGTTTCCTATATTACAACAGTAACTGCATTTCACAAGCAATTCCTTTGCTGTAGCACTTTGTGAGGTTGTGAAAGGTACTTTATCCCTTTTGTCACGGCTCGCTGGGGATAGTGCGCTGTAATATCAAGCCCCACTGTTCCCCGAGCTGCAACAAACGTGAAAAGTTTGACCAAACCACCAGATTGCCCTAATTCTACCTAACTGTTTAATTTAGGTTAACAGAATACAAGCACGAGTTTTGTAAACTTAATAAGTAAATAACTGTTTATTGAACAAATTGTCTTTAACTAGTGGCAAAAGAATGAAATATGAACTGCAAACTATTCTGCCGCATTGCCCTCACACAAAGCCTGGTCGCCTGGTCAGGAGCCAATTAAAACATTGTTGCCAGGCAGTTCCCTTGGTCCAGGACTCATTTCCTGTCTTTCATGGCACACTCTGTTCCAGGGCTGCAACATTGTATATATCTCTCATCTTGTTCCAGTGGACATATCTTTCAAACTGCAGCCATTGTAATTCCAATCCAAAAGAAAATAAAAAGACATGTTCTTTACAACAGTCCAAAAGAAATAAAAAGATATGTTCCTTACACTTTTGTTAAACATGTTAGTGGTTTCTCTCACATTCTTTAGTGACAAAACTTGCAAAGGAACCCTGGGCTAGAAGGGGTAAATCTCCCAAAGGCAGTGAGGCCCATGACGTCAAGGCCATTAAGGTTGAGATCAGCATGACATCTAACTTAAAATCAAAACAGAAAACATTGGAAATCACTCAGCAAGTTTGGGTGGGCAGCATCTGCAGAGAGAGAGAGAAAAAATAGAGCTTACATTTCATGTCAATAACCTCTGATTGGAGGTCTAAGGTCTGACTAGATTACATCTAACTTGTGCCTGGTCAGAAACTGTTTGTTCCTGACACTGAGTTCTGAAAATTGAAACATGTGCAAAGTTCACACACAGACACATATACACGCGCACACACACACACACACGCACACACAGTTTTGAGCAAAGCACTTATTGCAGCATCCAATTAGTTGCTGCGCCTTTGATTTTCTGTGATAGTTGAATAACCACTTGAAGTCAGATTAAGGCAGAGTATAAAGTATGGCAGAGCCATTGCATCAATACCTGACCAAAGAAGAGTATAACATTCCTATTGACTGATTATCTGGTGCATTCTCCATGGCAACGCCTCTAGCAATCAATCCACTTGCCAACCAATCACCACTCTCGTCTCATGAAGTATAAATTGTTTTTCCCTTTACATTTACAATTCTTGCGAATTGTCCTGGTGAGTGGAAGAGTAAAGCTTTGACAACATGCGCCTTTTTTCAGCAAGACTCAATATTCCTTTTGTTAAACCGTATATTGATGTAATATAACCCAGGGCTGGGATAAAGACTGGTAATTATATGATTCAAATGTTTAGTTACTTGAAGAGACAAACTGAATTATACGGATATGTCAAGATTTTTGTAATATTTGCTTTGTTGGGAAACCAAGATGATGACTAGATAAAGCATTTTCTGACAGACAAAGCTACAGAATGGCGGTGAGAAACATTCAAAACGATGATCAATAGAGTCCAGGAAAAATATAACTCACTGAGAAACAAGAGCACACCATGGATGAACAAAGAAAATGGCATTTTCTAAATGCATGATTAACAACCAAGAAGAGGATGACAAAGCGGAATGCAAAAGCACTAAAGTAGGCTATTCGGCCCTCCGATCCTGCTCTGCCATTCAATGAGATCATGGCTGATCTTCTGCTCAACACCATTTTCCTGCACCATCCCTATATCCCTCGATGTTTGTAATATGTCGAAACCTATCAATCTCAGTCTTGAACATACTCAATGACTGAGCCTCCACAGCCCTCTGGGGGAGAGAATTCCAAAGATTCACCACCCTCTGAGCAAAGAAATTCCCCCTCATCTCAGTTCAAAATGACCTGCCCCTTATTCTGAGACTGGCCCCTGGTTCTAGACCCCCCTCACCAGGGCAAACATCCTTCTTGCATTTACTCTGTCAAGGCCTGTAAGAATTTTGTATATTTGAATGAGATCACTCTCATTCTTCTAAATTCCAGAGAATAAAGGCCCAGCCCATTTAATCATTCCTCATTGGACAATCCCTCCCTCCCAGGAATTAAATTAGTGAACTTTCGTTACACTCAAGAAGCCTGACATCATCCAGGACAAAGCAGCCCGCTTGTTTGCCACCCCATCCACAAACATACACTCGCTCCATCACCGACGCACATTGGCAGCAGTGTGTACCATCTACAAGATGCACTGCAGAAACACACCAGGGCTCCTTAGAAGCACCTTCCACACTCATGACCACTACCATCTAGAAGGGCAAGGGCAGCAGATAGATGGGAATACCGATACCTGGAAGTTCCCCTCCAAGCCACTCACCATCCTGACTTGGAGATATATCGCTGTTCCTTCACTGTCGCTGGGTCAAAATCCTGGAACTCCCTTCCTAACAGCACTGTGGGTGTGCCTACACCACTTGGAGTGCAGCGCTTCAAGAAGGCAGCTCACCGCTACCTTCTCAAAGGCAATTAGGGATTGACAATAAACGCTGGCCTAGCCAGCATAGCTCACATCCCTTGAATGAATGAAAAAAAAACTCCTCTATTTTTCCTTCAGTAAGGAGACCAATACTGCGCACAATGGCCTGAATTTTCAGGTTGACGGGCGGACGCAATTGGCGGGTTCGGGAGCAGCCGGAAAATGGACCGCCAACCGCGATCAACCCCCGACCGCGATTTCACACTGGCTGGCCAATTAATGGCCAGCCAGTGGGAAACACGTGCTGAAATGCCCAGTGCTGCTGGGTTGGGGTGGGAGGAGGGCAGGCGCTGACGTAAGCGCGGGCAAGTGTGGAATGAAATCTTCCTGAAGGCAGAGAGCTGCTTCAGGGAGCTGAAGACTTCAAAACAATTAAATAAATATTTTAAAGTAAGAGCAAAAATGTCCAAGCATCATGAACAGTCACCTGAACATATACACGTTAAAAATTCTGTCCAGAGATTTTTATTTTTTTTAATTTAATATCTGAAACCTCATTCCACCCTTGGATGAGGTTTCATGAAAAATGCAAAGCCTGTCTGCCAGCTGCAAGGTTGGATGGACCATGAAAAATTGGGGACGATCGGAACTTTAATGGGCTTAATTGCCCTCTTAATTGTCGGCAGGCATGTTTCCAACTTTTGCACACGCCCACCGAAATATTGCACCAGTGCGGGATGACTAGCCCGGCGTCATCTTGCGCGATTTTGCGTCTGATCGGGTCGGGCGTGCGCCCACACGCCGACCTGAAAGTTCTGCCAAATATTTCAGGTGAGGTTTCATCAAGGTTCTATGTAATTGCAGTAAGACATCTTCACTCCTACACTCAAATCCCTTTGTAATAAAGTCTAACATAGCATTTGCCTTCTTAATTGCTTGCTGCACCTGCATGTTAGCTTTTGGTGACTCGTGAACAATGACACCCAAGTTCATACTGGAGCTTTATTATCAAGGAGCATAAAAAGAAGTAGTATTATACAGGCACATGAATAACTGAAGAACGATCAGGACAGGTGATAGGGCCACTAAGGGATACACATGGGGCAGGATCTTCCCCCCTTCCGGTGCGGGGGGGGTTGTGTGGGAGCGGGCATGAGTGGGCAGGTGCATGATCAGTGCCCCCGATTGGGGGCACGCCGCCATTTTACTTGGGCAGGCCAATTAAGGCCCGTCCAGTGTGACGTCCGCTCGGAAGCACTATGCGCTCCCTGTGCGAGTGTGAGGGGGTGGGGGGTGGGGGTGGGGTGGGGGGTGTGGGGGTGGGGGGGGGGCGGATGTTCTCTGAACCGGGAGTGTGCTCTTTCGCGAATGCGCTCGAAAGAGTGCTCAGATCTCCCTGAGGCAAAGTGCTGCCTCAGGGAGATCGGATCAAATGTGAAAACCAGTTTAAAGAATAGAAAAAATTTTACTGACATGTCCCCTCATGTGACACGGTCACATGAGTTAGGACATGGCCATAACTTTTATTTTAAAATATTCTGAAATTTTTAAGTCCCTCATGAATCCTCATCCCGCCCGTGGATGAGGTTTCATGTTTTTTCAGAAGCCTGCCTGGGCTCCCAGCCTGCCTGCCAACCTTAAGGTTGGACAGGCAGGTCCATTGATTAGTTCAATTACTTTATTAATGGCCTTAAATGGCTGTTGACAGGTCGACGGGTGCGCAGCCGACTTGGCTCTGCGTCCGCCGACCTGAAAATGTAAATGACGTGGGGTAACGTCACCCTGTGTCATTTTATGCATTGGCGAGCGAGCCCTGCTCCCCCACTCACTGACCGGAAGATGCAACCCATGATAAACTCACAGGTAATGACAGCGAAATAGCAGAAACTTGACTATGAAATAAAGAATATAATAAAACTTAGTCCGCAACATTCCAAAAGGGAAGTTCGTGCTTGACCAACCTTATCAAATTCTTTGAAGAAGTAACAGAAAGGGTAGATAAGGGTCATGAAGTAGATGCAATATATTTGCATTTCTAAAAAATTCTTTGATAAGGTTCTACATAATAGACTCATGACTAAGGCCAGAAAATGTGGAATCAGGGGACATTCTGAAGTTGTAGAGTAGATAACAAGCTGGCTATGAAACAGAAAACAGAGAGTTACTCATACTGGCAAATGGTGGGAAATGGTGTTCCACACAGATCGGTGCTGGGATCACTTGTTCCCTATTTCACATAAATAATTTGGACTCCAGAATTGGAATTACAATTTCAAAATTTGCAGAAAACACCAGATTGGGAGTGTAGTTAATACAGAGCAGGGCTGCATCAAAATACAGGAAGACATTAATAAACTTGCAGAACTGACATGTAATTTTCAAATGAATGTTGACATAGAGAAGTGTGAGGTTATACACATTGGTGGGAAGAATGGGGAGGGCACAGACTCCCTGGAAAATAAGTGTCTAAATAGGATAGAGGAACCTGGAGGCACAGGTATGTAGATCACATAAAATACTGTTACCACAGAATAAAGTTGAAGCAAAGGGTAAAGATACATTTAAGGAGAAGCTAGATAAACACACGATGGAGAAAGGAATAGAAGGATATGTTGGTAGGGTGAGGTGAAGGAGGAGGCACCTTTGAAGCTTAAATATCAACATGGGCCATAAAGCCTCTTTCTGTGGGGTAAATACCTTATATTTTATTATCTAATGTGCCTCGAATACGTTAGCTCAGCCTTCAGCCGACTGAGATAAAGAGTATTTGAGGGCCAGGATCTCAAACCCAAGACTAAGGTCATAGTTTACTGGACAGCAAGGATCTCTGTGCTCTTACATGCTTTGGAGCCTTGGACGGCCTATAGCAGACACCTCAAAGCATTGGTGAAGTACTACCAGTGGTGCCTTCGCAGGTTCCTCCAAACCTGATGGCAAGAAAGGAGGTTGAACAGCTGTGAACTCTCTCAAGCCAACTTGCCCAGCACTGAGGCACTAATCACTCAAAACCAACTCCACTTGGCAGAACATGTCGTCTGTATGCCTGACATCACACTCTAAACTGCCCTATTCAGAGCTCGGTTGCAGTAGGAGACTCTCAGGAGGAGGGGAAAATCTTTAGGGATGTCCTCAAAGCATCCCTGAAGAGGCCAAACATACCCGCTGATTCATGGGAGACCCTGACTTGTGACCAACCAAAATGGAGAAGGCTCATTCGGGAAGGCACCGAACGCATCGAGGGACTTCGTCAGGAATATGCAGAGGCGAAGTCAAGGCATTGGAGGGAGCGCACAAACCTCCAAAAGACCCATCTTCTCAACCCTTCAAGCACCACTGCCCCACATGTGGCAGAGTCTGTAGATCACGCATGGGACTTCGCAACCATCTCAGAACCCATCGAACCAGAGTAGAAGCAAGCCATCTTCGATCCCAAGAGACTGTCTAAGAAGAGACTTTGCAATTGTTCAATAACCATGACTGGGAGGAAGATCAATCCTGATTTTCTCTTAGATGTTGGTTGAGGGATAAACATTGACCAGGCCACCAGGGAGAACTCTTCTGCCTTTTTCTTTGAATAGTGCTATCATATCTTTTATGTCCACCTGAGGAGGTTGACATGGCCTTGTTTTAACATCTCATCCCAAAGACAACACCTCCAACAATGCGGCACTCTCTCAATACCATGTCGGATTAGCTGCCCTGATTACATTCTAAAGTTTCTGGAGTGGGACCTGAACCCACAACCTTCTGACTTAACGCACTTCATAGGAGCAGCAGCAACAGCATTTATATGGCGCCTTTAATATCCCAAGGTATTGCACTGGAGTTTTTAATCAGAAAAAGACTTGACACGCATCACACAAGGAGATATTAGGAGATTAAAGAGGTGAGTTTTGAGGAGCAAGTTAACAGAGGAAGTAGAGATAGAGAGGCTGGGAAGTTTAGAGATGGAATTCCTGAGCTTGGGGCCTAGGTAGCTGAAGGCTGATCAATGTATCGCTTCACCCAAGTTGCTGTTCTCTGCGAGAAAGTTTGGACAGTGAATGCCAGCTCAGCCTCATAGAATCTCAAGTCATTCCAGCACAGAAGGAGCCCATTCAGACCATCGACTCCTGCTAGCTCTCTGTAGAGCAATCCAATCAGTCCCATTGCCCCCACTCTATCCCTGTAACCCTGCAAGTTTATTTCCCCCAAGTACACATCCAATTTCCTTTTGAAATCATTGATCATCTCCACTTCCACCACCCTGATAGGCAGCGAGTTCCAGGTCATTATCACCCAAGCTCTTCCTCACATTCCCCTTGCATCTCTTGCCCAAAACCTTAAATATGTGTCCTTGTACCATCAGCAAATGGGAACAGTTTTTCTTCATCTACTTTATCTAAATTTGTCATGAACTTGTATACCTCTGTCAAATCTCCCCTCAATTTCCTTTGCTTCCAATATCAGTACACATGTCCACTTCTGCTCAGAGTGGCTGACTTTATTGAGCAGTAGCCTGGGTTCTGACACCAGCTATTGCCCTGACTTGGAAGATCTCCGAGACTCCATGATTTCTTTAGGCAGTGAAGCGACGTTGGATCATTAACTTTGATGGATGAATTATGGCCCATGACGCAATCGAGGGATTCGGATAAAGCCAAACAAAACATGAAGTTGCAAGAACCCTTCCACAGGGTTACAGTTTGAAACTCCTGCTGATGGTTTGTTATCTTGTACTGTGTGTCTATTTATCTGTTTAATTCTCACTAACCGCACAATTACTCTTGCTGGTGTGAAGTGAACTTTGTGAGTGGGAGTGTAGAAATTCAACTTGTTGCTAACAAGATAGAACTCCCACTTATAGAGTGCCTTTCACATCCTTAGAATGTTCAAAGAGGGAAAAATAAAACCCAGGCCATTCATCTTAATGCCTGGGAGTTGCTCGTAGCAAGCATCCTAGAGGTTAATCTTTAACCATTGGAGGTTCCAGTAGCAATCTTGGAGTCCAGCAATGCTACAGTTTTAAAAATCTCACTCTTTCAAGTTTTCAAGTCCCTCCATGGATTAACCCCTTCCTTTCTCTCCCTCCAGCCGATGATCCTCCAAGATCTCAGCTCTCCGCCAATTTTGGCCTTTTCCACATCTGCTATTTTTCATCAACCCATGACTGGCAGCCATGCCTTCAGCTGCCTCAGCTCTACGCTCAGGAATTCCATCCCTAAACTTCCCTGCCTCTCCGTCTCTACTTCCTCTATTAACTTGCTCCTTAAAACCTACCCCTTTGAGCTCCTAATATCTCCTTATGTGATGCGTGTCAAATCTTTTTCTGCTAACACTCCTGAGAAATGCTTTGAGATGTTAAAGGCACCATATAAATGCAAGTTGTTGTTGCTGCTGCTTTTGTGAAGTGCCTTAAGACCTTGTATTATGTTAAAGGCACTACATAAATAAAAGTTGTTGTTGCTGTTGGACGGTAAGCAGCATCATGAACTAATTAGAATAAAATTGATTACTTCCTCTAGCCCAAGGCAGAGTAAAGTAACTTTCTTTAATTGGTGTTTGCCTTCCCATTTGAGTTGCAATCTCAGGGGAACTTGTTCTGTTGAATGATTGTAACCATGGAGCCTCTTGCACAAGCACAGCTGCTGTGGTAGTAAAGTCTTGCTCTGTCTTGCCCTATCTTTCCTTGGTAAACAGGCCCTGCTCCTTATAATATTTGCTTACAGTAATGCTCATGTGTAAAGTGGGGGAAACGGATCAGACTTTGCCACGGGAAATAATTACCCTAATCCCTTGGCATTAACGATGGTGATAGGCCCAGTGGAAAAATAATTCTGAATTTAGTAGCTTTACTTGATGAGCAGCTGAGCCACAGATCAGTCAGTAGCTCATTGTTAGGTGGTTGCTGTCTTATGTCCTAAAGGACTGGTTGTACCTTCAAGCTGAACTTCTCTGAATATTTAAGCAAGGATATACTTGCATTGGAGACGGTGTAGCAAAGGATCACGAGTAGGGTTCCTCTAGGATTGGCCTGGAGTTTCCAGGAATTGAAGATCAATCTCTAGGGGCAAGATTTAGTCAACGGAATTTTGGCTGCTCTCCAAATTTTCTGGCCCCGTCCAAGACGATTTCCACCACTGGTAGGACTGGAAAATCCCAGATTAAGACACTGCTGCTGCAGTGTAGAAAAATCATTGGGATGTGAAAATAGATATTTTTTTGTCATTTTCTTTGAACATTTCTCTTTACCAGGTATAAAAGTATTGAAAGTGGGGGAAAAAAGGCTGTTTGGCTGACACTCAAGCATCATCCAATTGGGTAATGAGTCTTTTTGCTTTCCAGTTGGCGTAGGAAGGCCGTACGTCACAAGGATGGATGTGTTGGCCGACCAATGGCTGGAGCATGGTAGAAAGTCATGTGATGGAACCTCCAGGAATATATTTAATCACAGTTGGCAACCCTACTCACTAGATAGGTCCCTGGGATGAGAATGTTGTCCTATGATGAGAGGCTGAGGAATTTGGGTCTATATTCTCTAGAATTTAGAAGAATTAGAGGTGAATTCATTGAAATATACAAGGGGCAGAAATTTTACCTAGTCAGGTGGGCGCGGCGGGCAGGCCTGGGGGTGACCACACAACGGACCGCCGCCTGCGATCGAGCCCTGATCCAATTAATGGCCAACCAGCGTGAAACGTGTGCTGATAACATCAGCGCTGCGGGAGCGGGGTGGGGAGAAGGGTGAGCACGGAAGTCAGTGCACGCGCACGGGTGTGCTCAGTGAAAACTCCCTGAAGGCACAGAGCTGCCTCAGGGAGCTGAAGGTTTTCTACATTAAAAATAAAGTTTTCAAAAAAAAAAAGGAAAACATGTCCCCCTCATGTAGCTCTGACACATGTGCAGGGACATGTTGAAAATGAGTTCTAAAAATTCTTATTTTATTTTTAGTTAACATCGAAAACCTCATCCTCCTCGTGGAAGAGGTTTCCTCAAAAATCCAAAGGCTGCTTGGCTTATTCGGCTGCCCGCCAACCATAAGGTTGGACGGGCAGAGAAAAATTCTATTTAATTAAATAATTAATGGGCTTAACGCCGTCTTAATTGTTGGTGGGCCTGTTGCCGACTCCCGCGCGCGCCCACTGACCGAAATATCAAGTGAGTGTGCTCAAGGGACGCTCGTCCGACATCATCGCGCACTATTTATCTCCAGCTTGGGTTGGGCATGCACCTGCCCAATGAGGGAAAAATCTGCTCAAGGTTCTGAAAGGGCTGATAGGGTAGACATTGTGAAGTTGTTTCCTCTGGCTGGGGAATCTAGGACACAGGTGTACAGTCAAAGACACAATTGTTTAAGACTGAGATGAGGAGTGTTTCTTCAATCAAAGTATTGTGAATCTCTATCTAGAGAGTTGTGGATGCTCCATCATTGAATAGGTCTGGGGTACGTGAAATTTTGGTTTCTCGGGGAAATCAAATGATATGGGCAGCGTTTGGAAAAATGGTGTTGGTGGAGCAGGTTCGATGGGCAGTATGGTCTACTCCTGCTCCTATTTCTCGTGTTGTTGTCACTTCCATCTCTGGGGTCTAGGACGTATCCTTGGCATAACATGGAAAGACAAAGTCACTAATGAAGCATTCCTTTCTACGGCAAACATGCCAAGCATTTTAGTGTTAATTAAGTAAAAAAAGGCTTCGCTGGCTTGGGCTCAGGCATTTGCACAGGATGGACTATGGTAGTATCTCCAAGAATATGCTATACAGGAGGTAGCCTGAGCCAAGAGGCCAGCAGGGCACCCAAAGCTCCAATTCAAGGATGCTGTCTAAAGAGATATGAAAGCCCTCAACATCAATTGCAATGAGTGGGAAACTCTAGCTGACGATCAATGCAAATGGCCACATCAGCTTTGGGCAGAAGTTCACCACCATGATTGTTGTGTATTGTACTGAGAAAAGATTAACCTGCAGACTCACAGCAGGCGGCCATTATCAAACTAATTTTATTTACACCTCCCCAACAGAGAGGGCAGCAGAGAGGCCAATATACCAAAATGCTCAGATTTTGCTATATGCTGCAACAATGACATGTGGTTTCAGAAGCTCCAAAGCAGACTCCAGCCTTGCAATCAAGGCATCAACTGATATCATCCTGCCCAATGTGCAAGGGGCAACTGCAGCACTGTGGGTGTACCTACACCACATGGACAGCAGCGTTTCATGAAGGTGGCTCACCACCACCTTCCCAAGGGCAATTAGGCTTGAGCAACAAATGCTTGCCTGACCAGCAATGTCCACATCTCACGAAAGAATAAAAAAATCAAATTTGTTCACCCAGAGGATGGTAGGGACTTGAACTCACTGCCTGAAAGGCTGGGAGAGGCAGAAATTCTCACCATATTTAAAAAGTACTTGGATGCCTACTTGAAGACGTGCCTGAATAGGGTTCATACAGCCAACTGAGGAACATCACCCAGGAATATTAATACACGGCATGCCCTAGGTTTCATCCCCAAAGTTGTGCTCAGTTCCGTGATGCCATCCAGTCTGGAGTTGGAGAGTCACAGTTGGCCTCATTGGCGATTCCGATAGCTGGGTCACAGGTTGACATCAATAACACCCCATTCAGACTTGCTCCAGTGGTAACAACCTCTAAGTCAGAAGGTCATGGGTTCAACGTTCCACTCAAGACACATAATATCCACTGACACTTGCATTGCTGTACTGAGGGAGTGCTACGCTGTCGGAGATGCCATCAATCATATGTAATGGTGAAACCAAGGCCCCAGCTGCCATCTCAAGGACGTAAAAGATCCCATGGCACTATTTCAAAGAAGAGCAAAGCGAGTTCTCACCAGTGTCCTGGCCAATATTTATCCTTCAATTGACATAACAAAGACAGGTTATCTGGTTATTATCAGATTGTTGTTTGTGGAAGCTTGCTATGTGCAAATTGCCGACATTACAATAGTGACTTGCACTTCGTTGGCTGTGAAAGCACTTTGGAATGCCTTGAGGTGTGAGTATGGGTACAAACTCTTCTGGCTTCATCTTTTTCTCTGTGCTGTGATGTTCTTCATTTCCCATCCAAGGGTTAAGGCATCTGCTGAGTCAAAGTCTTGGCAAATATTTCTGTACTGAGCAAATCTCTCACGTGGTAAGCCTTATTCACAGTTCCTTACTGTTCATCAGGGATTAACAGTAGTAGAAGGCATCTCTCACTTTTAAAGCCAGCTCACCCAAGAAACTAAACAGAAGCTTAACTTTCACAACACAAAAACACTAGTAATGCTTATGTGGATTACCCCAGTGCGGCTGCATTCAGAGAGTTCAATCTGAGACTGAGTTTTCTCACTTGCTTTCACTGCCACTGCCATGTATTGTACACCCAAAAACTGTGTAATACTGATCACTACAGCCAATGAAGTCTCCTGTTCCATTACTCCAATGGCTGAGGGAACTGATTTCACCCAGGGAAGTGTTTGGAGGGCTGCAGTTAGGGAATTATAGTCTCTAGGTTCAGGAGAAGACAATCTGACTCTTCTTTGCTATCCAAGTGAAGTAGGAGTTTGGTGAGGACAGAGGTTAGAAAGAGAGAGAAATGAAGACTTGCCTTTAGAGGCAACATCCTCCTCACTATCAAAGTCACCCATGAGCAGTAGGCACTTGGCCAAGATCCCAAAGAGTTGTTGGCACCCATACATTGCAGGCAGAATCTTAACAGCCGTGTAAAGGCAGCTTTCAAGATGGGAGGGCAGGGCAATTTTGAAACATGTGTGTTGGATCATCTATCCAACACGTGCCCACCTCCAAATGATCTTGCTGGAGATGGGGTCTGACTGGCACTGGCAATGACAGGTACCTAATTATCATCAATTAACTGCCCAATTGCAGGTAATTTGGTGACTCCACCAGGAACTCCCCGATGGCTGATGAGCTCCTTGCTGAAGCTGAATCCCAATGAGAGGTTGGGTAGCATGACCAGCAAGGCCTCCTTTAATTCTCCCATCCCAAACTGTTGCCATGATGGACGGAGGACCACAGTGGAGGCTGCAGGTCATGCTGTGGGGAGGTTTCCCCTTCACATTGCTGGCCTGGCAGCTGTGGACACAGTTTATTTTTAAATGTTTAAAAGTCTTCAGAGGGTGCCTGCATCCTGAGGCGTCCTCTCAATCTCCCACCTACACTGGCAGCACCACCTCGGCCATTGGGGATGCCAGCCACCCACAGTCTCAGCCGTTCCCATTGGCCCCCCCACTTACAGATCTTGCCTGCCCACCATCCCTAGTTGGACGGAAACTCCTGGGAGCAGCCATTTAATTGCCAGTGCCTGTGGTGGGATGGGTTGAAGGGAGGGCACTTAGAACCAAACCTGAAGCAAGGGGCCAGACTCTGCAAAAGAGATGAGGGATGGAAGGCCGAGAGCAGAGAAAAGAATAAAAGAAGAGAGGCGAAAGTTGACATGTAGAAGCTTCTTGCTCCAACAGTTAAACCTAGGGCAGTGTATACACCAGGGATTTCATCACGTCAGCAACTGCATGATCACTTAGCTTCACTCATATCAAGAAGATCACCAGCAAAGTAAACCCGCTGATAGACAAAGATCTTGTAGCCCTTATTGCCTGTTTTTTTAATATATTGGATTTTGAGTGATGCCTCCTTGTTTGGGACCTCGTAACCCATGGTTATGTCAACATCATTAAACTGGAGCAGGTCAGAAATTTGCCTGAGGAAACATTCCACAGAATCTTGGAGTCTGACAGATAAATCTCTCCAATCTCTATGTGTCTCACACAGACTCAGCTCTCCTAAGAGTGGCTTGATTCTGAACCAGACTCTGTCTGTTGTGTTCATGAATCAAGTTCACTATCTCCGTCATCCGGCTGAATTTTAGCGTGGGTTTCAGGTCCCTAATGTTGGGCTGGAAAGTGGGTTCCCGGCTTACATTTGCTGACAGGGGGACCAGCTCAGAGATTTTACCACAGACAGCCCCCTCAGTGGCCATCTGCGAGCTCACCATTCAATTACAGATGGCGGGTGGGCTGCTGATGCTGCCAGGCCAATCAGGAGGCTGGCAGATCTGAAGCCGCAGCAGTACCACCAAGAGTAGCTCGGTGTTGCTGAGTTGGGCAGGACACCCCTCACGTGCCTTCAAGTGAGCAACTTGAAAGTAAAATATTCAGTGGACTGAGGGACAGTGGGGGAAAACCCTCTGGGTGTCACTGAGTTGGTGGGGACTGTCTTCCCTGCCTGTGGCCCCGCCCCCCTCTCTTGATCATGAAACCTCTGGCTCTGATGGACTCTTGGGGTTGCCAGAGGGAGATTGCCTCTATGAAACTGGCAGCTTCCCATGCAGCGGGGAGGCGCATGGGGGCACCCACACCATTGGCAAATGCTGCCAGTCTTGTAAAATGACACTTAACAGGGCCTTTAATTGTATAAATCAGCTACTCGCCTCCTTGGACCTGACAGCCCATCCACCTCGCCTCCTGCCACTTGGAAAATATCCCCAGGCACCATCCTGATGCAACTTCTGCTATTTTACTGGCAAGCCCACCTCCCAGCCTATCACCCATGGCCTGGTAAAAGTCTGCCTATCGACTGCTCAGGAACCCAAACAGGGAGCTTGGGAAGCTTATAGTTCCCTATTGCTTTCTCCATTGCAATGCCTTGGCTAATCAGAATCGACTTGCCACCCTTTTCTCCAGTAGTATAAATTGTTGTGAACATTTGAAATTTGGCATTCTTTCCTTTGTCCTGATGAGTGCAAAACGTAAAGGGTCAGCAACATGTCTCTCTTTTCAGTGATAATTGAACTCTGTTCTGGTTTCTCACTGGCTCATTGTGGTCACATTTCTGTCTTCTGCTGTTAAATTCTCTGCTTCGCTGGGCTCCTGCATTAGCCATATATTTCTCAGCATATATTGATATATAGCAACAGCATGAATAATGTTCTCCTGGGCAGGAGGGATATGGCGAGCTAGGAAAAGAAGCCCGGTGGGAGGGAGAATTCTTTCATTGACTGTAAATTCTGTAATTCTCATAATACAAGTGTGTAAGAGCTTTAAGCAATAGGGGAAGATTACTGGGCTTAATGAAGTGGTCCACTCTCAATTCCTCCTAAGACCAAAAGACATAACCCATTCGCCCCCTTGAGTCTCTGCCATTCAATGAGATCATGGCTGATCTGATAATCCTCAACTCACTTTCCTGCCTTTTCCCCATAACCCTTGATTTCCTTACTGATTAAAAATCTGTCTATCTGAACCTTGAATATACTTAACAACCCAGCCTCTATAGCCCTCTGTGGTACAGAATTCCACAGATTCACCACCCTCTGAGAGATGAAATTCCTCCTCATCTCTGTCTTAAATGAGCGACCCCTTACTCTGAGATTGTGCCCTCTGGTCCTACACTCTCCCACAAGGGGAAACAACCTCTCAGCATCTACCCTGTCAAGCACCCTAAGAATCTTATATGTTTCAATAAGGTTGCCTCTCATTCTTCTAAACTCCAACGTGTACGGGTCCAACCTACTCAACCTCTCCTCATAAGAAAATCCCTCCATACCCAGGATCAACCTAGTGAACCTTCTCTGGACTGTCTCCAATGCCAGTATATCTTTCCTTAGATAAAGGGACCAAAACTGTTCACAGGTGTGGTCTAACCAGTGCCTTGTATAGTTTTAGCAAGACTTCCCTAATTTTATACTTTGTTCCCTTTGAAATAAAGGCCAACATTCCATTTGCCCTCCCTATTACCCGCTGAACTTGTATGCTAGCTTTTTGTGATTCATGTGCGATGGACCCCAAATCCCTCTGTGCCACAGCTTTCTGCAGTCTTTCTCCATTTAAATAATATTCAGCTTCTCTATTCTTCCTGCCAACGTGCATAACCTCACATTTTCCTACATTATATTTCATTTGCCAAGTTTTTGTCCACTCACTTAACCTGTATATATCCCTCTGTCGACTCTTTGTGTCATCCTTGCCACTTGCCTTCCCATCTATTTTTGTGTCATCTACAAACTTGGTGATAGTACGTTCACTTCCCTCATCCAAGTCATTAATATACATTGTAAATAACTGTAGCCTCAGCACTGATTCCTGTGGCACTCCACTTGTTACAGGTTGCCATCCTGAAAATGTCCCCCTTATCTCAACTCTCTGTCTTTTATTAGTTAGCCAATTCTCTATCCATGCTAATATACTATCCCCAACACCATGGGCTCTTATCCTTTTAAGTAGCCTTATGTATGGTACCTTGTCAAAAGGCCTATTTATTTATTTATCCTACTTATTTACATATTATTAATGTCAGCTGTGGCTCAGTAGATAGAATGCCTCTGAGTCACGAGGTTTGTGGGTTCAAGGATCACTTCAGAAAACTGAGTTCATACATGAGGCTGGAAGGAGGCCCAGTGGTGCAGTGGGTAGTGTCCTTGCCTCTGAGCCAGAAGCCCTGGGTTCAAGCCTGTTACAATTGGGCCCCGTGCGAGGTTCCCCCAGTTTGTTATGACCCCGGACGAGGTACCCCAAATTGTTATGCTCCTGGGGGAGGAGGGCTGAACTGGCTCCCTTTCTTTATTCAACCCCCTCGGTTGGTTGCAGCAAGATTAATTTAAAAAGGATCCCTTCCCTCGTAGATACCTTTTCCAAGTCCAAATGTATTTATGTTTTAAAAGGGGAGCCAATTTAACCAGGCTGTCTTGAGTCAAGAAAGAGCAAGTTTTTAGTCACTAAACACGAGGAAAAATAATAAGAAAGCAACACACATACACACAGATTAGAAATTAGAAATTGAGTCCAAAAATAAAAGTTTAAAAAAGATAAACGAATCAGTCTTTTGGTTTGTCCGTGAGGACTAAATGACGAAATGTTGCAGCCATTAAGTTGGGGTGATTCCAGGAGTGTGACTTTGGCAGTTGAGCAGTTGGGTTGGAGATTCTTGGTTCTGCAAGTTAGCTGAAAAGAGTTGTCCCATTCCCTTTTCGACCGTGACTTTGCTGAATTGTGACTTGATTCCAGAAGTCAGAGAGAAAGAGTTTTTTTGCCTGCAAGCACAGGGATGCCCAGTTGTTGTTCTTCAGCTGTAATCTTCACAGCATACACACACACACACACCAGAACAGAACACCGGACTAGCACACAGAACTAGGGTTGCAGTTGGCTTTTTTAAAACTCATTTCCTTGTGTATTCCTGGAAGGGAAAAACAACCATGTCTTTTGCTCAGATCTGTTTTCTTTTCAACTCAGTTCATGTTCACAGTCTGCGATATAACTCAACAGGAGGTAGTTTCAGCTGTGATGGTAATCATTTTCCATTATCTCTGCAGCCACAAGAAGTTACAGTTCAGTTTGCATTGTATCTTTTCCTTTGAAGTGTCTCTTTCTGAAGTAGGCTGTGTCACACCTTTTAGGTGCAACATTCCATTCTCTCTGAACTAGTTGGTCAAGTAATCCACATAGGAATTTTCCAGCAAGTGGTTACCTTACAGTCTCAGCCAGCTTTTGCTTATATGTTTTTTTAAAAAATGTCTTACTTAAAAGTTCAATATGTCCATAAGTAATTCGGGGATAGGATCCATTGTCAGTCCCAGTCCAAGACTTGAAGGTGCATTCATAACGTGGCCAAATCTACAAATTCTTCCGACACAAACTAGTGACAGGTGGTAAGAGTGGGAGATTCCCAGTCAGCCATGTGATACCATCATATCCATAGCTCCAGAATACAACATGCATCTAAAAGTGTGTGTTGCCACAGCAACTTGGATTCCCGAGGGGTGGGGAGGGGGTGGTGTGGTGCGTGAATACAGTCTGCTTCCCTGGTGACTGATTCCATGCCTTAATTTCTTTTGGGTGAACTGGTTCTGGCTGGATCTCCCTGCTTTGAGTAACCTGTGTCCCTGGTATCTGAGCTCCCCCCACCCTCCATCACACTATAGTGCCACTAAGTCCACATTTACACCATGGGGACAGTTTGTTGCAGTCCCAGGTCAGAGTTGAGTCTGCTGGGAACGCTTGTCTGGAGATCGGGAGCACGTTCCCAACATCCAATCACCTTAACACATGGAGATACAACAACAACAACAACTTACATTGTTATAGAACCTTACATGTAGCAAACATCCCAAAAGCACTTCACAGGAGGGTGAGCTGGGTAGACACAATGCTTCACACAAAATATTGGGAAAATCTTTAATTCACTTATCCCGAAAAGCTGTTGAGGCCGGAAGTCCATTAAAAATTTCAAGATTGACAATTGTTGGGTAATTATCAAGAGACAAGACAATGTGGGTATAGCAAAGGTCAGACATGATCTAACTGAATGGAAGAACACATTCAAGGAGCTCAATGGCTTCCTTCTGTTCCTACATTCCCAAAGGAAGACTGGTGCTGCTCCATGTTTATCCTACCAAGCCTTCTCCCTGAGATTGGGGTTAAGGGTCTGGGGGAGGGAATGAGTTTTAAGGGCTGAATAGCCTTCCCTCATTCCACAATCACTGATGCTCTGAAGGTAGAACAGCACAAGACACTACTTGAACCACCGTAATGTGTGGACTAATGAATGATTATCCTTTAAATCTGACTGGTCCTAATCTGAAGTAAGCACGCCTCGCCCAATGTGTTGTAATCCAGCCTAAGGCAAGCCATGTGAAGTCATCCCTGTGACCTGTTGCTTAATTTTTCTTCTTTTGCTCAAGAGTTTTGTGCTCCTATTAACAGGCAAGCAACCTCCTTAAGCACATCTCACAGCCTAAATTGAAGGCTGGAGGTGGTGGGGGGGGGTGGGGGTGGGGTGGGGGTGGGGGGGGGGGGGGGCGGCGCGGGGGGGCGTGGGTGGGGTGTAGATTTGGGGGAGGGTGTGGCACAGGCTCATGCCATCTTCGCCCAGTTCCCAACATGAGCTGCATTAAGAGGTGCCAACAAGGGACTGTAACCTTTCCCCCAACAAACGGGAGGATGATTCAGAAGGGAGTCATGACTGTTTCCTGATCCTACCCTGGTGAAGGACGGAGGAATTTTCCTTCATTGCAGGCCTTGCAGAACAAAGGCTGCATTTATTGCCCATCCTTTGTTGCCCTGGCAACCGAGCAGCTTGTTAGGCCATTTCACACAGCACCATGTGTCAACCATGTCGTGGGAGTGGAATGGAGTCACATAGACTGGGTAGGAGTCACAGGTTTCCTTTCCCGAAGCATATTCTCCGCTAAGTTTTTCCCACAGCCCAGAAGCTTCCCTGGCTATTTTTTCTCTAGTGTCAGGCCATTCAGTTCAAACTACCATTCTAACCAACTAATTACCATTTAATTCTGTCACTTGGCAGGGAAGTAGTCTTGAAACCAATGACCTCTGGCTCAGTCCCATAACCACTACATTAATGTACATATTCATGGGGAAATTGTAGGTTAGAATCAACCAAAACAGGTCTGGCTTACTCTAAAAATATCGTATGTTCTCAATACAATTTTTTAAAGGGTATTCTCAATGTTTAAGGCAAGGTTTGGGGGAGGGTGAGATTGAAGAGTGGGCCAAAATCATTATCAATGAATTTTTGCAAGTGAGAAGACGGTGCCATTTGGTTCATTTGCATGATCCTATTGCGTATTTGTACGTAAAAGGGAAAACAAAAGGCAAACGCACTGTGATGAAAGCTTTGTGGAGAAAAGGCCATCAGTCAAGTTATTTTTGATACATTTAAGGGGAAGCTAGATAGGTCCGTGAAGGAGAAAGGACTAGAAAAATGAGCTGATAGAGTGAGACAAAGATGGGCGGGAAAGGCTCATGGGGAGCATAAAAGCATAAACACTAGCACAGATGGGCAGAACAGCCTGTTTCTCTGCTGTAGATTCTGTGCACTCTCTCATTCTTTAGATTGATATCTCTGCCCTAAATAAAGTTTCTGGTACATTAAAACATGTTTGGAGCAGATTCTGTTTTCCAATGTTTAAAACACAATTGGACAAGTACTTGAAAAGGACTAATTTGCAGGGCTATGAGGAAAGAGCAGTGGTGTCTAAATGAGAACAGTTCTTTCCAGGAGCCAGTACAGGCACACAAGACCAAATGGCCTCCTTCCACGCATAAGAGTCTATGCCTGGTGCAATGCCAGGGATGTAAGCTGTACATCTCAGCAATTGGCTGATTGAATCAAACAGCATATTCCCATGGTTGTAATAGGCAGTGTACAGACCGTATTCAACCAGCTGGCGCTTGCAAAACCCCAAGCAAAATGTCTACTGTTAGATGTGATTCTATGATTCGGTAGCACTTGCTGAACAATTCTGAGTGTGCTAATAGCTACACCAACAACCAGTTTAATTAGTTGAACTCATAACATGGCTCATTTACGCTTGCTAGAAGCTACATACGTTCATACGCAGGGACCTATTCTCTGCAAACAAAAGGAATATGTTCAAGCCTTGTGCCGTTTTTGAATTACCCAGGAGCTTGGGGAGACTATTTTGCATTTTCCATGGCAACATCTCAGCCAATCAGAATCGACTTGCCAACCAATCAGCACCATTTTCACCTGCAATATAAATTGTGATTATTTGAAATTTGGCATTCTTGCATTTGTCCTGATGAATGCAAGATGAAAAGCTTTGGCAACATGTCTCTCTTTTCTGCGATATTCTATGGGTTCTATTGCTGACTGCATTGACACACCCAACTAACTCAAGGCAAGGAGTTGACCGAACTCCCCAGATCATGAAACGTTTCCCTGTTTAATGCTCTTGTAGCTGTATCTTGGTACCTTCCAGCTTTTGTGACCTGCTTTGAGCAAAAACAACAGCTGGGCACGTAAAGGCAACTGGGTCAGCTGCACTATCCCATGCAGCCAGCACCTGCTTCTGCTGCTGCAAGAGTCTCCTGTGTTCCTCAAAGACTGCCTCACAGCAGAATCCATTGATTATCCATGCCGTGGAGCCCCACAGAGTAATTCTAGAGGAATGCAAGGTCGCTTCCAGAGCAGTGTCTCCCACCTCCTACCCCAGCACCTCTTAAAACCTTATCATTGGGCTGGAGTGGGGTTGCCAACCCTCCTGGATTGTCCAGGAGACTTCCCCAGGTTTACATTGGTCTATCAGACATCAGCAACAAATCAGCATTCAAAACCATGTGAGTTTTTTTTCCCCATTATTTTGGGATATTTTTGGTTATTTTGAGGGCAGGGTCTTTGGTGGGTGATGGTCATGTGGCAACACTTCCAGAAATATTTCCATTCAGAGGTGGTAGCTACTAATCAGGTATGGTCAGTTAGGCAGGGATGCTTTTTTAAAATTTATTCTTTTCATGAGATGTAGGCATCACTGGCAAGGCCAGCATTTATTGCCCATCCCTAATTGCCTTTGAACTGAATGGCTTGCCAAGCCATTTCAGAGGGCAGTTAAGAGTCAACCACATTGCTGTGGGTCTGGAGTCACATGTAGGCCAGACCAGATAAGGATGGCAGATTTCCTTCCCCCTTTCGTGAACCAGTTTTCTTTTAAACAACAATCTATCATGACCATCATTAATGAGACTAGCTTTCAATTCCAGATTTTTTTAAAAATTAATTGAATTCAAATCCCACCAATTGCCATGATGGAATTTGAGAGTGTGTCCTCAGAATATTAGCCTGGGCCTCTGAATTACTAGTCCAGTGACATTACCACTGTGCCACCATCTCCCTATATATAGGGAAGGTGAGGGGGAACCATAGGTGCATTGTGTTCCTCCTGATGAAGTAAAAGCTACATGGGAATGGGAGAGGGAGGACGAGCAAGGAACCTACTGAGATACCGATTTCATGGTTGGGGGTGAGGAAGGGCTCAGTAGTGTTCCTAAAGCAGTGCCCCTATCCCTCACCACGCTCATAGACAGAAGCTTTGGCAAAAGAATTTAGGAAGATGAATGACTATATTTCCAAGCAAATACAAGAGCTCAATAAAAAGTTTAAGATTCCTCAAGATGATCTGGCAGAAAATATGTGTAACTTTTATAAAGTGGGGCAATTTAAATGAGTAAGGTTTATTAGATACTGCAAATAAACTTTATCTGATTTATGTAATGTTTAATTTAATTGTTTTTTTAAAATTTTTTCCCAAATAAAGTACTTACAGCTACAGTCACTGTCTCTTTCATTTGCTTCATTTTTTATCACAGTTAAGCATATATCATTATGTTGTTGCCCAAAGTACTGAGGTCTGCATGAGCTTATTGAGGAAGGTATGCTGTTTCCCTTTCGTAAGTCAGGTTCAACTGGCGACAAATGGGGCAAAAGCACAAAACAACCAGTGAAAACTGGAACCATTCAGTCCCAGTTTCCAATTGGCAACTGGATTCAGCTGTTCCCATTAAACTGTTTTTTCCCATCCAAAGATAGATAACCTGTGGCAAAGGCGTGGTTAGTGACTTAAGTAGTGTCTGGACGTGTAAAAGCATCAATATGAAGCTGAAAAAATATCTAGCGCAGCACTGTATGGATGTGAGAGTTGGAAGAAAGAGATTGATAACAGCTTTTGAAATGTGGGTGTGTCAAAGCAAGCTCAGAATCAACTGGATGGATAGAAAGGCAAATGAGTTTTTAAAAATTCTTTCCTGAGATGTTGGCGTCACTGGTAATGCCATCATTCGCTGTACATCCCTAATTACCCTTAACTGACTGGCTTACAATGACAATCCTTGACACCCTCTGTGGCATGTATTGCAAAGCTCCACCAGACCGATCAAGGCATCAGAAGCACATTTTTTTTCTTCTTTAATCTTTCATGGGGTGTGGGTGTAACTGGCAAGGCCAATGTTTGTTGCCAATTCCTAATTGCCCTTAAACTGAATGACTTGTTGGGCCATTGCAGAGGGCAGTTAAGAATCAACCATATTTCTGTGGATCTGGAGTCACAGGTAGGCCAGACCACGTAAGGATGGCAGATTTCCTTCCCTAAAAGGGGATTAGTGAACCAGATGGGTTTTTACAACAATCAATGATACCTTCATGGTCACTATTACTGAGACTAGATTTCAATTCCAGATTATTAATTGAATTTAAATTCCACCAGCTGCCATGGTGGGATTTGAGTCTGTGGCCTCAGGGTATTAATCTACATCTCTGGATTACTGATGTAGTGATAATGTCACTGGACTATCATCTCCATTAGATCAAGAGCAGAAGTTCAGTAATCAAAATGATTCAACAGAGAAAGATTGTCAAGTACGGACATTGGAAACAAACAGCCTTGACCTGGCATCAATTCAAGGAGAAACTGAGGGTTAAAAACAGAAGGGGAAGAAGAAAAATCAGATTGGTGGGTAACATCGAGACGTGGACTGAAGGAGGCTTGAAGAAAACCAGAGAAGAGGCAAGATAATGCCAAAGCCTCCATTAAGGCTATGGTGACAACAATCAAACGAACGTCTCTGCCCCAAAGCTCAATTCCCAGAACTACCACAGGAACCACAGACTTGATAATGGAGGAGGAGCTATTGCAGTTATCAAAATCTTTTCATTTTACGCAGCTTTGCCAAAAATAAATTATTCCGGTCTTATTAAGCAACTTATTAAGGCTCCTTCGACAGTACCTTCCAAACTTGTGACCTCTGCCACCTAGAAGGACAAGGGCAGCAGATGCATAGGAACACCAGAAGCTGCAATTTTCCCTCTAAACCACACACCACCCTGACTTGGAACTGTATTGCCGTTCCCTCACTGTCACTGGGTCAAAATACAAAATACTTAATAAGAACTCCCTTCCTAACAGCAGTGTGGGTGTTCCTCCACCACATGGACTGCAGCGGTTCAAGGAGGCAGCTCACCACAAGGGCAATTAGGGATCGGTAATAAATGTCAGTGACGCTCACATCCCATGTGAACATTAAAAAAAAAGATGGAATTTCACTTTGGAAAGACAGTACACTGTAAATGGTACCATTTTGAAAAGTGTGGATGAACAAAAAGACCTTGATGTCCTTAAAAACAAATCCTTCAAAGTGATGGGGGAAATTAATAAAGTGGTTAAAATACCATATGGATTACTTGGGTTTAAAATAGACGCATAAAATAAAAAAGCAAAGAGTTCATGCTAGGAACAGGAGTAGGCCATTCAGCCGGTTGTGCCTGCTCCGCCATTCAATTAGATCATTGCTGATCATCTATCTTATCTATCTCAATCCCACATTCCCTCATCTACTTCAATGCCACTTTCCCACACTATCTCCATATCCCTTGATGTCATTAGACTCCAAAAATATATCTGTTTCTGTCTCGAACATGCTCAATGATGTAGCTTCCACAGCCCCCTGGGGTAGAGAATTCCAAAGATTCACTACCCTCTGAGTGAAGAAGTTCCTCTTCATCTCAGTCTTAAATAAAAAAACCCTTATCTTGAGATTATGTCCCCTGGTTTTAGACTCACTAGCCAGGGGAAACATCTTATCTACATCCACCTTGTCATGCCCTGCAAGAATTTTGCAAGTTTCAATGAGGCCACCCATCATTCTTTGAAACTCTAGAGAATGGAGGCCTAGTTTCCTCAGTCTCTCTCCATAAAACAATCCTATAATCCCAGGGATTAATCTGGTGAACATGCTAGAACTTTATAAATTGCTGGTTAGGCCTCAGCTGGAATATTGAGGACAATTCGGGGCACCACATTTCAGAAAAGCTGTCAAGCCTTAGAAAGGGTACAGCAGACATTCATCAGGATGTTACCAGGGATAAGCGATTTCAGTTATGAGGAAAAGTTGGAAAAGCTCAGACTGTTCTCCTTGAAACAGAAAGACAGCCGAATCAAAATGGTGAGAGGTTTTGACAGAGAAAAAATTTCTCTCTGGCAAGTGGGTCAATAACCAGAGGTCATAGATTTAATAAACACTGAGGCCAGGATTTTCCAGTTCTGCCAATGGCGGGAATTGGAGCGGGCAGGACTGGGAAATTTGGAGAGCACCCAAAAGTCCATTGACTTTGGGCTGGAATTTACGGTTCCGCCATTGGCAGGACCATAAACTCCCACTTTGTGTCTCCTGCCAACACAAGACAGCCGTGCAAGATGACCGCTGATGCCTGTCTGCGCATGCACACTTGGCTGTGCATGCGCAGAATCCTATGTCATCATTTGCTGGTGACACAGTGCTGGTTGGAAGCTGTTCACCCAGTTTCTGTGTCCTGCGGCAGTCGGGACGCGGCCTCGCCCCAGTTTCCAGGGATCGGGATGGGGAGGGAGGGAAGGCTTTTGATCCACCTGGTGCTGGCCGCAATTCCATTTGCAGCTCCAGGGCTCGTTTCTCCTAGCACAGCACATTTAAGCACCAACAGGGCAGGCAGATGATGAAATACAGATTTAACAAACCATTTGCTCCACACCACGGAGATGTGCTGCTATGATAAGATGACTTATTGGAAGAAAGGTGCCTTCCCATAAGAATGGAGGAACAAAAAGGCAAGAAAAATGTTTAAGAAATCAAATGGGATAAAGAAAACTGTGGGACCCCTGAGAGATTCTGCTCCTGGTACTGTAATATTTGCAATTCCAGGGCCAATGATCATCATGCATGTGTTCTGCTGCACATTGTACCCTATAAAGGTGGCATACAACTGCACATGCACATTGGCAGCCAACGCAGCCTTTAATAAATCATTTGCAGAAGATATAAATGGAAGATGAGAATTTTTATTCACTGAGTTTTCAAGAACTGCAATGTTCAATCTGGAAAGGTGGTAGAAATCAAGATAGTTAATAATTTTTAAGGGTAGGTGGGCAAGTGAGGGAGGTTGAGGAACTTACATGGTTATGGACTCAACAGCTGCTCTTGACAGAACCAGCACAGACACATTGGGTCGATAGTTTCTATGCTTATATGAATTAGAGAGTTACACAAGACATGAGAACTGCCTGATGGATTCACACTCCCTGACCTCATACCTCTGGCACCTGTGTTCAATTCTGGCCCAGATGGGGAATCTGCTCTGCCATCAGCTGTAAGTGGAAGGAAGGAAACATTATCAGTATGTTAAAAGCAAAATACTGCAGATGCTGGAAATCTGAAAAAAATAAACCCAGAAAATGCTGGTGAAACTCAGCAGGTCTGGCAGCATCTGTGGAGAGAGAAACAGAGTTAACGTTTGAAGTCCATATGACTCTTCTTAAGAGCTAAAGGGCTTTACCAGCATTTTATGTTTTTATTATCAGTATGTTCTTTGGTGTGAGCCATTGGCACAAAACTGGATAAGAAAGAAAGGCTTTCATTTATGTAGCCTCTTTTACAACCTCAGGAGCCCCAAAGCGCTTTATAACCCATGAAGTACTTTTGAAATGTAGTCACTGTTGTAATGTGGGAAACATGACAGCCAATTTGCGTACAGCAAGCTCCCACAAACGGCAATCTGATCATGACCAGATAATCTGCTTTAGCAATATTGGTTGAGGGATAAATATTGGCCAGGACACCAGGGAGAACTCCTCAGCAATTCTTCGAAATAGTGCCAAGGGATCAACAGGCAGAGCTTCAATTTAGCATCTCATCTGAATAATGGCACCTCAAACAGTGCAGCACCCCCTCAGTATTTCACTGGAGTATCAGGCAGAGTGGTTTCAGTGACCAGATGGCATCAGGGAGTTAGCAACATCACAAGACACACACACACACAGTCGCCCCACTATGGAACAAATTTGAGGGGCCAAATGACCTACTTCAGTTCTTAATGTTCCTTTCTGCTGCACCATCAAGTTCTGGTTCAGTAAATGTGAACACTGGAGATTTCAACAATTCCCAACCCCCAACTTCTCTTGCTGACCTTATTGGCATTATTCTGCACTTGGAGTGGATGAGATAGGCCACAAGTTCCCATAAACAACATGTTAGGCTGAGACCTCAGGGGAACAGATTAAAATTTTTAGCAAAAAAATCCCAAATGACCGAGAACACACATGCTGGAAGACAAGACCTAACCTTCAATGCTACCATTGTCACTGAATTCCCCACCATCAATATCCCATCCTTGACCAGAAGCTTAACTGGATTAGCGATAATCATCATCATTCTCATCACTATCATCATCAACCACAACTCTTTCAACAAGAACTCTTTTGTTATTTGCTCACGGGATGTGGCCATCGCTGGCAAAGCCAGCATGTATTACCCAACCCTAATTGCTCCTGGGAAGGTGCTGTTGCAGTCTGTATGGTGACTTGCATTTATATAATGGCTTTAACATTGTAAAACAAAGTGCCTCACAGGAGTGTAATCCAACACAAACTGACACCGAGGTACATATTGAGTAAGCGATCCAAAGTTTGGTCAAAGAGGTAAGTTTTAAGGAACATCTTAAAGGAGGGCAGAGGTGGAGAGGGTTAGAGGAGAGAATTCCAGAGCGTAGGACCTAGACAAATAATGGTATGACCATCAATGGTAGAGTGAGGAGAATCAGGAATGTGCAAGAGGCCAGAGATTGCGGAGTGTTTTGGTGCTGGAGGAGGAACTTGTTACCACGGGGAGTGGTTGAAGTGAATAATAGGGGAGGCTAGACAAGCATATGAGGGAGAAGGGAATAAAGGGTTATACTGATAGATTTAGATGAGGAAAGATGGGAGGAGGCTTGAGTGGAGCATAAATGCTCCCATGAACTGGTTGGGCTGAATGGTCTGTTTCTGTGCCATACACCCTGTGTAATCCTATGTAGGTTACAGAGGGATTCGAACATGAGGATGAGAATTTTAAACTTGAAGCACTTTTAAATTTGTGGCAGACCAACCAACAAAGTATATCAGTGAGCACAGGATTGTTAGGTGAATAGAACTTGGTGTGAATTAATATGCGACAGGAGAGTTTGGATGAGTTCAAGTTTGTGAAGGGGGTAAGATGGGAGGTTGGCCTGATTAAAGGAGAAAGTCCACCACCAGTTTCCCATGGCAACTGGGGCAGAAAATACAGCTAGGAACAAATATATGGATATAATTTGAAACTTCCCTCCAAAGTTGCTAAATTCTTGCCAGCTAAAAAAGATAATAATTTGGCTTTTACACAGGAGCCCCTGCCTCCCTCACAGAGGAAACCCAGTCCCTCCAAAACTTTGACCTGTCCCTTTGAGTGAGGGAGAGACAGTGCCCACTCATAACTAACAGGTCCCAGTGGCTTACAGAGGAACCTTTCCCATTGCCATCTTCATGCAAGGATGAGTGCGCAGCGGGCTTGTTGATGAGTGCCACCATTAACGGGTGCCTCCGCCAACCTGGACCTCTGAACAAAAATAAAATTGTTCAGGGTGAAAAGCAATGGAGTGTGCTGCTTAGAAAATAAATCTCCCTTTGCACAACTAAACAAAAAATCCTTAAGCACAGTTTTAAGCAGATTACACACTGGCACTTCTAAAACGTCTTGACACCTGTTTGTTTCAGCTTTTGAAAGGAAACAGCAGGGTGTGATCAGTCTTACTTACACAGACCTCATTAATACCGCGTCAGCGTTGCCTCGGTTACCATAAGCCTTTGGGAAACCACATAACATAGCCACCATGTCAAAGTGGTTTAAGAGGCTCCTGTTCTCAAAGCAGCTTTCCTGCAGATGCTGAGGTGAACACACCCAATTGTGTGTGTGCCTGGAATGCAATTCTGTCCCTGTTCTAACCCCCGACACCTTCCTCACCCCCAACCCATTCCTCATCACTGATCCTTTCCCTACCCGATTCCTTTTCCAACCTCAACCCCTTTCTGACCCATTGTCCCTTTCCTCTCTGACCTTTTTCGAAAGGATATACTTAATTTAGAGGCAATGAAGGTTCACTAAATAGGTCCCTGGGGGTGACGGGGTTGACTAAATTGGGCCTACATTCTTTGGAGTTTAGAAGAATGAGAGGCGATCTCATTGGACAGAATTTTATCTTTGCGTGACAGTGCGCAGCAGGCCCGATAATTCACGAAATGGGGTGTGATGACGTTGGGAGGGCTTCCCGAGGTCCTCGTGCTACCTCGTGATATTTTGATTGGTGGCATTGGCAGAAATCGGATGTGCGTCTGCTGATAATTAAAAGGCCAATTAAGGCCATTAAATCCCCAATTGACTGTGATTTTGGATGGCCCGCACGCTTTTATGCTTGTTGCGCGGCTAATTGCCCAGGCAGCCTTCACGTTTTTCATTCATTCTTCATCCAGGGCGGGATAAAAGGCCCAGAAGATGTTGGAAAGGTGAGGAGTTAAGAGTTTAGCTGTGAGTTATTTGTTGGTGGACTGGAGTTTGTATCTGGTATTTTTCGGCTGATTTAAATAGATCTAGGGGTGTTTTATGTTTTTGGTTATCAGGTTCGCTTAGTCCAGTGAACCTAGCTGCTCCCTTGATATTAACACATTAGTTGGTGCTTGAAATAATATAGACAGAGATACCGATTAACTGAATAAACACTGGTAGTTTATTGGAACTAAGAACAGAGCACTAACACCATATGTGCTTCTTCAATCACACCCAGCTCTAGACTTCCTGTTAGAGGAAGTCTTCCAAGAAGCCCGCGCTGTATAGTGGTTGGCCAATACAGTCACATGGTCAACTAACTACATTATCTTAAAGGTACATAGCACTCCACTTTACCACATCCCTCCCTTTTACTTTAAAGTATAATTGACAAGTATCAGAACATCCCAATTATTTACAACTGAAGTCTCTCAGGAGGCTTCCTCGGGTGTGTCAAGTGTCGTAGCTCAACGGCCTCGGCTAGTTTTTCCGAGACCCCTTTCTCAGGGTTCAACTGTCCACCAGGCAAGTAGGCAAGTTTGTGTCTTCGACCCTCTCGGGTTCAACAGGCCCCACTGGTACTTCTAAATCGTGTGACATTTCTTCTGCCTGCGGTGCAAATTCAGATGCAAATGATGACGGCATTCCTTCTTGTGGGACTGTCACTCTTCTCCGAAGAAGATCTACATGTTGCCTAATTATTCGACCGTTTACCGACGCATTATAGGAGAGAGGTCCTGTCACAGCACTCACTTCGCCTAATAGCCAATTGGGCCCATCTCCAAAGTTCTTTGCGAGAACTGTCTCCTACCGTGAAATTTCTTTCATGATTATGGCCATCATGTCTAGCCTTCTGGGCCTCTTGGCTTCTCTCCACCCTCTCCACTAAGTTCGGCCTGATAAGAGTTAGACGGGTGTGGAGACGTTACTTCATTAGTAATTCAGCGAGGTCAATACTGGTGGTCGTGTGTGGCGTCATCCGGTATGTGAACAGGAGCCATGACAATCTGGTGCTGATGGATTTCCCATCCAGCTTTATCATCCCGGACTTAAAAGTTTGGACCGCCCTCTCAGCCAAACCATTAGAGGCGGGGTGGTAAGGCGTGGTTTTGATATGAGTTATTCCGTTGAGGTAAATGCAATCCCCTTGTCTGACACGAGCACCTCTGGTAACCCGTGCACTGCAAAACTCTGTCGCAAACGGTTTATAGTGGCAGCAGACGTGGGTGACCGGACTTTGTAGACATCATCTACTTGGAGTGGACGTCTAGTGGTAAAAGGAACATTGTGCCCGAGAAGGGACCCACGTAGTAACGTGAAGGCACACCCATGGCCGCCTCGGCCATTCCCAGGGGTGCAATGGAGCTAAGGGGGATAGCTTTTGTACCTGCTGGCATTGAAGACAACTTTTGCTAGGATTTTGATGTCTGTATCCATCCTTGGCCACCACAAGTAGCTGCATGTGAGCATCTTCATCCTACTGATGCCAGGGTGAGCTCTATGTAACTCAGCCAGTAATGGCCTTCACCCTCTCGGGGGCATGATAACCCTTGCTTCCCAGAGCAATACGCAGTCCTGACAGGTAATCTCATATCTGCGATTGAAATAGGGCTTCATGTCATCAGACTTTGGCTCACCTGACTATCCATTCAAGACCTGCCCCTGGAGGTGAGGTATAAGTTTGTCCACTCACAGATTTGTTTGGCCTGGACAGGGGAGGAATCCAAAAAATTTAGTACTAAGGCAAGTTCCTCTGTAATTGGAACCTTCACGTTGTTATCTGGCAGGGGGGAGGCAGCTAAACACGTCAATATGTGCGATTTGGCTTCCCAATCGGTGAATAAAAGTGTATTCATAAGCAGCCAATATCTGTACACACCTCTGGATGCGAGCAGATGCGATGGAGGGTATCACGTTATCCTCTCCAAACAATCCCAGCAGAGGCTTGTGGTTGGGTATAATGTGAAAATGGCAACCGTGGAGATATTGATGGAATTTCCAAACATCAAACACAACAGACAAACCCTCCTTCTCAATTTGAGAATATTGTCGCTTTGCAGCACTGAGTGTGCGAGATGTATAACCAATGGGTTGTTTGGAGCCATCCGCCATCCGATGTGAAAGTACAGCCCCTACTCCATAAGGGGATGCGTCGCAAGTTAAAATCAATTCTTCCTTTGGGTCAAAGTGAACCAGTAGGGTTGATGATCTTAACAATTGCTTTACCTTCAGAAACGCAGTGCAGAGCTTGCCAAATCCATTTATGGTTTTTCTTAAGCAATGCGTATAACTGAGACAGTGTGGTTGATAGATTTGGGAGAAATTGCCCATAGACGTTTATCATATCTAAGAAGGCCTTTAGTTCTGTAGTGTTTCTCGGAGCAGGTGCCTCGTGAATAGCCTTGACATTTTCTTCTATGGGATGCAGGCCTTACGCGTCGACCTTATGGCCCAGGTAAACTACCTCCTTGGCTTGGAAAAGACATTTTTCTTGCTTCAAGCACACCCCCGCTTGTGAGAAGCGTTTCAGCACCTCCTCCAAATTAGCTCAGTGTTCTTCGTCAGTTCGTCCAGTGACTAAGATATCATCCAGATAAACACGACATGGGGCAGTCCCTGAAGCAGATTTTCCATGGTACGCTGGAAAATAGCACATGCCGATGAGACCCCAAAGGTCGAGTATATCGATACAATCCTCGATGTGTAGTGATGGTCACGAATTCCTTAGAGCCTTCTTCCAACTCTACCTTCTGGTAGGCACGGCTCATGTCGAGTTTTGAATATATGATGCTCCCTGCCAATTTTTAATATAATTCATCAACCTTCGGTATCGGGTGTCTATCGAGTTTGGCCACTCTGTTTACAGTTAACTTATAGTCACCGCATAAGCGAACACTTTGGTCTGGCTTCAGTACGGGTACTGTGGGTGCTGCCCACTCAGAAAATTGCACCAGTTGTAAGATACTCAACTTTTCCAGCCTGTTCATTTTGATCTCGATCCTGTCCTAGGGCATAAGGGACTGGTCTGGCTCTGATAAATCTGGGGGTTGCGTTAGGGTCTACGTGGATTTTGGCTTGTAACCCACAAATCCTTCCCAGCTTGTCAACCTGAAAATGGAAGCGTACTTTTGTAACAATTCCTGTAACTTTCTCGTTCTGATTTGAAAAATCTCGGCACATTGCAATTTAATCTTTTTGAGCTAGTTGCTACCAATTAAGCTGGGGCCCGCCCAGCTACTACTATAAGGGGTAAATTTCTAGACTGATCCCCATACTACACCAGGACTTGACATATTCCTTTCACTCTTATCTCTTCGCCTGTATATGTTTTTAACTTAATGTAACATTGTTCCAAACTTAAAGGATGGACTCCTTTATTCAAGTGTCTGAACGTATGGTCTCCTATGACAGACATTGATGCCCCAGTATCAACCTCCATTTTGATGGGTTGTTCATTGACTCTAATGACTACCTGGATTGGCTCAGTTATACTCACTTTCAGGTTGTATAATGAATAGATGTCAGATTTTGCTTCCTCTGGTTCTTCAACCAGAGAGATTTCACAATTTCTACCTTTGTTTTTAAAATGCTGTCTTAGCCTATCTTGACAGTACCACATAATGTGACCATTACGGTGGCAGAAAAAGCATTCGATATTTCTGAACTGACCTGGATGCATTTCTCTCATTAATGCCGTGGGTTTTCACTGTAGTATTATTGCTCTTCATAGTGGGCGTTCCCCACCTTTCTGCAGAGTCCGATGTTTTCGCGCCTTTTGTTACCGGCCCTTCCCACCCTGCAAGATGGACGGCGCCATTTTGTGTATCTTTTATTGCCTCCGAGTCTCTAACAGTGCTCTCCATGGCTATTGCCATTTCTATTGCCTTACTGAAGTCTATATTAGTTTCAGATAGCAATCATTTTTGAATGGCATCGTCCCCGGTTTCGCATATCAATTGGTCTCTCAACATGCCATTAATTGAAGTTCCAAACTCACAGTATTCCGTTAATCCCGTTAAAGCAACTACATAGCCAGCGATTGTCTCTACTGGAAGCCTGTTCCTCGAATTGAATTTAAAACATTGCATTGTGACTGAGGGCTTTGGCTTCAGGTGGTTTTTTACAATGTTTACTAACTCGTCAAAAGTCTTCATATCGGGGGTGTTAGGTGACGTGAAGTTGCGGATCACCCTCTTCTTGTCCTCCCCCACGATGTCGTTAGCGGTAAAGAAGAACGCTATGCGTTCGACGTAATAAGATCAGTCGTAGGAAACGGGGCCGAATGTTTCAAGATGCCCAAACTGCGGCATACTCGATGACTAAGGAGACTGCACTTTCAAACATCTTTCAAGGTAGTGGCGAAGTAATGTAGCTGGTTTACTGTGGCTTTTTTGATTGCCGTCAATTGATCTGGTTTTTCCTCATCGCCAGTTTTTTGTTTTTGGTTATCAGGTTCACTTAGTCCAGCGAACCTAGCTGTGCCCTTGATATTAACACATTGGTACTTGAAACAATATAGCTAGAGACACCGATTAACTGAACAAACACTGGTGGTTTATTGGAACTAAGAACAGAGCACTAACACCATGTGTGCTTCTTCAATCACCCCCAGCACTAGACTTCCTGTTACCCAAGAAGCCCACGCTGTATAGCGATTGATCAATACAGTCATGTGGTCAACTAGCTACATAGTACTCCACTTTGCCACAGAGTGCTAAATATTTGCAGAGGATTTCTGCAGAAAGGCCCCTTCAGTTCAGAAACCTGTGCAACCATCAGAACAAACATGGGGATTGTGTAATCACTGGAGGGACCTCCTCCTCCTCAGAAGGGAGAGGATGCCAGTTGCCTCCAGGCACTGTACCAGAGTCTGCCCTCAGGACTGAGAGGCTCAGCCAGAAGGGGTGGATGCAAGGGAAAAGAGTCAAGAGGAGATGCCAATACCTAACAAGTAGAGTGTACAGATAGCGATCATGGACCTGACAGAGGTTCAGTGCCGAAGAAGGCTCCTCCTCTCCAGGGAAACTGTCACCTCTATCTGCAACATGATCGGCCCCAAATAGCTTCAAACTGTATATGTGGCCACCCTCTGCCAACGGCTCTGAAGATGACAGTGGCCCTGAACATTTATGCCTCAGGGTAGTTCCAGGGTTCAGTGGGAGGTCTCTGCGTAGTCTCACAATCCGCTGCCCACAGCTGTATCAAGTTGGTCACAGATGCACAGATGCACTGTTCCGAAGGGTTAACACCTTCATCCAATTCAGGTCAGATAAGGCCAGCCAGGCAGAGTGAGTCAGAGGATTCGCTGCAATTGCAGGATTTCCGAGAATTCAGGACTGTACACATGTGCCATCAAGGCACCAAGTGGGGGAGCTGGATGCTTTTGTCAACAGAAAGGGCTTCCACTCTCTAAATGTCCAGATTGTGTGTGACCACAAGAGTGAGATACTGAAGGTTTCTGCCAGGTATTCAAGAAGCTGCCATGATACCTACATCCTGCGTTACTCCCAGGTGCCAAGGCTGTTCATTGCTTCAGCATATTTGGATGGCTGGCTATAGGGGGACAAAGGCTATCGCTGAAAAGGTGGCTGATGACGCTGCTAAGGGACCCAAGGACTGCAGCCGAAAAGAGCTACAACTGCAGTCATGCCTCCACATGGGCAATAATTGAGAGGGTAATAGGCCTGCTCAAATGAGGTTTCGCTGCCTGGACCACTCAGGGGGATCACTGCAATACCCTCTGGAACACATCTCCCTTATTGTAGTAGTCTACTGTGCCCTGCACAATCTGGCTTTCTCAAGCCTCCCCTGGGAGGATGAAGACAATGATGTTGTTACAGAGGCCATGGATTACGATTCCAGTGCTGTGTCTGAGGAGGAACCTGATCAGCCCCTGGGTGAGGAGCAAGATCCCAAACTGAGGATGCTTTTGGGAGGCAGGGAGACCAGGGAGGCCTTGATTCAGAGGACTTTCAGTTAGGACTCCAAAGCCAGGAGTCAAAATGATGGTAAGGTGACTGCCACCTTATTGATCTGCGTTGAGGTCCTCCTGTCACTCTCTACTCATGTCCCTACCTCTGAAATAAACTTTACAGCCCAGTCCATGTGCGACACACAACTCCCAGGCCTCCTCCCTAACATTTTCATGAAGTGCATAAGGCCACTGGAGATGATCTCACATATTAATAGTGCAGTGTGAGATATACATACACTATTACACACGTGTCAATGAAAAATAATTCACCCGTGAGACCCCTTATGTGATCACAGTGACTTAAGTTTATGCTTACAAGTGCTATCTCTTGCTGATGCCCCCTCGCTGGCAGCTGCATTGGAGGCAGGCTGCTAACTCAGTTGTCCCGTCAGCTTTGATGACTTTGGCAGCCGTCCTCTGGTTGCTGGGGCCTGTGTCAGCTCTGACTGGGCAGGAAAGTCCAGCGTCATGGCTGCATACCCCTCAGTCATTGTGGTATCCTCAGATGCAATGGTGACTGGCAGAGGGATGGAGGTGCTGATGCCAACATCAGGAGCACCCTTAGAGGAGCCCCCAGATGCATGGAGCTGCAGCGGCTGTCTGCCAACATGAGGTTTGTTTGAACGTCCCTACTCACTAGAGATGGGCAGGCAGCTAGTAGAGTCACTAGGTGCTTCATCCATCTCTCACGAATGCTGAGGTCACTGCCAGTGTGTAGCCTTGCAGGTCTGAACACAACCCCAGAAACCCCTGATTCAATTCCTGGAGTTGCCTTTCCATGAGAGTCACCACTTTCTTTATGGAGGAAGCTGTGCGTTCAGGGCTCTGGATGAACGCAGTGGTCATGCTCTGCATGGACTCCTCCGATACAAGACCATGGCACGCAGACCCTCAGGGTTCTCTGTCAAAGCCTCATGCGCATCCCGCTGGACATCCAGCATTTGCTGCTTAATAGACGACTCCAGTAGCTCATTATCTGCCTCGGGCTCAGCATCGTCCTGGTCTCCAGTAATCCTCCAACTGCTGGTACATTGGGGACTCTCTGCCTTTGTCAGCTCCTCAGGCGCGTGTGATGTGCCTTCTCCAGTGTGTACTGCCATCTGCTCCAAAATGCATATGGCCCTATGATGTGCCTGTATCTGTGCTGGTGCATGGTACAGAGGGAGGGCGTGATGCAGGTGCATTTTGCTGCAGGACATCCTCCGATGTCAAGGGAAGGTCTTCTGGGTCATTCTGTGGTCCAGAGGATGTTCCATCTGAGGGAGGGGAAGCATATGTAAGTCTCGATCAGCTTTAACAACTCAGATGCTTGCATTCTGGTTGCTTCTCATCATGGATATCTGGATGGACAGACTTCTGAACAAACGAGCAACGGGAATTAGTGGATTTCACCTGTTAGTCTTACAACCGTTGTTCGACATCCCTCATACCCAATCTCTTCTTTGTCCATTGGACTCCTTTTACTGGCCTGAAGTGGTCATTCCAAATGGTCGAACTGGCCATGATGACAGCTTCTCTTTCCATTTGATATTCCGCTTGTTTCCATGGTGCTGAGTTTTCACCCACTGTTACGAACATACGAAGCATACGAAATAGGAGCAGAAGAAGGCCATTTGGCCCCTCGAGCCTGCTCCACCATTCAATGAGATCATGGCTGATCTGTTTGTGTTCCGAATTTCACATACCCATCTACCTCCGATAACCTTTGATTCCCTTGCCTTACAAGAATCTATCTATCTCTGCCTTAAAAAATATTCAATGACCTGCCTCCACCACCTTTGGAGGAAGAGAATTCCAAAGTCGCACAACCCTCTGAGAGAGAAAATATCTCCTCATCTCTGACCTAAAAGGGCAACATCTAATTTTAAAACAGTGCCCTCTAGTTCTGGACTCACCCACGAGAGAAAACATCCTTTCCACGTCCAACTTGCCAATATCATTCAGGATCTTATATACTTCAATCAAGTCACCCCTCACTCTTCTAAACTCCAGTGGAAACAATCCCAGTCTGTCTACCCTTCCCTCATAAAACAACACGCTCATTGCAGGTATCAATCTAGTAAACCTCCTCTGAACTGCCTCCAACGTATTTACATCCTTCCTTAAATAAGGAGACCACAACTGCGCACAGTATTCTAGATGTGGTCTCACCAATGCCCTGTATAACTGAAACATAACATCATTACTTTTATGTTCAATTCCTCTCATAATAAAGGGTAGCATTCCATTAGCTTTCTTAATTACTTGCTGTACCTGCATACTTTTTTGACTCATGCACTAGAATGCCTAGATCCCTTTGCACCCCATTTTCACAGATAAAATCACAAAGGAAGTAAAACATCCAGAATGATCAAAAATAATAGGGCCCTCGTCTTTCCTCCTACTATTTTACCAACAAATGCACAAGAAGGTTAAAGTTCATACGCATACACTGAGCGAATGACTATTGGGATCACAGACGTTGACTATTGCTCATTTTTTTAAACTAATCAAAAATGAATTTTGCCACATTTGGGATCTCAGTTAACCACATGTCCACTATAGTGACAATCGTGTTGGCCATTCTCCGATAAAGCATAACCAGATTCAAGGAAGTATTCCATCTGCTCTGCCTCAACAATGCACCTCAAACTCAATCTCAGAAGACTAGCTCTGTCTCTTTGCCTTTTCCAACACCAGCCATCCTTCTGGAGAAGGCTGACTGACCAACTAGGATCCCTTTGTACCTTGAGTCCATATGAAGGGCTGAGTTAAAACAATCTCTGACTGTTGGAGCATTTAGACAGGGTAAACTTTAATCCCATTATCAGAGATTTATACAGCTCAAAAGGAGGCTATTTTCCCATCGTGCTTCTTTTAAACCATTATCCCACTTCCAGAGGAGTTCTTGTGATGAAGTGTCCCTACATTGAGCCCGAGGCTCTGGGTTCAAATCCCACTCCAAGACTTGACGGCTAAGGAAGATGCATTCTTAACATGGCCAAACAGGTTGAGTGTCAACTTGTAAATCCTTCTAACATATACTAATAGTAGGCAGTAAGAGCGGGAGAGATTCCTGGTCAGCCATATGATGGAAAGAATGCTGGAATCTCTATCATCACTATGCATAGCTCCTGGCTGCAACATACTTGTAAAAGTGTGTGTTGCCACAGGAATTCAGACTGCCCGGAGGAGGGGTGCGTGAGCAGGAACAGCACAGTTGGCTGAATTAAAAATAAAAACAGAAAGTTTTGGAGAAATTCAGCAGGTCTGGCAGCATCTGTGGAGAGAGAAACCAGTTAATGTTTCAAGTCCAATATGATTCTTCTTCGGGATTGAAGCGAGGTAGAGATGTGGTGGGTTTTAGGCTGTTGAAAAGGGCGGAAAGAGAGGCAGGTGGAGCAAAGGAGGTCAGGGATAGGTTAGCAGGTGGGGGAGATTAAACGACAAAGATCTCAAGGAACCAAAGGCAAAGGGGGTGGTAATGATAGTATTAAAGAAAAAAGGATTGGTCTGGAGTAGGTGTGAGTAGCAGAATAAAGGTCAGCGCTGTCTAAAAGCAAAATAGCAGAATGTGTTAATGGCAGAATAAAGGTCAGTGCTATCTAAAAGCAAAATAGCAGAATGTGTTAATGGCAGAATAAAGGTCAGAACTGTTGAAAGCAAAAACATGAGAACAAGCTACAGACTGGCATTAGGAGAAAAAAGTCAAAATGGAGTACAGAGTTCATGGTCTGAAGTTGTTGAACTCAATGTGAGTTCAGAAGGCTTTAAAGTGAGGTGAAGATGAGGTGCTGTTGCTCCAGCTCACTTTGGGCTTCACTGGAACATTGCAGCAGGCCGAGGACAGAACTGTGAGCATGATGACGAATTGAAATGGCAAGCGGCTGGCTAGGTCAGGGTCATGCTTGTGGACTGAGTGCAGTTGTTCCGCAAAGCAATCACCCAGTCTGCGTTTGGTCTCCCCAGTGTAGAGGAGACTGCGTTGTATGCAGCGAATACTGTAAGTTAAATGGAAAGTTGGCTGGATGCCTGGTATGAATCAGATTGGTGCTAACAGCACAAGGTTTGACCCCTGTTCTGGCTGGGCTGGATTCGGGACTTGATCATCGCCTAACCACGGTAGAGGTTTGTGTTGCTATGGGATGGACCTGCCTTCAGGCAGAGGACTCAAGAGAAGAAAATCCCACTTTCCTGATCTTTCCCCATAGCTCTGCAAATGTTCATTTTCAAGTATTTATCCAATTCCCTTTTCAAAGTTGCTATTGAATCCACCGCCTTCTACGGCAGCATGTCCCATGTTAAGTTAAATTTGGAATTTAAACACAATAAATCTAGAATATAAAGCTAGTTTGATGACCATGACAACTATTTGCCGTAAAAACGCATCTGGTTCACTAATGCCCTGTTGTGAAGGAAAGCTGTAGAAGATGGGAAGGCGCAAAGCTAGAACAGATCTCACAGCTCATCTGACCACTCCCAAATACTCCTCAATCATCTGTTCTTTCAAAGAACTATCGCATTTTCTCTTAAATTTCCCACACTATCTGTCTCACTGTCTCCTGGCTAGGCTATTCTACACCTTTATAGCTCAAAGTCATTTGATTAGAATGTCTATGCACATGTCCTTGCAACTCGAACTCATGTCCTCTGGTTCTAAATCCTTATGCCAGTCCCAACATTATTGTTCAGTTTCAATTTTTTATTCCTTTCTTTAAAATCGGAACACTCTCTTCAAGTTCTCCTCCAAGTCACCCATCATCCTGACTTAGGACTATATCAGCATTCCTTCACTGTCTCTATGTCAAAACCCTGGAACTCCCTCCCTAACAGCGCTTTGTGTGTATCTACACCACATGAACTGCAGTTCAAGAAGGTGGCTCATCAACACTTTTTCAAGGGCAGTTAGGGATGGGCAATAAATGCTGACCTTGCCATCAACACCCAGATCTTGTGAGTGAATAACATTAAAAAAAATCAGTGAGTAATCTCTCCCCTAAGGCATCTCTTTTCCAGAGTAAACAAGCCCAGGTTCTTCAGCCTCTGCTGTATAGTGTTCACTTGTTCCATGTTTGATTATGTGGCTGTAGTTTTCCAGCCCCTCATGCCAGTGGGATCTTCTGGTCCCACCGATGTGAATGGAGATTTCAATGGCTCGCCAGCGCCTGTGCGGGGAAATCCGCCGCGGGGGTGCTGGAAATTTCCAGCCTGTGGGTCTGGTAACCGATCTATGCTTACTATGTTTGATTAGTTAAGCCTTGGTGTGGATCACCATGCTCCCATCTCTCAAATTTGACTGCCTTTTACTGCACCGTTTCCAATGCCTGGATGTCTCTTTCTGCAGTGCAGCAAAGAGAACTGTACCAGATACCCCAGGTGTGGCCATACCTGGGTTTGTACAGATTCATTATCACCACCTAAGATTTACACTCTACTCCAGCATCTAAGCTTTCCCAGGATTATTATCCTCTGCACTGTTGGTTGCAGGGAACTAAAAAGAAAATGCAAATATTTGTATGTATATAGCAGCTTTTATGAGCTCAGAACATTCCAACTCTCTTTACAACCAATAAAATAGTTTTGAAATGTAGTCACCATACTAATGTAGGACAAACGGAAGCCAATTTGCACACAGCAGGCTCCCATAGACAGCAATTTGATAATGGTCAGATAAACTGCTCCCTTGTCATTTTGGTTAAGGAATAATTATTGGTCAGGATGCCGGGGAGAACTCCCCTGCTCTTAAAAATAGTGCCATGGGATCTTTTACTTCTATCTGAGAGGGCAGACGAGCCTTCCGATAAACAACACCTCTGACAGTGCAGCACTCCGTCAGTACTGCACTGGGAGTGTCAGCCTGGCTCAAGTCTGTGGAGTGAGACTTAAACCCAAGACCTTCTGAAGTAGAGGTGAGAGTGCTACCCACTCACCCAAGGCAACCAGCCACCAATACTCCTTAATTCTTCCTCTTTTGTTGTATCATACAGCCTGGCACCATTTAGTTTGTGTTCTCACTATTTACTCTCCTTCATAATGTCTTGCATTTAACCATATGGAATTCCATTTGCTGCTCATTAACTCAATGCCTCTCAATCCTGATGTTTTCCTATTTGGCCTCTTCATTTATTGAGACCCCTTCCCATTTTGAACTGATATGCATTAAGCTGCAACTGCTTTATCTACAATATCAACGTCATTGCAATGGAATATAAAAGCAGGGAAGTCTTGTTACACTGTGCCAGGTGTTGGTGAGACCACACCTGGAGTGCTGTGCACAGTTTTGGTCTCCTTACTTAAGGAGGGATATACTTGCATTGGAAGCAGTTCAGAGAATGTTCACTAGGGTGATTCCTGTGATGAAGGAGTTTTATTATGAGGAAAGGTTGAGCAGATTGGGCATATACTCATTGGAATTCACAACAATCAGGGGTGATCTTATTGAAACGTTTAAGATTCTGAGGGAGCTTCACAGAGTGGATGCTGAGAGGATGTTTCCCCTCATGAAGGAATATAGAACTAGGGGACAGGGTTTCAAAATAAGGGGTGCTCAGTTTAAGATGGAGATGAGTAGGAATTCCTTTTCTCAGAGGATCATTAGTCTTTTTGAATTCTTATTTTTTATTCATTCATGGGATGTGGGCATTGCTCTCTAGGCCAACATTTATTGCCCACCCCTAATTGCCCTTGAGAATGCGGTGATGATCTGCCTTCTTGAACCACTGCAGTCCATGTGGTGTAGGTACACCCACACTGCTGTTAGGGAGGGAGTTCCTTGATTTTGACCTAGCGAGCAGTGGAGGCTGGGTCATTGACTACATTGAAGACTGAGTGAGACAGATTGTTGATTGACAAGGGAGTCAAGGGCTATGGGGAACATGCAGGAAAGTGGAGTTGAGACCACGATCAAATCGGCCATGAACTTATTGAATGGTGGAGCAGTCCATTTCAGAAGCCTTCCTCCTATTTCATGCTTTCATCAACTTCTCGAACAAACACAGGAGTGACAGAATCACACAGCACAAAATGAGGCCACTCGGTCCATCGTGCTATGCCGGCTCTCTGAATGAGCTGTACAATTCATACCACTCCCCTCCTACTACCCCCATAGCCCTTCCTTTTCAAGTATTTATCCAATTTCTTTTCGACAGTTGCAAGTGAAACTGTTGCCACTGCCCTTTCAGTCAGCAGGTTCCAGATCCAAACAACTCACTGGTAAAAAATAATCCTATCTTTCCCTCTGCCGATCATTCCCATCGAACTGTCAAGTCACAGTGTCATCTGACAGTAATATCCTATATTTGTGACATAGCTTTCCGCCTTGAGTGTGTGGCACCCCCAATCTGCCCCCTCCCAGCTAGGAAATGAAGAAGATTCACCTCTGATGCGTGATCCATGATCCTGTGTGGGGGAGCATTGGAATTCACTTGACATGATGTCGGTAACAGTCCCCTCAGCTTCAACACTCGACTGCAATTATTCTTTCAAATATTTGACATTTGGTTTGGATGATTCAGCCTCAGCTGTCCAGGGCTTGATTTGACCCAAGTTAACTCTTCATTTCCATATCTGCTAGATCTTAGGGCTGAGGGATAAGGGGACCCCAAGCATCTCTCTGTAGAGGGGAGTTCTAATTCCCTGTCAGTAGGGAGAAACTCGACCTCCCTCACTGATGGGGGGACTCTACCTTGCTGACAGTACGGGGAGTTCTGCCTCCCCAACCCTAGGGTAGTTGTAACTCCCGACTGTAAGGAGAAACTCTACCTCCCTGACTGTAGAGGGACTCTGCCTCGCGGACAGTTGCAGGGAGTCTATCGCCCCGACAATAGGAGGGAGCTCTACCACCCTGACAGTAGAGGGGAACTCTACCTCCCTGTCTGAAGGGGGCAACTCTACCTCCTCGTCTCTACCTCTGTGACTGTAGGGAGAACTCCATCTCCCTTACTCTAAGGGGAGTGCTACCTCCCTGACAGTAGGAGGGAGCTCTAACTTCCTGACTATAGGGGAATGAAAACTCCTGGCCTCTGCTCAGCACCATGGCTGAGATAGGGAACTTGTTATGTGAGAACCAACAAATGTCAATACCTCGAACCAACCAATACCTGGCAATGTTAACCAACTTAAAGCCCTAGCAAAGCAATAAAATCAGTCTTTAACCATCTGTCTGGTTTATAAGTGAACAGTCTCATTACCTGAGTTTGTCTGAAAATTTCTAAACTAGGCTCCTGGGCTTTAAAATTCATGTTTGTGCTAGTTTATTGTGGCTGGTAACCATTAATGGATAAACAGCCGGATTATAGACAAGGATCTAATACAAATACATTAATCTTCAAAATCTGACTTTTTATATGAAGGACTATTAAGGCCATTAAAGTATTATTTGACTTAAATTTTTTGCTGCCTGTCCAACCTTACAGTTGGCGGGCAGGTGAAAAGGCCAAGCAGCCTTTGCACTTTTTCGGAAACCTCATCCACATGTCGCCCTGCTCATGTGACAGAGTCGCATGAGGGGACATGTTTTTTAACACTTAAAAATTCTTTATTTTTGTTTTTTGGAATTCTTCACTGCCCTGAGGCAGTTCTGTGCCTCAGGGAGCTTTTCCAGCGCGCACTCGCGCGCATGCGCGAAGTTCCCCGCTCGCCTTCCTTCCCCTCCCCGCACAGGCAGCGGTGAGCGCTGCAGCACGCGTTTCACGCTGGGTGGGTCTCAATTGGCCCGCCAATGTGAAATCGTGTTCCGGCCCTGACCGCGGGCAGTGGTCAGCTTCCTGCCGAGCCTGCCGGACAAGGGCAAAATTCTGCCCAATGTCTCATGACCTTGGTTATTGCGGCTTTCGATTAATTTTGAACCAGGAGCTAAGTAAATATTATATCTCTGGCCGTGGTTCATCCTGTCTCCCTCAGTGACTCTGTCTTTATCCTCCTGTCTGGTCAGTGGCTCAGTGAACTGGATCACTGGCTGGTCAACCACTTGGAGGCTTCCCCCTCTTGTCCCTAACCCCCTCATACCTATGCCTCATCCCCTCACCCCACCCCATCAGTCCTGTCCCACATTGGAAGACCTTATGGAGGGAGTAGTCTTCTGCATACAAGCACTCCAGAGGGAATAGTTTCTCTGTATCTAACCTGTAATTATCTTAAACACCTCAATTAGATCACCTTTCTATAGACAAGGAATACAAACCTGGCCTGTTGGTATAATATTCCTGCATCTTAAATCACTCCCTAACTGAGCAATATTCAGGAAAGTACATCTAAAAGAACAAGAAAACTAACCAATTGCTGCTGGTTGTTCTGACCTTGACAACCTGAACAGGTTTTTACAAGCAGCTGCCAATGTACAGAAGGGTCACCAAGCAATTAGCCTCTAAATGACCTCAGCATGTGTCTGTTCACTTCCTTTCTGCAACGAGTGTCTGATGAGTGGTGTTATAGGGACAGGCTTCATTTCAGTGGTTGGTCATCACAACCATATTCAGACCGCTTTTTCCCCGCCTCCCACCCAGGCCACCACTGACTGTGAGAAATGGCACAGCAGGTCAGCTAATTAAAACTGTACCTGGATACATCACAAGTGAGATGAAGTTCTTGGTGCCTGTGATTTAACGTATTCAATAGAGTTTGCAGGTGGGGTCATGCAAAATACACGTCCTAAGGATATCTCTCGAAATGCAGTTAAGCTGGCTTTGCTTCCCCTCACTCTATGCACAATTTGTTTTAGAATCCCCAGGAAGATTAAAATCAGCCGGAGTTCCAGGCTCCCCTTGTTATCTAGTGACTCTGCTGCCAAAGTATGTGAATGGTAGGACAGACGGGGTCAGATTCGCCTATTATGTACACTACCTCACCCCACTCCAGCCCTCGTCTCCATGACCCAAACCCGCAACTGAACATGTGGTCAATAAAAAACGGTGAGAGGAACAAAGCTGGGAGGAAATGGGGCATTAACACCAGAATGGACCAATTGGGCCAAATGGCCTGTTTCAGTGCTGTAAAGTGCTACATAGTTCTATGCAATGCTTGGTTGAAAGCAAAGGTTGAAAGCAAAGCACGCCCCCATCCACCACCACCACCACCCCGCCCCCACACTGCCTGCGATTTTGTCACGTGGACGTGTTAGGTTTGAGGTCCTGCCCTGACTGCCTGCTAGACTTTCCATCAACAAAAACATTTCACTTTGGCTCAAACGTGACCTTCATTCAAACTTTGAAAAAGACAAACATGATAAGAAGCTAAATTGAATCAGCGGAAAAAACTGTGAGATCCAACAACCTTCATCCTTTATCACAGATAGAATGCCCACCTCCTCACCATAATCCTTAGGGCCATCTCTCTCCAGACAAACTGTCTAACTGAAGTAGACCTTCATCTTCACTGTCTCAGTTGTAATCTGGCGAATCGCCCACATGTTTATAGAAGCAAAGATGCCCTGCCATTTTAAAACCAAAGGAGGATCGCCTGCCATTTTAAAATCAATGGAATGAAAATCGGACAGGTTCCAAAATTGCAGGTTATTCACTTTGTCAGATCATTAATAATTATTGACCTCATTGTCTCCCAAACCCATTCATTTTGTTGAATTCAATGGCCTTGTAAATTATTTCACAGCTCGGTTGCTCTTTGGTTGAAAATGTTTTATGAGCCTGTTGATGTAAGCTGAGGTTCGTAATAAAGAGATTTTTTTGTGATAGTTTTCTGAATGGTAACATAGGCTCATGAGGAGCAATAATATCCTTTGAACAATTCTGTTACTATAACTATGCAGGATACATCCCAAGGAATCTAACCAATGCCCCATTAGCAGTAAGAGTGGCTGTGCGCATCAGCCCTCTGCTTATGCAACCTCATACATTATTTGGGGTTTTTTATTGTACATAATTGGTGTTTATAATTCCATTATACTGTTAGGTTTTATTCATGATCTTTCTTCATATTGTGACATTGTCTATTTAGTACAGATTCTATGATCTTGGTTTATCCTTACTACCCCTTCTAACTTCCTCACTTTAACACAATGCTCCACGTATTTGAAGTTACCACAAATTCTCTATTTTTATCCATTACCTCAGAGCTAATTATTCAACATTCAACAACAACTTGCATTTATATAGCTTGTCATGACCACCAAATGTCTTAAAGTGTTTTGCAGCCTGTGAAGTACTTTTGAAGTCTAGTCACTGTTGTAGGAAACACAGCAGGCAACAGAAACTCCTACAAACATCATTGTGATAATCACCTGATAATCTGTTCTAGGGAGTTTGATTGTGGGATAAGTATTGGTCAGGACATTGGGTACAACTCCCCTGCTCTTCAAAATAGTGCCATGGGCTGTAGCGGTTCAAGGAGGCAGCAGACCATCACCTTCTCAAGGCCAATTGAGGATGGGCAATAAATGTTGGCCTAGCCAGTGACATCCACATCCCATGAACAAATTTCTGTCCACCCAAGCAGGCAGATGGAGCCCCAGTGTAACATCTCATCTGTAGGACAGCACCTCCAACAGAGCTATGTTTCCTCAGTAGTGCACTGGACCATTAGCCTTAATTTTTATGCTCAAGCCCTGGCATGGGATTTGAACCCAGAACCTTGTGATCTTGAAGCAAACATGCTGCCAATAGCTTGCTGTCACTTTTAACAGCGCAAATGGTCCTAAGGTGCTTTGGGGGAATTATTGGAAAAAATTTGACACTGAATTAAAGAAGGAGACATTAGGACAGATGATCAAAATACTTGGTCATAAGGGAGGTATTAAGGAGTGTCTTAATGACAAGAGAGAGTGGGAAAAGAATATGTTTAGGGAGGGAATTTGCGAGCTTAGAGGCTAGACTGTAGAAATTTAGAGATTTTTCTATAAGAGCCTTGTCCAAATCTTTAGCTTAAAAACAACAAGGATCGACCATTTAGATTATGCCACTCATAACCAAAATATTCCAATTAAATGCTCTGTTTTTCAGTCACTTGGTAATACAGAACTTGAATATTGCTAAGAAGAGAGACGTGTTGCTGAAGCTTTTCGTCTTGCACACATCAGGACAAATACAATAATGTCAAATTTCAAACGGCCACAACAATTTATACTGCAGGAGAAAAGATTGGTAGAGGTGCTGCAATGGAGAAAGCAATGGGATGCTATTGGCTCTCCAAGCTTGATCATATTCCTTTTGTTTGCAGAGAACGGATCCCTACGATTAATTGTATGTCACTTTTAGCAAGCGTAAATGAGCCACATTATGAGCTCAACTGATTATCTTAAATTGGTTATTAGCGTAGCATAGCAATTGAAACTTGGCATCTTGCATTTGTTCTGATGAGTGCAAGATAAAAAGCTTCAACAACATGTCTCTCTTTTCAGCAATACACTCTCTTGCACGTTTTTCAGCTGATTATTGTTACAGTGCTATGATAGGGTCATTTCATAACTCTCTCTCTTTGCAATGAAACATAGGTATCGGGGGATTTCTGATAAACCAGGTACATTCCATTAGCATTACATCAGCTATCATTCTGGTAATGTCATTGGGAAAAGCCTCCAGCAGGTTAATTAAACATGAAGTGCTTTTTCCTGAATGCATCCCAACTATTCTTGAACAAGTTATGACTTCCCACCCACCAGATCGCACAAAATCGTTTCACACTTTCCCTGCAACCGATGTTAAACTTAACTGGCCTGTAGTTTCCTGAACCAGTCTAAAACTCTGCTACCTGTATCCTAGCTTGCACCAGATCCCATTTGCCCACCAGCCTTGTGCTCACTGCCCACGTTGGATCTTCCTGGAAAGGCCACAGATTTAAAATTTTCATCCTTGTTTTCAAATCCCTCACCCCTTTCCCCTTTCTTTGTAATCTTCTCCAGCCCCTGCAACCCTCTGAGATCTCTGCGCTCCTCTAATTCTGGCCTCATGCGCATTCCTGACTTCCATCACTCCACCATCGGCGGCCATACCTTCAGCTGGCTAAGTCCTAAGCTCTGGAATTCCCTCTTCAAGCCTCTCCGCCTCTCTCTCTCTCCTCCTTTACAACCATCCTTAAAACCTCTTTGAACAAGCTTTTGGTTAACTGTCCTAATATCTCCATAGGGCTTGGTGTCATCACCAAGTTTTGATCTACGGCTCACGATTGCTTCATTCTAATCTTTGATATAGTGAAAACTGAAGCCCTAGTATAAATCAGTTGGGGGTGCCACAAGTCATACCCAGCAACTGGATTGGTGGTGCTGTGTTATGTTACACTCGGAGAGTGCATGTGCTGTGGCAGGATGCACTTTTACATTCATGTTGTAGTCTGGAGATATGGATAGTGATAGTAGAGGCTCCAATGTTCTTTCCATCACATGGCTAACCAGGAATCTCTCCTGCTCTTACCGCCTGCCATTGATGTGCATTGGAAGGATTTGCAGGTTGACACTCTACCTGTTTTGCTGTGTTATGAAGGTGCATACCTTCCATGGCCATCAAGTCCTGGTGTGGGAACTTGAACCTGAAGCTTCTGTTCCCATTGGTGGGAGGATCGAGAACGAGGGGGCACAGATTTAAGGTAATTGGCAGAAGAAGCAATGGCGGCATGAGGAGAAACTTCTTCACACAGCAAGTGGTTAAGATCTGGAATGTGCTGCCTGAGAGTGCGATGGAGGCAGGTTCAATCAAGGTATTCATGAAGGAATTGGATTATTATCTGAAAAAAGAGTGTGCAGGTTTACAGAGAGAAGGCCAGTGAGTGGCACTGGGTAAATTGATCCTTTGCAGAGATGGCGCAGACACGACAGGCTGAATGGCCTCCTTTTGTGCTGTAACCATTCTGTGATTCATTCTGTGACGTGTTTCCTAACTGCAGTTCGGAAAGATCTGTGCCTAATTTTTAGACTATTCCCTCTAGTCTGAAATATCCCAACCAGTAGGAATAGTTTTGCCCAATCTATCCCATCTGTTCCTCTTAATATCTTGAAAACTACGATCTAATCACTCATTAACCTTCAGAATTTCAGGGACTAGAACCCTGGTTTACTTAATCTCTTCCTTGTATCTTAACCCTTGGGGATCAGGTACCATTCTGATTAAATAATGGAGTCACTTGAAGCACATTTCAAAAACTGAAAAAGTTCTTCTGACCTTAGCGAGAGGAATCCTGACTTTACCCCTCTCCCATCAGTGGTGAGACTCTCACACCCGATATGACTGTTACATGGAAAGGAGAGTTTCATTGAGAAACCCCCCGGCCCCCACCACCAGCCCCAGTGCTGACCTCTGTTGGCCACATTTTGCATTGCAACTTTTAAAGGGGCATATGCTCTTTCTCAGTTCCTTCCCTGAAGGCAATAGCACCTATGGACTGGGTTAGGGCTCTGCCTGTCAAACCTCAGTGTCTCACCAAAAATGGATGTGCGCAAGTCTGGAAATGTCCGCAAGCTATTCGACTCTAGAGGACATTTTAGTTAAGTTCATTCACTAATTCCAAGCAGAAACTCTGCCTCCCAAGCCCCGAGGCACTGAAATATCTCAAATCGCCCTTGAGGGAAAGGACAGGTATCTGAACGCAGAGCGGGAAAACACTCTTGCAGCTTTCAAATCCTCATGGTTTGGTACCACAGCCATGGCTTGGAGACCACATCTCACTCTGAATCAGAAAGTAGTAGATTCAAGCCCTGCTCCAGGGACCTGAGCACAATATCTAGGTTGACTCTCCCAGTGCAGTGCTGAGGGAATGCTGCAGAGTAGGCGGTGCCATCTTTCAGATGAGGTGTTGAACTGAGAAACTGTCTGACCTCTCAGGTGATGGGAAAGATCCTGAGGCACTTTCTCGAAGAAATGCAGGACAAGGGAGTACTGGGCAATATTTTTCCCTCAAACAACGTGGCTAAGAATCAATTTAGCTGGTGTTATCACATTGCTGTTGGTGCGAGCTTGCTGTGTGCAAATTGGCTGCTGCATTTCCTACATCAGTGACTACCCTTCAAAAGTGTTTCATTGGTTGTAAAGCGCTTTGAGATGTGGTGGTCAAAGGTGCTATATAAATGCAAGTTCTTTCTTTACTCAGTGAGAGACAGGAGGAGCTCATTATGTCCCCTCAAAGTAACTTGCAAGAAATGCTTGAGGAGAGAAATTAGCAATGTCAGTTTCATGAAACAGCCAATGTGCCTTTAAATAACCTTCCCCCGTCCGTTATCAAATAGAGCAGCATACATTTAAATCCCTTGAAGAGGAAGGGCTACTGAGATACGTACATCTGTGTGTGTGTGTGTGTGTGTGTTTGTGATTTTTAGGCTCCGCCCTCTTTCAAAGGCATAAAAAGCTTTCAGGCAAAGGCACAAGTCAGAAGAGCAAGAGACTGAGCAACACTCAGGAGCTGGACAAGTACTGGGATTGACGATTTGAGAAGCAAGTACTATTATTACACAGCCAGATAACTCTGAGACTCTGAAGTCCAGCAAAATCGGGTAGGTGCTTTGTGTTTATTTAATTTTAAACAGGTACCTGTTAGGTTAGAACTTGCACGTCATATTTAACATCTGTGTTTCTGATTTTCTTGAGTGAACTCTAACCTGCCCTGAGCCCTGACAAGTAACTCCATCAGTCAAGGGGCTTAAAGAAATAAAGTTGAGATTGTAACTTTTGAATCTTCTCCTGAAGGTGACAATTGTTACTGGGGTACACTAGTCCATCATCAGTGCCTTACCTAATACATGTCAGCTGGGGCTCAGTTGACAGCACTCTCACCACTGAGACACAAGGTTGTAGATTCATGTTCTGCTCCATGACTTGAGCATTAAAGTCAAGAATGGCATGACTGATAGAGTGCTGCATTGCTGGAGGTGTAATTTTTCTCATGTGAGATGTTAAACTGAGGCCTCCCCTACATGATCTGGTGGATGTAAAAGATCCCATGCCACTATTTCGAAGAAGAGCACTGGACTCTTGGCCAATATTTATCCCTCAGTCCCCATCACAAAGACACTTATCTGGTCATTATCACATTGCTGTTTGTGGGAGCTTGCTGTGTGAAAATTGGCTGCCACGTTTTCTACATTGAAGCAGTGACTACATTTCAAAAAGTACTCATTGGCTTTGAGACATCGGGTGGTTTTGAAAAGTGCTACACAAATGCAAAACTTTCTAGCTGGCTATCCTACATGCCTGAGCCTACATAATGAGTGTCAGTGGGTTATTCAACTTTTGGAGCATCACAATCTTCTCTTGACGACCACACACGTCCGATATTTTCTTAATTTTCCCATCCCAGGGAGACCAATTGTCCCCACCTTGCTTCAAATCTGTGAGAGATCAGTTAGCCCTGCACAGCAGCAAAGTGGGACATTCCAACCACTGCTTAACCTTTAGGGAGACAGAAATGCTGCGGAATTTTGCCTGACAGAATTCCCAACTATCATTTCCAATACTCAAAAATCCTTCTTCTCAGGCAGTCCCTCAGGATCGAGGATGAGTTGCTTCCATTCCGGTTCGATGGGGGAAGTGTTACCTGCAAATGTAATGGTGATACACACCAATGCAGTCTCCTCGATGTGTCTAAAGACAAATTGATATCAAACATCAGCCAAGCTTTACAGCATGCACTGGACCACTCTTTTAATGATGCTTCTCTATGTGATTGTCAGTTAACAATGCATGCAGCTATTGCTGGAGATAGAGGGTTTCAAGGATGATTGCATCCATACATCGTCGAGCGTCCCAGGTTTAATCTCCAGTCTGAGCTGAGTTATCTTTTTTTTCATTTCTTCTTTCATGGGGTGTCGGCAACACTTGAAAAGCCAGCATTTATTTCCCATCCCTAATTACCCTGAGCTGAGTGGCTTCCTAGGCCATTCCAAAGGGCAGTTAAGAGTCAACCACATTTCCTTCAGTCTGGAGTCACGTGTAGCCAAGCCAGACCATATAAGGATGGAAGATTTCCCTCCCTCAAGGACATTAGTGAACCAGATGGGGTTTTAACAACAATCGATGGTTATCATGGTCACCATTACTGCAACTAGTTTTATATTCCAGATGCATGAACTGAATTTAAATTCCGCGAGCTGCCATGATAAGATTTGTACCCATGTTCCCCAGACACTTAGCTCTGGATCTAGATTACTAACTGGTCCAGTAAAAATGCCCTACATTGCCATTTCCCCCCTCCCCCCAATTTGAGTTAGAGTTGGGGTAAAAGTAGAATTTGCCTCAGTGCCAGCATGCAAGAGGAGGGGGGGGTGGAGGAGGAGGGGGAAATAGCAGCCAGTGTTCCAGCAGCAGATCTCTCTTCAGTGACCCAAGCTGAAATGTGAAGATGTGTAAGTGCTGGTGCAATGGTCTTGGGTTGTGACATCCCCCCCACTAACATCAGCCTCACACACAAGGGAAATGCCTGCATCAGGAACTGAGAGAAGAACCTTTTGTCAGATACATGGATACGTGCTGCTGGACACATTTAGCTGGTGAGACTGTGGTTAGGCTATTGAACCACGAGGGGTCTCGTACCCAAGCCCAATTCAGTTAGGCTACTGAACCATGGGGGGACCTTGCAACCGGGACCTAGCCTGAGCTGACATGCACACGGGATTGAGTGACTGTTTCGCAATCAAGAGCAGTAATGCTGAGCTGAGTTTTTAACCCGTCCCTAGTCCTGGGGCAGTGAGAGCAGTGGCAGCATGGGCCTGAACACTGCCTCAGCGAGAGAGTTGGCGCAGCTAAGGTGCCTGAAGCTGAGAATATTTTGCTCTGTGCAAGCTGGTGCATTTGCATTTGTTTGAATCTTGATGAGTCACCAATAAATGTCTTATGAACTGGCTTGTGCTTAAAGCCGTATTATCATCGCTTTGTTGATCTAGTTTATGAGGGGCCGCGAAATAAAAGAAATATACAAATAAATCAGTGGTCAGCCAATTCAGAATCCAGAGCCCAAGTTCACAGCTGCAAATTCCTACTGAGGATATTCTTCAACGTATTTAACTCTGTAATTACTCACAGGACTCTACAATAACCAGAAAATTCACATTTCCTGCTATTCATTTCCCAACCCAGGTGCCCCACCCGCACAATTTTCCCAATGTTCTTGGAATGTGGTGACACACTTTGAGACACAGGGCATTCCCACTTTAACCACCAACTGTTGTTTCTGGTTTCTGCAACAAAAATGTGCATTTATACGGCACCTATAACGTCATGGAAAATCTCAGGGCACCTCACAGCAGCAATTATCAGACAAAATTTGACATTGAGCCATGTAAGGAGGTATTAGGACAGGTGACCAAAAGCTTGGTTGGCTTTCAGGAGCATCTTAAAGAGGAGAGAGAGGGACAGAGAGAGAGAGAGAGATGGCGAGATGCAGAGGTTTAGGATGGGAATTCCAGAATTCAAGATTAGATGTCCAAAAAGCATGGGTGGTGGAGCAATTAAAATTGGTGATGCATAAGAGGCCAGAAGTGGAGGAATACAGAGGCGATGTGTGAATGGGACCTGGTCTGAGTTAGGCTACGGGCGACAGAGATTTGGATGATCTCAAGGTTAGGGAGGTAGTAAAGTGGAAGGCGGACAAGGAGAGCATTGGAATATTCGAGTCCAGAGGTGACAAAGGTGGGGGGTTATTTAATTGGGTGTGCCGAAACTGGATCTGTCCTCAACTAACATCTGTACACATCAGAGCTTCCCAGTGGGATTTCTGGATAGTAACTAAACTATGATCCACAATAAGTTAACTGATGTTAGCACAGAGCTTGAATGTTCCTGAAAAGAGAGACATGTTGCTGAAGCTTTTCATCTTGCCCTTATCAGGACAAATGCAAGAATGCCAAATTTCAAACGCACACGACAATTTATACTGCAGGGGAAAAGGGTGCTGTTTGGTTGGCAAGTTGAGTCTAATTGGCCGAGGTGTTGCCATGGAGAAAGCAATGGGGTCTCCAAGTTATTTTTTGAATTACTCAGGAGCTTGGGGAGCCGATAGTTCCTCATTGCCTTCTCCATGGCAACATCTCAGATTCGACTTGCCAACCAATCAGCACGCTTTTCAAATTGTGATTGTTTGAAATTTGGCATTCTTGTGTTTGTCCTGATGAGTGCAAGACGAAAAGCTTCTGCAAAATGTGTCTCTTTTCAGCAGTATTTAACTGATCTTAGTGAGGACACCAGTTGGGGGTACATTGGTCAGTCAAGGAAGGGGATATTCATTGGGCGAGGTGGGGTGAGGAGGTGGGGGAGCGGGTTCCAGTTCCTGATAACTATCCAATGACCCCGCCTAGTGGAAAGTAGCTTATCAAGTTGGAACTAGATTGGAAACAACTGTGATATTTCTGCCTCACATGGCCGAATAGTCCAACCACCACTTGCACTGTGTGGGCTCACATATGGTCACTTGGGCAGTTACAACCAGCCCTCATATTGAGGAATTGAGAGGTTCGGCAGAGGGCAAAACATTCAGGAATTTCCAGTTTTGAGTGAGGGCAAAATTGAAAGGTAGAAATTTGGCCAATAGCTAAACGTTGACTGATTTGAACCAGCCCCCTCCTTCCATAGCACACTGGGTTAGGAATATCACAGGTCTGGGTAAATATTAATTTGTCAGCATTCTCAAAGCAGCTTCCTGGAAACTTGGGTGTCAGGCCTGCAGAGCCAGTGTATTGCTGACCTGCGAGACTGGTCCGAGTGGGATAAGGGTTTCTTTCTGCAAGGTTCTACTAGTCTAGTGTGGAATGGGTTTGGTGCAGTCATAACCCAGTGGGGAAGAGATGACAAGAGTGAAGCCAGTATAGTAAATACACACACTTAACTCGTGATCACTGGGTTTGCATTACAGCACTTAGCATCACCAAACTGTACCAAGGTCAGCACTAAACTGGTGATTCCACTCTGACCAAGGTCACAAGGAGTGACAAGAGTGTGGGTGATAGCAAACCTTTCTGTTAGGACTGTGTAGAGGGAGCTTTACTCTGAATCTAACCCCGTGTTGCACCTGTCCTATGAGTGTTTGATGGGGGCAATGTAGAGGGAGCTTCACTCTGAATCTAACCCCGTGCTGTATCTGTCCTGTGAGTGTTTGATGGGGACAATGTAGAAGGAGCTTTACTCTGAATCTAACCCCGTGTTATACCTGCCCTGGGAGTATTTGATGGGGCAGTGTAGAGGGAAGTTTATTCTGTATTGAACCCGTTCACTCAGAGTACTGAGGCTGACCCCATATACAAAAACAAGAGAAAGCTGGAAATGTTCCAACCTCATGAATGACGTCTGACAATTCAACACTGAGAGCAAGATTCACCAGAAATGGATAAACAACCCAACAAAGTTCAAATCTTAATGCTGAACTCTAATCCCCTGGAGACTGTTAGATGTAATTAAAAGTTTATATGTGACCCCGATTATCTCGATCACAGAAGAAAACAACAAAATTAATTTTGATTATTTATGATTAGTTCATCCCATGTTTTGATATGAATCTCCTGCATTAGTTGGAGAGCAGAGGGCAGTATTGCCAATTGCAATGTTTCACAAAGTGTCTTCATGTTTTGTTCCCATTCCACCCACCCTCCCCAACTGCCACACAACGTTCACAGCACTGAAATGAGACCTTTCTTATCCAGTCCCCACTGGAACTATTTATTAATTCTGGCAGAATAAGCATTTTCCATCAATCAAAGCACAGTGGGGAATGTAACCCATCGGCATCCCCTAGAACACATCGCTGCTTGAACAGGTGGCGGAAGCAGATTCAATAGTAACTTTCAAAAGTAAATTGAATAAATACTTCAAAAGGAAAACAAAATGCAGGATTATGGTGTGAAAAGTCAGGAAGAATGGGATTAATCAGAGGGCTTTTTCAAAGTGTCTGCTTAGGCAGCACAGAACAATGGGCTCTCTCTCTCTCTGCTATAAGATTCTGTGATTCTAAGACATGTTAATACTTCAAGTTGAATATATTACCTAACTTTTTGCTCCTTATTATTGATATGAATTTCCTCTCAGAGCAGGTACCCCTAGATACAGAGAAAATTACCCTCTAAACTCCCCATCAAGCACTAGCAAATTAGGTACAGCACAGGGTTAGATATAGAGTAAAGCTCCCTCTACACTGTCCATATCAACCAGTCCCAGTGCAGGTACAGCACGGGGTTAGATATGGAGCAAAGCTCCCTCTACACAATCCCATCAAACTTTCCGAGTGCAGGTACAGCACGTGGTTAGATACAAAGAAAAGTTCCTCTGCTCTGTCCCCATCAGACACAGTCAGGGCAACACAGTGTTAGCTAAAGAGTAAAGCACCCTCTGCATTGACTGCATCAAACACTCACAGGGCAGGTACAACGCAGGGTTAGGTAATGAGTAAAGCTCCCTCCACACTGTCCCATTGATGTGGGTCAATTCCAGCCTCGGAGGAATGCTCCTTCTATGGAGTTTAAACATTCACATTTCTCGTGTTGGTTCCATGTGCAGCATCACCAGGCATGATTGACAATTTATTGCTGTTGGCTCACAGTTGCCAGGGAATTATTACTGATATTGGAGTTAAATATTGTTCACGGTTCGCAATCACTGAGCAGCCATCACAAAGTGATGGCGTATTAAGAATCTATAAAGTTTAACGTCAGGCAGGCAGGAGAGGTGGTCATTCTTGGCTGCTGGACTGCACCCTCCAATGACCAGTAAGGGAGTAGCATTGTGGTTCACAGGATAAATTGTCTTGAATAAGGTTTAGAGGCACTGAGGCACAATCAGAGCGGGGACAGGCTATCATCTGTCTGTCATCTGTTTGTATTTTCGATGTCTCTCTGCATTGCTTATTTCTATCTGTCTATTGCCTATCTCCGTCTGCCTATTATCTACTGTCTTTTTTATGAGTTGTTACCTGAGGCCCCATCTGCCCTCTCAGGCAGACGTAAAAGGCCCCATGGCACTATTTCAAAGAAGATATGGGGAGTTAATCCCTAGTGTCTTGGTAAAAATTTATCTCTCAGTCAATATTACAAAATCCCATTGCTGTTAGTGGGATCTTGCTGTGCGAAAACTGGCTGACGCTTTATCTGCATTGCAACAATGATTACACTTCAAAGTTACTTCGTTGGCCACAAAGCACTTTGGAACAACTAGGGGTCATGAAAGGCACTATATAAATGTAAGTCTTTCATTCTGCCTACCCATTATCTATTTCACTGTCTGTTTTCTCTTTCAAACCACAAATCTCTCCGTTGAGTTATTGGCTCTTCTCTGCCATCTGGTGTCCGCTGCTGGAAAGTGCTTGTATGAAGTCAAGACAACATTGCACCTGCTTCAATGCCTGTCAGTTGAAGTGCCAGTTGACGCTCATGAAGCTCAGATTTGTGGGCGGCGAGTGTCCACTTTGTGGGGGGGGCGGGAATAAGATGCTGCAGGACTGGAGAAACAAAAGCATAGAATTTACATTTATATACCAACCCTGGGGACTTCTCAAAGTGCTTTACAGACAATGAAGTACTTTTTTGAATTGCAGTCACTATTGTAATGGAGGAAACGTGACAGCCAATTTGCACACAGCAAGCTCCCACAAACATTAATGTGATCATTACCAGACCATCTGTCTTTTTCATGACTGATTGAGGGATAAATATTGGCTGGAACACAGGGGAAGACTCCCACTACTTTTTCGAAATTGTGGCTGCGAGATCTTTTATGTTTATGTGAAAGGACGGTTGGGGCCTCAGTTCAACAGAGATGGCACCTTCGACAGTGCAGCACTGCACTGGGAGTGTCAGCCTGGAAAAGGTGCTCAAGGAAGGGAACATATGGAGTGGGCAAGGGGAAGGAATGGGGGAGTTCTTAATGAATTGGATTATCTCGCCTAAACTCTAGCAATTGTGCTAGATTTTATGATCTGCTGTGGCGTGTTCTAATCTGTTACACAATGGGGTGTTGGCCTGAAGCACAAGATCGCAATACCTAGCTGGCAGTTTCTTTCCAGCGTAACTGAGCTGGGTGCTTGGGTGCGCGGGGGGGGGGGGGTCAGTGAAGCTCATTGGATAACCCCTAATGCGTCGTGTTCCAAATGGCCTTCTGTGTGGCTAATGTAACCCTGAGCCTCAGAGACTCCCATCTCAGCTTCCCCACATTGAAAAGCCCAGGGGAGTGGAGGTGGGGTTGACAGTGTAGCGTTCTACCCTCAGCTATCAGATACAACACTCTGCCCATGTGCTTAAACAATGACAACAACTTACATTTATCGGAATCTCATATTGGGGTCAAATATTGGTCAAGATTGTAAACAGACTGGTTTAGTCTGTTGCCAGGAAGAGCGATGGAATCGGTTGCTAGACAACATGAAATGGCAGCAACTCACAGTTTGATTTAATTTGTAACTTGTGGACTTTCAGATCGGGAAACCATGATGATGATGTTAGGGCTCATCGCAATGCTTTACTTTCATACGGGGGTTCTCGGTGAATCGCAGGAGCTGGCCAGCACCAGCAGGTGAGAAATTGCCACACTTTCTATTTTATGCGATGGTTTTACCAAGCAACTTGCATTTATATAGAGCCTTCAATGCATTAAAAACATACCATGACGCACCACAGGATGTTAACATGTAAAAAATTGACACTGGGCTCCATAAGGAAACATTAGCACTGTTGACCAAAGGTTTGGTCAATGAGGGAGGCTTTAAGAAGTGATTGAAAGGAGGACTTTGAGTGTCTTTAAGGAGTAACTTTAAACAATGGCTTTAAGGAGTGACTACAGAGAGAGAGGAGATAACCTCACACTGTGAGATTCACTGATATTGACTTATTTAACACAACTCCAGCACAGTGGAATATTAGACCAGTGTAAAACTTGTCAGATTGCACAGCTCCATAAATTGAAGGTGATGTGGCAATTGAGTCACATTGACCTATATTGGCTCTTGTTTAAGCAACATCTTGATTTTGAAATTCTCATCCTTGATTTCGAAGCCTTCCATGGCCTCACCTCCTCCCTATCTCTGTAATCTCCTCCAGCCCCACAACCTTACGAGGCATTTGCCTCATCTATTCTGGTCTTTTGTGCGTCCCTCATATTAATTGCTCCATAATGCTGGCCATACCTTCAGTTGCCTGGGCCCTAAGCTCTGGGAATCCCTCCCTAAACCTTTCTGCCCTGGTCTCCTGCTTTAAGACACTCCTTAAAACCTAACTCTTTAACCAAGCTTTGGTCATCTGACCTAATATCTCCTCATGTGGCTTGGTGTCATATTTTGTTTCATAATGCTCCTGTGAAGCTCCAGGGGATGTTTCATGATGTTAAAGGTGCTATATAAATATAAGTTGTTGTTGAAGCTGATGGGCGGTTTTAATTTTTCCCTCTCTTTCCCTCCACAGGAATCCGTCTCCCTCTCCTGCTCTTTTGTCGTACATCCAAAACCTGAAAAATGCAAAAGTGGAACTGTTGGACAGACAGGTAAAGAACGTCCTGAAATCTCGCCTCATCTCTGCATCCAGCTCTGCTAGAGATTCCCTGAGTGTTAAAGCAGAAGATGTCAAAGAAAGCATCAATGACAGGTATTCAGTGGATATTAATATGCAGGGAAACCTGCCCTGTATAATTCCCCTCTTGCTTCACTGGGTATAGGCGCCGTATTGAACCAGACGGGAGAGGAAGAGCGTACACTTGATCGCCTGGCCTGTGCTCTGTCGCCCCACCCTCCTTGCCACTTTGCTGGCCGGTTATCCCATTAAGAAAGTGGGCACTGGGTCAGAATACTAATGGGTGTGATGCCATTACAGTTGAACAGCCTGCTGTCATGACATGTTACTGACTGCAGTCAACAGCTTGCATGCTCCATCTTCACACTGAATCGCCTCCAGTTTGGATCTGGTGGCTTCATTATTGAGGGAATGTCTCTAAGTCATTTCACTCAAGATTAAAGACAGGAGAAAGACTGGAGAAGCTGGGACTGTTCTCCTTAGAGCAGAGAAGGTTAAGGTGGGATTTGAAAGAAGCCTTCAAAATTACGAAGGGTTTTGACAGAGTCAATAAGGAGAAGCTGTTCCCACTGGAGAAGGGTTGGTAACCAGAGGAGGCAGATTTGAGATAATTGATAAAAGGCCCAGAGGGGAATGAGAATTTTTTTCACACAGTGAGATGTTATGATCTGGAATGAACTGCCTGAGAGGATGATGCAAACAGATTCAGTCGTAACTTTCAAAAAGGAATGGGATAAATATTTCAAAAGGGAAAATAATCACTTGCTAGTAGAGAACTTGGTTATAGCTGAAGAGACAGATTGCAGAAGCTTTTCATCTTGCACTCATCAGGACAGAAGCAAGAATGTCAAATCACAACAATTGATACTACAGGAGAAAAGGTGGCTGATTGGTTGGCAAGTCGATCCTGACTGGCCAAAGTGTTGCCATGGAGAAAGCAATAGGGAACTATAGGATCCATAAGCTCCCGGGGAATTCAAAAAAGGCTCAATGCTTGAACATGTTCCTTTTGTTTACAGAGATTGGGTCCCTGTGTATGAATTCATTTGCAGACAAATGCATGATGGGCCAAATGGCCTTTTTCTGTGCAGTAAGATTAGATGATTGGTCAGGTACTGACTGTTTTCTTTGTTTGGGTTTTAATTCCAGCACTGTGCTAAAAGGTCGAGTCAAGCGTTACCAACATCGCTGGGGACGTCACTTCGGCCGCCAATCACCCCCGCGCTGTGTCCTGGGCATCTGCCGGACTCTCAACCTGGCCCACTCGATGTACCATTTGGGCAACACCAAGGGGAAGGACCCGTCAGCCCCCAAGAGCACGGACGACCCCAATAGTTTTGGCAAGAGGCGACGCAGGAGTCTGGTCTCCCTCCTCCGCAGATCCATCAGGCTCAACAGGGACAGGCGGGCAAGGAAGGAGTGAGGGACAGGGGAACAACACACACCAACCCCCCCCGCCTTCCTCGGCTTCCACCCAGCCTGTGCCACACAACTTGGATAGGTCATGACAATACACACTCCGCGCCCCCCCTGACAGAAATTCTCCGGGGGTAGGTGAGAAACCAGGTTTAACAGAAAAGATGCAATCAAACACTTGTGTCTGGCTCGCTGTGACATCCGATACACTCCCGCTCACCCCTTATAGAGGGAGAAAAGGCAAGGGGGTTGTAAGAAGAAATGGGTTGGCCTCCCTCAACAAATCAAAAAGATTGCAAAACATAAAGAAATCACTTTGAATCAAATACATAAGCAAGTTTCCCATTTTCTGCTCCACTTTTATAGGTATATATTTATATTTATAAGCTATTTATTTGTTACATGTTCACTTTCTGATCACAAGTTGTCTGGGTGTAGAAAGGGTCAGTTTCTCCAGGCAGAATTAGCGAGGATTATCAGCCTTAAAGTGGCCCTGCCCTAAAAAAAAACATTATTGCCATAATAAGGTTTGTAGGTCATCTCTTTATGGACCACATTCTGCAGCGGCGGCTGAGGTGGGAGGTGGAGTCTGTAACGCGCTGTTACCTCCCCTGTGGGCACTGTATAGTGGTGCTGGTGAACCCGTCTCCACCTCGCCAAAAGGTCGTGCCCTTTTTAATTTAACTGGCCACAGATGATGGGCAAATTTTCTCCACTTTACCACTCCCAGCTGAGGGCCATAAACATCTGCTGCTGACGTTGAGCAAGAGATGGTGTCTCCCGGTCGATTGGGGCTTCCTTGCCTTCACGCTGCCTGTAAAATCCTGTGTATAATTCCCACCCTCCCCATATGGAGCTGCAAACTTTGTGATGTGTGCACCAGCGCGAACATAACAATGTTTTCACTCTCTGTCTGTATGGGCACAGAAAGCTTGTTGCATCGACAGTGGCAAATTTTATTTGCCCGCTGGGTTGGAGGCCTCGGGTCTTGAGTTGAATCTGCCATGTAAACCCCTCCTGCTCGCCTGCCCCCACAAACATAAATACCCCTTGAATAAGAAATTCAGTTTCTCAAAATAGTGTGGCACGCTTCTGCCCCTCAGTGGTGGTGGTGGGAATGGCAGGAGATGATCAATTCCCCAGCGTGTGCACTGCTACCTCTATGCCAGCTACAGACAGCAGCAGTGGAACCCACACCAGCAACATTCTTTCCCAGAGAACTGAGCAGAGAAAACAAATCCAAAACTACTGGAGCAGAAAAAATATTTGTCTTCTACATATGCAATATTTATATATATATATATTTATATGTGTATGTATGCAGATATTATGCAGGGTTGTACGACTTAATTTTAAAAATTTTCAGGCAATACAGCTCAAATGTCTAGGGCAACATCACTAATACAATTCATGAAACAATTGGAGAATGCTTTCAACAAGTTGGAAAACTGGACTAAAAGAGGTACCGACCTCATATTCACGCCATCACTAAGACAGCTGAATTCCATAAGATCACTCGAATTCACCCCTGTCTCAGCTTGTCCGCTGCTGAAACCTTAATCCATGTCTTCATTACTGCTAGACTTGACTATTCAAATGCACTTCTGGCTGGTCTCTCAAACTTTATCCTCTATAAATTTGAGGCCATCCAAACCTCTGCTGCCCAATGTCTGAATTTGCACCAAGTCCCATTCCCCTATCAACCCCTGTGACCCATATTGGCTCCTGGTCAAGTACTGTCCTGATTTTAAAATTCTCATCCTTGCTTTAAAATCCCGTCACGGCCTCACCCTCCTCTGTAATCTCCTGCAGCCGCACAACACTCTGTGATGTCTGTGCTCTTCTAATTCTGAATGCATAAGCATTCTGATTTTAATCACTCCACTGGCGGTCGTGTTTTCAGTTGACTAGGCGCTAAATTCTGTAATTGCCTGCCTAAATCTCTCCATCTATCTATCTCACTTTCTTCCTTAAAGCCTATCTCTTTGAGCAAGCTTTTGGACATTAGATTTATTATCTCCTTATGTGGCTCAGTGTTATATTTTGTTTGATAATGCTCCTGTGAAGCACCTTGGATGTTCAATTATGTTAGAGGTGCTATCTAAATATAAGTTGTTGTTGTTGATGATGCATCACTAAAGATAGTGGATATGATGAAGACTAGAAATTAGAACTGTATTATGTTAAAACTTTATGAATGATGATTTTATATGGCATTTACAATTAGCTTCTATCATGTGCACATCCAAAGTTATTGCAATGTAAAGGACTTTATAAACTTCTGTATATACCTGTGTGTGTTTTTATACATATATAGCTGTTTGCACCGTGTAACTGTTTTATCATTGGGGCTCACTGCGGATAGCTTGGGTTTAAATGTTGCCTCAACCCAGAGACTGGGGCAGTGGCTGATTCCATGACAACACAGATATTTTTCCATTTATTTTGCCAAATAAGTTCCGGGGCAGAGAAAGTGCCTACATGGGAAAGTTTGACTCACTTTGCAGGAGTTTTTAAACATTCTCAGATTCCAGGACAATCGCTCATCAGTTGGTCTGGGTGGGAATGATTGGAGGAGGAGTGGGGGAGGGATAAAGGAATTAGAAGAAAGTGGAAGAATCCCTCAAACACGCTGGAGGAAATTGAGAATATACACTTTTATTATCGATGGCATTTCCAAGCAATGCACTAAACTCTTTCACTTGAATATACTTGAACCAAAGAAAGGAATATGTAAATTAACAATTAACTTAAATAACAGTTGCATTTTGAGCGTAATGGATTGCATTGTAAGATTCTTGTGGACTGTACATTTAAATACCTTTTTAAATATTGATATTTAAGAATAAAAGATAATCTTTATGTCAGCAACTTGGCTATGCTGTTTATATATTGTCCATTTGATCTGTTGACTGTTTTAGAAAGAAAAAGATTTTGGGGGATGGGGAGAGAGAACAAAAGGTGTTTAATTTAAGGAGTTAATTAAAAAGTGCAGGAAAATGTGATTAAAAGGGAACGGTGAGACCCAAGCTGGTACAGGCATAATAGCCTGTTCCTCTGCCTGAAATCTATAATGGCATACACAGTCCATTCACAATTGTTATATTCTAGCTTTTTATTTTAAAACTACCAATTTTTTTATCTTTTCCATTTGTATTTATTTTTGACAGAGTTTTACCTTTGATTTCACCCCCCCACCCCCCGAACCCCACACCACTCTCCTCCATTCTCCTTTGTTTCCATATTTGTGTCCGAGAGACTGTGGTTGGCAGCTATCTTGCTTTAGGTGGCTCTTCATCCCAATGCAGTATCAGGGCTGGGATGGCCAATGTTCGACTTTGTACCAGACAGTCCAGTTTTTGGTTGTCTGGCCACTGTCCTGTACTGGTGGCTTCATGCCCAGTATTTTGACACTTGGTCCACTTGCCTCAGTAAAGCAGCAGCAGGGGCCTGTACTTGTTCCTTTTCCACCTGCAGAGAAAGGAGACGGCCGCATAGTGATAACATCACTGGGCTAGCGAGCCAGAGTCCCAGGTTAGTGCCCAGGGGACTTGGGTTCAAAGCCCACCATGGCAGCTGGTGGAATTTGAATTCAATTAATACTTCTGCAATTGAAAGCTAATCTTGCAGTGATGACTATGATAACTATCATGCTTGTCGTAAAAACCCATCTGGTTCATGAAGGGAAGAAAATCTGCCATCTTTACCCGGTCTGGCCTACATCTGACTCTAGACCTACAGCAACTGTGGTTGACTCTTAACTTCCCTCTGAAATGGCCTAGCAAGCCACTCAGTTCAAGAGCAGTTTATGGCACGATTCACCTATCTTCTTGCCCCTTTTGATAAAAAGAAAGTGTCCTTGTAGCTTTGAAATCCTTCTGTGAGGATCGTAGGGAGTTACCGGCACTAGGCCCATGGCGTCTGCGCTTTCCGGCGTTTGGTCTCATGGCCCTGCGGGTTCCGGCACTTGAGGTGCGTATCCAGGCAGCTTTTAAATTAGTTGAGAGCTTCTGCGTGTGCTACCCTTTCATCAGGCACTAAGTTCCAGACCCCACCACCCGACCACTGGGTGAAAAATGTTTCTCTCATCTCCCCTCTAATCATTCCACCCCTCCCTCCCCCATCAGTTCTGATGAAGGGTCGTACGGACTCCAAACCTTAACTGTGTCCCTCTCCGCAGATGCTGTCAGACCTGCTGAGTCTTTCCAGCTGTTTTTGCTGTTGTTTCAGATTTCCAGCATCCACAGTATTTTGCTTTTACCACCCACCCACCTACCCCCACCCACCCCTCCCACTCCCACCCTACCCCCACCCTCCCACACCCACCCTCCCACACCCACCTTACCCCCCCCCACCTCCCCAACCCCCCCACCCCCTCCACACCCACCCTACCGCCAACCCCCCCACCCTCCCACCCCCACCCCCCCACCCCCACCCTCCCACACCCACCCTACCCCCACCTCCCACACCCACCCTACCCCCACCTCCCACCCACCACCCTACCCCCAACCCACACCCTACCCCCACACCCCCAACCCCACCCTACCCCCGCCCTCCCACACCACCCTACCCCTCCCTCACCCACCTACCCCCACCCCCCACCCTACCCCCACCTCCCCAACCCCACCCCCCACCACCCTACCCCCACCCCACCCTCCCACCCTACCCCAACCCCCCACACCCACCCTCCCACACCCACCTTACCCCCACCCCCCACCCTCCACACCCACCCTACCCCAACGTCCCCACCCCCAACCCTCCCACCCCCAACCCCCCCACCCTCCCACCCCCAACCCCCCACCCTCCCACCCCCAACCTCCCCACCCTCTCACCCCCACCCCCCCACCCTCCCACACCCAACCCCCCACACCCACCCTACCCCCACCCCCCCTCCCCAGGCCCCTCCCCCCTTACCCCCCCTCCCCAGCCCCCCTCCCCCAGCCCCCTTACCCCCTCCCCCCTTACCCCCTTACCCCCCTCTTACCCCCAGCCCCCCTCCCCCAGCCCCCTTACCCCCCTCCTCCAGCCCCTTACCCCCACCACGCCCCCCTCCCCTTACCCCCCAGCACCCCCCCACCCCCACCCCCCCTCCCCCCTCCCCATCCCCTCCCCCCCCACCCCCCTCCCCTCCCCCCACCCCACCCCTCCCCTCCCCCCACCCCTCCCCTCCCCCCCCCCCCCTCCCCCCACCCCCCTCTCCCCCCCCACCCCCCCCTCCCCCCTCCCCCCCACCCCCTCCCCTCCCCTCCTCCCCTCCCCTCCCCCCCCCACCCCCTCCCCTCCACCCCTCCCCCCCACCCCCCTCCCCCTCCCCTCCCCCCTCCCCTCCCCACCCCCCTCTCCCCCACCCCCCCTACCCCCTCTCCCCACCCCCTCCCTGCCCCCCTCCCCACCCCCCTACCCCCTCTCCCCACCCCCCTCCCTGCCCCCCTCCCCACCCCCCTCTCCCCACCCTCCTTGCCCCCCTCCCCACCCCCCCTCTCCCCACTCTCCTTGCCCCCCTCCCCACCCCCCCCTCTCCCCACCCTCCTTGCCCCCTCTCCCCACCCCCCACCCCCCCTCTCCCCACCCCCCTCCCCACCCCCCACCCCCCTCTCCCCACCCCCTCCCCCCCCTCCCACCCTCCCTCCTCCCCCTCCCTACCACCCCTACCCCCCCTCTCCCCACCCCCCCTACCACCCCTCTCCCCACCCCCCCTACCCCCCCTCTCCCCACCCCCCCTACCCCCCCTCTCCCCACCCCCCCTACCACCCCTCTCCCTACCCCCCCCCTCCCACCCCCCTACCACCCCTCTCCCCACCCCCCCTACCACCCCTCTCCCCACCCCCCTACCACCCCTCTCCCCACCCCCCCTACCCCCCCCTCTCCCCACCCCCCCTACCCCCCCTCTCCCCACCCCCCCTACCACCCCTCTCCCCACCCCCCCTACCCACCCCCCCCACCCCCCCTCTCCCCACCCCCCCTACCCCCCCTCTCCCCCCCCTCTCCCCACCCCCCCTACCCCCCCCTCTCCCCACCCCCCCTACCCCCCCCTCCCCCCACCCCCCCTACCCCCCCCTCTCCCCCACCCCCCCCACCCCCCCCTCTCCCCACCCCCCCCTCTCCCTACCCCCCCCTCTCCCCACCCCCCCTCTCCCCACCCCCCCCACCCCCCCCTCTCCCCACCCCCCCCCACCCCCCCCCTACCCCCCCTCTCCCCACCCCCCCCACCCCCCCCTCTCCCCACCCCCCCCTACCCCCCCACCCCCCCCTCTCCCCACCCCCCCCCCTACCCCCCCTCTCCCCACCCCCCCCCCCCGTCACTCTGCTGATGTATTGAGTGAAATTCGAAGGGGGGTTATCAATTGGCAGCATGTAGATGAGCTGAGAGCTCGAAACGCACTTTCTACTCTACCTCTTGTGGTCCACCACAGCAGTTTGATGGGATCCATCGCACCGACGCCGGGGTGGGGATTATGTGGCTGACGTGATGCTGCACAATCCGACAGATGCACCGAAGAAGGGTCGCGGGGGACTCGAGTCGTGAACACGGTTTTTCTCTCTCTCTCTCTCCACAGATACCGGCTGAGTTCCGCCCCCC